>NC_139147.1:114840323-116040323 GCF_964270905.1 Leucopleurus acutus
CACTTTCACAATATTGATTCTTCCAATCCAACAACATAGTATATCTCTCCATCTGTTGGTATCATCTTTAATTTCTTTCAACAGTGTCTTATAGTTTTCTGCATACAGGTCTTTTGTCTCCTTAGGTAGGTTTATTCCTAGGTATATTAATCTTTTTGTTGCAATGGTAAATGGGAGTGTTTTCTTAATTTGTCTTTCAGACTTTTCATCATTAGTGTATAAGAATGCAAGATATTCCTGTGAATTAATTTTGTGTCCTGCAACTTTACCAGATTCATTGATTAGCTCTAGTAGTTTTCTGGTGGCATCTTTAGGATTCTCTATGTATAGTATCATGTCACCTGCAAACAGTGACAGTTTTACGTCTTCTTTTCCAATTTGTATTCCTTTTATTTCTTTTTCTTCTCTGATTGCTGTGGCTAGGACTTCCAAAACTATGTTGAATAATAGTGGTGAGAGTGGACATCCTTGTCTTATTCCTGATCTTAGAGGAAATGCTTTCAGTTTTTCACCACTGAGAATGATGTTTGCTGTGGGTTTGTCATATATAGCCTTTATTATGTTGAGGTAGGTTCCCTCTATGCCCACTTTCTGGAGAGTTTTTATGATAAATCGGTGTTGAATTCTGTCAAAAGCTTTTTCTGCATCTATTGAGATGATCATATGGTTTTTATTCTTCAATTTGTTAATTTGGTGTATCACATTGATTGATTTGTGTATATGGAAGAATCCTTGCATCCCTGGGATAAATCCCACTTGATCATGGTGTATGATGCTTTTAATGTGTTGTTGGATAATGTTTGCTAGTATTTTGTTGAGGATTTTTGCACCTATATTCATCAGTGATATTGGTCTGTAATTTTCTTTTTTTGTAGTATCTTTGTCTGTTTTTGGTATCAGGGTGATGGTGGACTCATAGAATGAGTTTGGGAGTGTTCCTTCCTCTGCAATTTTTTGGAAGACTTTGAGAAGGATGGGTGTTAGCTCTTCTCTAAATGTTTGATAGAATTCACCTGTGAAGCCATCTGGTCCTGGACTTTTGTTTGTTGGAAGATTTTTAATCACAGTTTCAATTTCATTACTTGTGACTGGTCTGTTCATATTTTCTGTTTCTTCCTGGTTCATTCTTGGAAGGTTATACCTTTCTAAGAATTTGTCCATATCTTCCAGGTTGTCCATTTTATTGGCACAGAATTGCTTGTAGTAGTCTCTTAAGATGCTTTGTATTTCTTCAGTGCCTGTTGTAACTTATACTTTTTCATTTCTAATTTTATTGATTTGAGTCCTCTCCCTCTTTTTCTTGATGAGTCCGGTTAATGGTTTATTAATTTTATCATCTCAAAGATCCAGCTTTTAGTTTTATGGATCTTTGCTACTGTTTTGTTTCTGTTTCATTTTTTTCTGCTCTGATCTTTATGATTTCTTTCCTTCTGCTAACTTTGGGTTTTGTTTGTTCTTTCTCTAGTTCCTTTAGGTGCAAGATTAGATTGCTTGAGACTTTTCTTGTTTCTTGAGGTAGGCTTGTATAGCTGTAAACTTCCCTCTTAGAACTGCTTTTGCTGCATCCCATAGGTTTTGGATCGTCGTGTTTTCATTGTCATTTGTCCCTAGGTATTTTTTGACTTCCTCTTTGATTTCCTCAGTGCTCTCTTGGTTATTTAGTGACGTATTGTTTAGCCTCCATGTGCTTGTGTTTTTTTTATGTTTTTCTCCCTGTAATTCATTTCTAATCTCATAGTGTTGTGGTCAGAAAAGATGCTTGATATGATTTCAACTTTCTTAAATTTACTGAGGTTTGATTTGTGACCCAAGATGTGGTCTATCCTGGAGAATGTTCTGTGCGCACTTGAAAAGAAAGTGTAATCTGCTGTTTTTGGATGGAATGTCCTATAAATATCAATTAACTCTATCTGGTCTATTGTATCATTTAAAGCTTCTATTTCCTTATTTATTTTCATTTTGGATGATCTGTCCATTGGTGTAAGTGAGGTGTTAAAGTCTCCCACTACTACCGTGTTACTGTCGATTTCCTCTTTTAGAGCTGTTAGCAGTTGCCTTACGTATTGAGGTCCTCCTATGTTGGGTGCATATAAATTTATCATTGTTATATCTTCTTCTTGGATTGATCATTATGCAGTGTCCTTCCTTGTCTCTTGTAGCATTGTTTATTTTAAAGTCTATTTTATCTGATATGAGTATTTCTACTCCAGCTTCCTTTTGATTTCCATGTGCATGGAATATATGTTTTCCATCGCCTCATTTTCAGTCTGTATGTGTCCCTAGGTCTGACGTGGGTCTCTTTTAGACAGCATACATATAGGTCTTGTTTTGTATCCATTCAGCAAGCCTGTGTCTTTTGGTTGGAGCATTTAATACATTCACATTTAAGGTAATTATCGATATGTATGTTCCTATGACCATTTTCTTGTTTTGGGTTTGTTTTTGTAGGTCCTTTTCTTGTCCTGTGTTTCCCACTTAGAGAAGTTCCTTTAGCATTTGTTGTAGAGCTGGTTTGGTGGTGCTAAATTCTCTTTGCTTTTGCTTGTCTGTAAAGCTTTTGATTTCTCCATCGAATCTGAATGAGATCCGTGAAGGGTAAAGTAATCTTGGTTGTAGGTTCTTCCCTTTCATCACTTTAAGTTTATCATGCCACTCCCTACTGGCCTATAGAGTTTCTGCTGAGAAATCAGCTGTTAATCTTATGGGATTTCCCTTGTATGTTATTTGTCGTTTTTCCCTTGCTGCTTTCAATAATTTTTCTTTGCCTTTACTTTTTGCCAGTTTGATTACTATGTGTCTTGGGGTGTTTCTCCTTGGGTTTATCCTGTATCGGACTCTCTGAGCTTCCTGGACTTGGGTGGCTATTTCCTTTCCCATGTTAGGGAAGTTTTTGACTATAAACTCTTCAAATATTTTCTCGGGTCCGTTCTCTCTCTCCTCTCCTTCTGGGACCCCTATAATGAGAATGTTGTTGCTTTTAATGTTGTCCCAGAGGTCTCTTAGGCTGTCTTCATTTCTTTTCATTCTTTTTTCTTTAGTCTGTTCCGCAGCAGTGAATTCCACCATTCTGTCTTCCAGGTCACTTATCCGTTCTTCTGCTTCAGTTATTCTGCTATTGATTCCTTCTAGTGTAGTTTTCATTTCAGTTATTGTATTGTTCATCTCTGTTTGTTTGTTCTTTAATTCTTCTAGGTCTTTGTTAAACATTTCTTGCATCTTCTCGATCTTTGCCTCCATTCTTTTTCCGAGGTCCTCGATCATCTTCACTATCATTCTTCTGAATTCTTTTTCTGGAAGGTTGCCTATCTCCACTTCATTTAGTTGTTTTTCTGTGGTTTTATCTTGTTCCTTCATCTGGTACATAGCCCTCTGCCTTTTCATCTTGTCTATCTTTCTGTGAATGTGGTTTTTGTTCCACAGACTGCAGGACTGTAGTTCTTCTTGCTTCTGCTGTCTGCCCTCTGGTGGATGAGGCTATCTAAGAGCCTTGTGCAAGCTTCCTGATGGGAGGGACTGGTGGTGGGTAGAGCTGACTGTTGCTCTGGTGGGCAGAGCTCAGTAAAACTTTAATCCGCTTGACTGCTGATGGGTGGAGCTGAGTTCCCTCCCTGTTGGTTGTTTGGCCTGAGGCAACCCAACACTGGAGCCTACCTGGGCTCTTTGGTGGGGCTAATGAGAGACTCTGGGAGGGCTCCCGCCAAGGAGTACTTCCCAGAACTTCTGCTGCCAGTGTCCTTGTCCCCACAGTGAGCCACAGCCACCCCCCGCCTCTGCAGGAGACCCTCCAACACTAGCAGGTAGGTCTGGTTCAGTCTCCCCTCGGGTCACTGCTCCTTCCCCTGGGTCCCGATGCGCACACTACTTTGTGTGTGCCCTCCAGGAGTGAAATCTCTGTGTCCCCCAGTCCTGTCAAAGTCCTGCAATCAAATCCCATTAGGCTTCAAAGTCTGATTCTCTAGGAATTCCTCCTCCCATTGCTGGACCCCCAGGTTGGGAAGGCTGACGTGGGGCTCAGAACCTTCACTCCAGTGGGTGGACGTCTGCGGTATAAGTCTTCTCCAGTCTGTGAGTTACCCACCCAGCAGTTATGGGATTTGATTTTACTGTGATTGCGCCCCTCCTACCGTCTTATTGTGGCTTCTCCTTTGTCTTTGGATGTGGGTTATCTTTTTTGGTGAGTTCCAGTGTCTTCCTGTTGATGACTGTCCAGCAGCTAGTTGTGATTCTGGTGTTCTCGCAAGAAGGAGAACACGTCCTTTTACTCTGCCATCTTGGTTCCTCAAGATAAACTTCTGACAACATTGTGCAAGGCATGGATGGATATGAATAAATAGAACTCATCCCACATATAGTAGGAATTCTCTTTAAATTGTTATTTGAATATATAAATATTATAAATCACTTTATACAATACTTGAAAACAGTCAAAATAGACAATTTCTTCGAAATATAATTTAGTATGATGAAGTAGACAAGCATTTATACGTCCAAGTAATTATGAAAAAGATCAGCAGATCTAGATGATTTTACAGGCAACCTTCACCAGAAATTCAAGTAAACGATAATCCCAATTTCATTAAAAAAAACTATTTTCAATAGTAGAAAATAAAAGAAAGCTTTAATTTTTTTATGGGGCTAGCTTTATCTTGTCTAATTATTTTAAACTGTCGTAAAATATACGTTTAACATCAAATTTACTATCTTAACCATTTTTAAGTACACAGGTATGTGGCAGTAAGTACATTCACGTTGTTGTGCTACCATCACCACCATCCATCCACCAAACTCTTTCCATGTCCCAAAACTGAAACTCTGTACGCATTAAACAGTAATTCCCCATTCTCCCCTCTCCACAGCCCGTGGCAACCACCATTCTACTTTCTGTCTCAATCTGACTACTCTAGGTACCACATGTAAATAGACTCAAACAGTATATGTCCTTTTGTGACTGGTTTATTTCAGGTAGCATAATGTCTTCAAGATTCATCCATGTTGTAGCATCTGTCAGAATTCCCTTCCTTTTTAAGGCTGAATAATATTCCATTGCATGTATATGCCACATTATGTTTATCTATTCATCCATCAATGGACAATTGGGTTGCTTCTACCTTTGGCTTATTGAAAATAATGCTGTTATGAACATAAGCATACAAATATCTGACTCCCTGCTTTCAATTCTTTTGGGTATATACCCAGAAGTGGAATTGTCGGATCAGATGATAAATTTATGTTTAACTTTTTTGAAGAGTTGCTGTACTGTTTTCTATAGTGACTGCTCCATTTAACATTCCTACCAACAGTGCTCAAGGGATTGTCTAGTTTTGATGTCAAGATTATTCTAGCCCCATAAAACTAAAATTTTCCCCTTACCTGGACATTCAGATTGCTAATATTTTATTTAGGATTTTTGCACCTATGTCCAAGTGTAAAACTGGCAGATCATATTAGAGAAATTTGAATAACCCAAAATGCAAAGACAAACTTCGTATATCATAATCAAAGAGAGTTTATACCCAAAATACAAGGATTTTTAGAATTTACAAAACAAATTCATGTAATCCAGCATAACAATAGAGTAAAAGAAAAAACAATGATTATTACAACAGATAGAAAAAAAGACATATAATGCAGTACCCATTCATTATTTTAAAAGAAAAAAGGCAAATAAAAATTTAGTTTATCTCTAATTCTTATACCTTTTTTTTGTTTTACCAGAAAATATAGCACAACGTTAAACAGGAGGTACAACAGGCATCCTTTGTTTTTTGTTCCTGACTTTCATGGAAAGGCTTCTAATAATTCAGTATTTTATGATGTTCATTTTAAGTTTTTAGTCATTAATCTTTATTGGCTTAAGGGTATTTACTTTTAATTTGCCAAGGGTACTTTTTGCTTGTTGTTTGTTGTTCTAACTTTCCATCCTTGCTTCTACACTGAAAACCCAGGAGAATCAACAAATTCAAATTACCAGAATAGGAGAACTCAGTAAGTTTGCAGAGATAAGATTAATATATAAAAATCAATAATGTCCAGTGTCCAAATGCTGGTCTCTAAATACTACTCTTCAATTAAAAAAAGCAGAGCTCCTTGGAGAAATATCTGATTCCAGGGCTGGGGCAGAAAAATAAACAATGAGCCTGGAGTTTCTTATAGTACCAAACACTAAAGAAGTACTTACAAAACAAAAAGATGGGTCGAATCAAAGGGACCCAAGACCCAGCCTGCAGAGCTCCCAATCGCCAAAGCTCAAACAATTTAAACAACAAAAATAATGTAGTATTGGATTATTACCCAAAGTATAAAATAAATATACAGGGTACAAACTAATATAAATAAATGACTGAACAAATAAATGCCAAGAAGAGACAAATCTTTCTTACAAAAGAATTCTAAATAATTGTAGATACTTCCCTACTCCCAGGAAGTGGAGCTTAATTCCTGCCCCTCCCCACTTTTAGGACAGGCTATACTTAGTGCCTCACTTCCAAAGGAAGAATAGAATAGAGAAAGAGAAAAAATATTAACTTTAGAGTGGAAAAACCTGGCAAACATTACCTAAACCAAGGGATGAAGGTTATCATCATCGGTGATGTCATGCAAATATCATGTACCCCCCTGGCATGTTAGGATGAGAAGGGCACTTGACTTTGCTGATACTCTTTTTAAAAACCTATAACCAACCCAGTCTAATCATAAGAAAAATATCAGATTAAGGGACATTCTACAGGATACCTGGCCAAGACTCTTCAAGGCTGTCAAGGTCATGAAAAACAAGGAGAGATTAAGAAACTGTTCAGAGATCAGAGGAGACTGGGAATACATGATAATTTAAAACAATGTGGTAACCTGGACTGGGTCCTGGAACAGAAAGAAAACATTAATGGAAAAACGTAAAATCTATCCAGTCTGGAATTTAGTAATAGTAATGTTACCACTGTCAGTTTCTTAGTTTTGACAAATGTATCATGGTAAAGTAAAATGTTAACAATGGGGGCAACTAGGTAAGGAATGTACAGGAACTCTCTTCTTTGCAATTTCTCTGTAAATCTTAACACTATTCCAAAATTAAAAGTTTATTTTAAAAAATCAACAATGTTCTTATACCCTAGTAATAACCAATTAGAAAATGAAATTCCAAAAAGGTCTAACAAAATACATGCAAAATGTTTACAGAAAAAAATTATTGAACTGCTGTATATGAAAAACCAAAACAAATTAAAAGAAAGACCACAACATCATAGGAAGACTAAATATTTCAAAGACAGTGTTTAATCTTTAATATATGAATTCAATACAATAATAAACTCACTGGATGTTAATATAAATACTCTTTATGAAAAATAAAAAGGTTAGAGACAATAATGGGATTGTTTCATATCTTTGTAAATCTCTTTTAATACCTATCTTAATAGAATACAGAGGGATTCTCATATCTGCTTCTGCATTCAGTTTGTTTTGATATCACACACCATGTAGCTTCTAGAAACCTCTTCTATAAACCCTAAGAGAATCCCACTGTCTACCCATCAATACATCTTTTTCTCTTTATTTTTTACAATGCATTTCAAAGTAAGCTGCAGATATCAGTATACTTCCCCTCAAATACTTCAGCATATAAACTCATTACTTAAGAGTTTAGCATTTTTTTATTAGTTCTTTTTTTCTTTTTATGTAAAATTTACATACAATGAAATGCACAAAATTTAAGTATGAATTTGGTGATTCGGACATTGCGCAACCCAAACGTCTCTCAAGATACAGAACGTAACTCTCACTTCCCAGGAGATTCCCTTATACCCTTCAGAGTAAATTCCCCATCCCTCTCTAGCCCCCCAAAGCAATCACTGTTTTGATTTTTTTTCTACCCAGATTATCTTTGCCTTTTCCAGAACCGGTCATATAAATGGACTCATACAATACGTACTCTTTTATGTAAGTCTTCTATACAGTGTGTTTTAGAGCCATTCATACTATTTTTTAAAAAGTATTTAAAATTATTTTACCTACCATGAAAATGACTATCAAGATGAGACAGATGCCCACTATGATAAGGAAGGGGATTAAGTAGTATTCCAGAGGAAGGCTAAATTCTGGAACTAAGATAATGTGGCCCCTGGAAGAAAAGAAAAATTAATAGTTGGGAAGTATTAAAAGTTGCCAAATTACGATATTAATTGAAAACAAAAATATTTTAAAAAGGCATTTAGACATTACAATTCAATCCACTAGACACATCTAATTTTCTAACATATGATTTCTAATTATTTAAGGGATGCTTTTTCCAATGTTAAGTCAAGTTTACATACCGGCCAAAATAATTTGCCTATATAATTAAAAGAAACTTTTAGACTGGGTAGAGGAAATCAGCCAATCAATACTTACTGTGTCCATCCTGGAAACACGTCTTTACTGAGTTTAGTAACCTGAGTAAAAGTTAGCATATTTTACATGCAAAATCAGCATTTAAATAATGGCAGTGCCTCGGGCAGCATGCCAGCAAGAACCCCCTCCCCAACCAAATCACTGTTCATCAGTTCCTCCCATGAAAAAAATCTCTGGAGCCACTATTGACGAAAATATACTCCCCGTTCCCTTTATGCGTCACATGAGCTTGTTGTACCAAGTACAACAGATAGAACCCCTGTATTCCACATTCATCTGTGAGATATGGAATGAAAGAACCGGCAACAGAATTCTCAGGAGTTGTAGCTTCTCTCTTCTCAACCTTCTCCACAGCTTGAATGAAAAAAAAAAAACAAAACAAAAAACCTACAAAATTGTGTATGTTGCGTGCGGGGACAGGGGGGTAGAGAGTACCACAAGATTTATTCTCCTCTGTTACTAACCATGGTTAATACGGTTATATGGTTATTAACCATACAATACTGCTATTATAAAAATTCACCGGGACTCATGAAATGAAACGGAACAGAATAAGCACACTATCTGTGTTGCGTGAGCAAATTTTACATGGCAGCAAAATCCTGCAATAGAAAATACCCTCAGTCTAGGGAAGGGTCTGTAAATGGTCAGTGAGATGACTGATTTCTCCATAATATTCCTGTGCAACTCAACTAGTATGGTGCTAGCAACACTACTTCGTTACCCACTGCTGGCTGGTTTTTTAAGTAGTGACTCCAGGTACTTCATAACACAAGGGTTAAATGCAAAACAAAACTTCTCAACGTAAAAGGAAATGAAAACAAGTTGACTCCTTCCCCCATGTAGAAATGCTTAGGATGCCCTAGTACTCAAGAAAAATAACACGAAAACAAATTATTTCTATTCCCAAGCAATTTTTAAGTCTTCATGCGATTAACAATTTTATTCACATCCAAAGAGCTCCATCAATCTTTAACAAAAAGAAGAACAAAAAAACAAAATACCAGGAATTTCCCCCAATAATTTAAATATTTTCCAAAAACTGCTAACATTGCTAAAAGTAGCTTTTTACTTCACTTTCCAGCAGAATGACAAAAGATTTATATGCATTTTTGTAACTTTATATAAAATACTGAAGTGACTGATATATCATCAGTATAAAAAAGAGAAAAGCAAGCCTGGGCTGCTCTATTTGATACCATCTCTTCCAGCATGAGGCCAGCTCTGTAAACAATGTCCCTGTTCTTGGTACAAACCCTCTGAAACTGCCCCAGGGCCACGGCTGAGTTACAGTAACAAATGGTGCCACTTTTAAGTAGAAGAGCCTTTCAATGAGATGCTGATCCTCTGCAACCTCCCTAACTACTTCCACCAAACTGCTATAAATTAACACTGTTAGGGTTTAGAAGCCAGATTAAACTATATATAGATAGAGATACGGACACTGAGCTTTTAAGATACTTAGAGCCGTCTATCAACCGCAGACCCTTTAAAGATCTTCACAATATATCTTGACAGTAAACTAAAATGGTTTGAGATATAGCAGGCTATATAAACGAGACAGTTTATAGTTTACTGCGTTTTCTTAACCAAATTGCTAATGGTGAAGGTGGTGACGGCGATGATACAGGGTGGAGAACTACAACAGAATATCAGTCTCCCAGCTTTATTTCTATTCCCTCTGCCCAGGTTCCCACAGCTGAGGCTGCAGACTCATCCCTGTCCTAATCCCAGATCAATCTGTACTTGAAGGAGGAGATATTTAAACAGCTTTTAGTAAGAATCTTCCCATACTACCTCCATGTCCACCCCTCAATATAGTACATTCCATGTGCTCTGCAGCTAAGACTCCATCATTGAAGCAGAGTCCTAAGCAACCTAGGAAATAGTGTCTCATTCTCCTTTGCATGAGTTCCCAGGTTACTTTCAAACCAGGTGTTAGGCCTAAACTCTAACTTCAATAATAATCTAACAGTAACAGTAATCTCTAATCTCCCAACCCCTCTGTTGACACAGGAGGTCTTGCCTTGTCTGTTTTGTTATCCAACCCCCATCATGAATTGGGAGATGGGGATTGACATATATACACTAATATGTATAAAATGGATAACTAATAAGAACCTGCTGTATAAAAAAATAAATAAAATTCAAAAAAATACTTTAAATATATATATTCAATCATCTTTGGAAGATGCTAGCAAACCAAATCATTTTAAAAACAGTAAATAAAGGGAAAGAATCAAATATTTATCCTATCTTTCCTAAACAGACTGTACATCAAGGTAATCAAATAATTGATAAGGTGTGAGTCCTCTTTATAGAAGTATTTCAGCTAATAAATGAAGAAGGAATTATAAAATTAGATTACTTGCAAATCCTAAAGAGCTAAATGGATCTAGACAATGATCATTAATGATTGCTGCCCTCGCAAAAGAGAGAACCAAATATTATGTCTCCTGATGGAAATACATAATAACACATATAAATTACTCTTGCCTCACCTATCCTCCTGGCCCCCCAAGCACACTTGAATTTGAACAAACCTCTAGGTCTAATGAGCAATTTACAGGGAAAATAAATAACAAAGGAATACTCTAGGCAATACACCAAGGATGCAGTCAGGAAAGTTTGGACTGTGGTAAAAACTGTACAGGACAAATGACCCTGTTGCTTCAATAAATAAATGACTAGGAAAAAAAAAGAGTCATAGCAAGTGTATGGATTAAAAATAGGGTGATCACATGCCCTGATTTGCTCAGAAACAAATCTAAAGACTGAAATATGGGTTGATATTGAATTAATGTTTACTTTAAAAATAAAAGGTAAAATAATGATAATATCATTATATTTTTTATATATAACCTATCTTCTAGTGATATATTCTGAGATATTTACAGTTGAGATGATAGGATATATAGTACTTGCTTTAAAATAATCACGGTGTGGGGAAGAAAAGTGGCGGGTCGTGCTTCAGACCGGACAGTCCAAACAAAATTGGCCATGAGTTGATAATTCTGAAACTGAAGGATCAGATTCATTCTACTCACCTCCCTACTTTTAAACAGTAGAATAAATTAATGGGTAGGTAGGCAGGCAGGCAGGCAGACCAACCAGCCAGCCAGCCAGCAGATGGATGAGGCAAATCAGTATGAACAGGTCCACAATCCCTTAAGCACAATTCTGAAACCTAAAAAGCTTTAAAAAGTAATGTTTGCAATTCATTTGCTAGTCAACCTGAACCTAACTGACATGATAAAATACTCATACATTTATTGCAGATATATATGTAATGTGATTATGGGATGCTGCCTCAAATCCTATTTGGATGTTACATAACTTAAAAATCTGAAAATGTTAAAATTCCATGTTACATCTGTCCCCAACAGTTGGGATAAGGGATTTTGTGGCCTTGCATTAACACGGGAAGGGTCTAAATATTAAGTAAATAAAGTATGTTACAAAATACTAAGTATTGTATGGTACTATTTTACGAGCACATTATCCCTAATTAATGTCAGTATTCAAACATGCAGAAAAAAAATTAAAAGCTTTTTAAAAAACAGTAGCTGTTGTTAGAGAATAGCATCATAGGGACTTTTGTTTAAATGCTTTATATTTCTGAATTTTTCCACATTTTACCAGCAGGTATGTATTACTTTTTTAATGTAAAAAGATATGACTTTACCATTAAAAACAAAAAAAGACTCTTTAAAATACATATTAAAATATACAGACTTTTTCTAAATGAAGCAATAATACTGAGGTAAAAAGCAAGTAGTAGTTCTCCACCTCCCATTAACTACATAAATATGGCTGACAAAATAGCATCTTGCCTAACTATTTTTAATACAACATCCAAAATTATATTCCCTAACTTAATAAAAATTTTCTGAGCACAGAATATGTGAACAGTATTTTAAATATCAAAACCGTATAGGGAAAATGACAAAAATCATAAACAAAAAATCTTTCCCTCTCTTTCTTTTATTCATATCCAAACTCAAATATTCCTGGATTTCTTCCCCCCTAAATAATTAGAATTCCATTTCATTGTGCCAGTTTCCTCTTTTGGCAAATGTAGATAGTAAGAGATAATAATAACCTCTAGAGGGTTGTTGTGAGAATTATAAATGTAAAGGCCTCGTTTCATGAGTGCCTGGCACTTGCTAATTCCTCAATAAATACTACTGCTTTTATTATTAATACTGTTGTTATTGTTCCTCTTAGTCAAAAGGCTGTTCCTGTCCACTATATTTTGGGGAGCTGTTTCATGGAAGAAGCTCTGAAGTGTTAATTTAATTGCACTATTTCTATATAAGATAAGACAATTGTGCCTTAAGTTAGTTTCAGTCTACTTGTTACCATGGTAATGAGATTTGGGGGAGATATTCCATAAGAAGTTTCTAATTCCAAATCAAACTTTTTAAACTTGAAAACAAACTTTCTGTGTTTGTAAAAGTTAGTCACTTAACACACTGTGTTTTGGATTCTTTGTTTATAAAATAACATTTCTTTTTAATAAAATACAAACATGTCTTAATGAAAAGTATCATATAAATGTAAATCAGGGACTTCCCTGATGGTCCAGTGGTTAACAATCTGCCTTCCAATGCAGGGAACAGATGCAGGTTTGATCCCTGGTCAGGGGACTAAGATCCCACATGCTGCGGGGCAAATAAGGCCACGTGCCGCAACTACAGAGCCCACACGCCCCAACGAAAGATCCTGCGTGCTGCAGCTAAGACCCAACACAGCCAAAAAAAAGAAAGTAAATCACATTGCTTCTAAATACCAATAGTCTGATTAAACTATAAAAGGGAAAGTTTTCTTATCTTTTTAGTAACATGGGTGGCTTAATCTCTCTAGCATAAATGTATTTGCAATATGCAATCCTACACAGAACAAACAGTACAATACAGTAAGTCTTAAAATCATGACATAAGAAGATATAATTTAGCACGATAGAGTACATTCTAAAACAGAACTTTGATTACAACTAATCTTATATAATTCTACCCTAATAAAGACAATAATTTTTAGCTACATGATTATTTCTTATATCCATTACTTACCCTTTTTCATATGTGAACTCATCTTTCAGGGAATTAGCTGATGATTCGCCAATAAAGACAGATGGAATGTCAATTTTCTTTAGTACCTCAACTGTATAAAACAATACAAAATTATTCTTCAAAGCCCATACTTAGTGTAAAATCAACTTAACCTTCTTCATAATAACAGCAAATACAACTGGAAATAATTACAATCAACTTGAATTATCTATTAGTTGATCTTCCAGATTGCACATTTATACCATCATCAAAATGGCTGAGAAACATTACATTTACAATAACAAAAGCTAACATTTTGCATATAACATTACCGCACTACCTCAATAGTCCTGAGATTGAAATATAACTATTTTCATCATTTCCTTTTGATTTATCCCTCTACAAACATAATTAACTATTAGAAAAGGAAGAAGAGGAAGAAATGTAAAGTGTTTTTTCCACTCATAACTTAATTCCTAAATGAAAAAGTGAAAAAAGCTTTTTGTTTACATACCCATTCCCACGAGAGGTGTAAGCCAAAGAATGTAAGAAAAGACCATTTTACAACAGTCTGAAAAATGACACCACACATCTAAGGCTTTACAGAGTGAAGGGCTGACAGTTCCGAAAGGGCACAGGATAGGGAAGCTGGGTAAATTTCTACTTCCTCCTAAGCCTGGAGTTCATGATAAAGCATTGTGTTTTGATTCGTGTCCTACGAAAGTTTACTTTTACATTTATGGTAAAAAGAAAAACTAAAATCAAATGCCAACAAAAAAAGAACTTTGCAAAAATTACCCAGTACTCGAGAAATAAAAAAAATCATCTTACTCTTCCTATAGAAAAAGCAGCCATATTTTTAACTGCGAGTTATTTTAACAGATTTGGCTTTAGAGGAAGTCCATTTGCCTGCTTTTGTTACATTTTTTGCAACAACTTTGTTCTACATTTCTTTTAAAAATGTATATTAATTATTTATTTAAAAGAGGGGGGTGGATACAAGTAAAGAAGAACAGAACACAGCCATAATCCTTCCCACCCAAAGACAAGGCTTTCATTTGAAGCAATATAAACAGTTCTTTAAGTTTCGACAAATGCATACAATTATGTGAGCACCACCACGATCAAGATAAAAAAATGTTTTATCATCCCTCCAAATTCCCTCATGCCCCTTTACAGTCAACCCTCACCACAACTTCGGCAACCACTAACGTATTTTTCTTTAATTCTTATAAAGACAAGTTTTAAAGTTTTAAAATCTTGGTATCCTTAGTAGAGTACATTTTTTTTTTCGTTTTCAGATTGTTTGGATATATGCAAATAAAATCATTCATTCCGTATGTTCTCTCTCTTTCTGTCTCTCTCTCACACACACACATACACACATGCCCATATCATATAAACCCTAGGAGGGAAGGAACGAAAGTGGTTAGCAGAGGAACACTTAATCACTATCTTTATATTACTAAGATCAATAAATATTTAAATTTTTGTATTAATGGGATCATATAATAATGGGGAAAAAGTATAGGCTTTTTCCACTCAATGGTATACCTCAGATATCCTGTCATGTCAATAAATAAACATCTACCTCATAATTTTTAATAGCTACAGAGGTACTGTTATATAACCATATATATTTTAGGGAGATATTTTCTGTCATACTAAGAGATCTTTCTCTTTCACGTAAGTTTAAATTTTAATTTATTTGATAATTAAAACTTGGAATTGTATACCCTTTGTAAAATGCTTTACTCTTTCATGAAGATATTCTGATAAACTCGAGGAGGAATTTTTGGCTTGTAACTACTGGCTTAGAATTATTGGAAGCAACATAACTTCCCTGAGTTATGATATCTAATGAGATGTTAAAAGCTCCTCACTTTAGTCAGAAGATTAAGAAGGGGGAAATGATGTACACAAATATAAACAGCCATCCTGGAGACTCTGCAACATCATTTATCTACTGAAAACAAAACCAAATGTTTTAGTTCACAAAATACTTTAAAAACACGAAATCTTAATTCTGATCCACAAAACAACTCTGTGAAGTATGCGTGCCAAGTAGTATTATCGTATCACAGACAGATTATAATTGAAGCAGCCAGCCCCAACCTCTCCAGACGCACATGTCCAACTGCCGGTTCAGTTTTCCCATTTGACTGCCTAGCAGATGTTTCTCAAACGGAATCCTCAATATCTCTTTTCCACTAATCAGTTTTACTTCTGCTCTTTCTCATCTCTGTAACTAACTATTCACCTAGTTTCTCAAGTTAAACATCTTGGAGTTTTCCTTGTCTCCTCCCCTTCTTTTATTCCTTATATCAAACCCTATCAACCTCAAAATATATCCATAATCCTATCACTTCCCATCACAGTCACCGCTAATACTCCAAACTGCCATCGCCTCTCGCCCGGCTGCTGCACCGATGTTCTAACTGGTCTCTCAGTTGGCACTCTTGCCCATCTCTCACCTTCAGTCTATTCTCCAAAGAACAACCAAAGTGATCCTTTAAAATCTGTCAGATCACCTCACACCTCTGCTTAAAACCCGTGTAAAACAAATCCCAAAGTCCCACAAGACCCAACATGATCTAGTCCCTGGCTCCCTCTCCAACTTCATCCCCTGCAACTCTCTCTCTCCCTTGTTCATTCTACTCCAGCCACTGTGATTTTCTGCCACACCTTGAAAACACCAAGTATGCTTTATCTTTGAGCATTTGCATTTGCCTGCCGTTCCCTTTCCTCGGAAAATCCTCCTCCAAAAATCTGCATGGCTCAGCCTCTCACTTTAGACCTATGCTCAAATGTCAAAGCCTCATAGCAACCTTCTCTGATCACCCTATCTAGAATAGCTATCCTCCTCTTATCCCTGTCACTATGTATCCCTTTAACCTGGCATGTTTTTCTTCATAGCACTTACCACTACTTGACATATACCATACCTCTTTGATTATCTGTTCATTTCCTCTCTTCCACCCTAGAATGCAATAATAACAATAATAATAACTGCAGCAATAATAATAGCAGCTAAATAACCATTAAATAATTACTAAGAACCAGGCAGTCTTCTAGATGTTTTATATGTCATAAGCAACAAACCAGTGAGTTGAGTACTATTATCATCCCCACTTAACATATCAGAAAAGTGAGGCACAGAGATGTTAGGTAATGTTCCCAAGGTCACATAGCTGGTAAGTGGTGGAGCTGGGATTCAAACTTTGTAAGGCAATACTCAGAAACCATACTCTTTAACTACTGCATTCTGCTACCTCAATGAAAAGTATGAGCAAAGCCTTAAAACTGTATCATTTCCTGCTGTAGTCATGATGCCTAAAAGACTGCTTGATGCAGAGTAGCCTGTCAAAAAATATTTGTTGAAGGCAGAAAGCAAGGAAAAAAGGAGAAGAAACAAACCCATACTGGTAACTTGCCCTATTTATACAGCTAGAAATTTGCACAGCCTAGACCCAAACTTGAGGCTGAGACTCCTAATGTAGATTCTTTCCACTCTGCTATGGCATGGGTTTTCTCATATACCTTCTTTCATATGATCTTCAAAACTTTGTCAGGTCAAATAAAAATTAAAATTATTCACACTTTTACAGATGAAAATAAAGGGCCTGGAAAGGTTAGTAACTTTTCCAGCAGCACAGGTCAGTTCATATATCAACTAACTTGGAATAAACCCACATTTCCTGGTCTTGAAGTTTGTATTCTTCCCCACCACATTCTGCTGCTGCCTCCTGAAGATGACAAATGTGATTGACTCACTGAGCGAATCCATCCTATGTCCTAGCTGAAATAAGAAACAGATACATTCCTGTGTGAAATGTTGTGTCCAGATATTAGAACCTCTGCTCTTAGGGGAACACATGTGGCTATGATCTAAGCCTAAAAAAGAGAGATAGATACATGCTTCTTTTAATAAATCTGTGCTTTCCTTTCCTCTACCAAGTAACAGCAAAGATGAAAATGGTAAAGATCTTTACAACATGTTGGATATATGAAATGTTCAAACACATACACACTCAAGGACAGAGCAAAATGTCATGGAAAGTAATCCAAGCAATGAAGTCAAGAACCAAAATTCTGAACAATCTTTGAAATATAATAACTCAGTTGGAACATTTCCATAGCAACAACAGGATTATATGGTCATGTGCTACTTCTAATATTTAGCACACTTTCCTTAGGAACTGATATGATAATCACAAAAAGGTTTTAGTACAAAGACAAAACAGGTGTTAAGGGGAACTGACACTTTCATCTTGCAAATTTTTTATTAAAAACATGTCAAAAGAGTCAATAGTTTACAAATACTAATCATTATATTCAACCCAGAACCCTTGAGAAGGTCTTGAGGGTTGCTAAAACCTAGGCCCAGGCCTTCAGCAAAACACACAAAGAGTAGGTAACTTGCTCAAAATTATACATTCAAAACAAGTAGGAGCTCACATTTGAATTCAGGCCTATTTTCATAGTGTGTACACTTTCTGTTTTGCCAGTAATGTATACAGGTCACAAAAGTGACTAGCCTGGGAGGTACTGTGTAGGATAATAATTGTTTTTTTTGGGAGGTGATTAAAGGAAGAGAAGACAACTGTGTCAAATCTGTAGTAAAACAGTACTAGTTTATTTGATAAGTAAAATCCCTTCATCAAGTCCTCTAATTCCTAAACAGTGGTTATCAAACCTTTTTTGAAATGCTAGAACCTCTTAAGGGTACTTCATGCATTCTACAGTTATGATTTAATCAGCTAGAAGATTAAAATAATAATTTAAAATATAAAGAAACTAATGGAGTTATCGCTAAGTTTTACTTTTTATATATTGTAATTTTGCCCCAGATTGAATTAGGGGTAAGAAGGAAAAGAGTTCAACTCAACAACAACAAAAAATACTGTCTCATGTTATAAAAAGATTTTTTTGGTCAAGGAATCCAAAATATTTCCTATTGAGGATGCAGTTATTTAAAGTCCTAAATACATTCCAATGGAGTATATCAGTCCATAGCTTTAGGGCTGCTCTTTGCTGCAAACTCTTTCTTGCATATATGACTCAATTCAACTTAATAACAAGAGGTATTATTGTTATATACTAAAAGGAAAACAAAAACAAAATATTTAATCCTGAATGTTGGCAGTGTATTTATTTAGTGTATTCTGGGCTCTGAACCCAATTGCCAATGTGTGTGTGGATCTTCCCACAGCATCAAACAACTCATCTCAATTCTGACATTGTCTACCTGGAGATATAGCATCAGATTCCACAGGGTAAGGGTTCGGTCTCACAAGAATCCCCATCCCCCACTTCAGACACCAGCCACAAGTCCAAGCTGTTACCTGTGCTTCTGACCCACCCACCAGCTATGGACTGGAGGTTCCAACAACCCTTACTCCATGGATTCAATTAATTTGCGAGAGCAGCTCACAGAACTCAAAGAAACATTTTATTTACTAGATTACCAGTTTGTTATAAAAGGATATAATTCAGGAACAACCAGATGAAGGAGATGTATAGGGCAAGGTATATGGGAATCCATGGTCTCTCCAGGAGTGCAACTTTCCCAGCATCTCCACGCTTCCACCAACCCAAAAGCTCTCTGAACCTGTCCTTTTTTTTTACAGAGGCTTCATTACATAGGCATGACTGATTAAACCACTGGCCACTGAGGTCAGGGGGTGTGACTGAAAGTTCCAACCTTCTAATCACCTGGTTAGTTCTCCTAGCAACCAGCCCCATCCTTTGGTGGAGTCCAAAAGTAGTCTCATTAACATAAAAAGACACCTTTAACACTCTCACTAAATTAAGTGAAAGGATACAGCTTAAAAATCAGTCTGATTAAAGCCAGTTATTTCATTAAAATTGGCTCATTTTCCCTACGAGCTAATATTTAGTAAAGAATAAGGAAAGACATTCCCATTTTGAATGGAAAGCTACAGGCATGCCAATATATGTTAAGGGAGTAATAATAACCAACTGGCATTAAGAGAGCACAAGTATGTGGCTTTGAAATTCCATAAGAATACAGTAGCTACTTAGTATTTCTGCATATCCTAAAATTTAACGTTGTGAATCTCTAAATAAATCACAAAAATTCTCCTATGGCATCCTTAACTCAATATGCTTATCTTTATTTAAAGCTTTGGCTTTCCTTTGGTTTTTTACCAAAATAGCAATACATCCTATAAAATGAAACACATAGGTTAAAAAACAACAGCAACAATGACAAACTTCAGAAAAGAACAAGTCAATTCCACTTATATTGTGAACAAAATTATCCCAAGAGGATTATAAATTGGAAATTATCTTTCTGATGGAGAAGAAATTTTGCTTTTTAAACAGAAAAGAAAAGAAAAGAAATTCTGGTAAGTTTTAGTTTCGAATGATTGGTCAAACAGGAGAGAAGAAAAGTGATACCTGTACTTACTGTCGTTGGATCCCATGCTAATGAGGTCATCAGAATCAACATTGTGAACTATGGCTGCTTTGTATCCTGCTCTCTGTGCATTTAAAACCTGCAAGTCAGAAAACAGTCATGATATGAGGAAGAAAGTGCTTTGTCATAAGGCCCCTCAACTTCAGCAAACATAAATCAACGAGCCCATAACATACAACTAGAACTAGATTATGTATATATACAAGAACAGAGCTCAAGTGTGTTCTTGAAACATAATGTGTTTTACAATTGATTATCAAGGACTTCTTTAGATATCTTCTTGATTTCACTCACGGTACTAAATGAAATGAGAGGCAAATAAAGGACAGAGACACAAGCTACCAAACCAAAAGGATCCAAAGCAATAAACCTGTCTGGCTCTAAAGAGGTAGAGACTTGTGATCAGGCTCTTGAGAGTCGTCAGCCCTTGAGAAGTCAAATCTACCTCTGCTACTTACGAGTGCATTAAACTTGGGCAAATTCTTTTTCTTCCTTAATTCTCAGTTTCCCCAACTTTAAAATGAGAATGGCAACAATATTTTTCACATATGTAAAACAATTTTTTAAATGCTTAATACCATGCCTGATACATAGAAATGAATCAAATAAAAGCTATTCTTATTATTAGCATGATCATCAACGATTTTCTTTAAGAGTCCTTTCTAAAGCTTTGAAAAAATTAAAAATAACTCCAGCTTGAAGTTGCTTACTTTGGTTCTACTAGCTATATAATCTTTCCTAAAACTAGTCTCCAAAATAGTACGCTTCGCACCATAAGAATATGGCTAGATGTGTGGAAGGATTTTCTTACATGAAAGATCTGAAAAGTATCCACACATGTTACCACACCTCACTTTTAAAATAACAATCTGTTTTAAATAAAAATAAACCCAGACCTAACTCCTTTGGACTGTTTGGTAAAAATGAAAGATCAGATCATTATTTGCATACTGGTTAAATAAAATGAAAATTGGGTATGCAAATATATATAATAGTTTTGAATGCTTGAAATACTTTTGAATACTCTGAAAACTATATACATATAATTCTGGATACTTAATATGGTAAGAAACCCTTGAAACTCTGTTTTAGTTATCAGCATAATAATGATTAAAAATTCTACCGTAATTCAATAAAGATAAGACCTGAGTCAAGCTCCAAAGAGGAAGGGAAAGCCCAAAATGTCGAGTTCCTGAGAGTAAAAGGAATGCCCAAGTGTTCAGCAGACTGGATTTGAATGCTAAGTAAGAAAAATGAGGCTCATGTATTCAACCCCAATCAGGTAAGAGTAAAATTCTCTTCTATATTACCACTGACTTCTCTACAACTACCTCATAAATGAAAGCTGGAATTCTGAAAGAGACAATAATGTGCATTAATCAGGATATTTTTATCCTACCACCAAAAACCCCTGAATCTGCAGTGCCTCAAAGAATTAATATTTTGTTCATCTTTATAGTCTCTACAGAACCTGTGAAATAATATCCTGACAGAACATGCACTCATTACATATTACTAGAATGAGAAAATTTATAAAATATGTGGTTAAATTAATAGCTCATATTATAACATTACAAACACAAGAGAGAAAATAAGGCAGTTTTTTTTTAATGAATTAAAATAGCATAAATAGTTCACCAACATAGGACCTACTGCTCTAACGTTGGGAATAACAGCAAGAAAACCAACCAGCCAACAAAATTGTTACAAGGAATGTTTTGCAGTCATGCAAAGAAAAGTCAATAATCAAAAGAGTAAGTTTACTATCTTTTGTGATGTGTGCATGTTTTATTTTTAGGTGGATTTTGTTTGTTATACAACTAAAATTTAAGAAAATGCCAGCCTCCACAGCCTCTTCTCCGTAGATTTTACTGCTTTCCAAGGGGAGGGGAAAAAAAATCTCTCAAGAAGAATAGAATAGCTTCTAAACTTTATTTCTTATTTATTACTTATATATTAACCTATTATTTATTCATTATATTATCATAGCAGAACAGACTCCACTTAGCTTTTACTGAAACAAAAGTATACTTGGTTGGGGTTGCTATTAGTTTATCTGATGCTTTAATGACCATTTAACTGTTCCCAAAAAAAGCTAATGAAGTAACTAAGGAGAAATGTTTCTTTCACAAATCCAGAAAACAACTGTTTCCAGAGATACAATTTAAGAAATATAAAATTTATATCAAAAGTTGTTCTCTCCTAATATAAAACTTAAGTTTTACATTTCTTTTTAAAGCCAACTAATACACAAAGTCATTGAAATTACATGATTTAACTTGTTTCCCTGAAAAATATATATTTGTGAGCAAAGATACATGTTAAGATACAGGGTAGGTGGTCTCAGGAAGCATGATAAAGTGTATGTAAAGAAACATAGTTCAATTCAGTAAGTGTTTGCTGAATTTACATAACAAGTAAGGTATTGTGTGTTGGGCACAATGCAGAACTCAAAGGTGAATCAGAAACAATCACTATCCTCAGAGATCTGGACACTCATGGATATCCAAACAGATCCCGTGCTTTCTAACCTATCTGCTCATGCTATCATCTCTGCTTGGAATAGGCTTTGTCTTCTGAACGCCTAATCAGCCCTTTAAATTCCATTACCTCCATGAAGCCTGCCTGTCCTGTTCCATGCCCTGTTCCACATGCTGTCCCAAGCACCCATATAACTGCTCCCTGCTTAGTATTTATATCAATTTGTTATCTTATATAGTGCCTTACAGTTGTTAGGGGAAGCACTGACAGAAACCGCCCACCCTGGCCAGGCAAGGTAATAGCCACTTGCATGAGTTATCTCACAACAGGAGATTCTGGTTAGGAACACGGAACTAACAAGCTACCACCAACCGGAAGAATTCGGGAAAGGTCAAAAGGAGAGAAGAGACGCCAGTCCACATGTCCTACCAACCTCCCAGAATCCTTCCTGATGGAATTCATCTTGGCTGAGTGATGCATGTGCCACCAGGAAGGACCCTGAGTCAGAATGACTGGCCGGAGACAACCCAGAAACTAACCCCATCACCATAAAACCCAAGACTGTGAGCCGCACGGCATAGCAGTCCTCCTGGATTCCCTGACCCTGCTGCTCTCCACCCAGGCACTCCCCACCCCCGCCCCGAAAAACTCTCTTGCTTTGTCAGCACGTGTCTCTTCAGACAATTCATTTCTAAGTGTTAGACAAGAGTCCACTCTTGGTCCCTGGAAGGGGTCCCCCTTCCTACAACATACTTACGCATTATATGTACCTTCCCATTTACAAAACAGGCCTTCATGGGGTCCTTAAATATTCTGCAGTCTATGTGTGAATTTTTCCAGTAAGAAGGGACAAAATAATCATCAATTTTACAAGAGGCTTTCTGAACTGCAAATTGTTAAGAATGTAAATTAATGGATTTACAACAATCTGCTATGTAACTAAATCTAGTCATTATATTCTTAAAACTGCATTGAGCAGCTGAGGAAAACTGTTTCTTTCACACATCCAAAATGCAATTGGTTCCATAAATATGATATAAAATTATATCAATATCAAAAGCTGTTCTCTAATAAAATAATAAAATTACTTAAATAGAAAATGACTAAAATAGGAAGGAATTCTGTAAGCACAAATGTGAATTACAAAAAATAGAAACATGTTTTCAAAATTTTAACAAGAAGGCTTCCCCAAGGTTTTTGTTGTTGTTATTGATTTTTTAAATAATGAAATTAAATAAAAGAAACACATTAACATATGGATCAACAGGCTTATGAATACAAACAAGGAAAATATATCCATGTTATGAACTATAAAAATCATGTGTCAGTCAAATTAAATTACATTTTTAACTAAGCAGCAGCTGGTATTTTCAAAAACACATGAGGCAGAAATAAGACCTAAATCATTCAGTATGCATGTGCAAGGTTTCACATTCATAAAATGCAACCTCAAACACGTTGTCAGATGGAGGCAAAGAACTCAAAGATTCATAAATAAAAAGCGGGCACAGTTAACAAACCTAAATTCTAAAACAGCCATCAACACTGAAAATTGCATGAAAAGGCCTTCTGAATTGAACTACAAATCTGCCTTTTTAAGGAAACTGATTAGGGAGCCATTAGCTCAAATTGTGGTAAATGTACTAGTTTACATATAATCAACAAATTAGCTGCAATTAAATTACACAGACCAGGTAGCACCTAACCAAGAGTTTTAAAGAAATATGGGACTGCTGTCTTGTTATTATAAATAGCCAGTATGCCAGAAGATAGTGGACTGCTAATGGAAGAGGCTTCAATAAGACATGTTCTAAAAGGAACCCTGGGAATGACACAATAATTCATCTTATTTCCAGACTGGACGAATTGGTAAAACACTAATAAAAGAGGCATTGTAAGAAGAAAAAACTGATTGCACTGTCAAGATGTCCATACTTCATTAATGACATAAATGTACACTAATCTATCCTTGTTCTCAAAAAGAAAATAAAACCAAAATCCTGCTGCCTTAATGGAAATCACAATACTAGAAATCTAAATTTATATTTTAAAGTATTGCCTTAAAAATTAACAAAAGATAATTTTTTCATGCATCTTAGTAAAAATGTTAATTATCAGAAAACTAAGCCTGACATCATCTTGAAAAAAGAGATGTGAAAAATAACATTTAGAGCATTATGAATGCCAGACTTCATGTTTCTTAAGGAACTACCTTGTTTATTGGTATATATCTCAAGCCTACAAGAATCTCTCTCATATAAATACTTGTTTAATCAAACTAAACTACAACTAAGATAACTATTACCCAGTCTTACCCAGAAAGATATATGCCACAAAAATGAAATCTCCTTATATTTATTGCTTAGTTCCCCCTTAAAAACATGCCAAAAATTTTACTTCAGTCATTGTAGATAAAAATTTTTCTAAAACATTTTCCATTTTCCTAGCTGTCTCAATTAAAAGACACCAAATGCGATTTGACCTTTTCCAGTGACTTGGGGATCATCATGAACATGCTTTACTGGACCCTAAAGGGTTTTTCTCCTTCATGTTAAGTGTCAATGTCACTTCCTCTCTCTCTGTGCTTAGACTACCAGTAGTCATTCTAACCTTGCTCCACCCTTATATTCTTTTTTTTTTTTTGCGGTACGCGGGCCTCTCCCTGTTGTGGCCTCTCCCGCTGCGGAGCACAGGCTCCGGACACGCAGGCTCAGAGGCCATGGCTCGTGGGCCCAGCCGCTCCGCGGCATGTGGGATCTTCCCGGACCGGGGCACGAACCCGTGTCCCCTGCATCGGCAGGCGGACTCTCAACCACTGCGCCACCAGGGAAGCCCCACCCTTATATTCTTTTCTATAATAGAGAAACAAAGAAGTAAACCTGATAAGAATTCTATTCTTTAAACAAAAAATTAAGTACATAAAAAGTTCCAAGAAAAATCGGGAAAAGTATATGGTTTCAAAGCTGAAAGTTTGTGACATTTGTTATGGTGGTACAAAGGCATGTTTCCGTCTCTTATTTTAGGTTATGTTCGAGAGCACTGACCTTTTGATTTATGGCATATTACAAATGTACATGTTTATTTATTATTTAGGCTTAAAGATAAGTTGTATTTATTTCATTAGAAAATTCTGGTGGTAGGGCTGGTAAAATCTGTGTTTGCATGCAAAGCCATACTTACCTGTTTCAAGTAGAACAGAAAACAGAAGCCAGAATCCTTGGAACTTTAAAAATTAATTAAAGATTTTATGTTATGTCCCAGTGGCAGCATTTTAAAGTCAATCTTGGTACATGGGAAAGCAATTTTTAAATATCGAGGGTATTGAAAACTGTAGGTAATAAAACAATTTAGTGGACCTGGGTGAACTTTTTTAATAAAAGGAAATTTCATTTACCAGAGTATCATAGCTAATACAGGTAAGTACTGTTTCATGAAACTTTATTACAGGCTGCATGTTGTATATGTACTGAGGTATGAATAAAAATAAATTTCTTAATGTGGGTTGCAGTCAAAACAGTTTGAAACCCATATAGTGAGTTTTTAATGTTCTGTAGGTTGTCTGCAATCAGAAAAGAGATTTGTGCTTTTCCACTCATCGCAACAATATTATTCTGTAACATACCATCACAAAACCAAGGTCATTAACTTTCAGGTCTTTGAATGTGGCTGTTTCTAATGAAGTTTTAATATTATATCTAATACATGGTTAGTACTAAAGATTAAAACCAAAAATGATCCTTTTTTCTTAGTGACATTAAGAAAACCCAAATAAACCTTTATGTATAGCTATTTCTGATGTTTGCTATTGATTTAAAGATGTTTTTCTTAAAAAAAAAAACTTTTACTTTTATATAATGAACTAAACCAGTTAAAATAAACTATATCAGTTAAAAGCTGTCTAGATTTTTACTTTTGAGAACTGCAATTTAAATTTAACAAAGGTATCCATAAAATATTCTCTAGTTACCTATGTACTGACTATATTAAAGTGCAAATTAAAATGAAGGATCCAACCTAAGTTCATATTTTTGGATACTGATAGGATTCATATTCCAATCAAATCTTAATTATTTCTCATCCTAACACAGCAGAAGCTCCATTTTAACCCACCCACCACTGTTAATAAAGCTTTTTGGAAGAAACTGTTGTGCAACAAAAGGATAAATCGAAACTTGCTATCAGCCTACTAGGAATTTCCAAGTAATGACAAGGATTCATACTGCACTTGAAAAACAACTGATGGGGCAATGAGACTTTGATGCTCAGCGCCACCCAGTGACAGATCTCTGAGCATACTCCTCCCTTTACTGCCTACTCATTTTGATGTTCTAAGCACTATACTGTAAGCTCAGCACACAAAACTCCATAAAACATTAAGTCCTACTCCCAAGAAACTGAAGTGAGAAAAGATATACCCATGGTGTTTTTTTAGGCTAGAATCAAGCGAGAGAAAGAAAATATTACAGGGCAAAAAGAAAGAATCTATAGTAAAGAAATAGGAAATGCATAGTACTGTTGGCTGGGGTTTGCCCTGGCCTCAGCAAAGAATCTTTCCTATCACAAGCTTTTCAAACACAAGAAGAAAATGAGCAGCTTTAGTTAGCGATCACTTTGTGGTACACTTGACATCACTTTATTAAAACATTTGAAATTATTGTAAAAATATTCCAAATAGGAAGCTCCTTCATGAAAATAAGATATTAATACTAGTTTAACACAATCTGTAAATGAAATAAAATCTAAAAGATTTACCTAACAAAGTCTTCAATGAAGTCTGGTTAAAGTAATTAACAACATTAACTAATTAACATTAGTAACAGGTCTCTCTTAAGCTGAAGAGTACTCAGATATTTATTTTACTATTTAAATTATACATACATACATTATGAATACCTTTTCTGTGAATGCTATGTTTTAAAACACAAAGGTAAAAAGCCAAAACAAAAATGCATAACACAGATACTGATGGTTTTGGAGCCTGGCCTCTTCTGTCCATCTCGGCTATACAGTGGGTTTTGGCACTTCCAGCAATCTGAAAACTGAAGCTTCACTTTACTGTCCAACCTCTATGGATCCTCTGCAGAAAATGTAGTATAACTCTGCTTCTAAATCTTTCCAAATGCCAACTGAAAAAAATTCTCTGGAAAACATTTTCTTTACTTTCAGAACTGGCAACAGAAAGCAAGCATGACTCAACCATCAGCCTGGGCACAAACTACCCTTTTTCCCAACTTGGATATCTAACACAGAAAGAAAGTTGTTTTCCCTATAAGGGAAAGAGATGAATTAAAGAAATTAATGGGGGACTTAGAGAATAGAGATAATTTTCAAAACCTAGCTATGATCTTCTTTCATCTGAAGTAAGAAGAAATTAAGAAGTAAAATCTCTTTCTCAAATGACCAAAGCAAGGCAGATGAGAATGGAACAACAGTAGAGAATTCAGAGTGTGAATGTAAAAACTGTTAATTCTATCTACAGGATAAAAATTCCTGGAAACAATACAGTACAGTAGGGAATAATCAATTGTTGAAATAAGATCCAGAACTGTGGCAAGCAATCCTGCCAAGATTAAATCCAACATAATTCTTTCCTACAGGTTATTTTAGGATCACTACAGGCCATGTTGGGAAGAGCAACTCTATGGAAGACGGTATTAGACCCTAATGACGTTTTCACTCTCATTAATAGGACTTCAATGACATAAGCCATCTTTCCCTCTTTCTTTAGATCCCATCTTTCTTCCTTAACTAGACATTCTTCATTTAATGTGTATCTGAGTAATATGAATAACTTGATTTTGAAGCAAACCAATGTGTGTGCAATCTATGACAAAGGAGGTAAGAATATACAGTGGAGAAAAGACAGTCTCATAAATAAATGGTGCCGGGAAAACTGGACAGCTACATGTAAAACAATGAGATTAGAACATTCCCTCATACCATATACTAAAATAAACTCAAAATGTATTTGAGACCTAAATTTAAGAACCGAAACCATAAAACTCCTAGAAGAGCACACAAGCAGAACACTCTTTGACATAAATCAGACCAATATTTTTTGGCTCTGTCTCCTAAGGCAAAAAAAAATAAAAGCAAAAATAAACAAATGGGACTGAATTAAGCTTAAGGCTTTTGTACAGCAAAGGAAATCCCTGATAAAACAAAAAGACAACTCACTGAGTGGGAGAAAATATTTGCAAATGATATGATTGATAAGGGGTTAATATCCAAAACATATGAACAGCTCATACAACTCAATATCAAAAACAAACAACCCAATTTAAAAGTGGGCAGAAGACCTGAATAGACATTTTTCAAAGAAGACATACAGATGGCTAACAGGTACATGAAAAAATGCTCAACATTGCTAATTTTCAGGGAAATGCAAATGAAAACCACAATGAGATATCACCAAACACCTGTCAGAATGGCTATCGTCAAAAAGCCTACAAATAACAAATGTTGACAAGGATGTGGAGAAAAGGGAACGCTCCTGCACTGTTGGTGGGAATGTAAATTGGTGCAGCCACTATGGAAAACACTACTGAGGTTCCTCAAAAAACTAAAAACAGAACTACCATATCATCCAGCAATTCCACTCCTGGCAATATACCCAAAGAAAACAAAAACACTAATTTGAAAAGATATGTGCATCCCAATGTTCACAGCAGCATTATTTACAATAGCTAAGGTATATAAGCAACCTAAACGTCCGTCAATAGATGAATGGTTAAAGAAGATGCGCTATATAACTGAATATTATTCAGCCATAAAAAAGAATGAAATTCTGCCATTTGCAACAACATGGATGGACCAAGAAAGTATAAAGCTTAGTGAAATAAGTCAGACAGAGAAAGACAAATACTCTATGTTATCACTTATGCATGGAATCTAAGAAAATAAAACAAATGTATATAACAAAACAGACAGATTCACAAATATAGAGAACAAGCTAGTGGTTACCATTGGGGACAGAGAAGGGGCAAGATAGGAGTATAGGATTAAAATAGATAAGCAACAAAGATATATTGTACAGCACAGGGAAACAAAGCCAATGTTTTATAATAACATTATGAAGTATAATCCTTAAAAGTTTTGAATCACTATGTTGTACACCTGAAACTAATATAATATTGTAAATCAACAATACTTAAAAAAAAAAGAATGTGTGTTGAAGAGCTATGTAAATTAAGTTACTGGCATTACATTCTTTCATGAGGTTAGGGTAAAGTACATGTAATTTACTATTTTTCATCTTTTTTATTTATTGAATGTTACTTTCCCAGTAAAAGAAGAGAATTTGCTTTGTTGTTTTAATACTGAATAAATTTGTATATAAAGGAATCTAATTATTAAAACACAGATATTTTTATCAAAGGGTAGAAGAAAGGAATAAATGAATAAATTAAAGAACTAGTAGCACAAAGCTGTTTGAACCATATATGGGTAGAAATGTTTCCATCCACCAAGTATTATTTAATTAATGAAAACTTTGATACAGGATTCTGAAGTAGATTAGTAACAAATGCTGTAAGTTACTTTGTAGAAATACAGAAAAGAGTAAGAAAACTTAAATAATGATATTAGATGATTCTGAGATATTTGAGAATTTAATTTCTACTCAAGCTCATATCTACTTGCTTATTAATACTACTGAAATAAAAGTGCAGTTCTGAGAATACCATGTAATGTATCAGCCTGGAGGCCTGAGAGAGAATAATGAAAGGTAAGCCTAGAAAGAAAAACTGGATGCCTATTTTGTAAGATGATAAAATTTCACTCCAAAAATTTTATTCCTTGTTATTATGATAATAAAGTCACATAAATAATCCAAAAAATGTTTATTTTAACTTTTTAATTCTCATAAAAATTGGGACCTAGAGAAAAATGTTTGTGGAATAAATGAATATCCAGGTTTAGAAATACTTCCAAGAGCATTAAGTGAAATGAACATGAAGCCAATAAAAGGTTCCAATAATACTGTTTATTCCCTAATCCAGTTAAATTTAATTGTAAGCCCTTAGGATTTTCTAAATTAGTTCATTCAGCAAATATTTATTAATCATCTACCAAGGGCCATACAATGTATTAAGCATCTGAGTTGTAGAATCTAAAACACTATCTTTTCCCTCACAGAGACTGACATGGGATTAAATAAGTAATATATAAAAGAAGAAGTGATCTATTCTGCCTTGAAGAAAATCAGGGAAGGTTTCAGATAGGAGATGAAACTTCATCTTAGACCTAAAACAAAGTCAGATTTCCCAGACAGACAAGCAGAGGGAAGATATTCCAGATGAAGGACATGGTAGAAACCAAGACAGACAGGGAGAGACTGCTCAGCACATAAGGGGATTTGTAAAGTCTTGATGATTAAGGTAAGGGGACAGGCAAAGTACAGATGTGACTTTAGACAGAGACAGAAGTCAGGTCAAGTAGGGGTTTGTACCCCAGCTAAGTTTGGTAAAAGTCACATTCCAACAGAAAATGAGTACCAATATATTCCTTATCATCTTTAATCCAAATGTAACTCCATTTAAGCCCCCCCTCAAAAAAAATGTAGAGGGAATAATATCTAAGTCCTTTCAGCCTCCTGCAGCTATATTTTTCAAAAATAATCACTAGAAAATGGTAACATAGAAGTAAAGAGGTCAGTTTTAAATGTTGGTGAGTCACATTGATTAAAGAAAAGGGCCAATTTGCAGATAGTCATACAAAGAGAAGACTATTGAAATGATTACTCAACAGCACATTTACTCTAAAACGTAACCTCACGTGAGTTGAATTTTTAAGATCAGAGTATCATAATTTTGATCAAAATTTTATACCTTAGGTAACTTAGAGCCAGGTTTAACATCATGTGGCTTTGTCTCTACTACCAACATGTGGAACTGTAACCAAATATATTGTTCTTTAAAAAGTAACTTTTGCTTGTTGATTGCAAAATACAGTTCCATAAACAAAACCCATATATATATATATATATATATGTTAATTTTATTGCAGAAGTTTGGAGATTATAATGACAGCATTTAATTTAAGTTTGAGTCTGTGTTGGACAAATATGCACTATGCTTTACAAATGATTGGAAAATCAGTTTTATTTGCCTCCTTTTTTGACATTGGTTTGATTTTTTTTTGTTTGTTTAAGTAAAAATCACTAAACTTGTGCAATGGTAGCATGGAAATTACCTGAGGTGTCTTGTATGATTGTGCTTTGACAAGGGTGGACATAGCTTAAATTATAAAAACTAAAGATTAAAGAAAAAGGAAGTATAAGTTTATGCTGCCTATTTGGAAGAGAACTTTCATTCTTCATAACTATATAACATTATAATGCCACTGATTCATAAGGGCTTTAAATTAATTCTGTAGGGTAGGACACCGGCATTATTAGTGTTCATTTTATATCTCTAATGTTCTTGGTCTTACTGAAACATTTCAGTATACAAAAATACTGCAATATTAATACCCAAGAGAAAAGCCATCATAATGTGTATGCTGCTCATTATGATCAGTGTGGTACAATTTTTTAAAATAAACTATCATGCCCTTCAAAAAAACAATCACTAGAGCGTAAAGTGGTAGTAAAATTCAGCAGAAGTACATGCATTGCACCATTTCTGTTTACCAAGCTTCCCTTGAGTTCAGTTAAAATAAAGTAAATTGACTATTTGAAGAAGTTGTTGACTTAGCATTAAAACCATAAGGTAGAAATATCTTGGACTACAATGACAGATTTCTGATAACTAATGTTTATTTGGCTATAAACACAGAACTCTGTATAGTTTAGAAAAGTTCTATTTTAAGTGATTATTTTAATGTTCTTGAAATAACCAGGTATTTTTACAAAATTTAAAAAAATTTTACTTCCCACTGGGATGCCAATTCAAGTCTTCTGAGAACTCTCTGCCTCAGAATGCTACAAAGTCATTTTTATAACTAAAAGATTTAATGAAGCCTTGACTTATTTACCAAAGAGCCAGCAATGTTTTCTTAATTTCAAATACTCACCAAAAACTAACATTTCCAAACAATTATATTTTGGCACAGTGAAGAACAACTGCACAAAGATAAACAAAATAACATCGCTTTGCTTTTCCTCTAAAGCCAGCGGTCCCCAACCTTTTTGGCACCAGGGACCAGTTTTGTGGAAGACAACTTTTTCACGGCTGGGGAAAGGCGGGGTGGAGGGGCTCAGGCGGTAATGCAGCACTGGAGAGCGGCAGATGAAGCTTCACTCCCTCGTCCTCTGCTCACCTCTTGCCGTGCGGCATGGTTCCTAACAGGCCTGGGACCCCGTCCACAGCCCAGGGCCCTTGGGGACCCCTGCTCTAAAGAGCTGTATTTTTCAGAAGATACAGTTTTTGTCAGTGTGAGTAAAAGTGACTGTTTTCAGATTAAGCAGCTGGCATGTAATCAACAGTTCTTCTTACTGGCCTTCTGGACATTCCACATATCCAAATACTGACTCTGAGTATGAGTTTTGCTGTATCTCTCCAAGGCAAGACAGATTAAAAGGTTCAAATGTGCTTCTCTTGACAAAAGGTAAAAAAATTAAAACAGTATTCTATCTTAAAATGTTACAAATGATTCAATTTCCTACCCTCCAAAAACTGTTAATTGCATTTCAGCTGTATTATTGGCTACCCTGAGTCACAAACCACTTGGGATAGTTTGTATATAGAAAATCTGCCATTTCCTTTATTGTTAACACATAACTTTCACTTCATCATTTACTTTTAAGAAAGAATAAGAGAAGTCTAAGTTTCTTTAATTACAGCATAATATTCGTCTTCAAAAAAATCTAAAGAATTATAAAAAGTAAACCCTGAAATGTCCATCACCATTCATCATTTGAAATATCTTGATACAATTTTATTTCGTACTTCTTTTCCCTTCTGCTATCTACAACGGAAAGAGTTCCCTTCTCCAAGGAAAGCTCTGTAAAATAGGGCCAATTCTTATTTGTCTGAGATAATCTGGGTATCACTTTGGATAGCAGGCATGACAAAAAAACAACCTTGCAACTACTCTCAACTGTAGCACACAGTATGGTGCTGAATTAAGCTTTTCTCAGTACTCAGTCTCAGGATGCTACATCAGGAATAAGAAAATGAGCTATTTTCTTAAGTCAGTGTATTCACATAAAACTGTGGCTAAATACATGAATGAACCACTATTGATTATCTACAAAGAGCTATTTATTTGCAATTCAGAAGAGAAGCACCATACATAAATTGTAAACAGTTAGGTTCCGTAACATACTTAATACAAAACTTAATCATCGATTTAGCCCAAAAAAATACAGTCATAGATTTCTGATCTGAAGATTATATCTAATAAAGCTAAGAGCCAATCCACCAGTAACCACCCTTAGAAAGGAAATTTTCTTTGGGATGAGACTCCAGATGTTTCTCCAGTAATCATGATGAATTTATCCTTATCCATTCACCCTACACTTGACAGGTGATTCATAATTCTTATCCTTGTATATTTATGAAACTTAGTTTGTATACATTACACACTGGCATGATTAAACTGTCCTTTATAAGCTAAATTAAAAATTTTACACATCAACTGACATGAGTTACTATATCACAGGGTGACTTATCAGCCAATGATTTCGTTTCTGAAAGGTTCGAACTAAATTTATGTCTCAATTTGACTGGGCTAAGAGATGTCCAGATAGCTGGTAAAATATTATTTGGGGGTGTGTCTGTGAGGGGCTTTTGGAGTGATTGGCATTTCATTCAGTAGACTGAGTAAAGAAGATCCACCCTCACCAATGTGAGTGGGCATCATCAAATTCCTTGAGGTACCAAACAGAACAAAACGTGAAGGGAGGGCAAATTCCCTCTCTCTCTTCTTGACATCCACCCTCTCCCGCCCTTGGACGTCAGAGCTCTTGGTTCTTGGGCCTCAGGACTCCAGAACTTAACACCATCAAATACCCGGGTCCTCAGGCCTTCAGACTCTAACTGAATTATACCACTGGCTTTCCTGATGCTCCAGCTTGCAGACAGTAGATTATGGGACTTCTCAGCCTAATACAGTCAGCATCGTTGCCATCTTTACCCTCATTCTATTTTACACCAGTAATGAAAAAAATCACTAAAACATTAATAGCTATTACCTACTGCCTACTTACTGTGTGCAAGGCACTGTTTGATAAGCATTTAACAGTGATTATTTCATTTGATTCTCATAACAATCCTCTGATGTAGGGAACATTTAAAATTCTATTTTACAGATAAAGAAATTGAGGCATACAGAGATAAAACAACTTGCCTAAGATCACACTGCTAATGAATGATAAAGATGGGATTCAAATGTATGCAGCCTGTTTCCAGACCTTGATTAAAACCAATGTCTCCCTTGTAAATTAATGTCTTATAAACTTAAGATAACTGAGACAAAGACAGAAATCATTAGGAACAACATGAGTATGAAATCTTTACCCTTAAATGGCTATAACAGACCGTGCTGTATATTTGTGAAGGAAAAATAACAAAGTTAAAGAAAATGTATAGAATAGAACTTTATCCATTAAGACTACGTCTACATGGTCAGTTATAATAAGAAAATTTTTAACATTTTCCTTTCTAAGATGAGAATCCTCAATCTAAACATTTTTACATATTTTTTACATGTACATACTTTTAAAGAATGCAATATACATGTAAGTAGAAGGCTTACTACACTACATAGTTTGATTTAACAAACCTTTATTGCTCTCCTACTATGCACTATGATACAAACTAGATATTTAAATATAATTCAAACATGAACTCTAAACACAGTAAGCTCGCATATAAGTGAAATATATATAATAAAAAATAATATTGTGATAAAGAGATACAAAGGAGGTATTTACAAAGTGGAGGGTGGCACATTGAACTGGAATCATTCATTCTGCCAGAGAGAGGGTAGAAAGAAAAGTAAGGCTTCCAGAAGAGGTAACTTTCTCAGCTAGCACTTAAATTATGAAACAGTCAGAAATATAAGTGATAAAGGTCATCTTGGACAGAGAAAATAATGTGTGTAAAGGCACAAAGACACAGCAAGTTGAGAGATTTCAGTAGGTTCTACGGCTACAGCATAAAATTCAAGGCAGGAAGTGGAAAGAGATGAGCTGGAGTAATAGCTAAATCAGGAAATTCCATTAGAAGTACTCAGACTCATGATGAGGATCCAATAAAGGGATAAGAGAACAAACAAACCCTCCTATTCATTCCTGGGTTGGGTTTTCACCCTCAAAAATAAATATTCAATGGCAGTATTTCCCTAAATTTTACAGTGAACCACCTCCCTTCCCCACCTAAAAGAAGAAAGTTATTTAAAAAAAAAAAAAAAAGAGGTATATTCTAGTTTCTAGTTACCAAAGACTTGACTGAGACGAAAATTACATACCTTAATGATGCAATAAACCTTGAAATCAGCAGAATTAGCTTACTTTTAGTTTCTTAGTGGCATGAAATTAATGAAATATTACAATAATATTTCATTTTTGTTGGAACAACCTGTAATTATTATAGTTTAGGTCTGGATCAAATCTTAAAATGGTTTAAATTCAAAAGACATAACAACCCTGAAGAGAAGGAAATCTAATACATTTGACTTCAAGCTCTATTTTCCCATTTAAAGGCAATTGAGAGTTTAAATTTGGAATTAATATACAATAGTAACAATACTTATTATTTACAAAGTGCTCTACATTTTCAAACCCTTTTACAGTTATTACTTTATTAATTTAATAAGTTTATTATGGAGGTGTCATTTCTTTCATGAAATGAAAGGAGCAGAGACAAAAATTCAGGCACAGCAGGAGTCAGGGCAGCCTTTCCTACTTAATAGACAAATCATCTAAGATCAAGCATGGAAGGTACATGAAATAATATCCCACATCTGTTCTCTAAGATACATGCGAGACACTCAGGTTTGAGATAGTCAGGTAAAAGTAACAGGCCTCAATCTGGCTCTCCTAATAAGGCCAATCCAAAAACAAGAATTGTAAAGACAGTACTAAAAGCATCAAAAAAAAAAAAAAAACCCAAAACTAAAAACCCATACCTTCAGAGAGGCACTGATGATAGTGAGGGAAGTTCTATGGCAAACTTTGTTTTACTATCTGAAATGCCAGCTTAACCCACTCCATGGAGACAAACTTTATACAAGTGACAGAGTCAGCTTATTACAAGAGAGAAATCCCAATATCAACAAAGATACAGATACAGATGCAGTAATTATACTGGAAGGGTGAAGGCATGAAACTATAGATTAACATTTCCATTCCTAGGTTAGATCAAGCAAGACAACTATTAAACCACAGTTCAAGATGCCCAACCACCACATGAAAATTCTTAGAACCAATAGTAATTATTTATGTCCTAGTCTATTTATTTATTTTCAGTCTTACTAAAACTGCGAATCATAAAACTGATGGCGTTTTCCTCTTTGTACTGGCAGCTAAAAGCTTAGAGTAAATTTTATAGCAAATGAATAAGAATTAAGTAAACTCACTGCTGTCTTTCTTGCCTTCATCATCTCCTCATTTTTTTTTGTCCTTACTCTATTTTTTTAAATCTGAATGAATTGTGTAAACTTTCTTAAAGGCTTTCTGAAATAAGGGAGTATTTAAACTAGCTAACTAAACAAACAGTAACAGAAAAATGAAAAAGAAACATTACCTTTTCATCAAAATTACAATCAAGTCTTCTAATCAACACGATGAAAGTGCCAGATGAATTGTCTCTTAGTGGCGGAGGCACTATGGGTTCACAGGCATTCTCTGGTTTTGAGTTAATCAAAAAGCCCTAAAAAAAGAATGAACAGTAAGTTTTCTCTCTGTTAAACTCAAAAAAATGAATTCAACTTACTTCTATAAACACCTTTTGAATCTGTTCCATGTGTTTTGCATTATGCTAGATGAATTATCTGGCAACTACAACAGCTCCCACCCTCCAATTGCTCACAATCCCAGAACTTCTAAAGTAGTATTTGGCTTCCTAAGCAATTTTTTTTTTTAAGTAAGTTCCATTTTTACTACTAAACTTAAAAAAAAAAATCACACATAAGCCCATCACCCCGGAGACAACCACTGTTAGCATGTTGGTATATTTTCCAACAATGACTGACATTTCTAAACCAAGCAAACACTTCTTAAAAATTAACTTTTAAATTTCTTTCCTCAGGGGCTTCCCTGGTAGCACAGTGGTTGAGAGTCTGCCTGCCAATGCAGGGGACACGGGTTCGTGCCCCGGCCCGGGAAGATCCCACGTGCCGCGGAGAGGCTAGGCCCGTGAGCCATGGCCACGGAGCCTGCGCGTCCGGAGCCTGTGCTCCGCAACGGGAGAGGCCACAACAGTAAGAAGCCCGCGTAATGCAAAAAGTTAATTAATTAATTTCCTCAAATAATGAAAATGCACAGCGTTTCTAGGAATTTATTATATAGAAACATTAGCCTAGGTATATAAAGGTATATGTAGAAAAATGTCCCCTGCTACGTCATTTTTAATAGCAAAAACTGGAAATCATGCACATCGATAAGGCAGCCATTTAAAAAATTATAGTATATTCATACAATAGAAAAATAATAGAATCATTAAAAAGAATAAGATAAATCCTTACATAATAAACTGAAAAGACGTCCACAAGATAACTACTAATTTAAAATGAAATAGCAAGCTGCTTTCCCAGAAATATAGGATGGTTTGACATCTGAAAATGTATTAATAGTTTAAAACAGAAAAACCAAATGACTATCTCAATAGGTGTAAAACACCGAATAAACACATAAAAAGATTATCAAAATCATTAAATTCATTTACAAGGAGGAGTGAGCAATTAAAGTTATGACACAGTGCCCAACAATAGTCCTGTATGGCGCATGAATTGGTCACACCAACCATCTATTTCACAGGATTTGGCAATTTTGTCAAGTTGCATTGCTTGGCTTGTGATAGGGAATGCTTTCGCGCATGTTTCAGGAGTAAAATGCAGCATATCTTCACTTACTCAAAGAATAGCTCCCATTCTTGATTCCATAAAGCGCTTGGTTTTTACTTTGCAAGGAAACAGAACTGTGGTTATCCTTCCAATAATGAATATTTGCTTCACTCATATTATATTTACTCCTTGCTGCCTTTTCTGTGCCTTTCTGCACACAAACTAACTTTTTGCCTTAAAGCCAAGTCACATAGTGCAGTTCTTTTCAAGACACTTATAACAGCAATTAAATTCAAGCCATGTAGTACCAACAAGGTATATAACTCAACTGAAGTGAAGACAATACGAACAGCTATGACCAAATTTCCCATGTCCGGGAAATGACAACTCCATCATGACTGCCACCTAGCGGATAGCTAGGGAAAGACACATCCCAATTTCAGATATGTTAAAATATGGGATAATAAAATGCATCTTCGAATCAATAAATTTATGGTATGTACAGACACAAAAAAGGGTCTACAAGTGGAACTAGAAAAAGCTTTTTGTTTTTTAATCATTTCTGTATTGATGAATCTGTTATGACAAGCATGTATTATTTTTAGACATAAGAAAATTTATAAAAATTAAATACACATAAGCTTAAAGTTAAAAAAAAAATCTATTTGCATTAATGGAAATTGAAGCCTAAAAAAAACAGGTCTTTTTTTTTGTTTTCCCCGGCCACGCCACACAGTTTATAGGATCTCAGTTCCCCAAGCAGGGATCGAACCCGCACCCTAGGCAGTTGAAAGCGCAGAGTCCTAACCACTGGTCCGCCAGGGGATTCCTAAAAACAGGTCTTAAATTCTTAAATATTATCTTTCCTGTGGACTATGCTAAAAAGAATAACTTGATAAAACAGCCTACTAATTCCTATCCTTCCCCCAGATGTAAGTCAGTTAAAACAGTGCAAATTTACTTTGTTTCATCCACAAAGTCTACAGAGTAGTGTAATGGGTTTTGCCAATTAATTTGGCAGAACTCTCTGGTCCCTTAAATAAGAGTGACCAAGAAGGTGCTGCCTTAAGCCAGGCCCACATGCCTCATGTCACCCTCCAGGGCCAATCCTTTTTATTAAAAAGGATTTTAAAAGGATTTTTATTAATCCTTTTTATTAAAAGGATGCTTGCTCTGCGATCAAGGATCCTCCTCATCCCTATTTACTGACAGGGGCAATTTATGCCAATATGTAGGAAGCCCAAGAAAACTACCAACGTCCAGGAGACTCAGAAAGGATGCCCACCTTTCTGCCCTTTGTTGTTATAATTCTCTGATGATTAAACAAGGATGCTGGGGACTTCCCTGGTGGTCCAGTGGCTCAGGATCTGCGCTCCCAATGCAGGGGGCCTGGGTTCCATCCCTGGTCAGGGAACTAGCTCCCACATTCTGCAACTAAAGTTCCCGCTTGCTGCAACTAAGACCCAGAGTAGCCAAATAAACAAAAAAATATTAAAGTGTTTAAAAAAATAATAAATAAAATAAACATAACAGATAAATAGGGGTATGGGAAATTAAGAAAAAAAAACAGCTCATCTACATGAAGAATTCATCTGTATTCAATTATGTTGAATTCAATTTCCACAACTGTATTCAATTATGTTCAAATCAAATTTATTAAAAACAAAACAAAACAAGGATGCTGGACAAAAATAGTGTATGCAGACTGGCACCTCAATATCATCGAATGTATAATGCAATAGGTTTGTGGTATATATATTTGTGGATTTTTTAAAAACTTTTATGACTATACATGAAGCAAAGTACACAAAATATAATTTTTCAGCTTGATGAGTTTTCCCAAACTGAACACACCTGTATCAGGAAACAGACTATTAAAAGCACTGCAGGAGTTCCCTTCATCCTCCCTGCCAGTCACTACTCCCCCACCCTATCAGCAATGTCACTACATGGACTTCTAACAGCTTAAATTAGATTTTGCCTAATTTTATAACTGACATAAACAGAACCAGACATACAGCAAATTCTCTTTTAGACTTCTTTCTCTCAATACTGTATTTGTGAGAATCATTCCTACTATTCAGCAACCATACTGTGGAGATATACTTGGCAGATCTTTCAATTTTCATTTCTCTATAGTATTACATTGTGTGAATATACCAAAATTTATTCTACTGTTGGTGAGCATTTGGGTAATTTCTAGTAGGCACTATTACAAATAGTGCTGTTATAAACTTTCCAGAACAAGTCTCTTCATGAACATATGCATGATGTTTATGTACACAGAAGGAGACCCATAGGATATCAAGCTGGATCATAAGAGTATCAAGCTTTAGTAAATACCACCAGGCAGTTTTCCAAAGTGGTTTGGGTTACCACTTTTTAACTGGAATATTCAAATAATCTAAACTTAAAAATCATACTGAGGGCTTCCCTGGTGGCGCAGTGGTTGAGAGTCCGCCTGCCGATGCAGGGGACATGGGTTCGTGCCCCGGTCCGGGAAGATCCCACATGCCGCGGAGCGGCTGGGCCCGTGAGCCATGGCCGCTGAGCCTGCGCTCCGCAATGGGAGAGGCCACAACAGTGAGAGGCCCGCGTACCGGAAAAAAAAAAAAAAGAAGAATATATGCAGTGATAATGTCAACAAAAATGCTGAAAGCAAGGCAGCAGTGCCTTTTTCCCTTTGTAAGAATATAAAAGTAAAAGCAGGAAGAGAGAGAGAAAAGTGGTAAGTTGTTTTGTTAGTGGATACCTGAAGTTATTAATAATTAATAACTGCAGCAACAGCAAGCAGTTGACATTTGTTGAGCCATAACACTTAGCACTGCGTGTTAGGCACTATGCCCTTTAAATGCGCTAATTCAGTTAATCTTTGCAATAATCCTATGAGGTTAACTACTATTGTTATTATCCCTATTTTAAAGAGGAGGAAACTAAGTCTCAAAAGAGTTAGGTAACTTGCCTAAAGTTATACATAGCAGGCATGTAATCCCAGGAAGTCTAACTCCAGACCCTACATTCTCAACCACTATGCTACACTGCCTCTGCCAGATAAAAAAAAACACAGGTGAAGAACAAAATGGGCAACAAGAAGAGAAATGGACATCTACAAAAATGAACAAACCAAAATGTTAGTGTAAAGGCAGTTAAGGTTGATTCCAAAATTTGATACAAATATTTCAAATGATAAGTTGTCAATGGAACCTTTCATAATTTTTACATTCAAACATAGACCAAAAAGAGTTACACTGATAAATCAGACTTTATCAGCTAACATTCTCCTAATGTGTGACAGATTCATTTGTTTATATCAACAACTTTCTAGAATGTTAAAAAATATCCACTGCCCTTTTCTCTAATGCTTTGTTAGATCATTCTTCTAAAATCTACCAGTAACTTTCACATACACGCCACATTTAATTCCTTTTTCACAAACAGTTGGCGATTACTCTCCTCTTATGCAATAAAACATCCTTACCATTCATTACTCATTATTTTAAGTTCCTTTAACATTCTGCTCTGAATACACTTGTCTCATTTCATGTGGGGTCTGTTTAAATACTAGGATGGATAAATAAGAACTGAGTCCCCACTCAAGTAATTAATATCTGGAAAGAACTAACTGATCCAATTAAGACAAGAGAAAACAAAGTAAAAACAACATGCAGTACAAATGCACAGAACAGAGAAAATTATTCTATGTGAGGCAGTAACAGAAAAGGTGATGTTTGTCTTGGTTCTTAAACTTTACTATACTTCACTTTGGTGCCAAAAATTAAATATACGACTGTAAGTGATCTGACCAATATAACAACAGATAGGAACTATCACACTTTAACCTGTTCTAGATATTATATGTCTATTGGTGCACTGTAAAACTAAATTAGGTTTCTAGTGAACACATTACAGTCATTTCAACAAATTTTTGACATGTTGCTACTAAGCTGTATTTCTCCTCTTTTCAGTACCTATCTTTTAAGACTCAAGGGCAAGGGACTTCCCTGGTGGCACAGTGGTTAAGAATCCGCCTGCCAGTGCAGGGGACACGGGTTCTAGCCCTGGTCCGGGAAGATCCCACATGCCACGGAGCAACTAAGCCTGTGTGCCACAACTACTGAGCCTGTGCTCTAGAGCCCGCGAGCCACAACTACTGAGCCCGGGCGCCACAGAACCCGTGCTCCGCAACAAGAGAAGCCACCACAATGAGAAGCCCACGCACCGCAACGAAGAGTAGCCTCCGCTCGCCACAACTAGAGAAAGCCTGCTTCCAGCAACGAAGACCCGACACAGCCAAAAATTAATTAATTTAAATTTTAAAAAAAAAGACTCGAGGACAAAACATTAGTATATTAACCATTCCAAACTTCAGGACATCTGCCAATTTGATAGCCAAACCTTGCATGTCTTTCTGCACATCACTGAGAGTTATATACTAATTAAAAGTTAAGCCTTTAACTGGATTAAAAGGAAAGGTTTTTAAAATCCTCCTCACAAATTAGATATTACATCCATAGCATTATTCAGAGCAGTAACTAAATATCCTTCATCTCAAAGTTACATCTCACTCTGTACACTCTGCTAGAATTCACCCCAATAACCTTTTCTGGTTATATATTTTATCAGTGACTTAGATTTTAGATTTAATAAAATCTGATTAAAAGATGTCATAAAAATATAATAAGCTCATTAATAAATAAAAATGTTAAAAGAATACTTAAAAGTGCTAAGTCAGCAATGTAATAGTTTAGACCAACTTTTTTTTTTTGGGGGGCTGCACTGGGTCTTCGTTGCTGCACCAGGGCTTTCTAGTTGTGGCGAGCGGGGGCTACACTTCGTTGCGATGCACGGGCTTCTCATTGCGGTGGCTTTTCTCTAGGCATGCGGGCTTCAGTAGTTGTGGCTTGCGGGCTCTAGAGCACAGTCTCAGTAGTTGTGGTGCACGGGCTTAGTTGCTCCGCAGCATGTGGGATCTTCCCAGACCAGAGCTAGAACCTGTGTCCCCTGACATTGGCAGGCAGATTCTTAACCGAGACACCAGGGAAGTCCCGAGACCAACTATTTTTAAAACATTATTTCTGAAAAAGGTCACAAGCATTAGAAACAAAATTTAACTCATTTTAATATTCTAAAACTGTCAAAGTTTTAATTTTAAAAAGTCCCAGACTACTATACTTGTTTATTAATTGCACTGAGATTAAAAGTGAACAAAAGAAAGCACATTTACACAATGTTGATACATAGTTCTAAAATCACTCATCTTAATAATTTCCTCAAATGAGAATTTTTGAGTTTTTTGTTTTAATGGATTTGATTATTAACCTTTATCAATTACCTACTGGATGCTAAGCTGAACTTCCACTTCCCAGCCATGATGGAATAACACGGGCTAGTTTTAACCTCTTGCTTTAATTAACTAGAGAACCAAAAAAAAAAAAAAAGATATGAAACATCAGCTTTCAAACACTGGACAACAAACAGCACAACAGTGATTCCTGAGAAAAGGAAACAAATGAGATGAGCCCTATAAAATCCTTAGCTCACTGCCTGGAGAGATTCCAGGCCTCAGGACAGAGCAGGGGAACACAACAGAGTCTGGTAGTCTCAATAAGTTGAGGAGACAATTCATAATTTGGGGAGGTCAACACAGCTAGATTTTGTGGGACACAACACTGGGGAGGAGCGAACTGCAAAGAGAGCTCCAGATATACGTAGAGGCATCCACTCAAGTCGTTGGCTGAGTAGTAATCTGCGTACGTATGTGAGGGAACTGCCAAAACTAAGGAAGAACCATGAGAAAGGAGTAAACAGAACAATCTCTGGAGTTCACACAGGGCTGGGAATAGTTTTACACATAGCATGAAATAGAGTCCTCAGAAGACTGCTGCCTCAGAAGTAAGCCACATTAGCCCTAAACATTTGAAGCAAATGAAAATAAAGATACAACTTACCAAAATTTGTGGGACACAGCTAAAATAATACTTAGAGCAAAATTTATAGATCTAAATACCCATATTAGAAAAGAGGAAAGGTTTCAAATTAATGACCTCAATGTTCATCTAAAGAAACTGGAAAAAATAAGAGCAAATTAAACCCAAAATAAGAGAAGGAAGGAAATAATAAGTAGCCACTTTCCTCACACTAGTCTACTGGATATGTACTATTACAGACAAATAGGGAGACCTAAAGAAGTTGAATACCTTGCCCAGTGATAGAACCAGAATTTGAAGTCCAGTAACTCTGACCCAAAAGTCCAGCTTCTTCCCATTTTAGTACACTACTCATCTTCACAAAGATATGAATTAAACCAAAACTAAGTTCCAAGCTTCCCTATTCTCAGCACAGCACTCTAATAATTTTTGGCATTGTGTTAATATTATCACCACTTCTATGACAGAACTTATGTGCTTATTAAAAGCATTAGCACTCTGTTTATATTTTTTCTTCTTTTTCTTACACCTTCCTATTTTCTCCTATAATCCCAGCATCTTTCATGAGATTGTATAAGTCCACAAGGTGGTTTATAGACAACTGGTGTTCCAAGTTATTTGTCCCTGTTGTTAACTATCATTACTAAACTGAAGTCCCAGAATACACAGATAGCTTTACAGTTACAACTGAGGATCACAGATCACAAAGGCATTATCATTCCCATTTTAGAGAAGAAACTGAAGCATCAAAGAAGATAACATACCCAATTAACATTCCATTGTTAATTTGAGTCAAACCTAGAGCTGACTCAAATGATGGTCCTTTTCTTCAAAACATTGTCTTTCAAATTTAATATAAACACAAAGAGAAAATGATTTTGGTGAGATTAGTGGGACTACAGATTATTCCTTAAAGTTATTATTTCCATTATGATATTTGTGCTACACAAATATACTTGGAAAAGAAAAAAAGCTCAAACCATTTAAAGAGGAAAATACCAGGTGTCAAGAAGGGAAATGGTAGCATCGAACCATTTCGATGTAACTAAAGTACCTGTTACTCTCGAGTACATCCTAGTGTAACATTCCCCTTCCTGGTTTTATATTTATCAACTTTTCAATTTATAAATACTGAATATAACTCATATCTACTCATATTAAAATTGTCCAGATAGGACTGAGAAAAAAAACTCTCACAAAACTGCAATGATTTTGAGTGTACATACTTCCACAGTATTTGATATGGTTGGTAATCACTCAATTTTTATAAGGTGAATCACATAAAGGCTCAAATTAGAAATCCTTTTAACTAATGGGACCTAATCAAACTTAAAAGCTTTTGCACAGCAAAGGAAACCATAAACAAAACACAGAAACAACGTACAGAATGGGAGAAAATATTTGCAAATGATGCAACTGACAAAGGATTAATCTCCAAAATACACAAACAGCTCGTACAGCTCAATATCAAAAACAAACAAACAACCTAATCAAAAAATGGGTAGAAGACCTAAATAAACATTTCTCCAAAGAAGACTACAGATGGCCAAAAGGCACATGAAAAGATGTTCAACATCACTAATTATTAGAGAAATGCAAATGAAAACTACAATGAGGTATCACCTCATACTGGTCAGAATGGCCATCATCAAAAAGTCTACAAATAATAAATGCTGGAGAGGGTGTAGAAAAGAGGGAACCCTCCTACACTGTTGGTGGGAATGTAAACTGGTACAGTCAGTATGTAAACTGAAAAACAGTATGGAGGTCCCTTAAAAAACTAAAAATACAACTACCACATGACCCAGTAGTCCCACTCCTGAGCATATACCTGGAGAAAACCATAATTCGAAAAGATGCATGCACCCCAATGTTCATTGCAGCACTATTTACAATAGCCAAGACATGGAAGCAACCTAAATGTCCATCAACAGAGGAATGGATAAAGAAGATGTGGTACATATATAATATACAATGGAATATTACTCAGCCATAAAAAAGAACAAAATAATGCTACTTGCAGCAAATGCATGGACCTAGAGATTGTCATACTGAGTGAAGTTAAGTGAGACAGAGAAAGACAAATATCATACGATATCACTTATATGTGGAATCTAAAAAAAAGGGTACAAATGAAATTTACTTACAAAATAAAAACAGAAACAGACCCATAGAAATAGAAAACAAACAAGGTTACCAAAGGGGAAATAGGGGCAGGGATAAATTAGGAGCTTGGAATTAACAGATACACACTACTTTCTACAAAATAGATAAACAACAAGGTCCTACTGTATAACACAGGGAACTATATTCAATATCTTGTAATAACCTATAATGGAAAAGAATCTAGAAAAGAATACACACATACATATGTATGTATCTATGTGTAACTGAATCACTTTGCTGTACACCAGAAACTAACACAACAGTGTAAATCAACTATACTGCAATTAAAAAAAAGTAAAAATACAAAATTAATTAAAAAAATAAAAAACAAAAATGTACTGGCAGTTCTTTTCAGGGCAGTGAGGGGGAAAAAAGAAAAGGCATCCAAATTGGAAAGGAAGAAGTAAAATTATCTCTCTTTGCAGATGGTATGATCTTACACATAGAAAATCCTAAGAAATCCACTTAAGAATAATTAGAACTAAAAATCAAGTTCAGCAAGGTTGCAGAATACAAGATCAATATAAAAAATCCATTGTATTTCTATATACTTACAATGAGCCATCTGAAAAGCAAACTAGGAACACAATACCATTTATAATAGTATTAAAAATAATAAAATACTTAGTAATAAATTTAATAAAAGAAATGCAAGACCTGTATACTAAAAGTTACAAACCTTGTCAAAAGATATTAAAGAAGATCTAAATAAATGGAAAGGGTTCATGTTCATAGATCAGAAGACAATATTTTTAGGATGACGATACTCCATGAATCTACAATTTCGATGCAATCTGTATCACAATCCCAGCTGGATTTTTTTTTTTTTGCAGAAATTGACGAGGTGATCCTAAAGTTCAAATGGAAATCCAGGGTACCCAGAAAGGCCAAAATAATGTTGAAAAGGAGAACAAATTGGAGGACCCACACTTTCCAGTTTCAAACTTACTAGTATATAGCTATGTAATCAAAACAGTATGGTGCTGGCATATAGACAGACATATAGATGAACGGAGCAGAATACAGATTCCAGAAATAAACCTTCATATTTATGATCAACTGACTTGTTTTTTACCAGGGTGTCATGATAATTCAATGGAAAAAAATAGTTTTTTCAACAAGTGGTGGCGAGGCAACTGGATATACACATGCAAAAGAATTACGTATGTAATTATATATATATATAATTATATACTATATATAAAAGAAGTACTATATATAAAAGAATTATATACTATATATAAAAATTAAATCAAAATGAATTAAAGATATAAATCTGAGAACTAAGACAATAAAAGTCCTGAAAGAAAACATGCATAAATCTTCATGACTTTGGATTAGGCACTGGTTTTTTAGACATGATACTACCAAAATCATAAACAGTAAGAGAAACAACAGACAAACTGAATTTAATCAAAATTTAAAACTTTTGTACTTCAAAGGACACCATCAAAAGCCACTGAAACAAACTAAATGGATGAATTGTATGGTATGTGAACTATATCTCAATAAAATTGTTATTTAGAAAACATGAGGACGTGAGGCTGGTCACTGACTGAATCAGACGGTTTTTAGTATGACTTATGATTGTACCTTAAATACTCCTTTTTTTACTATTAATGTTGTTTGTTAAATTCTTACCCAAAAAAGTAATATCTGTTGAATATATATATCACCTAATACAAGGTCATCTAGAAACACATGTCTCATGAACATGAATGCTCTTGAAGTGGACAGCCCCTTTGCACAGGCTCCGGTCCACTGTAACCAGTGATAGCTACTGTTTTTGCAGATAACAAGACATTTTTATCTGATGGAGATGCGTTCCTCTTTTTTCTTTTTTGTTTCCTAGATCACACTGGGTAAGTAGAAATATATTCCAAACGCTTAATCGATCACCTCTTGGTTTTAGAGTATTGGCCATCCTATCTAAATATAATTTATCTTGCTAAACATCTACTATATCTTTCCTTATATCATCAAAGTAACATTAACTTGATTGCAAATAGAATTTCACATTTAATGTAAATTAACAAATATCTTCTCCCAAAGTTTACTACTTCAAACTAATCTGCAGACTTAAATAATTTGCTAGTGATCTTATCGTTAAAAAGAAAAAAAGGAGAGGAGGGGCAATAAATCATGGTGTCTAGCATAAAGCTAGGAAATAAGATCAACAATGCCTTTTTCACTCAAATTGATGTTGAAAGATTTAAATAAAGAGAAATCATAAGAGATCTGGTTGACAATCCTTTGGTTTTTCTATTATCAAATTTAAATCTTAAAAATTACAACATAATTGATAAAAATTTAGACTATAGCCTTGAGTTTTACTTAACATAGAAGTAGTTGTCAGGATTTTGATTTTACAATATTCAAGCTCTATGAAGAAAAGTCCATCTGGTACATGCTTCTCATTCAGCATATACAGATATTGCTTCACTCAGTGGATATTATCTTGACATTTTAGAAAACAAAATACGCCCTCTGGTGGACAATACCTTTTAGTTACATACGGCTCCACCAGCATACCCACGCACACCATTATCATTCTTAAGAAAAAAAAAAAAAATCAAGAATTCTCGCTTCAGTCTGAACCAACAGACTGAAACTTAGAAGATCAAAACACTGGTATACTTGTAGGACTTGCTACATCCAACAAGATAGTATCTTTAAAAACAAGAGGAATTTTAAGTGGATTGAGCTTACACTGTAATTACATGTCCTTTAAGATGGCCTTCTAAACTGCCATATAATCAATACATGCCAGTAAGGAATATTTATTAGTATTTTGTATTCTGTAGTGCTTGGCAGATCCTCTAAGAACATAAAAGCTTTAAATGTGTTAATCAGTTACAGAATTCTTAACAAAATCTTTGATAACAAAAAAGTTCGGAAACAAATACAGAAAGTAAATCTGTGAAAACTTAAGAGACAGTAAAGAAATTCTCCTTCTGTTTTGCAAACAAAAGTGAAACCTGAGTAAAAGGAATTCTTTTGTAATGAAGCCAAAAACACATTGTTTTCTAAAAAAAGAAACAAAGACCTTCGAGCATTCATTACTCACTATATCATCTGCTGTTTGCAATTTGTTATAATCATAACTCAGTCATAGTTGAGCACAATCTATTGATAGTTAACTAAAGTTGAATATAATCTGGTTATCAATCTGATTAAGGGGGTCAGGACTTAAAATTACTGATGGAAATGGTCAGATCCTAACTACAGAAATTATTTCAATATTCGGTATTCAAAGAGAATGGCAAATAGCACGAAGGGGTAGTGCAGGTAAACAGATAAAAGTAGGGAGAACAATACAAAATAGTAAGTGTTAGTACTGGTATTAGTTTTTCTGTTAATTTCAAAGTTGATGATCACTGACTATTAAATGAAATAAGAAATATATTAAATGTGGGAAAAATAAATTATTTCATCACGGCAAACTCTCACTTAGAGAAGAAGGAATATACTATCAAAATCTCCAAATTGGTCAGAAACTCATATACCAGCCATATACAAGAATACTTGGTTTCCCATTTCCTTGCTAGCCACTGAAAGGCTTTTTTTTCCCACTAACCTGATGAGTGTGAAATGACATTTAGTTATACTGTACACAAGGTCACATTTTTAAGGACGTTCACTGCAACACTATATAGCAAAAAACTGACATCTTACATATCTACCAACAAAAGAATAAAAAAATAAATTGTGGCATATTCATAAAATGGAGTACTATTCTTTAAAATGAATTAAGACTATGTAACAACATAAATTTCAAATATAGTGTTAGATGAAAAAAGCAAGTTTAAAAGCCAGACCAGGGCTTCCCTGGTGGCGCAGTGGTTGAGAGTCTGCCTGCAGATGCAGGGGACATGGGTTCGTGCCCCGGTCCGGGAAGATGCCACATGCCGCAAAGCGGCTGGGCCCGTGAGCCATGGCCGCTGAGCCTGCGCATCCGGAGCCTGTGCTCCGCAACGGGAGAGGCCACAACAGTGAAAGGCCCGCGTACCGCAAAAAAAAAAAAAAAAAAAAAAAAGCCTGACCAAACAAAGTTTAAAAGCAAGCACAATAGTTTTTATAGATGCTTATATAAGGTAACACGTTTTATAACATTAAAATATATACATAAATATCAGGGTAATGATTATCTATGAGGGGGAAGATAAGGGAATGGAATTGGAAGGATAAAAATAATGTTCCAATGTAATTGGTAACATTTTATTTCCTCTTTAAAAACTGGTAAAATATTAACATTTAAGTATCAATAGTAGATATATTGGATGTTCTATTATTCCCTTACTCTATTCTATGTTTGCAATATTTCATAATTTTTAAAAATTAAAAGCAATCCAAATGTCCAATGACACAGGGAATTGGTTACAGTATGGTAAAATTCAAGTGTTACAATAAATTGCAAAATTTCTATTGATGATATGAATACATATATTTTTATACGAAGAGATATCCATGATATTGGATATGCCATGATATTGCCAAATTTTAAAAAGTTGCAAAATAACATATATAAATGCATAAAATAAAGTCATAAATGTATCTATGAAAACTCACATAGTTGGACTATAATCTCTTGGTTGTGGAATTATGTATGATTCTCATATTCTTCTTTATACATGTCCTATATCATCTTAATTTTTATAGTGACCATATATTACTTTTATAATCAGAAAAATATTTTTTCATGGGCAAAAGAATTTAAAAATGACCTTTTTACTGTATCAGACTGAGAAAGCCAGCAAGAAAATCTAATGAAAACTACTAAGTGAACAAACAACAAAAATGCCCAGTAATGAAACAGGGATGTATGCAGGGGAGCTGTGTTGATTTATGGTATCAGATACCTAAGCCTCTGCTGACTTCCAAGGTGATAGGAGAGTAAACAGAAAAAAGCGGGTAGGTCCAAGGATGGTGGAAGAGACTAGGGACCAAACTGTGGAACAAAGGAAAAGAAGCAAGGTTGGATTTTGGGAATTCCAGATAAGATGGGTGGGATACGTGTAGATTTTCCCATCCATTCTTTTCAGGCCCTCCACTTTATGCTCTCTCCCTGCCTCCCCACTTCTAAGTGATAAACTGTCATAATGAAATAATTCTTCATTATTTTCTACATCTCTGATTCATAATAAATGAATGAGCAATCATCACTTTTGAAATTAACAGGAAAAGGTTTATTTTACAAGTTCAAAAGTCACTGAAGAAGCATTCTTTGAATATGATCTAAGTTGGTACATTTGAAAATATCTTTATATTTTAGAATTCTCATTTTATGTATAGCCAGGTGGTTTACTCCTTATTTTGATGGTGCTATTTCCTTATTTTTTCCTCCTTTCCTCCTTTTCCTTTGAAAAGGAGACTCTGACCTCTGTTTTAGTCTACAAATAGAAGGTGACACTGCAATAGTTAATAGTTCCTAGGAGTGAGGAAGCCAAGCACATTCACCCTTAACCAAGACTTCTTTCTATCACAAAACTGTCAAGTGTTCTGGGAGGGAAAATACAGTAGCTGGTACTGAACATCTTCCCTACAAAGAATGCAAAGGGAGTCTCACAAATAAGGCACCCAAACAACCACTTTTCCTTGCAATATTTGCATTTTCCTTCATAGCAAAAAAAAAAAAATCTCTCTTCTAACCTCAAGCCTTTGCATTAAACAAAATCATTTCTTATAAAATAATCCTAAAACTAACTAGTAAATTAACTTTCAAAGAATAATACAGTTTGTGAAAAATTAACTGGTGATGATATAGGGGATTAATTTAAGAATAATGATGAGGAAAAATAAATCACTTATCATATAAGGAACCTTTTATTTGTACCTTTGTTCTATATATTAGGAATGATAGTCAAGGACAAATCTGCATATCATGACCTTTATCCTCTACGCCTTCTCATCCACATGAAGAACTTAGGCTGAGTACCAGATTACAAAAACACTGTACACAATGATCATGGTAAATCTAGCCCAAAGGGTATTTTGCTGAAAACAAGATTTACCATTGATAGGAATACTCAGGAAATCTGATACTAGTCTTACTTATCGGAGATAAACCTTGGTTTGAATTTTTAATAATCATTATTATTCCTTCTACCTATCAAGGCACTTAAAAGTACAGAAACAAGAAACCTAGAAAAGCTTGATCTTCCTGAGACTGGCCTTCAGTGTATAACTGAATTACTCCATGATATTGATAATACACACAGAGTCTAGCAAGAAACCTTGCTAGCATTACAAATCTACATGGTAAAATCTTGACTATGCAATAATGATGCTTTAGTAGTTGGTTATTCATTTCAAAAAGGTAAAAATAGAGGCCTATTTTACACTATACAATAAAATAATTCTGGGTACATTAAAGACCTCCTAAGCAAGGAGTTGGGGGCATGGGAAAAATTTACAAATTTTGGACTAAACAGAGGAAAATATTTCAAGACCTCAGGGTAGGAAAGGATTACTTAAGATACAGAAAATGCAAAACATCAAAAAGATGTCTACATTAAAATTTAAACTTCGGCATAATTTTAAAAGGCAATTTAAAGTTAAAAGGCACAGCGCTTCCCTGGTGGCACAGTGGTTAAGAATCCACCTAGCTAATGCAGGGGAGACGGGTTCGATCCCTGGTCCGGGAAGATCCCACAAGCCGCGGAGTAACGAAGCCTGTGCGCCACAACTACTGAGCCTGTGCTCTAGAGCCCGTGAGCCACAACTACTGAAGCCCACATGCTGCAACTACTGAAGCCCAAGCGCCTAGAGCCCGTGTTCTGCAACAAGAGAAGCCACCGCAATGAAAAGCCCGCGCACCATAATGAAGAGTAGCCCTGCTCGCCACAACTAAAGCCTGTGCACAGCAACAAAGACCCAATGCAGCCAAAAATGAATAAATAAATAAAATTTTAAAAAATACATTAACCAATTTAAAAAAATATGAGCTGTTATTAAAAAAAAAAGTTAAAAGGCCCAAAGAAGAAAATATTTATAAGGCAATATAAATAAAGGATTAGTGTCTGGTTTCCTACAAATCAGTACTTTAAAAATTAACAAACCAATACAAAAATGAGTTAAAAAAAAAAGACAATTCAAACTAAAAGAAACCTGATTGACCAATAATACTATAAAAAAAAGCTTGATCTCACTAATAATTCAGGAAATCCCAAGTAAAAGCAGTAAGATACCACTTCATATCCATCAAGTTGATAAACAATTCTGACAATACCAAGTCTTGGCAAGGATGTGGCAAAAGAGTAACACTTACATGTAGGTTTTTCCTTTAGTGAGGGAGGAGAGGGAATGGGGTTACATCACCAAACCTAGAGGTTAAAGACCTTCTGAAGTGTCTCTTCAGTCCTTCTGAAGTGGACTCTCAGTAATGAACTCCTTGTGAGTATCTAACTCTGGACAATGGCCACACTATACGACCATATCATATTTCATTGCCAGGTCTCTTATAAGGTATTTAGATTTAAAGGAACATACTGATGCCATACATCTTCCCTTTTGACCTGAGCCATTTTTAAAGGAAAAAAAAAAAAGGTTTTCTGGAAAAGGTACCTGCCAAAACAGCCAATTAAAATGTATAACTGAAAACAAAGAGCTTCCCTCAGGTAAAAATATCAAATCTTTCTTTTAAAACTTCTACAACACTAACATGCCGTATTTTAATCCTTGCAAGATTCACATTTTTACATTAAATCTCAAATAGCTAAAATTTTCTTTGCTTACTATTAGCTTAATACTGGGGCATATGTAAATAGAATGTAAACACAGAATTTCAACTGATATGTGTTCTATATATCTGATCTCTTATAAATGGTGGAATCCAGTGATACTCTAAAATCTACAGAATACAGAACATAAGCCTACAAAAACTATCCCAACTAAACACTCTGGCCAAAGTTTAAAAGTTAAAATATTTCTCAGCTATGTCTCTTAATAACCATATAATATTTTTAAATTAACTTGGTTATATTTTTAACACAGTCATTTAATTAGTTTTATAGACATTACACTATAGTAAGCCATCCCCACTTTATCATCAAGTCCTCCTTTTAACGATAAGAAGTGGGCTAGTATTTGTGAATTCTGATTCTGGGCAATGGCAAGCCAGTCACATAAATATAAAAGCTACCCATAATGATCCAACAATTTGTTAGAATACTCTCTTTACTATCACTGTATTTTACCTCCTGGGCTCGCCCTATATTGTCACAGTACAATAGCAGGCAGATATTTAACACTATTTTTTCTCAGGCAGTGAATAAATACAGTTGTCAAAATTCCTTTTAAATGTAAACTAAATTTACAATAACACAGAGGAGCAACAATAAGAATATGGTTATCAGGAGTTTATGGAACTCTTTAAAACAAGCTTACTAAGCAGAAAGGTTCTTCAGTGAAAAGGGATTGTCTGACTCCTTACGCTGAATGGAAGAAAGGATGCCAGTTCAAAATCACTGGTAATCAGAGAAATGCAAATTAAAAGAAGATAATCCTTTTTGCCCATCAGATTGGCAAAAGTTAAAAAGACTGATAATATCCAGTGTTGGCAAGGGTGTAGGGAAATGGGTATTCTCATACCCATTAGTACAGCTTTCTAGAAAAGTAATTTAGTGTATCTAAGAAAATTTTAGATATACATACCCATGGAATCATCAATTACACTTCCAAACCTCTATCCTAGAGAAATAACTGGACTTTGGATAAGAAACCGAAATATCTGTTAATAGAAAATGACTAATAAACTATAGTCATGCATATTACAGAATACCATACAGTGCTCAACAGGAACATTCTTTTTTTTTTTTTTGGCGGTACGCAGGCCTCTCACCGTTGTGGCCTCTCCCGTTGCGGAGCACAGGCTCCGGACGCGCAGGCTCAGCAGCCATGGCTCACAGGCCCAGCCGCTCCGCGGCATGTGGGATCTTCCCGGACCGGGGCACGAACCCGTGTCCCCTGCATCGGCAGGTGGACTCTCAACCACTGCGCCACCAGGGAAGCCCAAGGAACATTCTTTCCACGGCTGTGGAAAACTCCCTAAGACACAATGCTAATGTGGGGAGTGCGGGGTGTCAGATGCAAAGTAATGCCGTAGTGGATACCTTCCATTCACAGTACCCACATCTTTCCCCATGCTAGGAACCCCACCTTCCCAAAGCAGACTAAAACAACAAAAATAACAACAACTACTACTATGTATTGCCCACCCTCCCTCATAGCCAGGTATTTCACTAAAGTATATGGCTAACTATGGAGAACAGTATGGAGGTTCCTTAGAAAAGTAAAAGTGGAACTACCATAAGACCCAGCAATCCCACTACTGGGCATATACCCTGAGAAAACCATAATTCAAAAACAGACATGTACCACAATGTTCACTGCAGCACTATTTACAGTAGCCAGGACAACCTAAGTGTCCATCGACAGATGAATGGATAAAGAAGATGAGGCACATATATATACAATGGAGTATTACTCAGCCATAAAAAGGAATGAAATTGAGTTACTTGTAATGAGGTGGATGGACCTAGAGTCTATCATACAGAGTGAAGTAAGTCAGAAAGAGAAAACAAATACCGGATGCTAACGCACATATATGGAATCAAAAAAACAAAAACAGTACTGATGAACCTAGTGGCAGGGCAGAAATAAAGATGCAGACATAGGGCTTCCCTGGTGGCGCAGTGGTTGAGAGTCCACCTGCTGATGCAGGGGATGCGGGTTCGTGCCCTGGTCCTGGAGGATCCCACATGCCGCAGAGAGGCTGGGCCCGTGAGCCGTGGCCACTGGGCCTGCGCATCCGGAGCCTGTGCTCCACAATGGGAGAGGCCACAACAGTGAGAGGCCTGCGTACCGCAAAAAAAAAAAAAAGATGCAGACGTAGAGAATGGACTTGAGGACACAGCAGGGTAAGGGGAAGCTGGGACAAAGTGAGAGAATAGTACTGACATATATACACTACCAAATGTAAAATGGATGGCTAGTGGGAAGTGGCTGCATTGCACAGGGAGATCAGCTCTGTGCTTTGTGACCTCCTAGAGGGGTGGGATAGGGAGGGTGGGAGGGAGGCTGAAGAAGGAGGAGATATGGGGATATATGTATACATATAGCTGATTCACTCTGTTGTAGAGCAGAAACTAACACAACATTGTAAAGAAATTATACTCCAATAAAGATATTTTTTTAAAAATGGGTGAAGAAAGGAAAGAAAGGAAGGAAGGAAGGAAGGAAGGAACGAACGAACGAACGAACGAACGAACAAACAAAGGGAGAAAGGAAGAAAGGAAGAAAGAAAGAAAGAATATGGCTAGTAACTATGTGGTCTAGAGTCTGTCAATTAGAAAAATCCAGGTGTTAGATCTGAGGAAAACAGTTTGGCAAAGGGTATCTCTTTGATTAACTTGGGTAGCAATAGAAACAGATTGTTTTAAGACCACAGAGGCTTCCTGATCAGAGACAAGGTGATGTGTTTTTCTCTGGGAGTCACTGGCTGCCATCAATCTCTCATCAAGCCAGTTCTACAAGGTGCTTCTGGGTTTTATTCCTGAAACAGTTTGGAAAATGCTTCTCCAGGCTATGATACTCTGAACATCTTTATCCTTTCATAAATCCCCTTCTAGATAAATTAGCTAGAATGGGTTTCCTTATAAAAATTAAGAAACCTTTCTTATTCACAAATGATAACCATTTATGAACTTCACAAGTTCATAAATTTATGAACTAAAAAGCACTACATATTTATAAAAGGATCTAAGAGCACATTTAACACCCTGATGCTGAACTCTGAAGAGGAAGTGGTATTAATATGTATAGATGAGGAAGGGGTATAGGAAGGTTTTTTCCTTTTTCCTCTGTATACTTCTTTTCTGTTTAAATATTTTTACAGGGGACTGCCCTGGTGGTCCAGTGGTAGAGAATCCGCCTTCCAATGAAGGGGATGTGGGTTCGATCCCTGATCAGGGAACTAAGATCCCACATGACGCAGAGCAACTGAGCCCACGTGCCACAATTAGAGAGAAGCCCGTGCACTGCAATGAAAGATCCCGCGTGTTGCAGCAACTAAGACCCAACACAGCCAAAAATAAATAAATAAATGTTTTTTAAAAATTTACAATGACAAATAGTTATACAACGTTGGGAATTTTTTTAATAATTTAAAATCTTTAAAAAATTAACAACTGATATGTCCCTCTCGGAGACGCCTGCTATCCTAAATGAGAATAACAGTTTTATAGTACTTAAATAAGGAATTTTAAGAAAGTTAGAACAGGAATCCATCTTGGCTGAGAGATACATGTGTCACCGGGAAGGACCCTGAGTCAGACCAAATATGGGCCAAGCAAGATGACTGGCCAGAGACAACCCTGAAACTAACCCCATTACCATAAAACCTGAGACCTCGAGCCAAGTGGTTGAGCAGTTCTCCTGGGTTCCCTTATCCTGCTGCTCTCTACCCGGGCGCCCCTTCCCAATAAAGTCTTTTGCTTTGTCAGTTAAAAAATAAAGAAAGAACAAACTGAAAACTTTCTGTGGTACATATATACACAATTTCATGTATTCTAACTTACATAACATAAAAATCTTATATTATCTTAGAATAGGGAAGGAACTTCTAAGCATGACTCCAGAGGTAGAAGGGAAAGATAACAATATTTAACTACATAAACAAAACTTCTGACACTTTAAAAATTAAAAGATGGAGGACAAACTGAGAGAAATGATCTGAGGCATATATGGCAAACAATAGATTGGCACTTTTAATATATAAAGTATTCTTACAAATCAATAAGAATGGACATCTTAATTTAAAAATGGGCAAACTGTATTAGCAAAAACTGGACAAGCTAAATATCCACTGTAAAAAAAGTTAAACAAACCAATGTTCAAAAATATACAGTATTTCATGATACGGCAAAACCATGCAGCCACAGCAAATAAAAATGCAGATCCTTGTCTATTAGCATGAAAAGATGTTCTAGATTTACAATAAAGTAAAAAAGGCAGGTAACGAAGTGGCATATTTCTATTAGTATTAAATACAGATTCATTATATATGTACATAAATATATATGCACATAAATATATAAGCACATATATTTGTACCTATATATGCACATGTGTATCTACAAACACACACATGGCACATATTCTAGCAAACAGGTCTGAAATATCATATACCAAATGTTAACAGCAGCTAGTTCAGAATAATACAATCATAGGTGATTTTCACTTTCTTCTTCATACCTTTTGAATAGTCTTTACGAATGAACATGTATAAGTTTTATGATAAGTAATAGAAATATTTTCATTCTTTAAACAAATAAAGAGAAATAAAGATCACTTTATTAAATATCCTGTACCTTTAATTATATATTACTATTTTCTTACCTTTAAACCTTCAGCTGGAAGTCTATAACCAAATCTTGCTGGAAGGTCATCAAATGTCTGAGACACGTTTTCAAAATTATACTAAATATAAAATTAAAAACAATCAAGTTACAACCAATGTACACATAACAGTAAAAACAAAAAGTCTGTCAAACTATTTAAGTTGTAATTTCCACGATTTTGATTTACTATCACAGCTTATCATAATAAAATCAACTTTGTAAATGCACATCCACTAAAATAGAAAGGAATGTATACAATTTACTGCATAAACAACTGCTTAAATTGGATTCTGATTTCATGTATTATTAAACAGAAGCAATAATTCTATAACATTAAACCACCTACTGTTTATCTGAGCTTTTCCCCATAGACAATTCCCTAACAAGAAATTTTCTAGACAGATTATTTTCCAGCAAGAGTTCCATTTTATTTTCTCTCTAAGGGTCTGATTTAATAGAAGAGATTTACAGGATTTCTGACAATAGCTTTGAAAGATGCCTTTCCCCCAGAGAAAGAAGGAGTATCAAATCATACTTTTAAGATACTGCCATTTTTTAAGTAATCTGAACACTTTTATCCAGGGCTGAACAATGAAAGGACTAACCTCAATGAAATACATACATAGAGAGAGCTGAAGGTATCCAAACTCTTTAACAACTTTCCCCTTCCTTACAGATACAGATTCCTATGCTACAATATTTATCAGTCCTCTACCTCTGCTGTGCTTTTAGAAGATAATATAATAATTGTGAAGTGAGCCTGCTGTATTATTTAAGATGCTATATTCAATGTGCTTTAAAGAAAACAAGAGAAACAAGGAAGATAGATGAACTAAGCAAACATAGTAAACAAGTAACTTTTGAAACACAGGTGAAATTTATATGATATATCAGAAGTTAAGATACTTGTCAGTAAACTATAGGCCAAAGACAGAAAAACTAGAACTCATTTGTTTTGAATATAGATTAAAAGGATGGAACAAAGCAAGAATGTTATGTATAGACAGCAAAAGAGAGAAGGATGAAGCAAACCTTAAATATTCACAAAGCATGGATTAGGTCACACATCCAGATAGATAGCTATGTGGTCCTTAAATCAAACACCCACTGCTGATCCTTATTCTAGCCTCATGTGCCATCTGCCTGAGACACCCGGATAAACAGCCCTGTAGGTTAACAGCCAACTACAGCTGCGTTCAGATGTAAGTACCTCAAGCCTCTCCAACAGAGCAAGCAAACACTGGATCCAGACACCTTCCATCTGTCAAGTCCCCTTGCTCATCCTCAACTCAGATCCTGGTAACCACACTGTCACCAGGGAAAACTGATGCAGCAAAGAGACTAGACAAACTAAAAACAGAAAATACAGGATTCAGGTAGTGTGACTCTTGCCTCCCACTTGCATCCTAACCTGAGTGTATTAACATACCCATCTTTTACCTATGCTTCTCACTGTATGTTTGTAATTAATTCAATAAATCGTATGATTCAAGCATCTGAATTTGATTGTTGAAACTAGCCATTCTTTTACCTCTGGGATAATCAGCCTGGCAGGATACCTGGAGGCCAGCAATGCTTCAGAGTAATTTCCTACTTTAAAAATAATTCATATTTGCAGAGTGCTCTATGGTTTACAAAATGCTTTAGAGTCAAAAAGTGCTTTCATATTCATTACCACATGTATCATTTAAACTCTTAATTAAAACATCTTTCTTAATTGAGTCAATTAAATTATGATCAGCTTTGAACTTGACAAAGTCATTTAACTCCTCCAAGGCCAAAGACAACACTGTAAAATAAGTAAATAGATCTAGATCAACATAGACAAACCAAAAAAAAAAAAAAAAATACAGATGTGTACAGGCAGTACTTTTTAAAAAATGTACTTTTAAAATTTGGAAATGGATAGGACCTGCGGGTGGAAGGGGAGAGGCAGCACATCTGAATGGGGGCCTCTGGAGTATGGAGTTCCGGAGTTTGGAAGTTGATAAATAATTCATATGGTCTTTGCGGAAACTTCTCCAGGTGACAAACCCAGATTGCACACAAGCAGTCACTTTGGTTGTGGAAAGCTGTGTGGCTGACAGGGTATTGGTGCTCTGGCCGGGTGGCAGGCCTCAGCCTCTGATGTGGGAGAGCCAAGTTCAGGACTTTGGACCACCAGAGACCTCCCAGCCCCATGTAACATCAATCGGTGAGAGCTCTCCCAGAGAACTCTGTCTCAAAGCTAAGACCCAGCTCTACTCAACAGCCAGCAAGCTCCAGTGCTGGACACCCCATGCTGAACAACTAGCAGGACAGGAACACAACCCCACCCATTAGCAGAGAGGCTGCCTAAAATCATAATAAGTTCACAGACACCCCAAAACACACCACCAGATGCGGTCCTACCCACCAGAAAGACAAGATCCAGCCTCATCCACCAGAACACAGGCACCAGTCCCCTCCACCATGAAGCCTACACAACCCACTGAACCAGCCTTACCCAATGGGGGCAGACACCAAAAACAATGAGAACTGGGAACCTGCAGCCTGTGAAAAGGAAAAGGAGACCCCAAACATAGTAAGTTAAGCAAAATGAGAAGACAGAAAAATACACAGCACATGAAGGAGCAAGGTAAAAACACACCAGACCAAACAAATGAAGAGGAAGTAAGCAGTCTACCTGAAAAAGAATTCAGAGTAATGATAGTAAAGATGATCCAAAATCTTGGAGAAAGAATGGAGAAAATACAAGAAATGTTTAACAAGGACCTAGAAGAACTAAAGAGCAAACAAATGATGAACACCACAATAAATGAAATTTAAAATTCTCTAGAAGGAATCAATAGCAGAATAACTGAAGCAGAAGAATGGATAAGTGACCTGGAAGATAAAATAGTGGAAATAATTACCGCAGGGCTTCCCTGGTGGCGCAGTGGTTGAGAATCTGCCTGCCAATACAGGGGAGACGGGTTCAAGGCATGGTCTGGGAGGATCCCACATGCCGTGGAGCAACTAGGCCCGTGAGCCACAACTACTGAGCCTGCGCGTCTGGAGCCTGTGCTCCGCAACAAGAGAGGCCGAGATAGCGAGAGGCCTGCGAACCATGATGAAGAGTGGCCCCCACTTGCCACAACTAGTGAAAGCCCTCGCACAGAAACGAAGACCCAACACAGCAAAAATAAATTGATTAATGAACTCCTACCCCCAACATCTTAAACAAAAAAAGTCACTGGAATCAGGACAAAAATATAATAATAATAATAATTACCGCAGAGCAGAATAAAGAAAAAAGAATGAAAAGAATTAAGGACAATCTCAGAGACCTCTGGGACAACATTAAACGCACCAACATTCAAATTATAGGGGTCCCAGAAGAAGAAGAGAAGAAGAAAGGGATTGAGAAAATATTTAAAGAGATTATAGTTGAAAACTTCCCTAATATGGGAAAGGAAATAATCAAGTCCAAGAGTGCAGAGAGGTCCATACAGGATAAATCCAAGAAGAAACACACCAAGACACATATTGATCAAAATATCAAAAATTAAATACAAAGAAAAAATATTAAAAGCAGCAAGGGAAAAGCAGCAAATAACACACAAGGGAATCCCCATATGGTTAACAGCTGATCTTTCAGCAGAAACCCTGCAAGCCAGAAGGGACTGGCAGGACATATTTAAAGTGATGTAAAGGAAAAACCTACAACCAAGATTACTCTACCCAGCAAGGATCTCATCCAGATTTGACAGAGAAATTAAAACCTTTACAGAGAAGCAAAAGCTAAGAGAATTGAGCAGCACAAAACCAGCTTTACAACAAATGCTAAAGGAACTTCTCTAGGCAGGAAACCAAGAGAAGGAAAAGATCTACAATAACAAACCCAAAACAATTAAGAAAATGGTAATAGGGACATACATATCAATAATGACCTTAAATATAAATGGATTAAATGCTCCAACCAAAAGATACAAACTGGCTGGATGGATACAAAAACAAGACCCGTATATATGCTGTCTACAAGAGACCCACTTCAGACCTAGGGATACACAGAGACTGAAAGTGAGGGGATGGAAAAAGATATTCCACGTAAATAGAAATCAAAAGAAAGCTGGAGTAGCAATTCTCATATCAGACTAAATAGACTTTAAAATAAAGACTATTACAAGAGACAAAGAAGGACACTACATAATGATCAAGGGATCAATCCAAGAAGAAGATATAACAATTGGAAATATTTATGCACCCAACATAGGAGCACCTCAATACATAAGGCAAATGCTAACAGCCATAAAAGGGGAAAACAACAGTAACACAATAACAGTAGGGGACTTTAACACCCCACTTTCACCAATGGACAGATCATCAAAAATGTAAATCAATAAGCAAACACAGGCTTTAAATGACACATTAAACAAGATGGTCTTAATTGATATTTACAGAACATACCATCCGAAAACAACAGAATACACTTTCTTCTCAAGTGCTCATGGAACATTCTCCAGGATAGATCATATATTGGGTCACATATCAAGCCTTGATAAATTTAAGAAAACTGAAATCGTATTAAGTATCTCTTCCGACCACAATGCTATAAGACTAGATATCAATTACAGAGAAAAAAATTGTAAAAAATACAAACACATGGAAGCTAAACAATATACTACTAAATAACCAAGAGATCACTGAAGAAAGCAAAGAGGAGGGCTTCCCTGGTGGCACAGTGGTTGAGAGTCCGCCTGCCAATGTAGGGGACACGGGTTCGTGCCCCGGTCCGGGAAGATCCCACATGCCGTGGAGCGGCTGGGTCCATGAGCCATGGCCGCTGAGCCTGCGCGTCTGGAGCCTGTGCTCCTCTGAGAGGCCGCAACAGTGAGAGGCCCGCGTACCACAAAAAAATAATAATAAAATAAAGAAAGCAAAGAGGAAATTTAAAAAAAACCTAGAAACAAATGACAATGAAAACAGGATGACCCAAAACCTATGGGATGCAGCAAAAGCAGTTCTAAGAGGGACGTCTATAGCAATACAATCCTACCTCAAGAAACAAGAAAAATCTCAAAAAACCAACCTAACCTTACACCTAAAGCAATTAGAGAAAGAAGAACAAAAAAACCCCAAAGTTAGCAGAGGAAAGAAATCATAAAGATCAGATCAGAAATAAATGAAAAAGAAATGAAGGAAATGATACCAAAGATCAATAAAACCAAAAGCTGGTTCTTTGAGAAGATAAACAAAATTGGTAAACCATTAGCCAGATTCATCAGGAAAAAAAGGGAAAAGACTCAAATCAATAGACTTAGAAATGAAAAAGAAGTAACAACCGACACTGCAGAAATACAAAGGATCATGAGAGATTACTACAAGCAACTATATGCCAATCAAATGGACAACCTGGAAGAAATGGACAAATTCTTAGAAAAACAAAACCTTCTGAGACTGAACCAGGAAGAAATAGAAAATATAAACAGACCAATCACAAGCACTGAAATAGAAACTGTCATTAAAAATCTTCCAACAAACAAAAGCCCAGGACCAGATGGCTTCACAAGAAAATTCTATCAAACATTTAAAGAAGAGCTAACACCTATCCTTCTCAAGCTCTTCCAAAATATAGCAGAGGGAGGAACACTCGCAAACTCATTTTATGAGGCCACCATCACCCAGATACCAAAACCAGACAAAGGTGTCACAAAAAGGGACTTCCCTGGTGGCACAGCGGTTAAGAATCTGCCTGCCAATGCAGGTGACACGGGTTCAAGCCTTGGTCCGAGGATGCCACATGCCGCGGGGGAACTAAGCCTGTGCACCACAACTACTGAAGCCCGTGCACCCAGAGCCCATGCTTCGCAACAAGAGAAGCCACCGCAGTGAGAAGCCTGTGCACAAAGAGTAACCCTGCTCGCCGCAACTAGAGGCAGCCCAAGAACAGTAACAAAGACCCACTGCAGCCAAAAATAAAATATAAATAAATTAATTTTTTAAAAAAAGACGTCACAAAAAAGAAAACTACAGGCCAGTATTACTGATGAACACAGATGCAAAAATCCTCAACAAAATACTAGCAAACAGAATCCAACAGCACATTAAGAGGATCATACACCATTATCAAGTGGGGTTTATCCCAGGAATGCAAGGATTCTTCAATATACGCAAATCAATCAATGTGATACACGATATTAACAACTTGAAGGATAAAAACCATATGATCATTTCAATAGATGCAGAAAAAAGCTTTTGACAAAATTCAACACCCATTTATAATAAAAACCCTCCAGAAAGTAGGCATAGAGGGAACGTACCTCAACATAACAAAGGCCATAAATGACAAACCCACAGCCAACATCCTTCTCAGTGGTGAAAAACTAAAACCATTTCTACTAAGATCAGGAGCAAGACAAGGTTGCCCACTCTCACTACTATTATTCAACATAGTTCTGGAAGTTTTAGCAACAGCAATCAGTGAAGAAAAAGAAATCAAAGGAATCCAGATCGGAAAAGAGGAGTAAAACTGTCACTGTTTGCAAATGACATGATACTATACACAGAGAATCCTAAAGATGCTACCAGAAAACTACTAGAGTTACTCAATGAATTTGGTAAAGTAGCAGGATACAAAATGAATGCACAGAAATCTCTTGCATTCCTATACACTAATGATGCAAAATCTGAAAGGGAAATTAAGGAAACACTCTCATTTACCATTGCAACAAAAAGAATAAGATATCTAGGAATAAACCTACCTAAGGAGACAAAAGACCTGTATGCAGAAAACTATATGATGCTGATGAAAGAAATTAAAGACGATACAAACATATGGAGAGATATACCATGTTCTTGGATTGAAAGAATCAACATTGAGAAAATGACTATACTACCCAAAGCAATCTACAGATTCAATGCAATCCCTATCAAACTACCAATGGCATTTTTCTCAGAACTAGAACAAAAAATTTCACAATTTGTATGGAAACACAAAAGACCCCGAATAGCCAAAGCAATCTTGAGAAAGAAAAATGGAGCTGGAGGAATCAGGCTCCCTGAATTCAGACTATACTACAAAGCTACAGTAATCAAGATAGTATGGTACTGGCACAAAAACAGATATATAAAACAATGGAACAGGATAGAAAGCCCAGAGATAAACCCACACACACATGGTCACCTTATCTTTAAGAACGGAGGCAAGAATATACAATGGACAAAAGACAGCCTCTTCAATAAGTGATGCTGGGAAAACTGGACAGCTACACGTAAAAGAATGAAATTAGAACACTCCCTAACACCATACACAAAAATAAACTCAAAATGGATTAAAGACCCAATGTAAGGCCAGACACTATAAAACTCTTAGAGGAAAACATAGGCAGAACACTCTATGACATAAATCACAGCAAGATCCTTTTTTGACCTACCTTTTTTGATAGGGAGCGTGGGAGGGAGCCGCAAGAGGGAGGGGATATGGGGATATATGTATACATATAGCTGATTCACTTTGTTATACAGCAGAAACGAACACAATATTGTAAAGCAAATATACTCCAATAAAGATGTTTAAAAAAAAGGTGTACATAATATATATTTTTTTAATTTTAAGTTTTGGAAATAAAAACTAAGAAAACTAAAAAGAGTTCTTCCCACTTTCCTTGCTTTATTGATAGAGAAAGAATCTATGGGTGGGTTTTATAAACTTATGAGCTTTAGGTCTCTTTTTGGTGATGGAACTAACTCCTTTTCCATGTCGATGTTTCCCTGAGTTGCTGAATTTGACTGACTTTTTACTGCACCTGAGGATGGATCAAGGGAGGTCGTCTGGTGGGAAGGACAGCCTATAGATCACATGACATAGAGCAATGATTTTAAGTGAGTCTACTAGAAACATTTCTAATTGTGTGGGGTAAAGTTATCTTTTTCATTTTGGTTTCAATGGATTGAATGACTTTTCACACTTACTATTGATTTGAAATTAGGTCAGAGAATGTTAACTAGATTCTTATGTAGATTGCTGGTTTGGGTTATAGCTCGAGAATTAGTACTAATGCATTTGTTTGATTATCATGATAATTATACTCTTTCTTCCCATTTTAAGAAATTATTCCAGAGACAAGAGCATAATAAATTATGTTTAAGTTGAAAAATAAACAAATTAGGAAATGGAAAATCTACAACTGTACTAAAGTACTCTTTTATCACTTCCTATTACTTTTATTACTGAGTTCACTTTTTTGGTTAGAATTTCAGAAATAAAATATCTAGCTTGAACTACAGTACTTGTAACACTGACTTGGAACAAGTTTTGTTATCGAGTGAGACTCATTTTGAAACTGCTTTGCCTTTCCTCAGGAAGGCAGTTGTTAACTTTGCACACACTGCTTTTTACAATCACATTGTTTAAATTAAAAAAAATAAATGTTTCTATCATGAACAAGACAAACAGAAACATCTTTAATACAAAAGTGCTTTCTTTTTTAGTATGGTGGGGGGCAGGAGGAACGCTGCTGCTCATGAAATTAAAGCACACTCATTGTTAAAATTTTTGAAACAAAAAAAATTATTCCTCTCTGGAATCCCACTCTCAAAGATTACCATGTTGCGACTTTACTTATTTTGAAGAAGTCTTCTCTTAACCAGTTCTCCTCTTTGACAGCAGCCTTAACAGAAGATTTAATTCAATTCAGAAAGTAACAAATAGCTAACAATTATGGAGCATTTATGACATCATGCTAAACACCTGACAGGTATTCACTTATTTAAACCTTATGACAATCCTATAAAGTCAGCCACTATTATCATCATCCTCATTTTACAGATTGACTACAGAATAAAAATACTCCGCTTGAAAATAACTTGCTCTAGTAAATAAGAACCAGGATTCTAATCCAGGCAGTCTGGCCTCAGATCCCTGGCTCTTAACCCATTGCCCTACACTCTCTCTCCTCCAATCTCATTTTCATAAGTAAACTGAAATTTAAGAGATGTTAGGTAATTTGCCCAAGGTCATGGAGCTACAGAGTGGTAGAACTGGAATTCAACCCAGACTGTAACTCCCATTGCTGGAGCTCTTAACTACTTTGCTATATAATCCAATCCATTCACACCACCAACCACTGGGTGCTTCTCTCCTAACTCTGCCCACTGACCCCCACAAACACCTACCAAGCAACGAAATCTCTAACAAATCCCTACAACAGAATCAAACATGCCCCTGCCAATTCTAAAGCTCCATGTTTCTAAATATGAACCTATATAATTAATAATTTCATATTTCCTTTAAGGGTTAAAGAAAAGAGAAGCAATAAGAGATGAAAAGAGAATGAATTGCTAATTTAAAAAACCCAATAATCTAAAGTTCCAAGGAATAAATGCTATTAAAAGAAAATATGAAGGACTTCCCTGGTGGTCCAGTGGTTAAGGCTCTGCACTTCCACTGCAGGGTGCACAGGTTCGATCCCTGGTCAAGGAACTAAGATCCTGCATGCTGTGAGGCACAGCCAAAAAACTTTTTAAAAAAAGAAAAGAAAAGAAAATATGAAAGAACTAAATCTCCAAGGAAAAGCTATTAATCAACTCAAATATTTATTGAATTCCTACTGTGTAACTCTTACGAGGTACCAGAAACAAAGTTTAGTAAGACACAGTCCTGCCTTCCAGGTACCCATGATCTAAGGGGCTTACTGACTAGTCAGCAACACACTATACAGTAGCATCTCCATATCCTCTTAAAACTCACCAACCAGTTGGACAAATACTGTTGTCAGGGAATTAACAGTCAAGTGGGAGAATTCAACTGCCAAAAATAAAAACATTTGGCATACCAATAGCATGACTGAAACTGACTTTATCTTTTCAAAAGCAACATCCTAATACCTGTCCAAAATAGAACTAGAATCAACCTGATATCCAACATACTTAAATTTTATTATTACAAACCCAGATTTCAGGGGTGTTCTTATTCAGCTAAAAGAAAGAGCTAATATTTTCTACCTCTTGACTCACTTCCTTTGAATGACTGTGTTACCACATCTAGTTCCTCTGCCTCAATTTTTAGTTCGCTTTTTTCCTAGTTACATGACTCCACAGCTCACTTCCCACCAGCTATCTCTGCATTCCTGTCAGCCTCTATCTTTAGTGTCAACATAAAGACCAGATTTAAGCAGCTCTCAGGGATAGTTCCTTTCACTAGATGACAACATACATTCCACACCTACCTGCCTGAGGCACAGGGAACACTGCTGGCAGGGACTGATTATTCTTCTATATCTTTTTGTTTTGTATCTACGTTAAAAAATACAACTTAGGCAGTCACATATACTGCTCAAGTGAGTGAGTGAAAGATGATGAGAATGTTAATTATAAAGAAGATAACAAAGATAAAACATTTACTATGTGTCAGATACTGTTCTAAGCAGTTTACCTTATTTAATCATCACTACAACACTACAAATTAAAACACTACAAATTAAAAAACGGAGGTATTTATAGTGACTAAGTAATTTGATCCATATCACATAGCTAGTCAAGTTCCCAGAGCAGTCCACTGAAAATCATTTAACCCATCACGTAGCTGAACCACAGAATAACAGTTCACTTCAGGTGAAAAAGAAAGAAGACAAGGAGTGGCAGATGTTAGAATCAACAGAGGAAAAAAAGAGAGAGAGAGAATGAAAGAAAACAAAGGAGAAAAGAGAAACAACGAGAACTCCATTCCCTGTTCAGTCTATAAATCCTCTACCTCATTTCAAAAGTCATCCTAAGACTATTCCAAGGACTTCGGGGACCAATTTGAAGAAGAGATCTGAATAGCAATGGACTCAGTCCTTTAAAGGTTCTACTTCCACTCCATCTCAAAAAGATCCAGACTATTCTAGAAAAATCTAATCAACCAGTTTCCTACTAAAGAGGTAACACAGGGTGAGAAATCTCATAGGGATTAGATTTGCTATGCCCTCAAAAAGCTACGGTATAGAAAACAGCCTGGCTCTCTCAAGTTCTACAATGATTCTAGGCCCTTCCACAAGAGCTACAGTATGAAAAAGCATGGCTGAGGACCACATTAAGCTTTGGTCAGCAACAATTCTGGCCCTTCTATTTCTCACTTAATGTCATTAAGCAAATTGCTTGCACCCAGAAAGAAAAACCAGTAAATCCTTTGCATGGCAACTAGAGTATAGGCGTACACACACACACATCACACGTACAGATACAGTTAATTCTTCTTTTCTAGCTTCACATAAATGAGAAATAGGAAATATATACACTTTCTAGTGTAGAGGACAGTAAGACAGTAGCCCAGAAAGGACTACAAAGGTTTTGAGGAGCAATCTTCTTCTCTAAAAACTCTGCTATCCACCATCAAACATAAGGCCATTATGCTGCCTGCATCTGCCTCACAAGATGCGGTGTTGTTCCAGGACCTTGCTTCAGACATACATCATGGGAGACTTACAGAGGAATACCCAAGCCCCAACTCTCCTACCCTTTCCCCAAGTTCAGAGGACTTGGCTTAAGTACCTACTGTTAAGGACTGAATGCTTGTGTCCCCCCAAAATTCATATATTGAAGCCCTAAGGAAATGTGATAGTCCTAGGAAGTGAGGTCTTTGGGAGGTAATTAGGTTTAGGTGAGGTTATGAGGGTGGAGTCACCATGATGGTATTTGTGTCCTTATAAGAAGAGGAATATAGATTAGAGCTTCCTGCTTCTGTCACCACATGAGGACACAGCAGCAAGGTGGCCATCTGTAAGCCAGGAAGAGGGCCTTCACCAAGAACTGAATCTGCTGGCACCTGGATCTCGGACTTCCCAGGTTCCAGAACTGACCATATGGAGGAAATGTCTGAGGAAATGGTGAAATGAAAGAGATAATTTGTGAACTTGGCTGAAAGGCTACACAATTGGTCTGAAAGTTTTTTCAAACTGTCACAAATCTAAAAAAAAAAAAAAATTCCAATATATTCACTGGAAAAAATTTGCATGTAAGTGGAACCACGCAGTTCAAACCTGTGCTGTTCAAGGGTCAACTGTATAAAGAAAACTCCAGGTTCAGAGTGGATTGATGGCAGAAAACCAGAGTGAACAGTCTAGATGCAAGCCAAGCTCTCAAGATTAAAAAGTCAAGATGGAAGGAAAAACTCATCAGGTTTTTGGTGACCCTCAGCAGAATTCGTCCAAATGGAAGCCTGTCCAATAAGAAGAGCAAATCTACGGGTCTGTGAGGAACCATTACACCAGTTTCCATAGTGGCTGCACCATTTTATATTCACACCAACAATACCAAGGGTTCCAGTTTCTCCACATGTTTGTCAACACTTATTTTCTGGGTTTTGATAACAGCCATCCTAATGGTTATGATAACAGCCATCCTAATGGTTATGATATGATATCTCATTGTGGTTTTGATTTGCATTTCTCTAATAATTAGTGATTTGAACATTTTTTCCTGTGCTTACTGGCCATTTGTACATCTTCTTTGGAGAACTGACTATTCAATTTTTTTGTCCATGTTTAAATCTAGTTGTTTATTTTTTTTGTTGTTAAACAGTAGGAGTTCTTTATATATTCTAGATGTTACCCCCTAATTAGATATATGATTTGCAAATATTTTCTCCCATTCCATGGGTTTCCTCTTCACTCTCTTGATATGTTCTTTGAATGCACAAATGTTTTAAATTTTGATGTAGTCCAATTTATCTATTTTTTTTCTTTTTATACCTGTGTTTTTGGTGTTATAGCCAAGAAATCATTGCCAAATCCAAACTCATGAAGTTTTTCCCATATGTTTTCTCCTAAGTGTTTTTTTAGTATTAGCTCAGCTCTTATGTTTAGGTCTTTGATTCACTTTAAGTTAATCTTTTGTATATGGTGTAAGGTACGAGCTCAACTTCATTCTTTTGCATGTGAATATTCAATTTTCCTGGCACCATTTGCTGAAAAAATATGGAACACTTTACAAATTTCCATGTTATACTTGTGCAGAGGCCATGCTAATCTTCTCTATATCATTCCAATTTTAGTTTATGGGCTGCCAAAATGAGCATTAGATGTCTTTCAAAGTTAAAATTTTCTTTTGGATTTCTCAAAGAGCCCCTGGAAAATCACAATGATTTATACATTTATTTTACAAAAAGAGAGATGCCAGAAATATTTTAGGTTATTTTGATATACTTTATACTCCTGAACTAGCTCATCACTATGTAAGGAATTCATGAGAATTATCAAATGAAAAGATAATGTTGTACAGATTAAATGTTATTCATATAAAATTTTCTGAGATTGTACATCGTGCAAAATAAACTGACAGGATCAAGAGATTTGTTAATGCCTTCGTTGTCCATGATGTAATCTAAACCAAGGAAAAGTATTAATAAAACTCTTAAGAATGGAAAAGAAAAGAGATAAGACCATTATGCTTCTCTTCTGACTCATTAATGTTAACTTCAGGTTGAAATTTTCTATGGACATCTTGTACAATTTTTTAAAATATCACTATCAAAGTCATTACAGATACACCAATTACCAAGAAAAACAGTAAGATTCTACATAAAACACACAGCATTTAAATACATGTGCTCATCAGCACTCAAGACAGCACACACTCTCAAGAGCAACAACATTTATCACGTACTTATTGTACATGAGACCTTATTAAACATAAAGCAATAAAATAATGAGCAAGGTCCCCCACTTTCAAGTAATAGCTATGCACGTGCACCTGTATGTTTGTAAACACTTTGTAAGATTCCATTATTTTGTTATTGTATAACACTCCATTATTTAGGTCTTTTTAAAAACTTTTCTTTTAAGAGATGTTTTTAGGCATGAATAAATTTTACTGTTTAAATTTACTTACTGCTAAAATGTCTGCTTCTACAGGCAGTAGGTTTAGGAATGCAAAGAGCTGGACAGTCAAGATGGTATAGACTTGCGTGGCCGACAGCATGAGCATCCCGATGGAGAGCAGCATCTCGCTGTAAAATCACCTGGAAGACAAGTAGATGAATAACAATAAGTTCTGGTGCATTGTCCTTGAAAATAAGTTATTTGATATATTAGTTCCTGATGTCCAAAAATATCTCTTAATTACAAACATGGATTAAGATTAAAATGAAACTTGTATTTCAAAAGCACAATTGTTTACACAGATTTGGACATTTAGGTAAATACCCAGTGTTAGTCAATACCTACATAACTCATGGTGACTAAGTTCTATATTTTAGCCACAAAATAAAGATCCTCCCACAGTTCTCAGTTTATAGTACAGCTTGTCTACCAACTCAATTATGGGACAAGCAAGATTTCAATCAAAATAATGATTAAAAATGCACAAGCACCTTTGATTTAAAATTTTTTAGAAAGAATTTTATAATTTGTAAATTTACTTTTTGTTTATTCTTGAATATTGTACCCACATTAGCGTACTTTTTTTAAATGGCCATTTATTATAAAGTAATACTTTTTGCCCTTTTCCTCCTAGCAATATATACATACCTTTCTGCCTCTCTACATCCCAATGGCAATAGTGCAGCTACCTCTCCCAACCTCACCCAATTCTCTACATGAATCCCTATCTATCTTACAGCAAAAAGGTACCATGAAAGAACTCAATGTTAACCAAGTAAGTAACAAAATTCTCATTGGTAAGCCTCAACCAATTGTATAACATACTTCTTAAGTGGTGAGAATGAAGTTTACAAAGACAAGAGCCTTTATAATAAATTATTTCATTAAATACCACAAATTCATGTAATAGCAATTTTGATGATGATTGCTGTTGGTAAAGCTCTGGACTTAGAGACTACCAGAGAGACTCACAATGACTCTTTGACACACACTGAAAGAGAGATACCTTGAATAATTTTTGAACTACCATCTTACAAAGCCATTAATAACAGAGATGAAATAAAGGTGAAAATACGTTAAACATATAGATCTATCCCAGAGACAGAAAGTAAATTAGTGGTTGCCTGGGGATGGGAGTAAGAATCAGGCAGAGAGGGGGGACAAATAGAAATGGGAATGACCACTCATGGAAATGGGGTTTCTTTTCGGGATGATGAAAATGTTCTAAAATTAGATTGCGCCGATGATTGCACAACTCTACAAATAAACTAAAAATCACTGCACTTTTTACTTTAAATGGGTAAATTTTATGGTGTATCATATCTCAATAAAGCTGTTTTTAAAATGCATAGATTTGTTGGTATTAGTTTCTTAAGTAAAATACATTTTATAATATAGCTCTGTTGAGAAAAGAGTTAACACAGCAGGTCTGAGACTGCTATCCTTAGAAAGGCCTGCTTACAAGGTTGGCCCTTTGCTGGCATCTGAGGACTTAAGATTTCAGGAGGGTTCCCATCATTCTCTGATAAGAACAGCTCATTGTGCCTGAATTCTGCAAACAATGTGGTTTATGTTGAATACCTACTTTCTTTCTGGGAGTCTGAAATTTTGGTATATGCTAGGTGGAGGGTGCCTACCTGAATAGCCCCCAATATAAACCCTGGGCACTGAATCTCTAATGAGCTCCCCTGGTAGACATTTCACATGTGTCATCATAACTCACTGCTGAGAAGTTAAGCGTATCCCCTGAGAGTCCACTGAGAGAGACTCTTAAAAGCTCACACCCGGTTTTCTCTGGATTTTACCCCATGGGCCTTTTCCCTTTGCCAACTCTGCTTTGTATCCTTTCACTGTAATAAATCATAGTCATGAGTACAATCATATGCTGAGTCCTGTAAGTCCTTCTAGTGAATCACTGAACTTGGGGGTGGTCTTGGGGACCCCCATCATAACCACATTATACAATTTCTAGGCAGAAATCATACCATAAAAACATATAAATCCTTATAAAATAAGGTATAGTTGCTACTAAATTTTGCTAGAAAAAATAAATACACAGTATTTTGACCACTGACCTGTTTGGGAAACTTAACCTGAATAAGAACTATGACTTCCCTTGTAAAGTTTTGGAATTCCCAGCTAACTTTAGGGGAGCGAGATGAACTGAGAGTTTAGAGGTGAAATAACTCTTAAGGATAGGAATGATAATAAGCACAACAACTATAACTCACCACTTACTAACCGGACATTGCTCTAAGCATGTTATTGAATTTAAGTTTTCTAATCCTAACAACACCCTATAAGGTATCATTTCATAGTTGGGGAAAACTTAGGCCCTATTAGGGAACTTGTCCAAGATCAAATAATGAATAATAGCAGAGCCAGTATTCAAACCCAGGCAGTTGATGTCCAAAAGGTAGCGTAATGGATCTATGCTTACACGGGTACTCAAGGGCTTCAAACCAATGTTCATGGCACAGCAGCCACCGGAGTATTTACTTCTTTTGCTCTGTGTGTGTGTGTGTGTGTGTGTGTGTGTGTGTGTGTGTACTTAATAATATGCAGTGGGTTTTGGTTATACTTTTTATTGCCTTTTTTAAAATAACACATTCAGGACTTTTTAAAGTCTCTATTTACAAAACTAATTCTTGTTCATTGTAGAAAATGTGTGAAAAATTAAAATCACTCATAATCACCAAATAAAAGAATAACCAGTGTCCATATTTTGATGTATAACCTCCTATTCTTTTAGTTACGTGTAAATTCAAATATATATTTAGCAAAATTGGGATACACTATAGATGTTTTGTTAACTATTCTCTTCACTTATTGTATTATGAATATTTTTCTTATTCATTACTATATTTGAAAAAATTAAAACTTTCAAACCCTGTACCATAACATTCCCTCAAGAACCCTTACAGACAGCAGTGAGACCCGCTAGGGCTTCCACCCCTTTCAAACACTACTTTTTTAAAAAATCTATCTCATATACTGGGTTCCCATATATGACTTTGATATACAAAATGAAAACTACTGGTCTAAAACAGGATGTATAATGACCACATGATATTTCGTATAAATGTTCTATAATGGATTTAATGGAATCCATATTGTTGGAGATTGAATTTGCTTCTTCTTATAAACTCTGCAGTAAATATTCTTATAGTTAAACCTTACAGGTACAGCCTTAATTTTTTTAGATTAAAGTCACAGAAGTGAGTGGTAGTAGTATAACTGTGGTAAGGAATATGAGATCTAGTATTAGACAGACCTAAGTTTATATCTCAGTACTGCCACATGCTAACAGTGTGACTCTGAGGCAAAATTATTAAATTGCTTCATCTGTAAAAGGAGATTATTTAGGATTTAAAAGACAACTGTGGTGAATAAATACAAAAATGCATATAAGGACTTAACACAACAGTGAAATACAGGAGGAAAAGAGTTTGGGTGGTGATGCCAGTAGATGAGAGAGAAAATACAGAAGGAGAACTACAGTTAGTGGAAGTGAGAGCAATTTGGTAATTTTTTCACTTAATGTTTATAAAACATTCTAGTGGACATGTAAACAGTGATAAATAGAAGTCAGGAGCTCTACCCAAGGCATAAGAGAGATTTAGGAATCATCAACAAACAGGTGATAACTAAAGTGATCTTAATGTAAAAGTAAAAATTAAAAAGAGAAGACGGCTAAAGAAAACCGTCTAAATTTAGGTAGAAACAGAAAGCAGAGAAAAGAAAGAGAGAAAGACATTGATTTCACAAAAGACTAGAAAAAAAAAGAACTTTAAAATGAATGTGGGGGAAGGCAGGCAGTTAGTCAACAGAAGTAAATGTTGGAGAAGAGGCAAAAAGGTCTACAATTTTCACATTTTAAGAGTCTGTCCAGGGAATTCCCTCGCGGTCAGCGGTCAGGACTCCGTGCTTTCACTGCTGAGGGCCCGGGTTTGATCACCGGTCGGGGAACTAAGATCCCACACGCCGCGCAGTGTGGCCAAAAAGAAAAATTGTTTAAAAAAAAATAAGACTCTGTCCAAACTAAACAATTTAAGTTTCCAGTAATCAAACAGGTGCCCTTGCTCTTGCTCTGATCAGCTCACTGTTTCAAGAATGCACCCTGCTGTTGCCAGCACTAAATCTTTATTCGTGTATTATCCAGAAACTAAAATATACTCTACCTACAAAGGAAAAACTATGAATCCTATAAAATAGCATGCAAAATTTTATGTATGTATAGATACATGCAGTTTCTTGGAAAAGGTCCATGGTTGTTAATGCAGTCTCCAAAAAAAAGCACAATAGGGTTTTTTTGTTGTTAAATCTTCCCTTCTCCAAGAAGTTTTCTGCAAGGAAAGGTTAAACAAGCTTAAATCCTTTGTTACTTTCTCCCAGCACTTAAACTACTGGGTTGGGATAAATATAGACTGTCAACTGTATCACTAGGCAACATTATTTATTGTAAAAATGACTTTCTAATTGGTGAAAACGGTAAAGACTGTATGTAGGTTAACTGTAAAAATCCTTGAGAGACACCAAACAGGTTTCTAGAGATGTATCCATTCCCACCGTCTCTGATCATACCTAATTTTGCCTTCTATTTGACAAAATTGTACTACTAATTATAAACAAACATTTTATCTTAAATTAGCTACTTGACTCTGTCTAAAGGGTTTTCCAACTGGCAAATTCTCATTCTACTTTTCGTCAGTCTATATCACCTAAGATGTATTCTTGCCAAAATTATTTTAACCCAGTTCTAACAAGCCTTTAGCTCTAACTTCAAGTTTACAAGAAATACATGGAATAGAATTAAATAAGTAAAATAAAATGGATGTGTTACTTGAGGGCACTGCACCAATTCCTATAAAATTAAATGGAATAAACAAAACAGTGTAGGGGGACAGAATGGGAGAACAGCATGAGACTGTTGTACATTAAAAGAGATGAAAAACATTACATCCAAATGCCAAACACAGGTTCAAGCAAACCAACAATAAAAATACAATTTAGGAACAAGAGGGACAATGTGAATGTAGTCTAGATATTAGATAAATTTTTTTAAATAATTGTTGATTTTCTAGGTATGATGACAGTATTGTGGTCATATGAGAAAGTCCCTATTTCTAGAGCTGCCTACTGAAATGCTTAGGAATGAAATGTCATGATATCTGTAATTTACTTTAAAATTCTCCAGCCAAAAAAAATAAATAAACCAAAACACTAATCAACGTTAAATCTAGGAGAAAATTATATTGAGGTTCATTATACTATTTCTCTATTTTTCTATATGTTTGGTAATTTGTATAATAAGTTTTATTAATTCAGTGAATAAATAACTGTTTTAACTCTTCAGTGACCTTTTTATAGAAGGCCTTCAGCCTCATTTTTTTTAATATGGTATAATACACACAACATAAAATTTACCATTTTAAACATTTTTAGGTGTAAGGTTTAGGTTAGTGACATTAACTACATTCAAATTGTTGTGCAACCATCGCCACCATCCATCTCCAGAACTTTTCCCTCTTCCCAAAGTGAAACTCTGTACTCATTAAATACTGATTTCCCATTCCCCCTCCCCCTAGCCTCCAAGCAACCACTATTCTACTTTCTATCTCTATGAATTTTACTACTCTATATCAGGTAACTGATATAAGTGGAATCACTTTATGTCTATTTATGTCTGGCTTATTTCACTTAGCATGTCTTTAAGATTCGTCCACGGGCTTCCCTGGTGGAGCAGTGGTTGAGAGTCCGCCTGCTGATGCAGGGGACATGGGTTTGTGCCCTGGTCCGGGAAGATCCCTCATGCCACGGAGCGGCTAGGCCCGTGGCCCATGGCTGCTGAACCTACGCGTCCGGAGCCTGTTCTCCACAACAGGAGAGGCCCGCATACCACAAAAAAAAAAAAAAAAAAAGATTCATCCACATTGTAGAATATGTCAGAATTTCCTTCTCTTTTCAGGCTGAATAATATTCCATTATATGTATTTACATTTTGTTTATCCATTTATCTGTCAATGGATGCTTTGGTTGATGCCACCTTTTGGCTACTGTGAACAATGCTGCTTTGAACATGGCTGTACAAATATCTGAGCCCCTGCTTCTTTTGGGTATATATCCAGAAGTGAAATTGCTGGATTATATGGCAATTCTATATTCAATTTATTTGAGGAATCACATACCATTTTCCACAACAGCTGCACCATTTTACATTCCCACCAGCAATACATAAGGGTTCCAACTTCTTCATATCCTCAACAGCACTTATTTTCTGTTTGATAACAGCCACAGTAATGGATATAAAGTGGTATCTCATTGTGGCTTTGATTTGCACTTCTCTAATGATTAGTGATGTTGACCTCTTTTCATATGCTTATTGGCCTTCTGTATATCTTCAATGGAGAAATAATTATTCAAATCCATTGCCCATTTTTTAAATTGAAGTATACCTGATTTACACTGTTGTGTTAGTTTCTAGTACACCAAAGTGATTCGGATATATGTGTGTGCGTGTATGTATATTCTTTTTCAGATTATTTTACATTATAGGTAATTACAAGCTAGTGAATATAGTTTGCTGTATAGCCCAATACCGTAGGACCTTGTTGTTTATCTATGTTATATATAGTAGTGTGTGTATGTTAATCCCAAACTCCTAAGTTATCCCTCCCCCTCTACCTTTCCCTTCTGGTAACCATAAGTTTGTTTTCTATGTCTTTGAGTCTATTTCTGTTTTGTAAATAAGTTCATTTGTATCATTTTGTTTTTTAGATTCCACATATAAGTGATATCATATGATATTTGTCTTTCTTTGACTTACTTCACTTAGTATGATAATCTCTAGGTCCATCCATGTTGCTGCAAATGGCATTATTTCATTCTTTTTCTTGCTGAGTAATATTCCATTGTGTGTGTGTGTGTGTGTGTGTATACACACACATATATATACACACCACATCTTCATTATCCATTCATCTGTCGATGACACTTAGGTTGCTTCCATGTCTTGTCCTTTGCCCATTTTTAATTGGGTGGTGGTTGTTGTTGAGTTTTGAAAGTTCTTTATATATTCTGCGTATATTTCCCTTATGATATATATGATTGAAATATATTTTCACCAATTCCATGGGTTGTCTTTTCACTCTGCATAGTGTCCTTTATATACCCAAGTTTTTAATTTTGAGGAACCAACTCTTGATTTTGTTACTTTTCTACTGGCCTTGTGAATTTGAGAACCTTTGAACTGGGGCTGGTACATGTGGTTATCCACATGGCTTAAGAGCACAGATGCCAGTTACTCATCTAATGCTGTTCTGGTAGTTGCAAAATTTAAAAACTTCCCCAAGCAGCAGAGTAATCCTAACCTCACATTTAAGTTTGTGACAATACCATGCAACTCATCTACACAAAACTATATTCTAAACTTCATTTTACAGATGGGGATGCATTTAATAAGTGTTTAAGACCAACATTACTTTCAGGAATTTGCTTTCCAAATAATCTTTAATTCTGAAGATGACTCACATTCTGACATCAACTAGTTCAGTAACAAATAACACTCATAAAACAGCTAACCATCGCCATAAGAAAGCCTCTGAATAAGCTCATATTCCATTGGTTCTCAAGCTACTCTTGTGTATCAATGGGATTTCAAAAACTTGACCAAAATGCCCCACTGATAAAATAATGGTAATCTTTTCCTAATTTGAAAAAAGATTTAATAGGTAGTAATTTCAATTTATTTTTCTCCATAAATGTATCTTATACTACAAAACGCATCAAAAAGATATGTACTATAGAAAGCACTAACAGAAAAAAATACCTGAATAGCTAGTTAACTATTTTAGTGTAAAATTTATAATAGCCAAATCACACTGCATTAAATAGATGGTTTTTTTTTTTTTTTACAAATGTGCTCATGGTCATGTATGTTTATTATATATATATGGTACTATAAAATTTCCTCAAAAACAGTGTTCTCAATTCATACAAGTGTATATAACAATAACTTCATAGTATTCCTTAAAAAGCATCATGACTTCCAAGAGTTCAACTGAGAACTACTAATATATACTACAGTTAAGTTTCCATAAAGCATAGTTTTTAATGCTTTTAATGAAACGGTTGAGAGACTGTCATGAGAAAAAGTAAAAAAAACGACAACAGGGCTTAACTTTTTAAGCAAAAATAAAATACCCAATAGTTCTTTGCAAGGAAACTGAAGGTTGCCCAGCTAATTTCTCTAACATGAAGCCATCTAAACTAAAAGCAAGCCTCATCTAAGATGTTTAACTTTTACTGTCAACCAATGTTTTTCAGATTCCACGACAATTTGATTTTTCCAACAAATGAAACAAAATAAGCAAAATTTTAATTTTAAAAGGTTAGCAAACAGGTTTCTCCAAAACATCAATTCTTTCCAACCTCTGAGACTCACACAAACTATTCCCAATGTTTAGTGTGTACCCTGATCCCCAAACCAGACAAGGACAACACACACGCAAAAAAAATTATAGGCCAGTATCTCTGATGAACATGGATGCAAAATCCTCAACAAAATACTAGCAAACTGAATACAACAACACTTTAAAGGATAATCATAATCAAGTAGAATTTATTTCAGGGATGCAAGGATAGTTCAACATTCACAAATCAATGTGATACATGACATTAACAAATGAAAGTTAAAAATCATTTGATCATTTCAACAGATGCAGAAAAAGCATTTGACAAGATTCAACACTCATTTATGTAAAAACTCTCAATTAAGTGGGTATAGAAGCAATGTACCTCAACATAATAAAGGCCATATACAACAAACCCACAACTAACATCACACTCAAAAGTGAAAAACTGAAAGCTATCCCTCTAAATTGAGGAATAAGACAAGGATGCCCACTCTTGCCACTCTTATTCAACATATCACTGGCAGTCCTAGCCATAGCAATTAGGCAAGAAAAAGAAATAAAAGGCATCCAAATTGGAAGAAGTAAAACTGTCACTATGTGCAGATGACATGCTTTTATATATAAAAAACCCTAGGGGACTCCTCTGGCAGTCCAGTGGTTAAGACTTCACCTTCCAATGCATGGGGTGCAGGTTCAATCCTGGTCAGGGAGCTAAGAGCCCACATGCCTCACGGCCAAAAAAGCAAATCATAAAACAGAAGCCATATTGTAACAAACTCAATAAAGACTTAAACAATGGTCCACATCAAAAAAAAGAAAATCTTAAAAAAAAACCCTAAAGACTCCAACAAAAAACTGATAGAAATAATGAACTAATACATAATACAGTAAAGTTGCAGAGCACAAAATTAATATGCAAAAATCTACTGCATTTGTATACACTAAAAACAAATTAGCAGAAAGAGAAATTAAGACACAATCCAATTTACAATCACAACAAAAAGAATAAAATACCTAGGAATAAATTTAATCAAGAAAGTGAAAGACCTGTACACTGAAAGACACTGCTAAATGAAACTGTAGACACAAAGAAATGAATATATATTCCATGCTCATGGACTGAAAGAATTAACATTGTTAAAAGGTTCATATCATCTAAAGCAGCCTACAGATTCAATGCAATCTCTATCAAAATCCCAAGGACATTTTTCACAGAAATAGAACAAAAAAGCCTCAAATTATATGGAACCACAAAAGACCGCAAATAGCCAAAGCAATCCTAAGTAAAAGAACAAAGCGGGAGCTTCCCTGGTGGCGCAGTGGTTGAAAGCCCGCCTGCCAATGCAGGGGACACGGGTTTGTGCCCCGGTCCGGGAAGATCCCACATGCCGCGGAGCGGCTAGGCCCGTGAGCCACGGCTGCTAAGCCTGCGCGTCCGGAGCCTGTGCTCCACAACGGGAGAGGCCACAACAGTGAGAGGCCCACATACCGCAAAAAACAACAACAACAACAAAAAAAAACAGAACAAAGCTGGAGACATCACACTCCCTAACTTCAAATTATAATACAAAGCTATAGTAACCAAACAGCACAGTATTGAAAGAAAAACAGACATAGATTAATGGAACACAGCTGAGAGCCCAAGAACAAATCCATACCTACATGGACAATTAATTTATGACAAAGGAGCAGAAAACCACAATGGAGAAAGGATAGTCTCTTCAATAAATGTTGGGAAAACCAGACAGTCGTATGGAAAAAAATGAAACTAGACCACTATCTCATACCATACATAAAAATCAACTAAAAATAGATTAAGGACTTAATGTAAGACCTAAAACCATAAAACTCAATAGAAGAAACCATAAGTAGTGCACTCTTTAATATCACCCTTAGCAATACGTTTCTGAGTATGTCTCATCAGGCAAAGGAAACAAACAAAAAGAAATGGGACTACATCAAACTAAAAAGCTTCTGCACAGCAAAGGAAATCACCTATAAAATGAGAAGACAACCTACTGAATGGGAAAAGATATTTGCAAATCATACATCTGATAAGAGGTTAATATACAAAACATATAAAGAACTCATAAAACTCAATAGCAAAAAACCAAACAACCCAATGTAAAAATGAGCACAGGACCAGAAACGTCAATTTTCCAAAGAAGACACACAGATGGACAAAAGGCACTGAAAACATAATCAACATCACTATTACAGAAGTGCAAATCAAGACCACAATGAGAAGAGTAGGAACCAAGATGGCAGAGTAAAAGGACGTGTTCTCACTCCCTCTTGTGAGAACACCAGAATCACACCTAGCTGCTGGACAATCATCAACAGGAAGACACTGGAACTCACCAAAAAAGATAACCCACATCCAAAGACAAAGGGGAAGCCACAATGAGATGGTAGGAGGGGTGCAATCACAGTAAAATCAAATCCCATAACTGCTGGATGGGTAACTCACAGACTGCAGAACACTTATAACACAGAAGTCCACCCACTGGAGTGAAGGTTCTGAGCCCCACGTCCAGCTTCCCAAGCTGGGGGTCCAGCAATAGGAGGAGGATTTCCTAGAGAATCAGACTTTGAAGCCTAGTGGGATTTGATTGCAGAACTTTGACAGGACTGGGGAAAACAGAGACTCCACTCTTGAAGGGCACACACAAAGTAGTGTGGGCATCAGGACCCAGGAGAAGAAGCAGTGACCCCGGGGAAGACTGAACCACACCTACCTGCTAGTGTTGGAGGGTTTCCAGCAGAGGCGGGCGGTGGCTGTGGCTCACCCTGGGGAGAAGGACACTGGCAGCAGAAGTTTTGGGAAGTACTCCTTGGCGGGAGCCCTCCCAGAGTCCGCCATTAGCCCCACCAAAGAGCACAGGTAGGCTCCAGTGTTGGGTTGCCTCAGGCCAAACAACCAACAGGGAGTGAACCCAGCCCCACCCATCAGCAGTCAAGCAGATTAAAGTTTTACTGAGCTCTGCCCACCAGAGCAACAGTCAGCTCTACCCACCACCAGTCCCTTCCAACAGGAAACTTGCACAAGGCTCTTAGATAGCCTCATCCACCAGAGGGAAGACAGCAGAAGCAAGAACTACAATCCTGCAGCCTGTGTAACAAAAACCACATTCACAGAAAGACAGACAAGATGAAAAGGCAGAGGGCTATGTACCAGATAAAGGAACAAGATAAAACCCCACAAAAACAACTAAATGAAGTGGAGATAGGCAACCTTACAGAAAAAGAATTCAGAAGAATGATAGTGAAGAAGATCCAGGACCTCGGAAAAAGAATGGAGGCAAAGATCGAGAAGATGCAAGAAATGTTTAACAAAGACCTAGAACAATTAAAGAACAAACAAACAGAGATGAACAATACAATAACTAAAATGAAAACTACACTAGAAGGAATCAATAGCAGAATAACTGAGGCAGAAGAACAGATAAGTGACCTGGAAGACAGAGTGGTGGAATTCACTGCTGCGGAACAGAATAAAGAAAACAGAATGAAAAGAAAAGAAGACAGCCTAAGAGACCTCTGGGACAACATTAAACGCAACAACATTCACATTATAGGGGTCCCAGAAGGAGAAGAGAGAGAGAAAGGACCAGAGAAAATATTTGAAGAGATTATAGTCAAAAACTTCCCTAACATGGGAAAGGAAATAGCCACCCAAGTCCAGGAAGGGCAGAGAGTCCCATACAGGATAAACCCAAGGAGAAACATGCCGAGACAACAGTAATCAAATTGGCAAAAATTAAAGACAAAGAAAAATTACTGAAAGTAGCAAGGAAAAAACGAAAAATAACATACAAGGGAACTCCCATAAGGTTAACAGCTGATTTCTCAGCAGAAACACTACAAGCCAGAAGAGAGTGGCATAATATACTTAAAGTGATGAAAGGGAAGAACCTACAACCAAGATTACTCTACCCAGCAAGGATCTCATTCAGGTTTGATGGAAAAATCAAAAGCTTTACAGACAAGCAAAAGCTAAGACAATTCAGCACCACAAAACCAGTTTTACAATGAATGCTAAAGGAACTTCTCTAAGTGGGAAACACAAGAGAAGAAAAGGACCTACAAAACCAAACCCAAAACAATTAAGAAAATGGTCATAGGAACATACATATCGATAATTACCTTAAACGTAAATGCATTAAATGCTCCAACCAAAAGACACAGGCTCACCAAATGAAAACAAAAACAAGACCCACCTATATGCTGCCTACAATAGACCCACTTCAGACCTAGGAACACATACAGACTTAAAGTGAGGGGAGGGAAAAAGATATTCCATCCAAATAGAAATCAAAAGCTGGAGTAGCAATACTCATATCAGATAAAATAGACTTGAAAATAATGAACATTACAATAGACGAGCTAGGACACTACAAAATGATCAAGGGATCAATCCAAGGGGAAGATACAACAATTATAAATATATATGCACCCAACAGAGGAGCACGTCAATACATAAGGCAACTGCTAACAGCTCTAAGAGGAAATCAACAGTAACACAATAATATTGGGGGACTTTAACACCTCACTTACAGCAATGGACAGATAACCCAAAATGAAAATAAATAAGGTAACAGAAGTTTTAATGACACAACAGACCAGACAGATTTAATTGATATTAACAGGACATTCCATTCAAAAACAGCAGATTACACTTTATTCTCAAGTACAAACAGAACATTCTCCAGGATAGATCACATCTTGGGTCACAAATCAAGCCTCAGTAAATTTAAGAAAATTGAAATCATATCAAGCATCTTTTCTGACCACAATGCTATGAGATCAGAAATGAAATACAGGGAAAAAAAGTAAAAAACACAAACACATGAAGGCTAAACAATACGTTACTAAATAACCAAGAGATCACTGAAGAAGGCAAAGAGGAAATCAATAAATATCTAGAGACAAATGACAATGAAAACACGATGATCCAAAACCTACGGGATGCAGCAAAAGCAGTCCTAAGAGGGAAGTTTATAGCTATATAAGCCTACCTCAAGAAACAAGAAAAATCTTAAATAAACAATCTAACCTTACACTTAAAGGAACTAGAGAAAGAAGAACAAACAAAACCCAAAGTTAGCAGAAGGAAAGAAACCATACAGACCAGAGCAGAAATAAATGAAATAGAAACAAAGAAAACAATAGCAAAATTCAATAAAACTAAAAGCTTGTTCTTTGAGAAGATAAACAAAATTGATAAACCATTAGCCAGACTCATCAAGAAAAAGAGGGAGAGGACTCAAATCAATAAAATTAGAAATGAAAAAGGAGAAGTTACAACAGACACTGCAGAAATACAAAGCATCCTACGAGACTACTACAAGCAACTCTATACCAATAAAATGGACAACCTGGAAGAAATGGACAAATTCTTAGAAAGGTATAACCTTCCAAGACTGAACCAGGAAGAAATAGAAAATATAAACAGACCAATCACAAGTAATGAAATTGAAACTGTGATTGAAAATCTTCCAACAAACAAAAGTCCAGGACCAGATGGCTTCACAGGTGAATTCTATCAAACATTTAGAGAAGAGCTAACACCCATCCTTCGCAAACTTCCAAAAAATTGCAGAGGAAGGAACACTCCCAAACTCATTCTATGAGGCCACCATCACCCTGATACTAAAACCAGACAAAGATATTACAAAAAAAGAAAATTACAGACCAATATCATTGATGAACATAGATGCAAAAATCCTCAACAAAATACTAGCAAACAGAATCCAACAACACATTAAAAGGATCATACACCATGAACAAGTGGGATTTATCCCAGGGATGCAAGGATTCTTCAATATACACAAATCAATCAATGTGATACACCATATTAACAAATTGAAGAATAAAAACCATATGATCATCTCAATAGATGCAGAAAAAGCTTCTGATAAAATTCAACACCCATTTATGATAAAAACTCTCCAGAAAGTGGGCATAAAGGGAACCTACCTCAACATAATAAAGGCCATATATGACAAACCCACAGCAAACCTCAGCCTCAATGGTGAAAAACTGAAGGCATTTCCTCTAAGATCAGGAACAAGACAAGGATGTCCACTCTCACCACTATTATTCAACATAGTTTTGGAAGTCCTAGCCACGGCAATCAGAGAAGAAAAAGAAATAAAAGGAATACAAATTTGGAAAAGAAGAATTAAAGCTGTCACTGTTTGCAGATGACATGATACTATACATAGAGAATCCTAAAGATGCCACCAGAAAACTACTAGAGCTAATCAATGAATCTGGTAAAGTTGCAGGATACAAAATAAATACACAGAAATATCTTGCATTCCTATACACTAATGATGAAAAATCTGAAAGAGAAATTATGGAAACACTCCCATTTACCATTACAACAAAAAGAATAAAATACCTAAGAATAAACCTACCTAGGGAGACAAAAGACATATACACAGAAAACTATAAGACACTGATGAAAGAAATTAAAGATGATACCAACAGATGTAGAGATATACCATGTTCTTGGTTGGAAGAATCAATATTGTAAAAATGACTATACTACCCAAAGCAATCTACAGATTCAATGCAATCCCTATCAAATTACCAATGGCATTTTTTACGGAACTGGAACAAAAAATCTTAAAATTTGTGTGGAGACACAAAAGACCCCGAATAGCCAAAGCAGTCTTGAGGGAAAAAAACGGAGCTGGAGGAATCAGACTCCCTGACTTCAGACTATACTACAAAGCTACAGTAATCAAGACAACATGGTACTGGCACAAAAGCAGAAACACAGATCAATAGAAGATAGAAAGCCCAGAGATAAACCCACAGACCTATGGTCAACTAATCTATGACAAAGGAGGCAAGGATATACAATGGAGAAAAGACAGTCTCTTCAATAAGTGGTGCTGTCATACAGAGTGAAGTAAGTCAGAAAGAAAAAGACAAATACCGTATGCTAACACATATATATGGAATTTAAGAAAAAAAATGTCATGAAGAACCTAGGGGTAAAGCAGGAATAAAGACGCAGACCTCCTAGAGAACGGACTTGAGGTTATGGGGAGGGGGAAGGGTGAGCTGTGACAGGGCGAGAGAGAGTCATGGGCATATACACACTAACAAACGTAGTAAGGTAGATAGCTAGTGGGAAGCAGCCACATGGCACAGGGATATTGGCTCGGTGCTTTGTGACAGCCTGGAGGGGTGGGATAGGGAGGGTGGGAGGGAGGGAGACGCAACAGGGAAGACATATGGGAACATATGTTTATGTATGACTGATTCACTTTGTTATAAAGCAGAAACTAACACACCATTGTAAAGTAATTATACCCCAATAAAGATGTTAAAAAAAAAAAAAAGTGGTGCTGGGAAAACTGGACAGCTACATGTAAAAGAATGAAATTAGAACACTCCCTAATACCATACACAAAAATAAACTCAAAATGGATTCGAGACCTAAATGTAAGACTGGACACTATAAAACTCTTAGAGGAAAACATAGGAAGAACAGTCTTTGATGTAAATCACAGCAAGATCCTTTTTTGACCTACCTCCTAGAAAAATGGAAATAAAAACAAAAATAAACAAATGAGACCTAATGAAACTTCAAAGCTTTTGCACAGCAAAGGAAACCATAAACAACACGAAAAGACAACCCCCAGAATGAGAGAAAATATTTGCAAACGAATCAACAGACAAAGGATTAATCTCCAAAATATATAAACAGCTCATGCAGCTCAATATTAAAAAAACAAACAACCCAATCCAAAAATGGGCAGAAGAGCTAAATAGACATTTCTCCAAAGAAGACATATAGATGGCCAAGAAGCACATGAAAAGGTGCTCAACATCACTAGTAATTAGAGAAATGCAAATCAAAACTACAATGAGGTATCACCTCACACCAGTTAGAATGCGCATCATCAGAAAATCTACAAACAAGAAATGCTGGAGAGGGTGTGGAGAAAATGGAACCCTCTTGCACTGTTGGTGGGAATGTAAATTGATACTGCCACTATGGAGAACAGTATGGAGGTTCCTTGAAACACTAAAAATAGAATTACCATATGATCCAGCAATCCCACTACGGGCACATACCCAGAGAAAACCATAATTCAAAAAGACACATGCACCCCAATGTTCACTGCAGCACTATTTACTATAGCCAGGTCATTAAAGCAACCGAAATGCCCATCGACAGATGAATGGATAAAGAAGATGAAGTACATATATACAATGGAATATTACTCAGCCATAAAAAGGAACGAAACTGGGTCATTTGTTGAGACGTGGATGGATCTAGAGACTGTCATACAAAGTGAGAAGTCAGAAAGAGAAAAACAAATATCGTATGTTAACGCATGTATGTGGAACCTAGAAAAATGGTACAGATGAACCGGTATGCAGGGCAGAAGTTGAGATACAGATGTAGAGAGCAAACGTATGGACACCAATGGAGGAAAGCCCTGGGGGGGTGGAGATGGTGGTGTGATGAATTGGGCGATTGGGATTGACATGTATACACTGATGTGTATAAAACTGATGACTAATAAGAACCTGCTGTATAAAAAAATAAAATTAAATTTAAAAATTAAAAAAAACTAATACTAAACTTTCTTTGGTTATTTGTATGGAAATATGTTAATATAAATGTTTCAGACATAATATGAAATTCCTAAAAATCTTATATGTTCTGGTATAATGTTATAAGTCATAATTCTAGTTATTTTTTTTAAATGTATATCTCAGAAATAACTCAATTTCCTTGTCAATTGCATTATTATGAACTTTCATCAAATCTTTAACTGTGGTCATTTTTAAGTCTTTTGTCATTTACAGACAGTTCTGGATGTACTCTGATGCTTTTGCAAAAATGCTCCTATAAAAGGGTTTCATCTTCAAGTAATTCATGGAAAAGACTCTGACAAGCACAGGTTTCTGGTAACTGACTATACTGCTGAACTGAATGAATAAGCATTTTCAGAACTCTAATGGAAAACTGATGAATTCATATAAGTGCTAACAAAAGATCAAGATTAAAATAATTAATTACATGGGACTGAGTGAACTGATGAGGATGATTATAATTTTTGTGACTGTTTGAATAGAAAAAAAAAGACTATGCAAAAAAAAAAAGACTATGCAGTAGCTGGAAACCATAAAAATAGAATGTCCTGCATAAATATTTTTGCTTTATCTTAATACTGAATAAAATATTATAAAGCATTTCATTCAGGAGGAAAAAATACCACAATGACGTAACAACTCACACCCATTAGAATGGCTATTATCAAAAAGGCAAGAAATACTCAGTGTTGGTGAGGATGTGGAGAAAAGTGAACCCTCAAACACTGTTACTGGGAATGTAAATTGATGCAGCCACTATGGAAAACAGTATGCAGAGGGCTCAAAAAATTAAGAAGAGAACTACCACATGATCCAGCTACTCTACTTCTGTATGTTTATCCAAAGAATATGAAAACACTAGCTCAAAAAGATATATGCACCTCTATGTTCATTGCAGCATTATTTACAATAACCAAGCTATGAAACAACTTAAATGTCTATCAACAGATGGATAAAAAACATGCAGTAAACATGCAGAATATTGCTTGGCCATAAAAGAATGATGAAATCTTGCCATTTACGTGACACACCTAGACCTTGAGGGTATTATGCTAAGTGAAATAAGTCAGATGGAGAAAGACAAATACCATATGATTTCATTCATATGTGATTAAAAAACTAAATAAATAAATAAAGGAACAAACCAAACCAAACAAAAACACGTAGATATGGAGAACAGATTAGTGGTTACCAGAGTGGTAGGGGGTTAAATACACAGTGACAGACGGAAACCAAACTTTCAGTGGTGAGCATGCTGTAGTGTATACAGAGATTGAAACATAATGTATACATGAAACTTAAATGTTATAAACCAATGTTACCTCAATTTAAAAATACATATATCAAACATAATTGAATCAAGGATATTTCTACTGTTAAGTGGCAAAGGTCATGCCCTGTTCTTCCCCAAAATATAGCCTCCCTTGTCCTTATGCAGACATAGGCAATGAGTTACCCTTTTTGATATTAAACTTTATTGAGCATTATGCATTAAAGTAGAATTAATATATTTCTGCATGTGCATATAATGTAATTCTCTACAACAATGAAAACAAATGACAGCTATGTGACCAATATACATGAATTTCCCAAGAATAACCCTAAGCAAAAGAAGCAAGTCACAAAGAATGCAAACACTACGATTCCACATACATAAAGCTCTTTAAAAGGCAAAACAGATATTATGTAGAGATTCACAATTAAGAGGTAAAAATGTAAAGAAAAATGAGGAAGTTATCATCATAAAAATCAAGATAGTGATTACCTTGAGGGTAAGAAAGGTAAGGAAGGGGAGTGTGACCAGGGAAAAGGTGCTTCTGGGATGCCAGCAATATTCCACATCTTGACCTGAGCTGTGATGAGATGGGAGTTTGCATTATAATTGTTCTTTAAACCATACACAAATGTTTTATGCATTTTCCTGCATCTATGATAGCTAACTATTTTCAAAAGAAAAAAAAAGAATAAAGCAACCTGTCACTCAAAACAAGATTTTTTTGTTTTGTTTTTCTGACTACATGGAGATATTATGAAAGGTTGCAAGCAGGAGCCTGCCAAGATCAAACACAACACACTAAGCGAGTCAACAAATAAGCAACTATTAAAAACCAGACTCATGTTCAATGCCAGAGTTCTATCTTCTCATTCAGTCGACATGAGATGGGATCTAGCAATAGGTATTAAGTATATAGCACATACCCAGGGGCTTGCGGTAAAAATAAATGTTCCCAGTCCCTCCCCTGGAGACTCAGACAGGAAGCCTATAACTTTACTTTTTAAAAATGTCCCCTAGTCACTATGATCAAGCCAAATTTGGAAAACACTGCTCTCGACCATAGATTGGCAAATGGTATACCAAGTGATTATTCATAAACATTTTATAAGTCAAAGAGGGGTAGGGTAGAGGGTCAAATTAGAGCAAGGAAAAAAAGAGAGAGAGAGAAATAGGAATGTTAACAAAAATACACATCATAATCCTCTCAAATACCACTGCTGTCACCAGTGCCATAGGTTGTCAACCTCAGCAAGAAGTCATGCAGCAAACAAGGAAAAGACAATTGACAATGAATTGCTTTCATAATATTAGAATCTTAAGCATCATTTAGGGAAACATGCCAGAAAATTCTGTTTTTCTAGGTTATCAAAAATATCATGCCCAATGTACTTCAAAGTATCAATCTCCTGAACCAGAATTTTTTTTATGATGCTTCACACAAAAATCAGTACCACCACTATAAATAAATTGGTACAGAACTTATCAATTTGGAGCCAGGCACTCTGTTATGCATTTGATGTGAATGTTGCTCCATCTAATCCTCAGAACAACCTTACCAAGTAAAACAAAAACAATGCAGGGAAAAACTTTTTCCCATATCATTCCAGTTTTCCTATTTTAGGGGACTCAATTTCTGTGTGTAAGTACCAGAATAAATGAACCAATTCCCTTATTCCCTTACCCATTATCCCCACCCCCATCCCTTTTTCTTTAATTTATGCATAATTTGTGAACAAAAAGCTGAGCATGCCCAATGCCTCATACATAGTTTGGGTGTTAAGCATGACATTTAGCCTACTATATTAATGGTGGAACAGTATGGGGTGCTAGATCAAGTTATGCCATTCCCACTGATGATTACAACTGTTTCTTTAAAGTATCACCCCAAGACTCTGTTCCTGGCCTCTTTTCTGTATAGTAACATTAAAAATATTTCACGTATACATTAAAAAGATGCATAGATACTCTGAAACAAAACAATTTGTTAACATGTACATGTAAACTCTGGGTGGGGGACTCTATATGATTTTTTAAAAATATTTATCTGCATATTTCAGAATAAACAATTAAAACTTTCTAAAGCCTATTTCATTTTATATAACATATACCAAACAAAAACCTAGAAGAAAACACACAGAAATCGTAACAGAAATCTGTTCCACCTATTCAAGTTCTCTAAGCATGCATTACTCTCATACAAACAAAACAAAACAACAACAACAAAAAAAACCAATGTTTTCTTAATGAGCAAGACACAAGGTTTTATAATTCACAAGTCTATTCACAATCTGGAGAAGATGAAATTATTTCTTCTTAAGTGAAGTGTGCAATAAAAAACTAGTGAAAAAACGGGCAGATCTTCAGTTATGAGTTAAATCCAAGCCATCATTTTCTCTCTTTAAGCACTCAATTACACTCAAAAGATTCCGTCCTACACTACAGTCCTTATACTTATCATTATTGCTGTAAAGGTCAAATGTAGCAGCCATGTGGGCTCCCAGGCATTTGGGTCAATTGGCAATATATCACAATCTGTCAGAGATAATACCTTTATTAATTATGATGCCATGGATTACTAGCATTCCCTTTCCATTGGTAAAGAACTCAGCACTGTGCTCAGGTCCAAAGGCATGACCAAAGCAATACCAAAACCTCAAATTTTTAGGTCTATTTCCTGGAACCACTCCAGGCACCAACTCTACATCAACAGTTCAATCAGGAGAGAGAAACTATAGTAAATTAAACAGTGTTTAACACAAATAATAATTAAACTATGATAAGATAGTAACTATAAAGATATAATGAGGGGTGGCAAGAGGCAAGAGAGAGGGATTCCAAAGGGGCATGAGGAAACCTCTGGGAGCAACAGATATGTTCATTAACTTCATTATGGTGATGGTTTCAGAGTTATATAAATATGTCAAAGCTAATAAGCATAAACTTTAAATATGTACAGTCTGGGACTTCTCTGGTGGTCCAGTGGTAAAAAATCTGCCTTCCAATGCAAGGGACACGGGTTTGAACCCTGCATTGGACACGGGTTTGAACCCTGGTCAGGGAACTAAGACCTCACATGCCACAGGGCAACTAAGCCCGCACACCACAACTACAGAGCCCACAAGCGCTGGAGCCTGCGTGCCACAACTAGAGAGAGAAAACCTGTATGCCACAACTAGAGAGAAGCCCGCGTGCCTCAACGAAGAGCCCACATGCTGTAACTAAGACCCGATGCAGCCAAAAATAAATAAATAACTATGTACAGTTTATTATATGCCAGTTATAAGTCAATAAAGCTGTTTTTAATTTTTTTAAGATAAATAATTATTAAACTCTGATGGGAAAAATAAGGCTGAGGGAGAGGACCCAAAAAGGATAAACTTCGAAGAAGGGTGCCCTCTCCTCAAGGCTGGAGTTTCTCATTGGAGAAGCTATGGTTGTAGCACGCTAGATAACAGAGAATTTCACTGGATTGTCCAAACCAGAGCAGGTCCAACGTTGCCAGACTAGCAGGAAACAATTCTCTGGAGTGCAGCTGTTGAGGCTGGTGAGCAGGTGTGCAGAGGTAGTCAGGACACTGCTGCAAGCACAAGGCCTAGAATGCACAGTATCCATGTCAAGAGAACTGCAGGAAACAGCTCCTTGGGGTACAGGCAAGCCAAGGTTGGTGGGCAGGCACGTAGAGGTCCAGCCAGGCACTGGAGGCATGAGGCCTGAGGTACGTGGTGTCCACTTCAGAAGGGCAGTGGCAAGGTGGTCACCAGGTCTAGACTGGGACTGCAGGATCAGTGAAGGCCTATTTACCCTGGGCACATGGCTGAGGCAGAGCACCACCAGATGTCCCCAATGTCCCTAGAAGTGGGGGGGAGTGTGTGGAGGAGGGGGGGACCCTGGTCAAGGAACTGAGATCCCACAAGCCACACAGCGCAGCCAAAAAGAAAAAAAAAAAAAGAAAACTAAATATTGTTAAGATGGCAATACTACCCAAAGTAATCTACAGATTCAATACATTCCCTATCAAAATTCCAATAGCCTTTTATGCAAAAATGGTGAAGTCAATCCTCAAATTCATATGGAATTGCAAGGGGCCCTGAACAGTCAACACAATTTTAAAAAAGAAGAACAGAGCTGGAGGACTCACACTTCCCAATTTCAAAATCTTACTATAAAGTTACAGTAATCAAAACAATGTGGTATGGGCATAAGGATAGACATATAGGCCAAAGGAATAGAATTGAGAGTCCAAAAAATCAACCTATATTTCTATGGCCAATTGATTTTCAATAAAGGTACCAAAATCAGTCAATGAGGAAATAATATTATACTTTCTTCAACAAGTGGTAATGGAACAACTGTATACCACATGCAGAACAATGAAGTTGTACCCATAAACTCACACTATATGCAAAAATTAACTCAAAATAGTTCAATGACCTAAATATAAGAGCTAAAATGATAAAACTCTTATAAGAAAACATAAGAATAAATCCCCATGACCTTGGATTCCACAATGGATTCTTAGATATGAAACCAAAAGCATGAGCAACGAAAATAAATAAATAAATTGAGCTTCTTCAAAATTTAAAACCTTTATGCATCAATGGATATTATTAAGAAAGTGAAAAAACAACCCACAAAATGGAAGAAAATATCGGCAAATCATACATCTGATAAGGGTCTAGTATCCAGAATACATAAAAACACTTACAACCCAATAATAAAAATTTTCCAACTTAAATGTTTCCAACTTAAACATGGGCAAAAAATCTGAATAGACGTTTCCACAAAGAAGATATACAAATGGCCAAACCACCACATAAAAAGATGTTCAACATCATCAGTTATTAGGGAAATGCAAATCAAAACCACAGTGAGATATCACCTCATCGTGACACAAGGATAGCAACAGCATTAATTTTTTTTTTTTTTTTTTACTGGAAAAGAACAAGTGTTGGTGACAATGAAGAGAAATTGGAACACTAGTACATTGTCAGTAGGAATGTAAAATGGTTCAGCCACTATGGAAAACAGTTTGGTAAGTCCTCAAAAAGCTAAACATAGGATTACCATATGATCCAACAATTCCACTCCTTATATATACCCAAAAGAAATGAAAACTGGGACTCAGAAAAACCCTTGTAAACCAATGTTCAGGGCAACAATATTCACAATAGCCAAAGAATGGAACGAAACCAAATGTCCTTCAACAGATGAATGGATAAAGTCCGGTGTATACATACAATAAAATTATTTAGCTGTAAAAAGGAAGAAGTATTCATACATACAATAATGTAGCTTGCAACAACATTGCAGAACCTCGAAAACATTATGCTAAGTGAAAGAAGCCAGATGCTAAAGTTCACATATTGTATGAATCCATTTATATGAGATTTCCAGAATAAGTGAGATATCCAGTAAATCCATAGAAACAGAAAGCAAATTAGTGCTGCCAGGGGCTGGGGGCAGCAGAGAATGGTGAATAGGTATGGATGGGGTTTTAGTTTTGAGTGATAAAAATGTTTTGGAACTAGACAGAAGTGGTGGTTGCACAGCACTGTGATTTACTAAATGCCACCCAATTATTCACTTTAAAATTGTTAATTTTATGCTGTATATATTTCGCCTCAAAAAATTTTAAGCAATTAATATTTATAATACATGTTAAGTAAATGTATAAATTACAAGCACAGTTCTTCCTTTTTGAAGGTCAAACATGTAAATTACAAGCACATTAATTAGGCAAATAAACTACTCTTCATATTTAATGAGTTGTTTTACATCTAAGCAAAGTAGAAATTCAACTCCTACTCTCTTATGACTTGATTTAGAAATATTCACCTATCATCAGGTGGGATTATTTCCCCTTATTGCCTCTAAAAGTTTAACTGGATATCTTGATCATTAGAAAATGAGCCTGGGGCTTCCCTGGTGGCGCAGTGGTTGACAGTCCGCCTGCCGATGCAGGGGACACGGGTTCGTGCCCCGGTCCGGGAAGATCCCACATGCCGCGGAACGGCTGGGCCCGTGAGCCATGGCCGCTGACCCTGCGCGTCCCGAGCCTGTGCTCCGCAGCGGGAGAGGCCACAGCAGTGAGAGGCCCGCGTGCCGCAAAAAAAAAAAAAAAAGAAAGAAAAAGAAAATGAGCCTGAACTAGAGTCATATTCAATCAATTAAACTTCGACAAATTTCTAGCCCCTCAGAAATGATTCTAAATCATAATTCTTGTATCTGACTGGAAGCTCTCTCATTTCAATAAGCAGAATACCCTAAATTTTCAGTTGTCTTCTCAATTTACATTAATGTGGCTGTGAAAATATAAATGTTTTAATGTCCAAATATTTCAAGGTTACTGATACCCTAAAACCACAAAATTAACACTGTTCCTCAGACTTTGTATTTCAGAGTTAAAAGACAGATTTCCTCAAGCAGGACTACACAGTTGAAATAACTGGAAATAACATAAGTATCTTCCTCATGGATCGTTCTCTTAAAAGGAATGTAAAGGTAGATATAAAAATGCCTGATCAGGACTTCCCTGGTGGTGCAGTGGTTAAGAGTCTGCCTGCCAATGGCAAGGACACGGGTTTGATCCCCAGTCCGGGAAGATCCCACATCTTCCTGCGCAGAGCAGCTAAGCCCGTGCGCCACCAACTACTGAGCCCGCGCACCTAGAGCCCGAGGTCCACAACAAAAGAAGCCACTGCAATCAGAAGCCCGTGCACCACAATGAAGAACAGCCCCCGCTCGCCACAACTACAGGAAGCCCGCGCGCAGCAACGAAGACCCAACGCAGCTAAAAATAAATAAATAAAAATTTTTTAAAAAGCCTGATCATGTTACTCCCTGCATAAAATTCCTTAACAGATTATACAACTTTCAGAATAAAGTTCAAAACTAAATTGTGACTTAAACTGTCTCTGCCTATGTCTCCAGCTTTGTCCCTTGCCAAGTTCATAAACTGTCTCTGCCTATGTCTCCAGCTTCGTCCCTTGCCATTCCTCCTTAGTCTTTCTTCTCTAACCACTTGAACTTTCTTTTCTGTCAGCCTCTCATTATGTGCCTTCTCTGTGCCACCGCGGTGTAACAAAACGTTTAACTTGTTCATCACTCCTTGAAGTTAGGGACCATACAGTTTCAGATTTGGGTATACTCAGCACCTAGCACAATAATCAAAGGCTGTTGTAAAATTAAAGTATGAAAGTATGGACAACTGGTAAGATCCATTACTGGGGTCTAAAATACTGTGGCTTATTTTTCCTTCATAATGGCAAAAGGGGAAACTACATATTAGGTTATATTTTGCTTTATTTTTTAAAATTACAATGTAGTCTTATTAGTAAATAACATCAAATAGATAACATTAATTTTGTAGACATTTTTTAAACATCTAGTTTGTTAACTAAAAGCATAAATTTAGTCTGATTATTATTCAATGGAAGCTCATGATCAGCTCTGTTTTGTCTACATTAGTAAAGTGAAACTGCAATAGACATTTTGTAAGTCTTAAAAGACTTTTTTAACAGGAAAATTCCTCATTTTACAAATGAGGAAATGAACTGAGAGGTTGAGTTATTCATGCAAAGTCACACAGCTAATTATTGGGCAAGTTGGGGAACACCGAGATACCCAGATTCCCTTAATGGTGATGCTTTCAGCTACAATATAACCTTATTTCCACTTCAACCTCATAGGCAAGCCATGCACTGCAATTCACAGCACACTTCTCTTTCTTCCTACCCTCAATCTAGTGAGGACATGAGCCCTTAATACTTGTTACATTTAACTGATTTCTTTATCTTTAAGATCTGGCCCTTGCCTTAACACAACTTTCTTCTTTCTATTATAAATATTTAATGAGTACCTACATTTGCTGAATATTAAATGCATCTAAGTCATTTCATTGGGAAAAGGGTAAATAGGGAGACATACATGAGTCAGAATGATATAGTCCCTTCCTTTAAAGTGCTCTACAAAATTAGTTACAATCTGGTATAGTACTCTTATTGTTATCTGTTTAGAATTGTGATTTTATAAATACATAGTATAAGAAAAATCTAATTACTTTCCACTATTAAAATAAACCTTGGGCTTCCCTGGTGGCGCAGTGGTTAAGAACCCGCCTGCCAATGCAGGGGACACAGGTTCGAGCCCTGGTCCGGGAAGATCCCATATGTCGTGGAGCTACTAAGCCCGTGTGCTACAACTACTGAGCCTACGCTCTAGAACCCGTGAGCCACAACCACTCAGCCCACAAGCCACAACTACTGAAGCCTGCGCGCCTAGAGCCCGTGCTCCGCAACAAGAGAAGCCACTGCAATGAGAAGCTCGCGCGCCACAACGAAGAGGAGCCCCCAGTCGCTGCAGCTAGAGAAAGACCGCGCGCAGCAACGAAGACCCAACACAGCCAAAAATAAATAAATAAGTAAATTTATTAAAAAATAAAATAAAATAAACCTTATTTCTCTCACTAGAAAATAAGCTCTATGATGGCAAGGATTTTGTTTTTTGTTGTTGTTGACTAATGTAGTCTGCATGCCTAGAACAGTGCTTGACATCGAAAATACTTAATAAATATTTGTTGAGTGAAGAATGCTATAGAAAAATGTGTAAGTAGTAGAATCTAAGTAACATTTCCAACAATGGTGTGACAGATGACAGAATATGTAAACCTTCCTTGTCCTAATGCTTGTGCCTAATATCCAATTTTTTATTTGATTGGTCATCATCATCATTTTACAGAATGAGGAAACAAGCCAGAGAACGGGTGGCACAAGGATTCAGTCATAGAATCTCTATTCTTCCTACCACACCTTCTCCTCTCATCCTTTGAGGTTCTTCTCCCACAGTCTCAGCTATAAGTAAAATACAATCTATCTAGGTCGCCTCTTCACTGCTGCCCCATAACAAGCACACAGACTCTCTGGTTTTAAAAGTTATCCTATTAATCAATTCAGGGTAACAAAGGGGATGACACAAATAAAAACTCTGGAGACGTTCCAACAATTCAACATTCAACATGTGTGTTTAAATGTCTGGCACTGTATAAAAATCACAGCGTCTTTCCAAGTTCTTAATGTGAGAATCCCTAGGCTCCAATTTACTGGCTCTCTTTTGAAATAATAAATGAGAGGTTTGCTAGGTTTCCAAAATTTTCCCTCCCCACTACCATATTCCTGTCCTGTTACAGGGAAAAATAGTGGATATAACTCTATCAAGTAAGAAATCTGCATTTCTGAGGATCTTCTGGAGTCACATCCTTCCTGTGAAACTTTGACCCACAGGGGGATGACTGCTTTAGACCATTTCCTCACCATGTGAGCAATTGGTCTCTTACCATTTTATGGAATACACAGAGCTCCCACCTTCCATCTTACATTTCCAAACATCTGAACAAACCCTCTGCTCCAAAACCAAAGACTGTATCATAAATCCTTCTCCTAAATCCCCTTCCACCAACATCTGTTCTTCATCATAATATCCTCCCCAAAATAAGGCCCATACTTATGTCATTTCACAATGTCAATGTTAACATTTCTCAATTCTATACCCTTTACAACAATCCCACCATCATTACTTCCTGCCTCAACCAGCCTCGATTGTAATTAAACTCCACGACATTCCCACCTCCAGGCTTCCACTCCTTCACTGGACTTAGTTCCAGATTAATATTTATAAGGAGGGGTTCTTCTCAAGTAAGAATCAGGTACAAAATTCTTAACCTGGTTCCTTTAAGTATTCCTGTAATCTGTATCCATCTACCTTTACCAGCCTGTTCCTTAAACATACTACCTTGGCAAACATCCTCTGCTTTCCTATTTCTATACCTTTGCTTCAGCAGTGTCCTGAGGTTAAAATCTTCTCCCATCCTCCTCTAGTTGCTAACAAATTTTCCAAATGGCCACATCCTCAGTATGAAAGGAAAAAGGCTGAGGCATATGATTTATTGAACACATATTCTGTCTAGGGCCTTACAAATTATCCTTATCCCCACAAAAATATAATGGCTTAATACTATATTTTTGAGGAAGGAGTTGAGGAACCCAAGGGCCAAAGGAGCTCACCCCAGGTCATCCACATCAGCAAGTAAAGAAACCAAAATAACCCCACAGTATTCTGTATTTTTAAATAAAACATGATACAAGACAGGCTTTATAGTCAAGATGCCTAGGTTCAAATTCCAGTTGCTCCACTAACCACCTGTGTGAACTCAAAAAGTTATGTATTTTCGATGCCTTCATTTCCCCATCTATAAAAAGAGGATTACAAGACAATATTAAGTGCTTAGAACTGTTTGGCCTATAGTAAACAATCAATGTTAGTTATTATGTCTGTTATTGTTATCTATGTACTATGATATGTAAACTGACAATACCAATTATATGTTCTCATTGTTCCTAAATTAACTTTTCTGTAAAAGGATTATAAAAACTTTGTATTTTTTATATATGCTTAGTAAATATTTGCAGAATACATGAATTTTTAAACAATGATTACCCATGATGCTCTAATTAAAAGAAATGTCTATTAATTCTGTTTCTTCTTTTGAGAAAACTAACAATGCTTACTTTCTTCCCTTTTTTATGTCATGTGAAACTACTATGTGCAATACCATATGGTAGTAATATGTCAAACAGTACAAAATACTATTTTGATCTGAACTCATTTTGACTTCTGCTAAACATTCCCAGATTTTAAAATGTCCAAAATCATACTTTTTACTTAAACACCAACCGTTTTCAGGTCATACCAACATGAAGTAAGCATACCACGATACTTGACCAAGCCATTTCATTTCATACATCTTTATGGCAAAAACTATAAAACATAAAATGCCTTCCTATCCAATTTAGTTCGAAGAGATAAACCTATCATTCCCTTAGTCCTGCCCTTACTTTGCTAAAATTAGTGTCTGAAAAACTTCTGATAGGGCTTCCCTGGTGGTGCAGTGGTTAAGAATCCGCCTGCCAATGCAGGGGACACGGGTTCGATCACTGGTCCGGAAAGATCCCACATGCTGTGGGGCAACTAAGCCCACACACTGCAACTACTGAGCCCGCATGCCTAGAGCCCGTGCTCCACAACAAGAGAAGCCACTGCAATGAGAAGCCCAAGTACCGCAACGAAGGATAGCCCCCGCTCGCTACAACTAGAGAAAGCCCGCGCGCAGCAACGAAGACCCAACGCAGCCAAAAATAAATAAATAAAATAAAATAAAACCAAAAAAACCTATCATTTAATACCTTGTTCACCCTTGGCAAAATCTTGATTAAAAAAGCAGGCAAGATGGCAATCAAATATTTAAAAAAAAAAAAAACTTCTGATAAATCTATGTTATTCTGGGATGCAGAAAAATATCAAAGGAAGGGTGCTGAATGCTAATAACAGTTTAGGCCCCTGCAAAATGTGTGAGAGAAATGAGCTTTAAACAAGGATAGATGAGAACTTACTCCAAATCCTTCAATATTAAACCCTGCAAATTAACATTTTTGTCCACATGATTTACTATTACACATGGAGACATGAAGCTGCTGGCTTCAAATAAAGGGAGAGATAAAAAATATATTATTAAACCAGTTGTCATTCCTGACACAGAGAGAAATAACTGGGCTTCTAGCCAAACATTTCCAAAAATCAACAACAACAAAAACAACTACTTTGAGGCTTAACTATGTAAACAGACATATTTTATTTCAATTAATTCTTACACTTCTTCCCTTATTTACAGATAATATCACAGAATTAGTAAGTGGCAGAGCTGAAGGGTGAACCCGGCCTGACTCCCAAATTCAGGATACAGTGTTTTGCCATAATCCACAATGATATGGTATACATTTACATCTTCCTCTTCACACTCATATATTCTTTTTAAAAACCTGAAACAAAAGCTTCATGAAATAATATTTACTCTTACTCCATAGGATATTCTCTGATATTTTTTTCTTTCTTTCTAATGTGAATGCCAATGCACTAAATTGATTCCCAAATCCCCATGGGCCCTGCACGACACTTCCTACCTCCTGTTTAAAGTTCTTTTAAACTGCTACCACAGTCCAGTTTTGCTACTCTGAAGTGGAGCTAATCTCCTCGACCCATTAAAATTTGTCCTTAAATAGATTAAATCCTTGAAAGCCCTTCCTTAAACCTTGAATTGATGTTTCTCTAACTAGAACTCTTCGGCGGCACACCCATCTTAGCTATTTATATTGTATCGAAAACTGCAGATGTTCTCCTTGGAGAACAACAGATCATTGTTGAAAGGAATGCATTAGTTTTCACTGTTCCTGCTGCATCACTGACAAGAGTTGACAAGTGTGGGGCAACAACACTGGACCTGAGCAGCTGCCCACGGTGCTGAAACTGAAGATGAAACGATAGTTTTGGAGATATACCATTGCCAGATTAGGACAAAGTGCAGGAATTTACCAAAACGCTGGCAGAGAACACTCAGTGTCTGCCACCAAATACGCGTGAGTGCTTCTGGGATCGCTTGGCTTCGGTGTCGATCCACTCCCTCTCTGGGACAGAGTTCTTTTATCAGTGCGGGTCAACTCAATAAGGGAGAGCTTCCAGCTTTAAGGGGGCAGGGACGCGGTATCTGTCCCTAAGAGAGTCACGTCCCACCTTCTATCCAGCTTCCGGGGTGGGGGTGGGGGGAGGTTAGAAAGAAAGGAGGCGCCTGCCCTCTTTTTTCCAAAAACTAAAGAGTTCCCCCAACTAAAGTCGAGCGACTTCGCCCGGGGACGCTGCGGCAAGTGCTGGACCAAGAGAAGCCCTCCGAACGTCTTCCCAGGTTCCAGCCACCTCAAGAGGGGAATGTAAGAAGCAAAACGAATAACCCAACAACTTCAGATATACACAAACTCATGGGGTGGGAATGCAAGGGGAACTCGGCCCTCCAAGAGCAGGGCTTTTTATTTTACCTTTTGCAAAAAAAAAAAACACCTAGTTTCTTCCGCGCCCAGCCTGGTGAGGAGCAGCCAAGAGCTCAGCGGCGGAGCCGCCTCGGAGCTCCAGGGCCGGAGAGGGGGTGTGTTCTCTCGGCCAGGCCCCACGGGGAACAACCCGCCGCCCGGCCGCCGCGACGCGGAGGAGGCTCTTACCTGGAAGCCTGACCCCGCAACACAAATACGCTCGCCAGCCGCGTCGCTGCGGGAGAAGTCCCTACCGCGACTTCATGATTGAATCTCCGCACCGACCCCCACTGCCTGGAGTCGGAGCACGAACGACAACACCGAGGCGAGGCGGAAGTCCCGCCCCGCGCGCCTCATTGGTCCGCACCCGAAGGTAGAGGAAAGCCATTGGGCCACAGAGCTGCTCGCTAAGGCTCCTTCCCAGTCTCACGCCGGGTCTAGCTGCTTGCTCAGGTCCAGCTCGGAGAGATGTCCAGTCCGTGGAGGAGTCGCGTTCTTGGCCTCGTGACCGGTCCTTTCTGGAAGGGAAGGGCAGGGCAGGGCAGGGTGGGGCGGGCTTCTGGAGCGAGGCTGAAGGATCTGCTTTTGGCGGGGAAAGGGGTATGATGGCTGAGGGGATTGGCTGTGGAATACTGCCGCCTGCCGTGTGCCCCACAGGAGTGGAGGCCGTGGGGTCAGAAGGGGATCGGACCGAGAGGCCAGAGCTAGCTGGCCTAGCCCGTTCTGGCTGTTGGGCCGAAGCATCCCGAGGCCCAGCAGGCGGGCTACCCCTCGGCGGGCCTGGCTTTGGCGTCGTCTCGCCGCTTTCCTGCACCGCACTCACCCGACCCGCAGAAGAGGTGAGGACGAGGCCTCATCCCTTCCGCACCGTGTCCAGGCGGAGATCGAGATGGATGGGGCCAAGGCCAACGCCTTAAAGTCCGAGTCGCGTTGTTAGAGGTGCGAGCAGCCCGAGCGCTGAACACTAGTTCCCCGACGCCTGAGTGGGTCCCGTGCCGACGTCAGCACTCTGGGCCTGACACGCGCGCGCCATCCCCTAGACTCAGCAAAAGTCAAACAGTGTGATTAAACCCTAGGTCAGCCTTTTAAAACCCTTGCATCCTTTAATGAACCAAAAAATCTCGTTCCCTACCGCCTTTCTGGTAAGACCTCCGCACCCCTGGTATTCCAATTTCAAACCAAGCTACTTTTAAACTTAAATTACCCGGAGTGGAACATCCATACTGATTAACCAGTTACCAACTAAAACTTTTAAAGAGGTAATGTGGCTTACTGCAAAGATTACAAAGAGTTATGAACTAGAATGTCAGGAAACCTAGATTCTGGCCCTGCTTCTGCTTCAAAATAAGGCGCCTTTAAGAGCCCACTACAGGCTTCACATCCTTCAACCTCATCTTTAGACAAAGGAGCGACAGGAAGCTATCACTTAGAACACCTGTAGAATACGCTTGGCTGTAACTTGTAACCTTGACTGATCTGGGGAGACCTGAGGAATAGGAAGAAGACTCCCTATGGTGTATCTTTTTGTGCCTTTAGAATTTTAAGCCTTTTGAATATTACCTACTCAAAATTTAAATACAAAAAAACTTTAAATCAAATTACACTAAAATAAGTAAAGGCCATCAAAGGTACTTTCCTATTCTGTGTATCCTTTGACTATATATTCTATATATCCTTAGACTTTCATTAGTTGTAAAGATAGTCAATACTTAATACAGTCCTGCCTTTAAGAAAGTCATAAGTAGAAGTCAGAATTGGGAATATTACTATGAAGGCTAGTGTAAGCATAGTTAGAATATCTCTATAAGCATTTCTTCATTAAATTATCTGAAATTGGCTTTATATTAAATCAGAGATTTCTTTCATGACATTGAAAAAAGTAAAAAGTAACATTCACATTTTACAGGTTAAAAAAAAAAGTTTTGTTCATTCCTTAAATAAAGACATGTTGAGTACGGAACATTTTAATCTGACTTTATTCTGCTCTTCAGATCACAATAGGTATAGTTCTTTCAGTTACAAACAAGGTAATGTGTTATTTGTACTGCATTTAGGCAGAAGAATTGTGCTACACCCTGCAGAAGCATTTATTCTCCCCACTGTGATGAATGAAGTCAAACTGAAAGAAAACAGATTGGGAAAATGTACTAATTTTTTTTAAGTAGGTTAGACAGTAAGGTTGATAGACATCTTAATTATGGTTTTCAAGAGCATGAAGGGTTAATATGGCACATGATACTAATAGCCACTAATTATCTCCTTGGAAAGACGAAAGAAAATTAGGACTTTGTGTCTGACAGTTTTTTATTTTATATATCCTCCTAAAAGTACAAATAGCATATAAAATTGTAGAATTTCCTACCTCCAATATATTGTAAGACAGCAACAACAACTAAAAAGACAAGACACCCAATTACCTAATTGTCTAAAATGGTTTAGAAGTAGTTTTCCCTGAATAATGAAAAGAATGCAGGCAGGTTCTTTAATCACTGAGGTCAACTAGAGACATTAAAATTACTCTAGGCATTATTATATTTAGAACCAGAAAAAAGTAATTTTAGACAGATAAAACGATAGTTTCATTTTGAAAAGAAAAAAATAAAATTATTACTGTGAAAAAGAAGAAATAGAATCCATAAAGAATCCATAGGAATCCATATATATATGGAATACACACATTTGAAAAAGTACTAAACAGAACTTCTAAAAATTGTCTCAGGGAATTTTTGGCTGAAGATTAGAAAGTCTCCCATTTCTTTACCAAATTCTAAGTTAATGAATAATTCATCTTGTAAGAAAATAAGTGAAAAGTTCAGAACACACAAAAAAAGATATCAAAAGGATTTTTCAACAAAGTTTAAGGAATTGAGAAAGGTCAGACCAAAAAAACAAACAAAAGAAGTTCTGTTTAAGTCTAAATGCCTTAAAAAATGACCTGGTCACTGTTTCCCTTGAAATGAGTTGCTTCCCAGTCTTATATATAAAATGACTGACATACAATTTCAACTTTTCCTTTCTTATTTGGTTCACTGAGAAGCAGTCTCACTCTATTTGCTTACAAAGTTATTACAAAATAAGCATGCAGAAATTCAGATGACATAATGTAATATAAAGATGTAAGAACTCAGGAATGTGGATCAAGACAGTCATTTTGGGAAACAATTTGGCATTATCTGAAAAGGCTGGAAAATAACATTTTCTATGACATAGCAATTCCCATCCAGGAATATACCCTAAAGAAACAAAAAATAAATTCATAACTAGTTACATTGTAGTGAAATTTAAAGAAGATCAAAGAAAAACAGAAGTTCTTAAATAAACAAAGAAAAATAAAATACAAAGGAATGGCAGCTGACTTCTCAATAGCCACAAAAGAAACTAGGAGTCAATGAAATATCTTCAAATACTAAAATAAAATAATTGCAATTGTCAACCTAGAATTTGTGCCAAGTTAAGCTACCATTTAAAAGTGAAGGCAAAATGAAGACATTTTCAGAGGAAAACAGCATTTATTCCTAAGACACTTTTATTGAAAGAACTTCTAAAGGATGTCTTCAACAAGTTGAAAATTGAACCCAGGAGTAAGGGGTGAGATGCAAGAAAGTATGGAGAGCAAAGAAGTTGAATATAATTTTCAAACATGTGGATGTAAAAAGGGGAATGAAGAAAACATAATTATTCAATAGAAAACAGGGGAGTAGGGATGGGAAAGGAGCAAATTCAAGGTATTGTAAATGGCAAATACAAAATGAGATAGAGGAAATCATCAATAATCTCTAAAAGAGGTAAATGGGGTAAACTTGCCAATTAAAAGATTGTCCGTTGTATTCTTTTTAACAAAACATGATCTAAAAACTTAAAGGACACCAAAAAGTGATAGTAAAATGAGGGGGAAAGATATGCAAAGGGAATAACAACCCAAAGAAAGCTAGTGTAGCTTATCGGGGGGGGGAAAAAACAGACCTAAAGTCAAAAGCATTGTTAATTAGGATAAATAGAACTATAAAAGAATGATAAGTGGAAAAATCTGCAAAGAAGTTATAACCATCTTGAACCAGTATGCATCTAGAAACATAGCCTCAAAATATTTAAAGCAAGAATTGACTAGCTTACAAAGAAAAGTTGGCAAATCACAATCAAAGTAGAATTTTATACTCCATTTTAAGTACCTAATAAATCCAGCAGACAAAACATTAGTAAGAATATAGAATATTTAGACAACACACAGAACATGTAGAGAACCCTGTAAATATTCTTTTCAAGCACATATGGAATCTTTCCCAAAATAGCAGCATATTATGCTATAATGCAAATCTCAACAAATGTAAAAGAATACGTGGCATACAGCCCATGTTATACGACCAAAATATAATATTAGGTATCAACTATTGATAGAGTATGTTTTTTAATTCTAAGAAAATACTATGAACAACTTTAAATAATAAATATGAAAAAATACCCCCCCAAAATACCAAATAAACAATTTCCTAGGAAAAAAGTTTTAATTTACCTAAACACCCGAGAAAATATAAGAAACCTAAGCAGGCTAGGGAAATTGAAGTAGCACTCAAAAAAACAAAAAACAAAACAAACAAACAAACAAAACTACAGGACTTCCCTGGTGGCGCAGTGGTTAAGAATCTGCCTGCCAATGCAGGGGACACGGGTTTGAGCCCTGGTCTGGGAAGATCCCACATGCCGCAGAGCAACTAAGCTCGTGTGCCACAACTACTGAGCCTGTGCTCTAGAGCCCATGATTCACAACTACTGAATCCTGCGTGCCTAGAGCCCGTGCTCCACAGCAAGAGAAGCCACCGCAACGAGAAGCCCGCGTACCACAACGAAGAGTAGCCCCCGCTCGCCGCAACTAAGAAAGCCCGCACGCAGCAACAAAGACCCAACGCAGCCCTAAATAAATTTATTTTTTAAAAAAAATCTACAACCCTTCCCTCAAAAAATCAACTCCAGAACGTTTTAAAGGTAAGTTCACCATACCTTCAAGGAATAGATAATAAAAGTTTTACAAACCATTTCATAGAATAAAAAGTGAAAACTATTCAACTAATTCCATGAGGGCAGTATACTGTTGATACTAAAACTGAACAAAGACAATACAGGTAAGAAAAATCATAGGCCAATCTCACTTTGAATGAATATGCAAAAATCCAAAATAAAACATTGGTAAACTAAAACTAGCAAAGCTTTAAAAAACAAAAAAACTATGACCAAACAATGTTGAATTTAAGATAACATTATAAAATCTATTAATATGATTCACCATATTAATATATTTAAACTAAAAGCTTATCTTAATATATGCAGAAAAATCATTTGAGAATTAAAGGAGGGACCTATATTATACATATTGTCAAAGAAACCTTTCTGAAAAGCTGACATAAGTTGAGACTTAAAGAAGAAGCTTCCCAGGTTGTGAGCCACAGGAACCAACTCTAGTCAATTTAGGTTAAAAAAGGCAATTTACTTGAAGAATATGATGATACTCCCAGCATTAAAAGGATGCCAGTAGTACAGTCTTGTAAAGATCAATAATTGGTGACTCTTATTGTCCCACAGAATCAGTATTCTCATCCTGGCAGTACTACTCTGGCCATTTTCATCACTCTGCTCACAGTTCAAATTCCAGGGAGGGAGTCTTCCACTGGCTTATCTTCTGACACATGTTCATCCCTTGATGCCTTAATTAACTGTTTCATCAGATCACACACCAAGGGAGAGAAGTAAGGAAATCAGGATGATGTCATCAAAAGAAGATAGAATAAATGCTAGTAAGGGCACCCAGAATGACTTGAAAAGCATGTTCAAAGGCCCTGAGACCGTAACAAGCCTAGCATAATTGAGGATAAGGAAACCAGTGGGGCTGGAATGTAGTGAGGTAAGGTAAGGGTGGTAAGAGATGAGGTTTAATTGGGCATTACTATTCAAGGTGTGGTCCTTGACTAGCCAGACCAGCCTCATCTGGGAGCTTGTTAGAAATCTCTATTCTCAGCCCAGGCAGAGAATCAGATTTTCTGGGAGTCAGGCCTAGGAGTCTGCATTTTAACTCCAAGTGATTCTTAAAAATGCGTAAGTTTGAGAATCACAGATGTAGAGGTTTGTAGAGCATAGTAAAGTTTCCAGTTCTTTTGCTGTTGTTTTGCTTGTTTGTTTGTTTGTTTGTGGCCACACCACATGGCTTGTGGGATCCTAGTTCCCCAACCAGGGATTGAACCCAGGCCCACGGCAGTGAAAGCGCCGAGTCCTAACCACTGGACCACCAGAGAATTCCCGAAAGGTTCTAGTTCTATCCTAAGGGCAATTAGGAATTTCAAGCCGGGAATGACATTATCTAATTTGCACTTTAAGAGAACCATCCTGCAATTATGTAGGAAACAGACTGAAGAAAGACATGAGTGAAAACAAGAAAGCCAGCCAGGAGATTTTTGCAATAATCCAAGAAGAAAAGAATGGCCAGGACCAAAGCCATGGCAGTAGGGATGGAAAGAAATGGTCAGAATGAAGATATATTTTGGAGTTCAAATAATAAGGATTTGATGATGGATGTGAAGGATGAGGGAAAAAGAAAGAACGATGACTGCCAGATTTCTGGTTTGAGCAGCTGGGTGACTGGTGGTATCATTTATGATGCAGAGAAAACTGGGTGATGAAGAAAGAGAAAAATTTGGAGAGGAAAAAGCACAAGTTCATTTTTGTATATTTTATGATTGAGATATCTAAATGGAGCTGTCCAGGAAGCATCTGGATATAAAGAGGAGTGGTTATAACACGAGATATAAATTTAGGAATCCTTATTGTAAAAGTAGCATTAAATACACAGGAATGTATGAGATCACTTACAAGCAGCCTCCTTTGTAGTATTTTAACTAAACAACTAAACTAATATTTAGAGCTAGCATTTAGCATAAATCAAGCAGGTGGCCATCTACATATTATGTTCTGAGGAATCCTTGGCTCCTGCCCCCCAGTTTTTTCCATATGGAACCCTTAAAATGGTATCTTAAATTCCCACACTAACTATTTTCCTTAGATTCAAAAAGAAGGGCAGATATTAGAGATTTAATTGTCAGCCACTGACACCTCATATTTCAAAAATTCTCCCCTCCCCTGCCACTCTCTTGAAAATTGCAAGATCAAATACATTTTTCAGGCAGAGAAGGAAACTCTCCAGAACGGAAAATACAACAGAAAAGATGAGAACCTGAGAGGGCACTGTCCTAATCTGTGGGGCTTGAATGAAAATGTAAAAGTTTTCTCCACAATTTAGACACAATACAGGAGAAAAAACAACAGCATGTGCTAGCAGAAGGGAAGAGACAAGCATGATACGTTTAATTTTACTAAATGGGGCAGCGGTTAAAGTTAGAATTTAGTTTAAAAGATCCATGTTCATATAAAACATTCCAGTCAACACAATGGTACTTAAACGGTACTTTAATTAGCCTACTGTTTGTTCTGTTTCAGTTAAGTTCACAATAAGCTGTGTTTTATAACTGCTATTTCCCCCACTATTGCTTGTTTTCCTAACTGTAGATTTCTCTTCTGTTCACTGTGTGTTATTTCCTGTTTCATGCATGAATTTATTCCAGCCATCAATCGCACAATTTCACTTCCTTGAAAAAGGTTTCGCATCTGGTGACGAGCTCTATAGTCTGGAAATTCTCCCAGCTTCCATCCTGATTATGGTAAAGTCTTATCTATCTTGGCAATTTAATGAAATGCCTCTGCCACTAGTTTGTTCATTTCCAAAAATAAAGATGTGGGGAAACTGCTGAATTACACTTGCATGTGTTCAGATGATAAAATTAAAGCACTAGGTTTGTCAGATAGTAATAATAACCAGTTAATGGAAAAAAAGACAGACATTGTATGAGAATTGCTAGAATTGATTGCTATTTTTAGACTCCCATTTTTACTTACAGTCTTCCTTCTCTGTCTTACCTCTCTGCTACTTCATAATTTTACTTTTTATCATGATCTCTTTACATTCAGTGCTAAGTAAAATGTGTAATTAGGCACACTTTACTCTCAAACCTTTCCAATCTTTCCTTTCAACATTGTTATTTCCCATATCAGACTCTCTATCCCCAGGAGACCAGTGCTCTCAAAATATGCCCAAACTTTTCCTTGCTCTCCTCACTACTAATAGTATCAATAGCAGTAGCAGCAACAACACTGTACTAAGCTCTTTTACACGATATTTTATTAATCTTCATGACAACCTTAGGTCCTACTATTGTGTTTATTTTTACAGATCAGGAAACTATGGTTCCAAGAAATTAAACAACTCATCCAAACTCACACAGCTGGTGGGAAATGAAATAGACCTCTTGGGCTCTGGAATTGGGATTTGAATGCAAGTCCATCCATATCCAGAGCCTGAGCTTTGAACCGAGATGACAAACAATGAGTAGCCAGTATAACGAAAGAGAGGGCTCAAGTTGAAACCAAATGACCCTCTCCTGTATTATCTGGGGCAAGTAATGCAACCTCTTGTTCCTAGATTTCAACACATTCTATCTATGCCTGGTTGTCCTGCCTGAATTGTACCCTTTATCTGAGCCTACCCTTCGCTCTCCAACACCTAAAATTTACCTGTCTTAGACCTCCAAAGCTCTGCTTCCAGCTAACTGTCACTTAGAAAACTTTTTAGTAAATGAATACAAGAGTATTAGCCTTGTTAAAGATACATGTTTTATAGAGTAGCTTTCAAAACCACAAAACCTTAAATGAAAATGAAATTTTAGATACTGAAATGAATGAGTGAAAAACTTGGCAGTGAAGAGAAGTCTTCCTAGTATCCCTCAACTATGACATCATGTAGACCAGTGCTTCTTAAACTATTATACATAGGAACACCCGGGCACTTGTTAGAATGTAGATTCTGATTCAGTAGGCTGCAGTGGAGCCTGAGATTCTACAGTTCCAGCAAGTGCCCAGGTGATACTGATGCTGCTGATCTCCAGACCAAACTTCTAAATCATCCATTCCTTTTAGAGTTAAGTCTATCTTCTTTAGTCTTTGATTCCGTTCCTGTTTTTCTTTGCTAAATAGCAAATATGGGAAACTGTAAGATCTGATTTTTAGTTTCCTCTTTGTTTGACCCAAGAGGATATCCCTTACTGTTTTGCAAGCTCTGCACTTATGAAGATGTATTATATTTAACTAAATATCTCTAGGTGTTTTAGGATTGCCCAAACCTGCGTGATTGTTTTTCCAGTTAAAATAAAAATAGTAATAAATTACTTTCTTAAAAAAACTAAAACGGTACTTTAGAAGAATCAGGAATAATACAAGGACAGAAAGAATATTGAGAATTAAGAACTCTATTTCCTTTTTTCAAACTTGTTTTTATTCTCAAAAGGCTGGCCTATTGCAACATAAGGTCCAACCTGGCACTACAGACAAATGCTTTCTATGAAAGCCTTTTCCAGTTAACAAGAGTTACTCAAAAGAGGTAGCAGTACAGTAAATCATCATACCTATTCATAGTCAAAACAAAGACTACTAGTTCTTAAACTTTTCAGGGGTTGAGAAATGTGAAACAAGCTTTGTGGTCAAAATAAGCTTGCATTTTTTTTTGATAAAAAAATTATCTTTTAATAAACATGACTTTAAAAACTCATGCATTTTAAATTGAAGGTAGCTCATTTTACTTTTATTAATTTACAAATGAAAAATGCTTATTGGTATCAGTCATATCAAAATAGATTGTTTTATTTATATCTTTTATCATATTCAAGAAAATTAAGGAATGCAAGATTGAAATCACTGTTTTGTAAGATTATTTTTAACAAAATTTTAAATAATAATTTTCTTTTGATTTTCTTTGTAGTTAATTGGGAGGCTGCTGAATCAAAATATGTTTTTCTTTATAATTACTTTTTTTAAAATCTCCATATAGTTTCTAGTTCCTGGCCATTTAAAGTATAGTCCAGGGAGTCTATTAGAACTGAAAATCTCAGGCCCACTTTAGAACTACTCAATGAGAATCCATATATTAAGAGGATTATCAGGTGATTCAAATACACATTTATGCTTTCTTAGATGAAATGGAACTCAGTGACAAATTTTAAAAGTAACAATCATAAAAGCATAATTGTATATTAAAAAAAGATGCTATAAATTTTTCTCAACACATCAGCATTGAGCATTTTCAACCCAAAGCAGATACTCCTAAGGCAAAAATTATTGTAAAGGGCCACCAATCACTCAGCATTCCTTTACAATACTATTTACCATGTGACATTAAATTATATTTCTTGTTATTTTGGATGTATCATATAACATGTATGACATGTATCAATATATCATAAATCAAAATATATTTTAAAGTCAATTCAAATATGTAATTATTTCAGAGCTTTAAAAGGAAACTAAAGTAAAGGGTTAAACTGTAATAGGGAGACTACCATAACTTTCAGTACAGAAATAAGACTGAAATCACTGATTTTCATCTTTGAAATATATGAGAGATCAGAGGACTAAAATATATTCATCACTGATTGTGACATAGTTGTTTCTTTTTTACCCTAGTCCTCATCTTGTAACATTACTGTTCTCTTTCTCTTTCTCCCTTGGTATGTGTCATCTTTCTATTTACTTGTTGTCCCTGCATATAACCTAATTCTTTCCTACCATTATTACTAGCAAGCAATTCCTTTCCTATTTCTCTACATTTATTTTATCTTATTTATTTTTACATGCTATCCCTACTACCTGATCATTCTATTTAAACAAGCTTATTTATTTGTTGCTCCACTCTAAATACATGCACACATTCACACTAGACTGGAAGCTCCCTGTCTTGTTCACTGCAATAGTCCAGCACAGAACAGTGCCTGGCACATAGTAGGGCTTCAGTGTATATGTACTGAGTTAATAAACAGTATATCTTCATTTCAGATCAAATGTCTTTTCACTTTCATATCATTTATTTTGTTTGTGCTGCTTTTCACACTTCATCTTATAGTACAGTTTCTGGCCCAGGTATTTTAGACAACTACCGTCTTCCTTACTCATGGCATATCCCTTAAGGTCACATTCATCATCAAATCTTCCAAAGACCTAGCATATCCCATTTGGGTACCAAAGACCTAGGTACCCAGTAGGATAACTAAATTAATTTAAAATTCCTAGAAAATGAAAAAACGAAAAACAAAAAGGGCCTCTAGATGCTAAAGCAAGCTGTTCCTAGATTTCAACTAAGAGTATTTTTAAGCCTAATTCTTATCATTTCAAGCTTTCCCTACATTCCTAAGAGAGTTTCAAGGCTACTTATCATTTCACTGTTACAAGGCAATTTTTAATGATATCAATCTACAATAACCTATGTTGTTTATTCAATCACTGCAAGGCACTGAGCTATGCCACTGGGTATTCAAAGGTGATTAAGACACTGTCCCTCCATCAAAAAGCTCCTAGTCTAATGGGGAAGGCTGACACTGACATAATAAGTGGAATGCAGTATAAAAGGTTCTACAGGTAAAGAATATATGATGCAGTGGAAGAACAGATGTCAACTTTCCGGGGGAGATAAAGAAGGCTTCTTGAAAGGACTGAGTTGGGCTTTTTATTTTTGGATTTTATTTCTAACTTAATTTTTTGACTGGTTAATGCCTCCACATGGTTCAAAATTTTAAAAGAATTAAAAGATAATACAAGCATTGACAACACCAAATGCTGGTTAGGATGTGGAGCAAAATCATTGCTGGCAGAAATGCAAAATGGTACAGCCACTCTAGAGGACAATTGGCAGTTTCTTACAAAACTAAACATATTCTTACCATACCATCCAGCAATCACAATCCTTAGTATTTACCCCAATGAACTGAAAACTAATATCCACACAAAAACCTGCACATGTATGTTTATAGCAGCGTTATTCATAAGTGCCAAAACTTGGAAGCAACCAAGATGTCCTTCAGTAGGTGAATGGGTAAACAAACTGTAGTACATCCAGATGATGGAATATTATTCCCCACTAAGAAGAAATAAGCTATCAAGCCATGCAAGGACACGGGAGAAGCTTAAATGCATATTACTAAATGAGAGCTTACCTGAAAAGGCTACATACTATACGATTCCAACTATATGACATTCTGGAAAAGGCAAAATCATGGAGGCAGTGAAAAGATCAGTTGTTGCCAGGGGTTGGGACAGGAAAGGATGAATAGACAGAGTAGAAAGGATTTTTAGGGTAGTGAAACTATTCCATATCATAATATAATGTTGGATACATGTCATTACACATTTGTCAAAACCCATACAATGTACAACACTAAGTGTGCACCCTCATGTAAACTATGAACTTTGGGTGATGATGATGTATTAGTGTAGGCTCATTAATTGTAACAAACGTACTTCTCAGTTCAGGCTTTTGATAGCGGGTAAGGCTGTCCTGTGTGATGGCAGTAGGTATGTGGGTACATGAGAACTCTATGTACTTTCTGCTCGATTTTGCTGTGAACCTAAAAGTTCTCTAAATTAAATCTATTTTTAAAAATGATAATACAGTGAAAAGTACTGTTCTCATCCTTGATCCCTGGCTGCTCAAGTCTCCTCTCCATAGGCACCAGGGTGCTTTCTAGTTTCCTGAGTGTATTAGCAGAGATTTTGAGGTATATGCAAACTATATCATATATCATATCTATAGATATGATTTCCCCCTTTTCTCCTCAAATGGTAGTGTATTACATACTCTGTTTTGCACCTTACTTTTTGCCTTATTATAAAACTAACTTTTCATAGCTCTATTTTTTACATTTAAATCTTTGATGCATTTTTAATTTCTCATGATGCTAGGTAAAAAAGTAGAGCTCCAGTTTTTTTTCTTTCAGGTAACTACTGGGTAATTCAACACTATCTTATTTCCCCACACCATCACCACTGATACAATATGCTACTTTTTTTTATATTCTTTTTTCCTTCCATTTTTATTGAGATATAATTGACATACAGCACTGTGTAAGTTTAAGTTGTACAGCGTAATGATTTGACTTACATACATCATGAAATGATTACAACAATAAGTTCAGTGAACATCCATCATCTCATATAGATACAAAATAAAGAAAAAATTATTTTTATCTTGTGTGATGAGCACTCTTAGGATTTCCTCTCTTAACAGCTTTCATATATAACATACAGCAGTGTTCATTATATTAATCATGTTGTACATTTCATCTCTAGTACTTATTTATCTTATAACTGGAAGTTTGAAACTTTTGACCATCTTCATCCAATTCCTCCACCCTATGGTAACCACAAATCTGATCTCTTTTTAAAAAGGAACCCTTTTACACTGTTGGTGGGAATGTAAATTGGTACAACCACTATGGAAAGCAGTATGGAGGTTCCTTACAACACTAAAAATAGAGCTACCATATGATCCTGCAATCCCACTCCTGGGCATATATCTGGAGAAAACCATAATTCAAAGAAGATACATGCACCCCAATGTTCATTGCAGCACTATTTACAATAGCCAAGAAATGGAAGCAACGTAAATGTCCACTGACAGATGAATGGATAAAGAAGATATGGTATGTGTATGTATGTGTATATATACATATATATATATGTATATATACATACACACATATATACAATGGAATATTACTCAGCCATAAAAAAGAATGAAATAATGCTATATGCAGCAACATGGAGATTATCATACTAAGCGAATTAAGCCAGACAAAGGCAGGTATCACATGATATCACTTATATGTGGGATCTAAAAAAAATGATACAAATGAGCTTATATACAAAAGAGAAATAGACCCATGGACATAGAAAAGAAACTTATGGTTACCAAAGGGGAAAGGCAGGGGGGAGGGATAAATTAGGAGTTTGGGATTAACATACACACACTACTGTATATATAATAGATAACCAACAAGGATCTATTGTATAGCACAGGCAACTATACTCAATATTTAGTAATACCCTATAAGGGAAAAGAATCTGAAAAAGAATACATATGTATGTGTTTATATATATGTATGTGTGTGTGTATATATATACATATATATGTATATATATACACACACACATACATATATACATATAGAACTGAATCACTTTGCTGTACACCTGAAACTAACACAACATTGTAAATCAACTGTACTTAAATTTAAAAAATCTGATCTCTTTTTCTATGAGTTTGTTATTCATTTTCTGAAGTATAATTAATTGACCTACAACGACTATATTAGTTCCTGGTGCACAACATAGTGATTCAATATTTCTATACGTTTCAAAATGATCACCGTGATGAATCTAGTTACCATCTGTCACTATACAAAGATATTACACTATTACTGACTATATTTCCCATGCTGTACATTTCATTCTTGTCAAACTGGAAGTTTGTACCTCTTAATTTGCAAGATGCTACTTTTGTCATATACTAAACTCTTGTGAGTCCATTTTTATGCTTTCTATTTTTCCATTGATTTTTCTGACTCTTCATATGCCAGGATCACACTGTTTTAACCTTATTGTAACATTATAATATATTTTAACATCTTGTAGGTGAGTGCTTTTCACTACTCTTCCAGAGCTTTTCTAGCTATACTTGCTTATTTATCTACATTAATTTTAGAACATCTTGCCTAGTTTGGAAAAATCCTGTTGGTTAACAATTCTGTACTGTATAATTGAAAGTTGCTAAAAGTAGATTTTTTTTTTTTTTTTTGCGGTACGCGGGCCTCTCACTGTTGTGGCCTCTCCCGTTGCGGAGCACAGGCTCCGGACGCGCAGGTTCAGCGGCCATGGCTCACGGGCCTAGCCGCTCCACGGCATGTGGGATCTTCCCAGACCGGGGCACGAACCTGTGTCCCCTGTATCGGCAGGCGGACTCTCAACCACTGAGCCACCAGGGAAGCCCAAAGTAGATCTTAGATGTTCTCACTTCCAAAAAAAAAGGTAACTGTGTGAGGTGATGGATGTGTTAACTAATCTTATTGTGGTAAGCATCTCACAATGTATACATATATCATCACATTGTACACCTTAAACTTACACAGTATATATGTCAATTATACCTCAATAAAGCTGGAAAAAGATCCTGTTGGAATTTTTTAATTTATATATTAAATTTATATACTAACTTAGGAAGTTACTTTTATATTGACTTAAGAAGAATTGATGACTTAATCATTTTGAACCTTCCTTCCAAAGTTACGGTATGCCAGCCCACTTGTTCAAGTCTTTTATGTTTTTTGGTTATGTTTTTACATTTATTTTATATATTTCTTACATGTTTCCTGCTAAGTTTACTCCTAACATATTATCTTTTTTCTCTTTTATAAATGGAGTATTTTCTTCCATTATATTCTATATCAGTCATTTGTTTCTAGAAAACTATTCATTTCTGTGTATTAATTATAAATACAGCCACCTAGTTGAATTATTTCATTATTTGTAGTAGTCTTAAAAATTTGATTGCCATGATTTATTGGTTTACAATTATGTCTCCTATGATAGGGATAATTTTACTTACCCTTTTCAACTTTTAATTCTCATGTCAGAACATTTTGGCTAGATGGTCAAGATGGTAGAGTAGGAAGACCCTGAGCTCACCTCCTCTCATGGGCACACCAAAACTAGAACTATTTACAGAGCAACTATTGTTGAGAAAGACCAGAATCTAGCAGAAAAGATCTTCTACAACTAAAGATACGAAGAAGGAACCACAAGGAGATGGGTAGGAAGGCTAGGGATGCGATATAGTCAAGACCCATACCCCTGGGTGGGCGACCGACAAATGGGAAGATTATTACAATTGCAGTGGTTCTCCCCAGGGAGCAAGGGGTTCAAGTCCCACGTCAGGTTCCCCAGCCCGGGGATCCTGCACTGAGAAGACAAGCCCCCAAAATGTTTGGCTTTGAAGGCAGTGGGGCTTACTTTCAGGAGAGCCAGAGGGCTGTGAGAAATAGAGACTCCACTCTTAAAGGGCACACACAGAATCTCACACAGTCCAAGACCCAGAGCAGAAGCAGTAATTTGAAAGGAGGTTGGGTCAGACCCACCTGCTGATCCTGTAGAGTCTCCCAGAGAGGCAGCAGGCAGCTGGAGCTACCCCTGGTGGCAGCCATTCTGGGGCACTCCGTTTGGCCAGGAGAACACTGGTGCCAGCAAGTGCCATTTTGGAATCCTCCCTCTAGCTTACCAAAACTGGGACCCAGCCCCACGCACCAGCCTGTGAGCACCAGTACTGGGACGCCTCAGGCCACACAGCTAGCCTAGCAGGAACACAGCCCCACCCACCAGTAGGCAGGCTGCCTTAAGGAACCCTTGAGCACCCAACCACCCTGGGACACACCCTGTCCATCAGAGGGCTCAGGACCCAAACCCACACACAAGTGCACCGGCACTAACCCCGGGACCCCAAGGTCCCTACAGCCAGAGACCACAGGACTTGGCTCCACATACCAGAGGGCCAGCATCAGCCCCAGGACCAGCATCACACAACAGTGGGCATTAGCCCCAGAAACCCCTGGGCCTCAGCTCTGTCCACCAGCAGGTTAACACCAGCTCCAAGACAGCTTGGACCCTTCAACCAGCTGCCCTGGGATCTAGCCCCATTCACCAGTGAGCCAGACCAGCTTTAGGACACCCCAGAACCCACAGGCAACCATTTCAGGAACTGACCCCACCCACCAGCATGCCGATACTAGATCCAGGAACGCTGGCCCCGCAACCAGTTACTCCAGAACCAGGTTCCACCCACCAGTGGGATAGCACTAGCCCTGGGACCCCCCTGGGGCTCTGCAGCCAGCCACCTCAGGACCCAGCCCACCACCCAGTAGCTGGCAGCTCCATACACGTCAGGACCCGGCAACCAACCAGACCAGGGGCCAGCCATGCCTACGAGAGAGGGGCATTTACTCCAAAAGCCAAGTCTACCGCAGAATATAAAAATAGACATGTATAAGAAAATATGCAGCTCAGGAAGCTATAAAGCATTTGGTTGTGATTTCTTAATGCCTATGAGTTTCTTTAAAATCCTCTGCCCTAGGGGCTTCCCTGGTGGCGCAGTGGTTGAGAGTCCGCCTGCCGATGCAGGGGACGCGGGTTCGTGCCCCGTCCGCGAGGATCCCACGTGCCGCGGAGCAGCTGGGCCCATGAGCCATGGCCGCTGAGCCTGCGCGTCCGGAGCCTGTGCTCCGCAACGGGAGAGGCCACAGCAGTGAGAGGCCCGCGTACCGCAAAAAAAAAAAAAAAAATTCCTCTGCCCTAGGCTGGTTTCTCTAAAAGCAGAGCCTGAGAGAGGGATTGGGAGGTATGCCAATTACTGAGGGAGCACTCTTCAAGAAAAACTTAGTAAGGAAGAGAGTTAAGCAGAATTCAGGAAAAGAAAGAGCTGAAGAAGGATGTAGTCTCAGGTAAAGTCCAGCTATGGCCTGCTCTACAGAGATCCTCTGAAGAATTTTCACCCCTTAATATAAGAGAGTGGGCATTTTATAGCCCCTTTGCAGTCAGTTATTGAGGAGGGGTGCATAGCTTTCCTGGCAAGGCAGCTCCCATCAGCTGAGGGCAATTCTTTGGAAAAGGGGGTGTAGCTATAAGCCTTTAGCAGTCAACAGTAAAGGCAGCTGGAGGGGGTGAGGGAGGGTGAGCAAGACACCAAAACAGCATTAACTATGTCCTATGGTAATACTCTTTCTATCAAAATGCTGACAGCATAAGAAGGTATCATTGTGTTGCAACACTTGAAAAACATGAGGCCAAAAGTATTAGCTTTGCAGTGAAATCCTTTGCCTTTTTTATGTTTTCCATTTTCTCAAGTTTCTTATAGTTGGAACTCAGACTGTGAATGAATAGAATCAGTTAACAGGTTAACATTTACTAAGCACCTATCATGTGGCTCACATTATGCTAAGTGCTGTTAAGAATAAAAAGAAATGAAAGATAGGGATTCTGTCCTAGGTCTATCTTCAGGAAGAAGACAAGATTTACAAACACTAAAAAAATGATCAGGGCTTCCCTGGTGGGGCAGTGGTTAAGAATCCGCCTGCCAATCTTCCCGGACATGGGTTCGAGCCCTGGTCCAGGAAGATCCCACATGCTGCAGAGCAACTAAGCCCATGCACCACAACTACTGAAGCCCGCACGTTACAACTACTGAAGCCCGCGCGCCTAGAGCCCGTGCTCCACAACAAGAGAAGCCACCGCAATGAGAAACCCACGCACCACAACGAAGAGTAGCCCCCGCTCGCCACAACTAGAGAAAGCCCGCACACAGCAATGAAGACCCAATGCGGCCAAAAATAAAATAAATTAATTTTTAAAAATGATCAGACATAATACCATTAGAACAAGTGTATAATACTGGGGATTTCAGAGGAGGGTCTTAGAATTAAGTTCCAGTAAAATATAAGCTTGCGTAATGGTGATTAATATCTTTGCTCATTTTTTGAGGGTGGTTTGAAATATTTTCCACCAACACTAAGGGAAGTTGAAGGAAATAACAATGGTAAATTGTTCTAAATAACATAAGGGCAAGGACTAAAAGAAATACCAACTATACTGTGTTGTTATTGGGTAGGTTCCATTATGCAGAGATGGGAAGGGAAAACCACAGAGTCATTTGCCTACACATTCCTCTCCCTAGTGCAAGTGGATATTGTTCTGTACCCCGTGGCAGGATTAGAAATACCGCCAGGGAACAAGTACACAAAGTTGCTATGGAAACCAGAATGCTTCAGCTCAGAGTTATTTACAGAGAACTTCCAGGATGATTGCATTCAATAAAATCAACTCTGTTTTGCTTCACTCTGTGCCAGTGCATCCCAATTCAAATATCTAGTTCTAAGGGTCCTTCCATCAGCTGTACTTGGATGAATATGGATTCAAGTATCAATGGATGGTGGTCACATTACAAAGTATAATTTATGTGTGGTAGTTTTGTATTACATGCTTGACGCTTGTTCACATTTGCCTCAACCATTGTCAAGTTTTCTGGTTTCCATAATAGAGCAACAGGTGGCTGTTGACTAATGCCACTGGCAGAGAAACCTTTCCTCCAATGTAGCTGCTGTCAGTTTCACCGGATACTGTGGTACTGCGGGACTTCTCTCTCCACGTTCTCTCAACTCGCCTTTGAGGCTAGACAGTGACAGCTGCCTCTGGCCATCATTTTTGTCCTTAACTGTGAACTGGATTCTCCCAGCTATCCAATAGGATCTTTGAAAACAGCTTCTTTCTTTCTTTTTTTGACAAAATGAGGATTTTCATAGCTTTTGAGGGATATTTTGAACCATTTGATATTTCAGCAGATGAAACTGTGGAGGCTGTCAAGCTGATGATAAAGGTACATACTTTGTCCCTGAGCCACTAAGATGTGCATTAATTTTAAGTATGCAGTGAAGTTTAAACTGTACGTGGGTGCATTTTCAGCCAACAGGGGACTAAAACTATTTGAAAGTATCACTGTTTGCTTACATAATCGTTTGTTAGAAGATATTAATTCTGGAGGTGATAGACAGGAAAATTCTCAGGGGGAAAAAAGTTTAGCTTATCTTTATGATATTTGTAGATTGTGTATTGGCCAGATAGTATTACTGAAATTCTTCACAAAAGGAGAAAAACAAGACACTAACTCTAGGCCAGGTGAGTGGAGCATACAGTTGTCAGATAGATGGCCTGTGTGGTGAGCAAGCAACTCTAAAGAACCAAAGGATTTCGGAGGTGGAGAGGACTTCTGGGCTACAGCCTCATTTTGCATTCAGGGAAAACTGAAGCTCAGATAGACTGACCATTTAACCTAGGATCACAGAGCCAGAAGAAAAAGTAATTTGGGTGCAGTACTTTTCTTACAAATTTCTTATAAATACTCACTATAAAATGGAACATTAAGACAAATATTTAGGAACTGACCATCAAATGGTATTTAACTTGGAGATGATTGATTCCCATTTACTAAGGATCATTTACTGAATCATAGTTACATGATATATAGTAAATTACTATGATCCCTAAAATCTAGATCTTCTAACACAGAAGCTCTTAATCTTTATATATCATGGATCCCTTTGGCAGTCTGGTGAAGCCTATGGACTCCTTCTCAGAATGTCTTTAAATGCATAAAATAAAATACATGCCCCCAGAAAAAGAAACCAGTTATACTGAAATACAATTTCAAAAAATTAAAAAACAAATTGTGATATTGTGACCTGTGGGTTTCCTTATTAACACATTAACAAGTGTTTGCAGTGTATCTCATAACTATTACAATTTCAAAGGAGATCAGTATAAATAATATTTTGAGGTATCTGCAACAACAATGATGGGATATGAAAATATCTGTGATTTCTATTGGTGACAAAGTCACAGGAACAGTCAATTACTGCTACTTTAGCTTGTTGTCTATATACATAAGCAAAATCCCAATTTTATTTGAAGTTAATAAAAACCAAATGTAGTTTTTTGCCACCTAAGTTCTAACCATCAACTTTTGGGGATGTCTAAAGACTTCAGATTAAGAACCCGTGTCTAATACTTCCTCCTTCTGTCCCAATTTTATGATACTCAGTGGAAAATGTAAAAAATAAGAGATTACATTGCTGGTCTAGTAATGTAGAGATATGCTGTTTTCATAATATGCTATTGATTTTTAAGGATTATTTCCACATTCCTCTCTCTGAAGATGAACAAGCCAGGAGGTATCTGGAGCTGATGTACGCTGGAGCAGCCCTAAAGGACAGCTGGAGTCTTACTGATGTTGGAATATCTTTTTGTTCAACTCTCAAATGCTTTGTTAAGGTATGACAGATGATCAGAGTAACAATTTGTCCAAGATGTCTACCTCATTTCAGAAAAAGTTATGAAGAATTCAACCAAAGTAGTTCACAATGTAGGAAGAGGTTTTCTCTTCTTGCCTTCCCCTCTCTTCCACTTGCATAACTAGACTTAGGCACAATTTGTGCTGTAAGGGGAAATAAGGCATGGAGACTGGATAGAGCTCCCTTTGTTTACTCTTTCTCTCCCTTCCCATCTCTATCCCCCTTGTTGCCTGCCCCAAAACAGTCATCGCAGAGAAACCCATAAACCAATATAAGATCAAGGCCAAGGGGCTGATCTGGAATACTGATGTGGGAGAAAGAAGATTAGGTCACTTCCATGGCCTTACAATGGATTATGGGAATGAGGAAAGGGAAGAAATTCTCAGTAACAATAAGAATGAAATGGCAGGATCTACATTCAAATCCAACAACGCAGTCATTCATGAATTACCTGTACGTATAACAGAGACAGTATTTTCCATTTATACTGTCCTTAATCAGTGGTGCTTAATTTGGGGTCCATGGCTGGCTTTAAGAACAAAACCCTAAAACTGCAAAATATGCAAAATTATGTACCTGGAGATTTTCTGGGTGAAAGATCCTTAACTTTTGACAATTTCTCAAAGAGACAGGTAGCCTAAAGAGTATTAAGAGCTGTTCTCTAGGATAGAAATAGTATTCAGTACTGGTTCTCTACCCCATATGAAAACACGAGCCTCAAGGAACTTAGTAAAGTACATATTTTCTGCTAAACGGGACACTTATTTTCTCATGGTTAGCATTAAAAAAAGTTTATGGTAGCTAAAGCTAACTCTTTTTCTTTTTATATATTTTACTGATTGACTAAGTGGGAAGTCTATTTTTTAAAGGAATTTTCTAAAATATTTATTAAGTAGTAAAGATAAGTCACAGAAAAAAAAACATTGTATGATCCCATTTATGTAAATAAAAAGTCCATATTTTATACATGTTTTTAATGTCTTATAAGCATTTATTCATGTATTTTTTTAAATCTTTTTATTATGCTTTTTTAGATAAATTTTTAAAGTTTATTTTTTATTGGGATAACATTGGTTTATAACACTACATTACATATCTTTCATGTGTACAGTATTATATTTCTACTTCTTTATACTCTACAACATGCTCACCACTAGAAATTTAGTTTCCAACCATCTCCATACAGTTGATCCCCTTTACCCATCTTGTCCTCCTCCCACCACCCCTTCCCCTCTGCTAACCACTACTCTGTTCTCTATATCAATGTTTTGGTTTGGTTTGTTCAATTTTTTGTGTTAGTTTACTTGTTTTTTATATTCCACGTATGAATGAAATCATATGGTATTTGTCTTTCTCCGTCTAACTTATTTCACTTAGCATAAATTCCTCTAGGTCCATCATGTTGTCACAAATGGCAAGATTTAATCATTTTTAAGCCTGAGTAGTTCCGTTGTATATATATATATATATATATATGTTGTGTGTGTATATATACATACACATACACACCACATCTTCTTTATCCATTTGTTCATTGATGGGCATTTATGTTGTTTCCATATCTTGGCTATGGTAAATGATGCTGCAGTGAACATAGGGGTGCATATATCTTTTTGAATTACTGTTTTGCTCTGTGGAATCTTTTTAGTTTGTTGTAGTACCATTTGTTTTCCTTGCCTGAGGAGACATATCTAGAAAGATATTGCTAAGACCAATGTCAAAATGCATACTGCCTATGTTCTCTTCTATTGCATTTTATGGTTTCAGGTCTTACATTTAAGTCTTTAATCTATTTTGAGTTGATTTTTGTGTATGGTATGAGATATTGATCTAGTGTCTTTCCTTTTGCTTTCTTTTTTTTTAATGTGGCTATCCAGTTTTCTCAGCAACATTTATTGAAGAGACTATCCTTTCTCCATTGTATGTTCTTTGCTCCTTTCTTGTAAGTTAATTGTCCATGTATGTGTGGGTTTATTTTGGAGCTCTCAATTCTGTTCCATTAATCTATATATCTGTTGTTCTGCCAATACCATGCCATTTTTATTACTATGGCTTTGTAATATAGTTTGAAATCAGAGCATGTGATACCTTCAGCTTTGTTCTTTTTTCTCAAAATTGCTTTGGCTATTCAGGGTCTTCTGTGGTTCCATATAAATTTTAGGGTTTTTTTGTTCTATTTCTGTGAAAAATGTCCTTGGGATCTTGATAAGGATTGCATTGAATCTGTAGATTGTTTTTATAGACATTTTAAAAATGTTGCTTCTTACAGTCACTAAGCATGGCATATCTTTCCATTTCTTTGTGCCTTCTTCAGTTTCATTCAACAATGTCTTATAGTTTTCAGTGTACAGGTCTTTCACCTCCTTGGTTAAATTTATTCCTAGGTATTTTATTCTTTGTGTTGTGATTGTAAATGGGATTGTTTTCTTAATTTCTCTTTCTGCTAGCTCATTGTTACCATCTAGAAATGCAACAGATTTTTGAAGGTTGATTTTGTACACTGCAATTTTGTTTATTATTTCTAATAGTTTTTTGGTGGAGTCTTTAGGGTTTTCTCTATATAAAATCATGTCATCCATAAATAGTGACAGCTTTACATCTTCCTTTCCAATTTGAATGCCTTTCCTTTCTTTTTCTTGCTTAATTGCTCTGGCTGGAACTTCCCAATATGTTGAATAAGAGTGGCAAGCGTGGGCATCCTTGTCTTGTTCCTGATTTTAGAGGTATTATTTTTAGGTTCCTGAAAAATGTCTAGTTATCAAAAAAGGAAATAAAAACAATTCTAATTTCTTCTGCTTTTCTCTCTCTGATACTCAGAAAATTGTAGTATAATACTTTTTTAAGCAGACCTAAATTCTATGTCATTTCTTAAATGTCTCATGTCTTTAAATATGTATATACATACTGTGTTTTTGTTACTGTACAGTATAAACCCTCTAAAATTTCCTGGAATTCTCCAACACCAATAATGATGTTCAAGACATTTTTGTTGCTTGCTTACTTGGAGATAGTGGTATAAGATCAATACTAATATTTGGCTTTTTTGGTTTTTTTTTAAATTAATAGTAATCTTTTATTTGTTTATTTATTTTTATATTTATTTTTGGCTGTGTTGAGTCTTCATTTCTGTGTGAGGGCTTTCTCTAGTTGCGGGAAGCGGGGGCCACTCTTCATCATGGTGCGCGGGCCTCTTCACTATAGCGGCCTCTCTTGTTGCGGAGCACAGGCTCCAGATGCGCAGGCTCAGTAGTTGTGGCTAACGGGCCTAGTTGCTCCGCGGCATATGGGATCTTCCCAGACCAGGGCTCGAACCCGTGTCCCCTGCATTAGCAGGCAGATTCTCAACCACTGCGCCACCAGGGAAGCCCCAATACTAATACTTGAAATAGCTAGAGGAATCTAATTGAACCATAGCTATTCAGGGATGTAGACAAAGTGTGTTAAGAGTATGAATAGAATACTTTTACTCAACTAAGCACTGACTTTATTTTATTATTTAAAAATTTTTTAATTTATTTTTGAGCAGGTAGTACAGTCACATGGTGCTCAATTCCAGTGGCACAGCAGGATACACAGTAAAAAGCTCTCTCTCCTACCTCTGGCCCCCAGTCTTCCTCCCCAAAGTAACCTGTGTTCATAGTTTTACTTACAAAAATATTTCATAACTTCTGCCAATTAAGCATCACCTGTCACAGTGATGCAAGCTGCCTTTGCACTGAACTCTAACCTTTCCCTGGAGTTCTAAACTGCTAATGACAGAACAGAATGTAGACGTAAAAGACTATTCCAGAAAGCCCAGGCAGAATATAATTATGAGTCACAGGGCTGGCCAACATGAAGGGTTTAATTAAAAACTCTCAAGTTCCATGGAATTTTTACCGATCTTCATCTTCACCTTCTCTGGCAGAATCACATTTAGTGAATTTCTTATCACTAGTTTTGGGAAGGAAAATAATATCTTGAATCTGAAGGAAGAGAATTACCTGCAAAGCCATAAATACTGGTTTCCATCCTAACTCAGTTCCTGTTAAATTAGATGATATAACAGGCCTATTTCAAAAGTCCACACTATTCACTGTTTATGTATGATAACATCCAAACTGGGTTTGTAACAACAAAAATACTTTATGAAAATGTCTCTTGCCTCAAAGAATGAAGTCATATCAACTCTATACTGTTTGATCTATCTTCGGTAACCAAAGACTACCTTCCAAGTCATATTATTGCTTTATTGCATAATTAGATGCATACAAACTTAAGTAGTACTTTCCCTATCTAACTATGTTACTTCATGCAATTAGTTCCATTTTCTGAGAATCTAGGAAAGCTAGAGTCTCAATTTATTTTGGTACAAGTTAGAAATAGCATGATATAAACCAAAAACTTGGCAAGTAAGCAATTTTTTCTTTTTAAAAAGATGTAAGTAGATACCATGTGTCATGAAATCAATCCAGACTATTTGGTTTCTTAATTGCACTTATATTTTTGTATGGATTACAAGGTTTTGCTTGTGTGAAAAGCGGGAAAGATGTTAGATAAATGGAGGTGTTCTATTCTAAATAGTCAATAGGTTTTCCAGTTTCTCTGCTAATTACACTTTCTCCTTTAATGGTAATGTAGACACATTTGGAAAAGTGAATGGGGGATGACATAAGAATAGTAGGGAAAGAACATTGCCTTAATTTTTCTTTCTTTGGAAAAGAACTCCTACAGAAACCACAAGAAATATTTTCTCTGGCATGTATCGCCATGTTCTATTAGCACAGGTTTCAGCCCTGCCCATTCATTGCTGATGCTGTTGCAGTGTTCTGTAAACCACACATGAGGCATTGCAAAGGCCTGGGTCACTGTGGCATGCAGAGGTGCTATCGCCATTTACCTCCTTCATTCCAACCTGTGTAATTGTGGAAACGATTGCTTGAGTTTTGTTCATTGTTGTCACCAGTGCATAGAATATACCTGGCAAACAGTAGGCTCTCCATAAATATGTGTTGAGTAAATGAGTTGATGAAGGCTTGAGGGATAAAGTAGGAAAATAAACAAGAAGGTATATGATTGTTGTGAGAAACGTCATAGGTATTGAGATGCATTTCAGGGTTTGGGTTCCCTCCCTTGCTGTGACATCTCTCCTCCCCTTCTACCTTCGAGGCAAAGTGCTCCAGTCTTAGTGCTTTTCCCTATCCAGCACCAGGGTTCTTAGGCTGCAAGCAGCAGAAAGGAACCTGGACAATTAAAGAGGAAAACAAACATATAAGAAAGGCTATTGCGTAGTTCACAGTCTTGACAGGAAGATTAGAGAATTGGGCTCAGAGATTATGCAGTCAGAAATAATTTCTAAATCATGACCCACAACTAGTCCAGGAAGGCCCCCGCTGCAGCCGCCCTAGAGCCCTCAAAGCAGACACTGGACACAGCTGTCAGCCCTGTTGCCAGGCCAGCAGTGCTTCAGATCTGCCACTGCCAGGGAAGAGTCCCTGCGTCTGCTGCTTCTCTGCCTTCCTGGCTCCGAATTCAAAGTGGAGGTGGATGGGGAGGCTTGACTGGGCAGCACCCTGGTCACACATCTGGTTCGCACAGTAAAGGCGGCTGAGAAGCAACCATCTGGCAGGTTGTGTCTTCTAAAGTGTGAGGAAGACTCAGTCTCCCTAACACTGTTTTTATTTTTTTTTCACCGCACTGCATGGCTTATGGGATCTCACCAGGGATTGAACCCGGGCCACAGCAGTGAAAGCCCGAAATCCTAACCACTAGGCCACCAGGGAACTCCCTCCCTAACACTCTTTATGGCTTCCCTGCCTCCTTCTATCACAATACTTCCACCAACCAAGGGCTGTGGTTAAAACTTAGTCAATTCTTTCTGGCATCCTTGGAAAGTTGTTTTATGGTGAAAGATTGTGTTATTTGTGGCACCACTGAGTAGATGTCTATCAGACAAATTGGAGAAGTTTGAACTATACTAGTAGGTCTAAAATTGATTCAAAATCATATACATTTTAGCTTTCAAAAGGCACTTTTAAAACACCAAAATCTAGGGATGTCCCTGCTGGTGCAGTGGTTAAGAATCCAACTGCCAATGAGGACACGGGTTCGAACCCTGGTCCGGGAAGATCCCACATGCTGCAGAACAACTAAGCCCAAGAGCCACAACTACTGAGTTTGTGCTCTAGAGCCCACGAGCCACAACTACTGAGCCCACACGCCACAACAACTGAAGCCGGCGTGCCTACACCCCGTGCTCTGCAACAGGAGAAGCCACCGCAATGAGAAGCCCAGGCACCACAGTAAAGAGTAGCCCCCACTCGCCGCAACTAAAGAAAGCCTGCACACAACACCGAAGACCCAACACAGCCAAATAAATAAATTTATAAAAAAATAAGACACCAAAATCTATGAGACGCATATGTGAACTTAGATTTTAAACACAATTTAAACACAAAAACATGTATAAACATGCTCCTTAAAATGTATAATTTACAAATAAAAACATGTTTCTAAATAAAATGGCTATTTTTTTCTAAACTTAAAGCCTTAAAGAATAGTATATAAAGAATTTGGTGGAGAATTCCCTGGCAGTCCAGTGGTTAGGACTCCATGCTCTTACTGCTGAGGGCCGGGGTTCAATCCCTGGTCAGAACCTGTGGGGAGCTAAGATCCTGCAAGTCATGAGGCACGGCCGGGGGTGAAAAAAAAAAGAATTTGTTGAGGAAAGTTGTTTCAATTCACTGTCCTAGACTCCAAGTATAACTTCTCCAGAATGACAATCATACAAAAGGAGAAGTTCATGAGGCTAAGATGTTTATGAAGACATCTCAACTTGCAGTTTAACAAAAACAAACATTATTTCCCCTTTTGGTCTACTCTGGAACAGTTGGGACATGTTTCTGCTTATTTGGTGCAGCAACTCCAAAATAGCAAAATATATTAAAAAAAAAAAAAAAAAAAAGAGGAACCAAGATGGCAGACTAGAAGGACGTGTTCTCACTCCCTCTTGCGAGAACACCAGAATCACAACTAGCTGCTGGACAATCATCGACAGGAACACACTGGAACTCACCAAAAAAGATACCCCACATCCAAAGACAAAGGAGAAGCCACAATGAGACGGTAGGAGGGGTGCAATCACAGTAAAACCAAATCCCATAACTGCTGGATGGGTAACTCACAGACTGCAGAACACTAATACCACAGAAGTCCACCCACCGAAGTGAAGGTTCTGAGCTCCACATCAGGCTTCCCAATCTGGCGTTCCGGCAACGGGAGGAGGAATTCCTACAGAATCAGACTTGGAAGGCTAGTGGGACTTCGACAGGACTGGGGGAAACAGAGACTGCACTCTTGGAGGGCACACACAAAGTAGTGTGCACATCAGGACCCAGCAGAAGGAGCAGTGACCCTGGGGAAGACTGAACCACACCTACCTGCTAGGGTTGGAGGGTCTCCTGCAGTGGCGGACAGTGGCTGTGGCTGACCGTGGGGACAAGGACACTGGCAGCAGAAGTTCTGGGAAGTACTCCTTGGCGTGAGCCCTCCCAGTGTCTGCCACTAGCACCACCAAAGAGCCCAGTTGGGCTCCAGTGTTGGGTTGCCTCAGGCCAAACAACCAACAGGGAGGGAAGCCAGCCAGCAGTCAAGCGGATTAAAGTTCTACTGAGCTCTGCCCACCAGAGCAACAGTCAGCTCTACCCACCACCAGTCCCTCCCAACAGGAGACTTGCACAAGCCTCCTAGATAGCCTCATCCACCAGAGGGCAGACAGCAGAAGCAAGAAGAACTACAGTCCTGCAGCCTGTGGAACAAAAACCACATTCACAGAAAGACAGACAAGATGAAAAGGCAGAGGGCTATGTACCAGATAAAGGAACAAGATAAAACCCCACAAAAACAACTAAATGAAGTGGAGATAGGCAACCTTACAGAAAAAGAATTCAGAAGAATGATAGTGAAGAAGATCCAGGACCTCGGAAAAAGAATGGAGGCAAAGATCGAGAAGATGCAAGAAATGTTTAACAAAGACCTAGAACAATTAAAGAACAAACAAACAGAGATGAACAATACAATAACTAAAATGAAAACTACACTAGAAGGAATCAATAGCAGAATAACTGAGGCAGAAGAACAGATAAGTGACCTGGAAGACAGAGTGGTGGAATTCACTGCTGTGGAACAGAATAAAGAAAACAGAAGGAAAAGAAAAGAAGACATCTTAAGAGACCTCTGGGACAACATTAAATGCAACAAGATTCACATTTTAGGGGTCCCAGAAGGAGAAGGGAGAGAGAAAGGACCAGAGAAAATATTTGAAGAGATTATAGTCAAAAACTTCCCTAACATGGGAAAGGAAATAGCCACCCAAGTCCAGGAAGGGCAGAGAGTCCCATACAGGATAAACCCAAGGAGAAACATGCCGAGACACATAGTAATCAAACTGGCAATGTTACAAGAGACAAGGAAGGACACTACATAATGATCAAGGGATCAATCCAAGAAGAAGATATAACAATTATAAATATATATGCACCTAACATAGGAGAATCTCAATACATAAGGCAACTGCTAATAGCTCTAAAAGAGGAAATTGACAGTAACACAATAATAGTGGGGGACTTTAACACCTCACCCACAACAATGGACAGATCATTCAAAATGAAAATTAATAAGGAAACACAAGCTTTAAATGACACAATAGACCAGATAGGTTTAATTGATATTTATAGGACATTCCATCCAAAAACAGCAGATTACACTTTCTTTTCAAGTGCACAAGGAACATTCTCCAGGATAGATCACATCTTGGGTCACAAATCAAGCCTCAGTAAATTTAAGAAAATTGAAATCATATCAAGCATCTTTTCTGACCACAACATTATGAGATTAGAAATGAATTACAGGGAGAAAAACGTAAAAAACACAAGCACATGGAGGCTAAACAATACATTACTAAATAACCAAGAGATCACTGAAGAAATCAAACAGGAAATCAAAAATTACCTAGAGACAAATGACAGTGAAAACACGATGATCCAAAACCTATGGGATGCAACAAAAGCAGTTCTAAGAGGGAAGTTTATAGCAATACAAGCCTACCTCAAGAAACAAGAAAAATCTCAAATAAACAATCTAACCTTACACCTAAAGGAACTAGAGAAAGAAGAACAAACAAAACCCAGAGTTAGCAGTAGGAAAGAAATCATAAAGACCAGAGCAGAAATAAATGAAATAGAAACAAAGAAAACAATAGCAAAATTCAATAAAACTAAAAGCTGGTTCTTTGAGAAGATAAACAAAATTGATAAACCATTGGCCAGACTCATCAAGAAAAAGAGGGAGAGGACTCAAATCAATAAAATTAGAAATGAAAAAGGAGAAGTTACAACAGACACTGCAGAAATACAAAGCATCCTACGAGACTACTACAAGCAACTCTATGCCAATAAAATGGACAACTCGGAAGAAAGAGACAAATTCTTAGAAAGGTATAACCTTCCAAAAATGAACCAGGAAGAAAGAGAAAATATGAGCAGACCAGTCACAAGTAATGAAATTGAAACTGTGATTAAAAATCTTCCAACAAACAAAAGTCCAGGACCAGATGGCTTCACAGGTGAATTCTATCAAACATTTAGAGAAGAGCTAACACCCATCCTTCTCAAAGTCTTCCAAAAAATTGCAGAGGGAGGAACACTCCCAAACTCATTCTATGAGGCCACCATCACCCTGATACCAATACCAGACAAAGATACTACAAAAAAAGAAAACTACAGACCAGTATCACTCATGAATATAGATGCAAAAATCCTCAACAAAATACTAGCAAACAGAATCCAACAACACATTAAAAGGATCATACACCATGATCACGTGGGATTTATCCCAGGGATGCAAGGATTCTTCAATATATATCAATCAATCAATGTGATACAGCATATTAAAAAATTGAAGAATAAAAACCATATGATCATCTCAATAGATGCAGAAAAAGCTTCTGACAAAATTCAACACCCATTTATGATAAAAACTCTCCAGAAAGTGGGCATAGAGTGAGCCTACTTCAATATAATAAAGGCCATATACGACAAACCCACAGCAAACCTCAGCCTCAATGGTGAAAACCTGAAAGCATTTCCTCTAAGTTCAGGAACAAGACAAGGATGTCCACTCTCACCCTTATTATTCAACATAGTTTTGGAAGTCCTAGCCACGGCAATCAGAGAAGAAAAAGAAATAAAAGGAATACAAATTGGAAAAGAAGTAGTAAAATTGCCACTGTTTGCAGATGACATCATACTATACATAGAGAATCCTAAAGATGCCACCAGAAAACTACCAGAGCTAATCAATGAATTTGGTAAAGTTGCAGGATACAAAATTAATGCACAGAAAACTCTTGCATTCCTATAAACTAATGATGAAAAATCTGAAAGAGAAATTATGGAAACACTCCCATTTACCATTGCAAAAAAAGAATAAAATACTTAGGAATAAACCTACCTAGGGCATCAAAGGACCTGTATGCAGAAAACTATAAGACACTGATGAAAGAAATTAAAGATGATACCAACAGATGGAGAGATATACCATGTTCTTGGTTGGAAGAATCAATATTGTGAAAATGACTATACTACCCAAAGCAATCTACAGATTCAATGCAATCCCTATCAAATTACCAATGGCATTTTTTACAGATCTAGAACAAAAAATCTTAAAATTTGTATGGAGATACAAAAGACCTCGAAGAGCCAAAGCAGTCTTGAGGGAAAAAAATGGAGCTGGAGGAATCAGACTCCCTGACTTCAGACTATACTACAGAGCTACAGTAATCAAGACAATATGGTACTGACACAAAAACAGAAACATAGATCAAGGGAACAAGATAGAAAGCCCAGAGATAAACCCACGCACCTAGGGTCAACTAATCTATGACAAAGGAGGCAAAGATATACAACGGAGAAAAGACAGTCTCTTCAATAAGTGGTGCTGGGAAAACTGGACAGCTACATGTAAATGAATGAAATTGGAACACTCCCTAACACCATACACAAAAATAAACTCAAAATGGATTAGAGACCTAAATGTAAGACCGGACACTATAAAACTCTTAGAGGAAAACATAGGAAGAACACTCTTTGACATTAATCACAGCAAGATCGTTTTTTTTTTAATTTTTTTTTTGTGGTACGTGGGCCTCTCACTGTTGTGGCCTCTCCCATTGTGGACACAGGCTCCAGATGCGCCGGCTCAGCAGCCATGGCTCATGGGCCCAGCCGCTCAGCGGCATGTGGGATCTTCCCGGACTGGGGCACGAACCCGTGTCCCCTGCATCGGCAGGAGGACCTTCAACCACTGTGCCACCAGGGAAGCCCAGCAAGATCTTTTTTGACCCACTTCCTAGAGAAATGGAAATGAAAACAAAAATAAATAAATGGGACCTAATGAAACTTCAAAGCTTTTGCACAGCAAAGGAAACCATAAACAAGACGAAAAGACAACCCTCAGAATGGGAGAAAATATTTGCCAACGGACAAAGGATTAATCTCCAAAATATATAAACAGCTCATGCAGCTCAATATTAAAAAAACAAACAATCCAATCCAAAAATGGGCAGAAAACCTAAATAGGCATTTCTCCAAAGAAGATATACAGATGGCCAAGAAGCACATGAAAAGCTGCTCAACCTCACTAATTATTGGAGAAATGCATATCAAATCTACAATGAGGTATCACCTCACACCAGTTAGAATGGGCATCATCAGAAAATCTACAACAACAAATGCTGGAGAGGGTGTGTAGAAAACGGAACCCTCTTGCACTGTTGGTGGGAATGTAAATTGATACAGGCACTATGGAGAACAGTACGGAGGTTCCTTAGAAAACTAAAAATAGAATTACCATATGATCCAGCAATTCCACTACTGGGCATGTACACAGAGAAAACCATAATTCAAAGAGACACATGCACCCCAATGTTCACTGCAGCACTGTTTACAATAGCCAGGTCATGGAAGCAACCGAAATGCCCATCGACAGACAAATGGATAAAGAAGATGAGGTACATATATACAACGGAATATTACTCAGCCATAAAAAGGAACGAAATTGGGTCATTTGTAGAGACATGGATGGATCTAGAGACTGTCATACAGAGTGAAGTAAGTCAGAAAGAGAAAAACAAATATCGTATATTAACGCATATATGTGGAACCTAGAAAAATGGTACAGATGAACCGGTTTACAGGGCAGAAGTTGAGACACAGATGCAGAGAACAAACGTATGGACACCAAGGGGGGAAAGTGGCGGGGGTGGTGGTGGTGGTGGTGTGATGAATTGGGCGTTTGGGATTGACAGGTATACACTGCTGTGTATAAAATTGATGACTAATAAGGACCTACTGTATAATAAAATAATAAAAATTTTAAAAAAAGCATTTGTGAAAGATACTGTGGTTTTCAAAACTTGCATTACTTTCTCTTTTATGTCTCCTTAATTTTTCCTATTTAATGCACATGTATGTATTTACAGTGAGTTTGCATTTATTTTTTGTTTTGTTTGTTTTAATTATTTTATTTGGCTGTGTCGGGTCTTAGTTGCAGCCCGCGGGATCTTCATTGTGGCAGGCAGGATCTTTTTAGTTGCGACATGTGGGATTTGTTTCCCTGACCAGGGATCAAATCCAGGCTCTCTGATTTGGGAGTGGGGTGTCTTAGCCACTGGACCAGCAGGGAAGCCCCCTGCATTTATTTTTTGAAAACAAAAGTGGAATTATTACCATGCAATAGATCTATGTATTGGAAGCCCCCTGCATTTATTTTTTGAAAACAAAAGTGGAATTATTACCATGCAATAGATCTATGTATTTTTTTTAATTGAAAAGTCAGAAACTTTGTATGTATCTCCTACCATGGTGTCTTGGTTTGTTTGTAAAGCAGAAAATCTAATTTTACATTTGTCCAACAATGATTTGTTTATGGGATTGCTTATTTAATAGCATCTGACTGTCTTGGGTATAACTACCAGTGTTCCCCCATTCAGAACATTTGGGGAGGGGTATCACATAGATAGATGCCTTTTTTTCAATAAATAAGGTGAGTTAGCAAGTTGCTGGTAATCAACAGCTATCTGCTCATTCTCTGTATAAGCAACAGGAAGAAGTGTCACCAACTGGTGTGCCACACTAGAACTTAAAATGGGTTTCCCACAAAAACAAGGTTTATAAAATGGTGAATATATAGAGTTAAAATAGTACAATGAGAACTATGTTCCAGATATGTTAAGAATTATTTATTCGATACATATTTATGGACAGTCTGCTCTGTACCAGGTACTATTCTAGGCACTGGGTGACAACAATGAACAAAACTCAAGCAATAGCTTCCACAATAACATGGATTAGAATGAAGGCGGCAAACGTTTATTCATATTCTGAGAAGCATCTTTTCAACTTATTTTTCTAACATCAAATAGTAGTTAGTTAACTGTTAAGGGTGACTTGAGCCTTTGCTGCTTTGATTGCATGTTACACATTTAATTCTAAATATAAATTAGAACCTATACCAAGGGCTAACTTTAGGGAAATCAGAGTAATCATAACAGAAATAAGGAGCAACTATTACATAAAATATAATTTTTCTCTCTTCCTCACTATCTTTTTATTCACCTTTCATGGGAATTTCTTCCTGCCCATATATACCCCATGGATTAGGTCAGGCAGATACCTGCCTTAATGGAGCCACAGGAAAACATGAGCATGGTGAAAGGGAAAGGGTGAATCCTCATGTCCTTTCAATTTTTATTGAGTGGATTTATGAGAAGCTGTTGAGGAAAACTGTCCTAAGCACTTTAAATTCAGCCAGCAGCTCAGCTGGCTAATGGCTTTATGCTCAGCAGAAGATATCGGAACCTCTCCCAGTGACCTGAGTCACGGAAATGGACCCCAGGTCAGAGCACTGCAGCCTAAACTTTCATCAATAACACTACGTACTCCTTCAAAGCTCTTTCAAAGAGATCCGCATGTTGATCACATTCTGGCAATGTGTTATCTGGTAGGTGGGGGATGAATTTAATGTATTATAAACTTGAAGCAGGGAGGGGTCCCTGCAGAAACCCTAGATGAATTTGATGGCAGAAAAGGGGAGGGTAACGGGCGGGACAAGGGAGCAGTGACTGGCTGGAGTCCCCTGGAGGAACCTGGAGGCCAGGGCTCTGCTTCTCAGTTTTGCTCAAGGTCCCACGTTACTCTTACCGGAGCCCTTGGTGGCGGCTCTCGGCGCTCACATCTGCCACACCAGCAGCGCACTAAAGAAAAACATGATCGTCCTGAGTCCACTAAAAGAGGAAGTAAAGCCAGTTTCTTTTTTGTTGTTGTTGTTAGAAAAGTGAAAATTTTAATAACCTTCCCTCCCTTCCCATTCTCCCCCTTTGCTGTGTTTTTAGTTTTAGTCTGATTGCTTTAACTGTTAACAAAAGAAAAAATACTTTCCCAAACTTTTCTTCTTAACTCTTCCAGATATCTCAGTTCCACCTGCTTTCTTATTTAGATTCCAAAACAAAAGGAACAAAGGAACCTTTTCTCACTTACATCTAGTACTTCCCTTTTTAAATAGTAAAAGTAAATACACATGGTTATTAAAAAAAAAAGAAAAAAGTCAAACCATACAGACAAGGAAGACCATAAAATGATAAGCAAAACTCTCCTCCCACCCTGAGCTCAGTTCCACTCCCCAGAGATAACCTCATAGAAATAATTTTTTCAGTTGACTGAGGTTTAGAATCCACAGTATTGCCAAATTAAAGGGCAGCATGATGGAGGAGTTGTTTCTAAACTAACACCTCTGTAAGCACAGTGTGGATATAAATTCTCCCCACTCCTCTTGTGTATCTGGGTCCGTAGACTAAGAAGTAAGAAGGGACTCAAAGCCCTGCCATGTCTCCCTCACTTTTCTCAAAGAAGGAAGACTCATAAATTTCCTCAGGACAGAAGCGTGAGACTCAGACCAGAAGTCAGAGAACTTAACTGGCCTTTGCTTTCATCCTTAGCACCCATGTTGTGGGAGCTAGAGGCACTCAGAGCCATGTTCCAAGACGTTTGTCCCTTGTCCCAACCCCCAGACAGTGCTTATTTCTGAGTTCCCTTCTTTTCTCTTCCCTTAGGAAGAAGAAAAGCCCACTCTCTGCCTGTTCAATGCTGTGACCCAAGAGACAATGCCCATAATGGAGAGCATTTCCCTTCTTGGTAAAAAAGTGTCTGATCTGAGAACACTGATAGCTCTGAGATGTGGATTCCCTGTGAGTGTCTTCTGTCTTCGGACCCCAGAGGGACTGGAGATGTATGACTGCAACACGCTCAGGGACTACCAGACAGACCTCAGTACCGCCCACTATATGTGATAGCAGCTACTACTCAGCACTCAGGTTCTTTGACACCAGACTCACAACAGAAGGAGGAGTTGTTTCTAAACTAAAACCTCTGTAGGCGCAGTGTGGATGTAAATTATCAAAACCCCTCTTTGGTGTCTGGGTCTGTAGGCTAAGAAATAAGAATGGTCACATACCCCTGCCATGTCTTGTTCTCTCTGCTCAAAGCAAGAGGACTTGTTAATATCCTCAGGATAGAAGACCAGGACTCAGATCTGTTTATATTTTTCTCTTTCAAAATATATTTCAAGCATATATAGAAGCAAGTTCTAGTAGATATTCTTTTTCCTCTTTTTAATGCAAGTGGTAGCATATGATACATATTGTTTGAACCTTGCTTTATGCGAACTCATTTTGAAATATTGTCAGTTATATTAAACAATCTTTTAATTAAACAGTATGAAGCCAATAATGTGCAGGCCAAACAGGTGCCTCAGTGAGCACCCTTCATCCCTGATGGACAGATTGCAAGCTCTCTTTAAATACTGTACTTCAGTCATGTCTGCTGCAGCCATACATTATTAAGCCAAACTCAAAGGACTGTCAGATTTGTTTTAACCATATTGGCAAATGGTTCAAACTTTATAGAGATTCTTGCTTGAGGTGAATAAGTTTTTGCTGACAGCACATCTTTAGGCAACATTGTGCTATAACATTTGCTGCAATGGAATTTGATTTCTCCCAACTTATAATCGGGCCTGTAGACATCCATGAATTAAGCAGTTTTGCTTTTTATAACTGCTAAATTTGCATTTATTGTCACTTTCCTGACTATTATGTTTGCTTATTCTTTCCTGTTATTTTTAACTGAGGCTCTCAAAACTTTGACATCAATTACCATCCCTGTTTTTGATCAGAGGAAGTGATGTTCTAGCAGTCGTCCTCAGAGTATCTTACTGTAAACACATATCTCCTCTGTGTGCTTGCTGGGGGATCAGCCCTGCACAGAACATGGTGGCGGCTGATTTAAGTAAGGGTACACAAGTGGCATTTGTCTTCGAGCAACTTATGACCTAGTTATTTAATGAAATGCCAAAGGATAAATGAGAAAACTAAGGTGACAGTTCTTCAGGCCTGTGCTGCTCAGATCATGATGTGACATTTTAGAGCACGAAGAGAATTTAGAAATGGCTTGGCCCAACATCTAATTTTGGTTTCTGGTCGTGTGCACACCATGCGGGATCTTAGCTCCCCCACCAGAGTGGAACCCATGCCCCCTGCAGTGGAAGTGTGGAGTCCTAACCACTGGACCACCAGGGAAGTCCCCCAACCCCTAATTTTTACAGATATAAAGACAGCAAAAAGGTTCTGAATGGTTAAATGATTTGCTCAGGGTGTGTCAAGGATAACGTCCCTTAAAATGACCCTCTAGGAAGGAGGTTTTTCAGATGTAAGTTTAGAGGCTCCAGCATGACCTGGGTAGATGGCTTTGGTCACCATGAGAACATAGGGCATGGGAGGAGGGGCAAGGAAAGAGGGAAGTCAAAGGAAAAGGAGGAAGAGCCTTTGACCTGCTTCACACCTTTGCCTAAAACACTCTTAGCAGTCTTTTTTTTTTAAATTTAATCCTTGTAAACATTTTATTTTATTTTTTTAATTTACTTATTTATTTTATTTTTGGCTGTGGCATCTTAGTTGCGGCATATGGGATCTTTCCTTGTGGCGCGTGGGCTTCTCTCTAGTTTTGGGCTTCTCTCTAGTTGTGACACATGGGCTCCAGAGCGCATGGGCTCTGTAGTTTGCGGCACACAGGCTCAGTAGCTGTGGTGCATGGGCTTAGTTGCCCCACGGCATGTGGGGTCTTAGTTCCCTGACCAGGGATCGAACCCATGTCCCCTGCATTGGAAGGCAGATTCTTAACCACTGGACCACCAGGGAAGTCCCCCTAGCAGTCTTTAAGTAGCCAGCCCACCTTTTTAAACTACAGGGTAAGGGAATCTTTGATCCGCCTCTCTTCCAGATTCTCCTCTTTCCAGTCAATGAGTCACCCCCGATGCTGTCAGGAGCTGAACCTTGACCCCTTTCCAAAGGCAGTGGAAAGTCAGGAGGTTTTGGAGAAGCAGTCAAAGAAAATCAAAGATTTAAGTAGCTCAATTAGTCCCTGCGCATACTAGCTCATACAGTAATATATAAAACTGCCTCTGCACTCTGGGCATTTATAGTAAAGTGGTAGAAATGAAGCATGCACATTTACTCAGTTATAATCCAATAAGCCAGATCCTTGTAGGCTGAAGGGCTCAAGGGAAGGCTTTTTGGAGAATGTTGGACTTGAGCACACAAAGATGCGAGAAATATGCATCATCTGAGAGGAGGAAGGGAAAACATTCCAGGCTTCTAGGCCAGGAGAAAAGCATGAGTCACAGGATCAAGAACATGGGCTTACATTTGCAGCAGCATGGATGGACCTAGAGATTGTCATACTGAGTGAAGCATGTCATACTGAGTGAAGCAAGGCAGACGGAGAAAGACAAACATCATATGATATCACTTATATGTGGAATCTTAAAAAACGGTACAAGTGAACTTATTTACAAAACAGAAATAGAATCACAGACATAGAAAACAAACTTATGGTTACCGGGGGGAAGTGGGGGTGGGGAGAGGGATAAATTGGGAGACTGGGAGTGATATATACACACTAGTATATATAAAATAGATAACTAATAAGGACCTACTGCATAGCTCAGGGAACTCTGCTCAATACTCTGTAATGACCTATATAGGAAAAGAATCTAAAAAAGAAGGGATTTATGTTTATGTATAACTGATACCCTTTGCTGTACAGTAGAAACTAACAGAACATTGTAAATCAACTATACTCTAATAAAATTTTTTAAAAATCAAAAAAAAAAAAGAATGTGGGCTTAATCCAGGGAAGACAGAAAGCAGGAGACTGTTCTGAAGAGTGGAGGGGCCTCGTGGAGACCAATGGGAATCTCACAGCTGAGGTCATATTGAGGAGGGTCTTAGAGGTGAGGTAACAGAGCACAGGTTTCATGTGCTTGCAAACAGAGCCATGTACATCCTGGAACAGGAGTGTTTCAATAGAAGTTTAATCTGGTGGCAGGCAGCATGAAATATAGAAAGGAGTGAGGAGAGCCTGGAAGTAGAGTGATATGCTCACTGGAGCTTTTGATAATCCCAGTATTAATTAATTCCACTAGGAATGGAAGCGACAAATCTGAGAAATTCATGAGAGAGAGACAGAGCATCGTGCTGGGTCACATCTAAGAAGAGGGAAATGCCAAGGCTCTGACGCTAGGACAGCAATGGTGAAATTGGGAAAAAGAGCTTATGCTTTGGGTCTTCAACTTTAGATATAAGGAAACTCAGAGAGTACATTTTTTTTTCCTGAAAATTACTCAGCTAGTTAGTGGCAAAGCTGTAAGTACAACTGAGTTCTTCTAATTCTACGCCACGACAAATATGGAGCTAGGGCTTGAGTGATGGGTTGGGTTAGCAGATATTGCTGTAGGCGTCCTGCCCATGGAGTTGGGGGTACAGCACGGTGAGAGGTGCTTTCCTTAGACAGTAAATACAGAGAGGGACATGTCAAGGGCCAAGGGCCTCGGTCAGATCAGATCCTGAAATCTAGGCGGGCTCCAGGGTCCCCCACCAGCCCTCAGGCCCCTTAGAGACCTACTGTGCCACTTTAATTCCTTTTATAAATGAGAAAACTGAGGCTCAGAGAAGTTAAGTGACTTGGTCAAGGTCATACTGGTAATAATTAGTCATCCTACACTCAGGACTGGGTTCTTTCCAACAACTTATACTGCCAGCCCAGTGTGTCTTTACTGATACCTATTTTTACTGTTGCTCTCTAAGTACTGATCAATATCTTGTTTTGATTCCTACTAGGGGAAACCCAAACCAGACAAATGGTTTCCACATTCAGAAAGAAAAAGTCCAAATCAGATAGGCAGATATTGATCCCCGAGTATGCATGAGGAATCCAGAAACTTGGGATATGGGGACCACAGCAGGAGAGGTTGGAGACGATTCCCTAGAATAGGCACTGTAGCTTGCACCTGCTTTCCTGCACAGCTTGGGCATGGTAGGTGGATTTGTAAGTAGAGAGTGGGTGAATCCAGGTTCTGTAGATATATACAATTTGGGGAGTCCACTTTAAAAAATGAAGAATAAAGAATTAGAAAGTTCATATAGAAAGAGGTCTTGAAGCATAATTCTCACTAATTTTACTTTCATTTCAGTTATAGATTTTAGTTGTATTTTCTGGAACAACATAGCATTTTTAAAATAAGTTTCTATTTTCTAGCAGAATGCCTAAGCTTATGAAGGAATGTAATGTGTGACAAAGGAGGCATTACAAAGCAATTGGCATGGAAGGATTATCCAATAAATGGTGCTGGTTAACTCACTTAGAAATTCTCTGGATATTCAAAAGTTGAGCATTAAGAGACAAGCCACCCATTGTTACCTTCGATCTTTGAGAAATTAAGACTGCTTCATTGCAAAAAACTGAAATTGATAGTTATAACACCTGTAACATTTGTTCACATAAAATACAGGGCTTGTTGGAGGTGCCCTAACTGATAAGAATTTAAATCACATAGTATTCTCTAGTTTTCAGGGCTCATCAGTAGTGGACAGGTTGAGCTAGGGAGAGCTGAGACCCTGAGGCTAGGCAACCACCTAGGGAAGTGCAGATGGGCCAGGAAGACCCCACCCGTAGACATCTAGCAAAAGGAGGTTAGCTTTAAATAGGTCCTGCTGGTGGGGGTCCTGGAACAGGCAGGTCAGTCTGCATTAGCAGTTGGTAAGATGGAGGAAGGCAGAGTGTGATCCAGGGAGATCCAGCAGGGACCCGGCAGGTGAACCATAGCATCAGAGCATCAAGGTAGCGAATGAATCAATGAACGAATGACATAAAAGGTGGGAAATGAGACAAGCTGGTTGCTGACACAGGAGCCTCTGTCAACATGTAACAGAAATCTAACCCCAGAGACTGGGGTTCGGAATAGGAACTCTCTGAGTTCCAGGCTCGGAGAACAGAGATGGAGCCTCAGTTATGAAACCCAAAAGGTAGAGTAGGATACTGAGGCTTGTGCTCTGGGGCACAAGGTGCGGGCTTGGTCTCTTATTCCTGGAGGAATAAGGCAAGTTACTAGAACAGGAAAACACCTGAGCGGGCTGAACAGGAAGAGCAACTTCCCATCAAACTTCTGAGCAGCTGGCCTGGACTCTTAACAAATCCCCTACAACTGAAATTAAGACTGTTCCGCAGGGGCTTCCCTGGTGGCGCAGTGGCTGAGAGTCCGCCTGCTGATGCAGGGGACACGGGTTCGTGCCCCGGTCCGGGAAGATCCCACATGCCGCGGAGCGGCTGGGCCCGTGAGCCATGGCCGCTGAGCCTGCGCGTCCGGAGCCTGTGCTCCACAACGGGAGAGGCCACAACAGTGAGAGGCCCGCGTACTGCAAAAAAAAAAAAAACAAACAAAAAAAGATATTGATGCCTAGACCCACTCCTAGCAATTCTGACTTAATTGGTTTGGGAGGGGGCTCAAGCAAGTATCAGCATTAAAAAAAAAAAAAAAAAAGACTGTTCCGTGGGCCTAAGACTGCTCTGGTCATTCAAATGGAGGCTATGCGGTCTCAGCTGTGGAGGACCAGGGAGGCTGGAGTATAGTGCCAGGCTAAAGCTTTCCAACGCTCATCTCTGAGTGGTTTTCATAATAAACTAAAAACATAGTAAGTCACTTTAGGCAGGAGATGAAATAAATGTACTTGGAGCACTGTTTGAAGTCTTTTGTTTCCAGTGCTATTCATAGAAATCAAATATTTTACAAGAAATTTTAAGTACAACAAGAAGTTTTAGAGAAACTAAATCTACTATGTCATGGATGATCCACATTCTGGAAGATGTTTATCTAGGCATTTCTAGAGTGTATTTGCAGAACTGCTACTTGGTCTCTACAGAATAACTCCGTAATTCTCCAGCAAAAAGAGTGAATTCTCCTAGCTGAGGCCAGACTTGTGAGAGTTAAGGTAGGTTAGGGCCTTGATGGCATTAATGCAGATCAGGCTCTGTGGGTAAACATGCACAGCAACTAGGAATCAACCCACGAAGGACAGTGAGGCCAAGGTCAAGAAATCCCAAACCAGAGTCAAGAGTAAGGGAAGAAGAGCTCCATTTCAAGATTACAGGTTGTAACGTAGGACGTCCAAAAAGGGAGGGATCAGCAGAAAGAACATATACTCGGATGTGTGTCTGCCTGTGAAGTGGATGCAAGAAGGGCAAGAGGGCTTCCCTGGTGGCGCAGTGGTTAAGAATCTGCCTGCCAATGCAGGGGACACAGGTTCGAGCCCTTGTCTGGGAAGATCCCACATGCCATGGAGCAACTGAGCCCACACGCCACAACTACTGAAGCCCGGGCGCCTAGAGCCCGTGCTCCGCAACAAGAGAAGCCACCGCAATGAGAAGCTCGCGCACTGCATCGAAGAGTAGCCCCTGCTCGCCGAAGCTAGAGAAAGCCCGCGTGCAGCAACGAAGGCTCAGTGCATCCAAAAATATAAATAAATAAATTTAAAAAAAAAAAAAGAAGAAGGGCAAGAGCTGGGAAGCAGAAAGGAAAGCAAGAGAAAGGCAGCGGAAAAGAGGAGGCTTCTGAAGCACTAGAGAGAATTCTAGAGACAAAAATTCCAAGCCAAATTCTACTCCCAGCTTGCTGAGTAGCTTCAGGTAATTCCCCACGGGCCTCAGCTTCCTAGTCTATAAAAGGAGACAATGGAGTGGGCTGGTCTTTTAGGATCTTTTTATCTTCAGCATTCTGTGACTCTAAGATTACTGCTGTTATGTTATCCTTCCTTTCTTCTCACCTGCAGGTATTTATGATGAACCTGTCTGAGCCTGAGGATAGGTGTGGATAAGCCAAGTCACACACTGTCCCATCACAGCTTTGGCATGCAACCTCTGGGGCCGCCATATTGATTCAAAGGCAGCCAATCCATAAGCTGTCCAGTGACATCATCTCTCCTAGCTGAGACAATTAGAGTCTTGCTTGGAGATAAGTATAACACAGAGGACAGGCACATGGGCCCGGCAGCCAGATTGTCCAGGTCCAACTCCTGGTTCCACTATTTACTGGTTATGTAGAAGCTGGGGAAGTTACTTCGTCTTACAGTGCCTCAGTTTCCTCAGATGTCAAATGGAAAAAATAATATAACCCATCACTTAGGGTTGTTGTGAATTTTAAATTATTAAATTGTTCATGTACTTAGAATAATCTAGAGCATATAGTAAGCACAATGAATATTAGCTATTCATATTCAATATATTACTGTTATTATTATTAATTATTAGTCTTGTGAATTCAAATTGGGAAATGTAGAGAGACAAAATTGGTTATCAGTAGGGTTGGAAAATGAAGTGTCAAGAAATAAGGTTGGGTCACGGCAAACGCATGTTGCATGCATGCCAAAGTTGTCATAGGACAGAAGCTGTAAGTAAGCAGGGCAGCCTGTCAGTAGAGAAAGGGAGAAGACACACAAAGAGACCTAAAGGGCATGAGAGAGAGTGAGAGAACCTGGGGCCCATGGGAGAGATGGGCAGTGGTCCATCTTGAGAGCTGTCTTGGTACCTAATGCATGCTAGACGTGGTCATTGTCTCAGTATAATAAGCCCCATTTTCTTGAGGGTCTCCTTGCAATCCAAGAGCATAACTAAAACAGAGCCCATAGACTGAGACATAATGCTTGGGCTCAAAGAGTTCTTTTAGTGTTTGTCAACTGGCAATCCCAAAGCAGAAATGTATGTTCAATAATAAAGACTTTCAAAGTATACTTTGAAACCAGTTGAGCAGTCATTTACCCTATCTGGGGAGGTGAGAGGATGGTGTTGTCAAGGAGGGCTTCCTAGAGGAGGTGATGCCAGGATTGCATCATAAACTATTGGTAGGAGGATGGGGGAGTCAGAAGAATTCAGACAGAAGGGACAGTAAAAGAAGATGCCCCAAATCCAGAAACAGCCTGGGGTACACACAGAAGTCCAGGCCAGCCTGCTGGGCTACTAAGGGTTAGGAGGGCAGCACATGGCCAGAACAGGTTTGAGGAGTGGCTTAGAACTTCATTTAACAAGTATTTACTGAGCACCTACTGTGAGCCAGGCACCATTGGGGAAAGCAAGCATAGAGCTGTGAGCAAGGGTAGCAAGGTCCCCACCCTCTTGAAGCTTGCATTTCAGTGGGTAAGGCAAGCATCATCCCATAAACAGAAAAATATCGAATTTTAAATAAAATTAAGGAATACGAAGTAAAACAAAGCAGGATAAGGGAATAGAGAGGGATGTGCTGAGGTGGGGAAAGGCTATTGCAGATGGCTGGCCAGAAGAGGAGATGGCATCTGAACAGAGACGTGAATAAAGACAGGGGGAGGCTGTGGGGAGCTTCCCGAGGTAGCTTTAGGTGAGAGATTATCTAGGCCTGAAATAGGGCGGCGCTGGTTAAGGTGGAGGTGAAGAAGCAGAGTTCTTCAACATTTGGGAAATAAACTTGTCAGGCCTTAGCGATTGTACAGATGTTGGGGGCATGAGAGAAAGGAAGGGATGAAGAACAACTCCCAGATTTCTAACTCAGGTAGCAAGGAAGGTAGTGGTGACACAACCTGAGACACAGAATACAGGAGGAAAAGCAGGTTGGGGATGAAAGGTGACAGGTCGTCCTTCAGAACAGTGGGGCCCTAGCATGATCCCTTAGATTGTGGTATCCCCAGCTGGGGAATCCAGAGCTGGAGCAGAGGCCTGGCTGGAATTTGGATTCAGGAGTGACTGGCCCATGGGTGATCAATGAAGCCATCAGCTGCACTGAGGCCGCCTGTCAGTCAGCCAACAAGCATGTAGTGAGCACTCGGCAAACGGCAGGCAGTGTGGCAAGTCCTGAAGGAGCGTCGTTTGTAGTGGGTCGTGAACAACAGTCTCCAAACAAGTAAAATGATTTCAAGTACTGATGATAGGGGCTGTGAAGAAATTAAAATAAGGTCACGGCATAAAGAGTATTGGAGGGGAGGAGGGGGTGGTGGCAGAGATTGCTTTAGCCCTGGTGGCCAAGAAGGTCCTCTGTGAGGACACGATGCTTGAAGGGAAAGCCGAGTAAGAAGGACACTGCCCTGTGAACTCTGGATAAAGACCCTTTGAAGCAAAAGAAATTATGTTCAGATGGGCGTGGCCTTGGTGTGTCTGAAGGACAGGTGAAAGGTCAGAGTGGCCAGAACAGAGTGAGTGAGGCAGGCTGGAGGGACAGAGGTCAGGGTGGGCCACATGGGGAGAAGACTGGGTTTTATCCTGAGGGAATGTGTAGAGTTAGAAGAGCAGAAGCCTGAGGAAAGATTCCTGGGAAACACCAGCCTGAAGGACGAAGGGAATGTAGTCACAAAACCAGGAGAGGGTAGGCTTTTGAGGAGCAAGTGAGAAATCCTCCAGCAGCAATGAATATATCCCTTTTATGTTCATAACACAGAACGGCTCCTGTTTTGTGAAGAATGGAATGAAAGGATCATTCAACTTCACCCACAGCCCACTTGTAAGCTAAAGGCCTGAGAAATGCGTATGTCCTGCCACAGTTTCTTGAGTTTCTCTTCCAACATAACAGCTTTTGTTTACCTGGTGATGTGTAGATCAGCATGGAATCGATGTCCACAGAAATGTTTTAAGATAGCTGCAGAAAGTAGTTCAGCATTGTATGCCTTCACTGTGCAGATGAGAAAATGCAAGTGCACAGAAGCTAAAAGGCTTTTCCAAGTCAATATAGGCCTAAGATCAAGATAGCATCCCTGCCCCGCCCCCCCCCCCCTCTCTCTCTCTCTCTCTCTCTCAGCATCCCTGTCTCCTTATTCAAAGACTACTTTTCATTTGGCACCTAGCTCATGTCTTTTGGGAGAAAGCTATCATTAGAAGTTTTTGGACCACCAAACCCCAGGGATGGGCTGGAAGCATCGCCACCTCTCTTTATCCACAGGCACGACACTTTGCTTGGATGTCTGGGATGGATGGAAGGGATTTCTGATGGGCTGTCTCCTCGGACAAAAACTTAAAGTCCAACGCTATTTATCAAATGAAGGACCAGTACTCAAGTATGAGATAAAGCAAATGCTAAACTAATTAAAGTAATTTTTGCTAAACTTTCATAGGAACTTGAGTCTGCAATTCACTCTAGCTGGGGTGCTGCTCCAAGGGAGTTCCCCTGAGACATTTTTACTGAGATATTTGCTCGAATAAGATAGCAGGGATGCCACCAGGGCTGACAGCCTTTGGCGATGTATTGTAATTCAGGTAGACTTTCATCAGGAAACACTATCTAAATGCACGACTTCAGTTTGGTTTGGATATTAGACTTTTATCGGCAGTTTTTAAAGGATACCAGAATAAGTGCCTTGCCACTCTCACATTCAATTATTCTAAAAAGCACTAATTGCTTATTGATTGGCTGAAAACATTGCCTACCTCTTCCTAAGCTATCATGTAACTTTTCAAATCCCATCTAATTCACACATTCATACTTTTGCCATACATGAAGTGTAACACATGCTGCTGGGGCAGTGGAGGAGGGTAGGCTCAGAGAAGCAGGTGGACATTTTAACATATCTCTGCAGCCAGCAGCTTCCCAGGTGCATAAACTGCATTACCCTTTAGGTTTTAATTCGGTGGTATTCAGAACAGTGCCCCCTTGTGGTGATTTAGTCATACTTTACAGAAGCACACACGCTCAGCAGGAGCTCTAAGGGCTCTGTGAAGTGACAGATTGGAAAACCAGCTTTTGCAATTTTATAAAATATTTAAACATTTAAAATTAATTTATATTTGGGGATAATTATAATTCTCTCTTTTCTTTCTTTGCTCTGAATCCAAAGAAATAGCTGTTGCATTGTTACTTTTAATAGTGCATACTTACTGAGTACTTTGTAGCATTGTGTTATATTTATTAACTAATTTTATACTTATAACACTTTTATGAGATGAATACTATTTTATCTTATTTTACAGATAAGGGAACTGACTTAGGAAATCTGCCCAATGTCACACAGCTAGCAAGGGCACAACTGGGTTTTAGATCCCCACCATTTAATAAACTCTAGTGCTCATGTACTTAACTATTTCCACTTAATCTTTAAATAAAATCTAAGAGCTCAGAGAATATAAACACGATATGCATATGATCAGAGTGAAAAGCTCCTTTTATTCCTCCACCCAATCAACAATGTATGTACTATGTACTATGAAAGCAATAAACAAGATATGGTCCCTGCCTTTAGCAAATTTATAGTCTAGTAGGGGAAACAGAAAACAGGTAACCAATTCCTGGAGAAACAGAACTGCAAAAGGTCTGGGAGTACAAACTCCAGTGCTCATCTACCTAGGTTCAAAGCCCCACCCCCTCAGTGTTTAGTCGTGTAAACTTAAGCAAGTAGTCATCCTGTACCTCCATTTCCTCTTCTATAAAATGGGGAAAATAATAGTACCTATCTCATAGAACTATGTTAGAGATTAAATGAGCTAGTATTATAAGGAACTTAGAGGGCCACCTGGCACATGGTAAGGAGGATACAAATGTTAGGTGTTGCTGTTACCATTCAGTGTGAAAATTGTTATGACATGGGCATTGTGCAAGAAGATATGGGAATGTATAGTATGGACAACTGTAGGGGATCAGGTAAAGCACCCCGAGAAAGGGACTTGAAGGGCTGATACTCAGGTAAACAGTAGGGAGAAGAATAAAAATGTCTCAAAACAGATGGAACCACACGTCCAAAGACCCAGGGGGCAAGAGAATGGATTCAAAGAACTGAAAGAAGTTCCACGTGGTAGATGATAGAGTAAGAGGAAGCTAGTGGCCAGGGGCTGGAAAGATAAGAAGAGGCCAGCTCATGCAGGCCCCTGTAGGAATGTGAAGGATTTGGATTTTATCGTTTAAATGTTGGGAAGACATTGAAGGCCATGATGAGATCTGCATTTTAGAATTTTGGCTCTGACTGCAATGTGGGGAATAGAGGCTGACAGGGAGACAGGAAAATAGTCCAAAGCAAAAGGCAGCCTGAGCTAGGTTTATGACAGGAGAGGTGGGGCTAAGAGGACAGACTGGGAAAAGATCACTTAGGAGGCCGAATCAACCAGTCTTGGTAACAAGAGTGCTCTAGTTCCCACAACATGCGTGTTGAGGATGAAAGCAAAGTCCAGTTAGTCCATGCAGGAGGGGCTCTTCTCCCCAAATCAAATTCAGAGTTGCTCATCTGCACTAGTGAATTTCAGACGAAATTGATATGTGAACCAAAAGGCCAGCATATTAATGTATAACTCTAATTAGTTATAATCTGTCAGAGGGTCCTAGAAACCCACATGTCCTGGGCAGACCATCTCTCTTATACAGGAAAATTACATGGGATGCCACATACACCTGAAAATTATGGTGTGGTGAGCACGCAGTCAGAGACGGGAGAGTTAGTTATACGCAGATTTTGGACAATACCAGCTAGCTGGCCTCCATCTCTACCATGGGGTCACAGAGAGCCTTGCCCAAGTAAATCCTGGACGAAACCTGATGGAACCCTGTCTAGCTTTGCCTCCCTAATTCTTATTTCTCTGAATAGTCTTCACCCATCATTCAATCTGTGCCTGATGGGGAATTGGAAGGATGGGGATGGCAGGAAGCCCAGTGTGGCTATAGTTCAGTGAAAGAGAAGGGGAGTGGTAGGAAGTGAGGCAGAAGCTGGGGCAGGGTCCAGGTGACAGGTGCCCTGAAGGCCTAGATGAGGAGTTAGAATTTCAATTACAGCCGGAAGCTACTAGAGGGTTTGGAAGAGAGCATAGGCCACCTCCAACATATGGAATGAAAAGACTGCTTAGCACTGCATGAGGAAAAGCCCGTAGGGGGATAAGAGGAGGTGTTAGAAAAGACGAAGCAAACAAACTTACAAAGCATTCAAATTTCTAAAATGTACTAAATTCCTTCCTGTGCTTCCCCAGTGAATATAAAGCTTGATATTTATCTTGAGCATTAGATTTTCGTAAGGAAAACACTGCTCCAAGGAAACCAGTTTGAATTATTTATATGTACACAACAGGACAATGTGTATAAGCAGGACCTGTGCAGTTTAACCTGTGTATTACTATAGACCTTTTCTGAAAATATTTTTTAAAGTTAGGAAGGTAAAAGTAAGGAAGAAATAAATATTTTAACTAGAATGTTTTGTGGGTATTTAGTGTAACTACCTTTGCCTGTTTGCTGACTTACTAAACAGCCCCATTCTCGCTTGTTTCATTCATTCAGGTATCAGAAAAGGGTTGCCCTGTACATCGCCGCCTTTTACGGGCACACTGAGCTCACTGAATGGGCCCTGAAGCAGGGTGTGCGGCCCCACGAGATGGTCGGCGTGCACCCCTACCGAGCTTGGTGCCATGAAGCCCTTCACGCAGATGTCTCTAAATGCCCCATTCATGCAGCCGCAGAAGCGGGCCAACTGTTGATTCTGAAGGCTTTTGTCAACTGCAGCGTGCTGTGCCTGGAATGCAAAAACGCAGCGGGACAGACTCCCCTTACCATTGCGTTCAAACACAAGCATGAAGACTGCGTATTATATTTACTGAGTAAAATGTGGTCCACTGTTTCTTTTCTGAAAATCTCAGTCCCCATGAGGATTTATATTAAATTAAAACAATGGGTACTCAGAGCTCAGAGTCACAACCTTAATAAAAGCCAGCTTTGCGGAGCAAGGGTCTTTGGAGCAAAAGTTGGAGACGTTGTGACGGTGGATGGTTTCACCAAACCCAAAATGACCTCCAAGAGCTGGCATAAGGCTGAGAACAAGGACTCACAAGGCACTGTGGGCAAACTACCGCCTCTCAGGGAGCAAACTGTAAGCAGGAAACGTGTCAATCCTGTGGCAATTTCACAGCAGGACACAAGAGAACAAACACTCAAATTTCCTCCGCTGGTAGATGCAAATACGTTCTTTGAATTACAAAAACAACAAAATCGGAAAAAAATTACTGCCACAGCTAGGAAAAAAGAAAAGCTCATAAAAAATACATATCTCCCCCAAGTCCCCCTCCCTCCAGTTTCAAGAGTGAGCTATTCACACCCATCTTTTTACTATGCAACACCCAGTGCCAACTTTTTACTCAGATCCTCCTTTGCATCTTTCTCAGAGCACAGTGGAAGGACTCCAAGGGAGAATGCCATCTACTACTTAGCTGTGGCCAGGTAAGGTTTTCTCTTCAAACAAACAAGGATAAACCTTTAATAGGGCAGGTCTAGGGGAGGAATGGTCTATGAAGCCATTACACTACCATGCCATGTAGTATAACACAGGTCTTTCCTGTGCATCAGTACCCAGCTTCAAGGACCTAGCCTTGTTCTAGGACAAAATGAACTGATTTTATTGGCCAATCCATGTAGTATTCTACTTGTCAAATTTTCAGGAAGAAAGGAGTTGTATCAATTAACAAGGTCACTTGTTTTTTTTTAAAAAAAAGTAAAAGAAATTGTTAATTATAATTAAAGGGATAAGGGGGAAACTTGAAATCTGGGAGACATCAAAAGTGTCATGGAAGCCTGGATGGTAATGAAAGTGGAAGGAAAGAAAAGAACAATTTAATGACAAACTGAATCAAAAAAACTTCAGTTGACTTATAGACAAGAAATACAGGCCGGGGGAGAGCTGTATTGGATAGGGTGATAGAATTGATATTAATATTTAAGGTAAGTTTAAAAAGTAATCCATTATCACATTTAAAGATATAAACAAGTGTGTTAGAAGTGGACTTTTTGGGCACATTCATTTCATAAAATAAAATTTTATATATTGGTCATCAGATTTCACTGAAAACACTACTCTGATTAGATCTCAAGATAAATACTTATGAGGTATTATTGGGTGCCAGTATTACAGTGAAAATATAGATTTATGAATGGTTTTTCCCCTTACTCGATATAATGAGAAGGAAAGAAAAAATAAAGCTAGATTGTTTTAGTTGCCTTTCTGTATTGGTCTTTATTTCAGATCTACTTTATTTCAGCTAGGTTGCTGCCACCTAGTGGTGAGAATAATTGCCATGGTGGTGAGCTATAAAACGCAAACTTCAGCATACAGCATGATGAGGTTGAGAAAAGATGAAGAAACTGCTTAACAGCTTCAATCTTTGTAATTTGTGAGATATCTCTGACTAGATGTATAAAAAGATAATCTAAAATTATAGAAAAAGACCAGAAAATTATTAATTGAAAAAATTATATAATCCATCTTAAAATCAGCCTGTAAACGTAAGGAAATACTGATCAGTTTTATCAAAGGATGCACATTCAAAATGATTTTATTTTTTAAACATCCAAAAAAATGCTTATTATGGCCCTGTGCAGTGCTAGGCACAATGGAAGTGTGCAAAAGTATCTGTGGTTAAGGTGGCCATGTATGTGGTTTTGGGTGAAAGGCTGCCAGTGTCTATTGTGTGTGGTGCTTTCTTGGGGAGGAACTGAGCTGTGATATATAGAGTTAAATGTATAAAAAGCACTAATCTCACATGTATGGCTTTTTGAATTTTATTTTTTTAATTTATTTATTTTTTATTTATTTGGTTGCCTCAGGTCTTCGTTGCTCAGGCTGACTCTGTAGTTGTGGCTCGCAGGCTCCTTAGTTGTGGCTCGCCAGCTCCGTAGTTGGACACGTGGGCTCCTTAGTTGTGACACGCAAACTCTTAGTTGCAGCACGCGTGTGAGATCTAGTTCCCGGACCTGGGATCGAACCTGGGCCACCTGCATTGGGAGCATGGAGTCTTAACCACTGCTCCACCAGGGAAGTCCCTGAATTTTTATATTTGCATACATGCATGTAACAACCACTCAGATCAATTGCAAAATATTTCTAGCACCCCAAAAAAGTTCCTTCATGCTCCTTGCCAGTCAATGACCCCTCCCAGATATAACCATTATTCTGATCTCTATCAATGAGATTAGTTTTGCCCCTTCTTGACTTTCATATAAAGGGCACCATATGTTATGTATCTTTCATGTCTGGCTTTTTTGTGCAACAAATTGTCTATGAGATTCATTCATGTTTTTGCATGTATTGATTCTTCTTATTTCTGTGTAGCATTCCATTTCTATGTAGTATTCCACATCTCTACCCAATCTCCTATTGAGGGGCATTTGAGTTGTAACTAATTTGGGGCTATTTTGAATAACACTCTGTGATTATTCTCGTATATAAGTTCGGTGGACATTTGCATTCATTTCACTTGACTCTATAACTAGGAATGGAATTGTTAGGTCATAGGGTTAGCTTTAGTAAACACTTCCACACAGTTTTCCCAAGAGGTTACACTAGTGTGCTGTTTTTGCAGGTATACTTCATAAGTATTGGAGTTATCAAGGGGAAGCAATTTCAAGGTTGAGAAGGGACTTGATGGGGAAAACATTTCATTCAACAAAGAGGTTAGTGCAGGGAATTCTCTGGCGGTCCAGTGGTTAGGACTCCATGCTTCCACTGTAGCAGGCAAGGGTTTGCTCATAGGAGGAGGGGTGGTCAGTCTGATTGTTCACTTCCTCTGGCAAAGTTACTCCTAACAAATCTTTCCAACTATATTGTTTCTCTTTTCCCAGTGCTTTTCTCTTCCCTCTATTTGTATTCTCTACTGCCTTCCCATCTGTTTTCTCCCCTTTCCACTGCATCTATCCCAGGATCTGTCCCACATCCCTCTACTGGTGGGCTGTGGAGGGATGGGGGGACCTGCACACCTCATGCGCCTGCAGGGCTCTTTCTGACCTGGCTCATTGTCCCCTCAAAGGAGTCATGAAAGCACCCATGTCACCCATGTCCACCTGAAGTCACCAGTCAAGCCAGGCAGCTAGGTGGTCTGAGCACTTACCACTAAAGGACCAGTACAGCTCTTGTGCCAAAACGTAAGGAGCGGACATGCGCTACCTTGAAGGCTGGGTCCACCATCATCAAGGTAGTATCATAGCCAGGAGATGGGGAAGGACCTAACTAATCCTTCCTGGTGCTAACCTGGGGGAATTGGGTCAGGGTGGATCCATCGGATGCTGCTGATTGTGTGGGAAGGGTGACCTCCCAAACCAGGACCCCAGACATCTCATCTGGTGTCATGTGAGAGCACTTGCTGGAACTCCACCTTTAGATTCACGAAAATATACCTGTGAGGGTTGACTCAAAGAGAGTATTGCTGCAGTTAGCTCAGATCCAGTGCTGGGTTGGTACATGTGGCTGGTGTGGAGATGATAGTAACTCAGGCCAGATTGAGTCTCATTCCCCAGAAGATGGTGTCAGCTTTATACAGATCAAAGAATATTTACAAGGTGTGTCTAGAAAACTTGTCTTCCTTACTGCTTATTGTCTGATTCCAGTGAGGTTGATGCAACTTGGAAGTCCAGCTTAGTAAAGATTCAGATATGGAGGATTTGTCCAGAAGCTTCAGTGTCCTGAGTGCACTGAGAATAGGTGACAGTCCCCAGTGGTGACTCTGATGGGCTCCCACGCTCCTGATAAAAGTAGAGCTCTCTGTGTTGTTTTGTTTTGTTTTGCTTTGATGGAAAGTACCAAGGATGGGGCAGGGGACCCTTGCCACAAGTTTAAACCACTGTGGTTGATGAGGGTGTTTGCCTCAGCCTTGGAAGGTGAATACAGGGAATAAACCTGCTTGGCCTGGTCATGCCCCTAAGCCTCACTCTTGATACAGGAGTAACTCCTCCCCAAACTCCTTTTGATAAGCACTCTATTTGTTGGGGATTGTAGGAGCAAAGGAGAGTCTGAGGGGAGATGAAAACAAATGAGGAGGCAGAGAAGTCTGTTTGGCCTGAAGGCAGTGTTGGTGCAGAGCAGAAAGCTGGGCAATGTAATATTTTCCCTTAAAAAAAGAATTTTAAGGGACTTCCCTGGTGGTGTAGTGGATGAGACGCAACACTCCCAATGCAGGGTGCCCAGGTTTGATCCCTAGTTGGGGATCTAGATCCCACATGCATGCCACAACTAAGAGTTCACATGCCACAACTAAGGAGCCTGTGAGCCACAACTAAGGAGCAGGTGAGCCACAAGTAAGGAGCCCACCTGCCACAACTAAGGAGCCCAGGTGCTGCAACTAAGGAGCCCATCTGCCACAACTAAGACCCTATGCAACCAAATAAATATATTTTTAAAAAGAATTTTAATTAGAAAATACAGTAATATGTGCTTTCTGGGAAGCATCCGAACAACACGGGAATGTATAAAGTAACCATGAAAGTCTCCATCCATCCTCCAGCCCCACTCCTCTCCCCTCTCATGAATCCCATCCGTCTCCCCAGAAGGCATCATTATTACTATTTGTAGCCTCCTAGAACTTTTCCATGTATCTCAATATATGTATGTGAGATATGTATGCGTGCATGCCCTTTTCATCCTAAAAGGGATTTTACTGCATTTATGTTCCCAAATATATATCTCTTAGACATAACCATCAAATCTTTCTATGCTAGGGAGAAGGAACTACCTTGTCCTTTTTAATGGCTGCCTAGTATTCCACGGCATCCATGTATAATAAGTTATTTAACCAGTCCTCTCTTGATTTACATTCAAGTTGTTTCCATTTTTCACCATGATAACACTGGTGCAATATATCCTTTTATGTGTAATACTTAATCATTTATGGAAGTATTTCTACAGGACACTTTCACTGAAGTGAAATTGCTTATTCAAAGGACATACACATACTAAGTTAACTTCCTGAAAGGTTGTAGCAAATTGTACCCATCTATACAGTATGAGAGGCTACTTCTGAGTGAATTACATATCTACAGCTAGGAGGGGCCAAGGCTCAGAGGGAGTTGTAGTGAAGGAGTGAAGAAGAGGACCTGACAAAGTCTCTAAGGGTCAGCTTGTGTGCTACTGTGTTATAAATCACCCTTCCCTGAGAAGTAACTGCCAGTAGTACTCCTGCCCCCAAGAACAGTTTGGTACAATTCAGTTGCTGGCCCTTGTAGAAAAAGGCCTGCCCTGTACTTTCCAAGTTTACCTTGCAATGGGTATGGGGCAGGTATTTTCTCTCTTTGATTCCTCCGGGATATAAACTACCCTCTCCCTCTCCCTGTCTCTCCCCCAACCCCACCCTCTGCATAAGGTACTGGGGTACAGTGGAAGCAGGGGCTAAGGCTCTGCTGACCTCCCTTTACTGGCAAGCTTGCCATTTTGCATAGAGGAGCACGTGACCCCTAGGAAAGCACAGGCACTGAGCAGGGCACCGTTCTTGTGCATTCCTGAGCACTGGGTTTAGGAGACCAGTTGCATCACATCATCTCCTCAGTTCTGCTTTGATGAGAGAGCCCACAAGAACAGCAAAGGGAGACATGAGCTGGACCTTCAGCTTACACAAGTCACAGAGTTGACTGAAACCTGAGGGTTCAGCCTCCCAGCCTAGCTTGTCCAATGCTGCATGCCCAGGCCTTGCCCTCCAGTTGAGGACCTTGAATCCGTGACCCATTCAGGTGGGCAAGAACCTTGTTTCCTCTGTTCACTTTTATATCTTTAGCACAGCGCCCGGCATACAGTAAGGGCTCAATAAATAGGTGTTTAATGGATGCATAGAAGCCAGGGAGAGGTGGATATAGTTATACCATTCTTTCCTCCCTAAGCTGGGACTTCTATGCTGAAAAGAAACACTGAGATTCAGTTAGGTGGTTGGGCTGATGGCCCAGTTAGTGGTTACTAATGGTTATTCATTCAACCAACATTTATTGAGCTGGAGGTATGGTGGTAACTTTCCTAGTTTTAGCACTGAAAGTTCTGTTTCCTGAGAAATCCCTCAGGCCTGGGCAAATCAGGACAGTTGGTCACCCTATACAGTCAAGAGCAAATACAGATACAGTCCTGCTCTTTGTGAGGCAAACCGTTTAGTTGGTGTGATGGGCATTATCACCCAGGCTAACTGGGGAAAGTGCTATGAAGGAGAGGAACTTGGAGAGAGAGGTTCTATGGAAGTCTGACATAGACCTTGACCTCCCTAAGAAAATGTCTGAGCTGAGATCTGAAGGATGGGAAGGAAGAATGCAGCGCTCCAGGTAGAGGAAAGAGTTTGTGCAAAGGCCCTGTGGCTGGAGCTTATAGGGAAGTTATGAAATGGGAAGATATGCTAGAGCAAAGGGAGAGAAGAGAGGTACAAGACAAACATGGAGAGGTAGGCAAGGCTCCATAAGAAGACCTGGGCTATTTTACCCTGGAAACAAGGAGAGAACATTGAATGGTTTGACCTGATCAGCTTTGGATTTTTTAAGACCATTTTGGCTTCAGTGTAGGAGAACAAGAATGGATTCTGGAAGTCCAGATAGGAGTCCAGGGCAGAGATGGTGGGAGACTGCACTATAGGAGTCATGGAGAGAAGTAGATGGGTTGGAGACAAATATAAGAAAGAAATTGATAGGATGTGGTGGTAGATTGCCTATGATAAGGAATGAGGGGCAGGGTGGATGGAAGGACTCTTGTCTTTGGAGATAATCAAAGCAGGGGTGAGGTTCTGGGCTCACAGAGACTCCCAGCCACTGCTGAAGCAGCACTGTCCATAGTGCTCTTTAGAGAGATATGGGCAGCTATAGGAAATCCCAGGTCTTCCCAGGAGCTTACAGACATATTTGCAGCAGGGCCTAGTGATCACAGAGTCCAAGCGAGAGCCCAGTTGATGGAAGCAGAATGATGCTGTAGCAAGGCAACCCTGTTGATGAGTATGCTTGTTGTCTTTGCATGCCAGACTGATGTAACCACATTTGGCTTTCCTGGGTAAGTTCCAGGAACCCAGAAAATGATGACTCAAGGACAAAATGCCTAAGTTAGACCACTTTCACACACTCAGGGGGGTCTGGGCTGGCAAAGAGGCAGAGGCTGTTAGAGAAAAAACTGACCTGGGAGGTGCCGGCCTGTACCCCTCCTGCCAACCCTGTCTTGTTTTTATTCACAGAGCCATCACAGTATTATATTAGCCTTCTATTTGTGTATGTGCCTCCCCACTAGAATCTAAGTTCCATGAAGGCAGGGACCTTGTGTGTTTTGTTCACTCTTTGTTTCTTCAGCACATAGAACAGTGCTTGGTATTGTTAAAAAAAAGAGACAATAGGCCCAAAATGGAGTCCCTTGTGCTAAGCCCCACATCAGCACACCAAGACTTAATACCTAACCTAATTGCAATGTCAACCTCTCTCCTAGTCTTAAAATAGTCAATCTGGAACTTCCTGGTCAGCAGTAGTAAGGTAATCTATCTGATAAAACCCTGCCATCCCCCAAAGAAAGATGAGGTAATGGCTCTTTCCTTGTCCCTGACCCCTTCTACCTATAAAAGTCTCCCAAATTATTCAGCTCTTCGGAGCTCCTTTCTGCATGGGATGCTGCCTGACTCACGAATAGTTGAATAAAGCAAATTATATCTTGAAATTTACTCAGTTGCATTTTGTTTTTTAACAACATATAGTAAGTGCTCAATAAACAGTTTTTGAATAAACACAGAAAAGCCAGAGTTCAAATGCCAGGGAGAGAATCAAGACAAGCGCTAAGCTTAGAGAGGAGCTAGATATGCAACAGAAAGGGAGAGAGAGGACTTTAAATCAATTCGGGTGAGATATGGAGAAAGGCTAAAGGTGTCTGAGTGATTTCCTTATGGCACAGGACTTGAATATATGGACAGCCTTGATGAGTTAACCCCATTTAGAGGGCCCAAGGAGACACAGTCATTGAGGTAAAGCGAGGAGTTAATCCAGAAGATTAAAGATGAATCAGCCAGACTTGCATCTAGTTCAAATGTTTGAAACACTAAGGTACTTTAACGCAAGGTTGCTCCTAATAGATTGAGTGAAAGCCCTTTAAACCTATGAGACTTTCCACACGAAAGGGGTGGTGGTCAGAAAAAGGAGCCAGGTAAAGGTGGCTACATGGTCTAAGACACTGTTTTGTGAAAGAGTAAGAAAGAAATTTAGTTTTCAGGAAAGTAAGTGGATTTGCAAAAGGCATTTTAGGGGATAGGGAGGAAGTGGCTGGAGATGAGACTGGCAAGGTAAATTACACCTACATTGAGACGCAATTTGTGGGTCCAAGTGGACAGTTTGCTTCTTATATTTTTCCATGGGGGAGGAAGTAGGTAGGAAGATCACAGAAGTTCTTTTTTATCAAACAAATCACATAATCAGTTCTTGTTTATTTTTGAAGACAAATCTGGTGGAGATGTGTAGAAGAGTCACTGGAAATAAGTAATACTAAGGGTGTGGAAGGACTACAATAGGGTTAGGAGACTCTGCAATAAGAGGAACAAGAGGCAATAAAGACCTGGACTGGAACAGCAGTAATTAGGGAAGAGGGGAAAGGCCAAATATGACAGATATTTCTGAGGAATAATCTACAAAATGTCATCGCTAATTGGGCTCAGTGGTGGACAGAGGAGGAATGAGTTTTGTTTCTGGCTTTGGAGATGGTGAAAAGAGTAACATCACTGTGTTAGAACAAGGATACTGAAAGGGACAAGTTTAGGAAGAAGATAAAAGACATGTAAATTGGAAGTGTGTGGGATGTCCAATTATCAAATGATTTTATTTGATAATTGGAGATATGCATCTTTTTGGAAAGGTTGTGATTTGGGAGTCATGAATATGGGAGTTGAAGCAATTAGTAAATAAAGCCTCCTGGTGAGGGTGCAGAGAGAGAGGAGGACAAAGGATAAGATCTCAGAGGACCCCAACATTCAAGGAAATGCAAAACCCCTCTGTAGTAAATCACATTCGCAACCTACAAAGTAGGAGCAATCATATTCACATTTATGTTTTTGTTAGCATACAGCCAGAGAATAACTATCACAAAATGTTGTTGCATTGCATTTCAGTTAAAGGCTATCAAAATACCTAAAATCTTACCCATGAAAAAATGTATTTGTGGTGGGAAAGAAGGAGAGGGAGAATAGGTCAGTATGTATAGAGATGCCTGGGGGAATAGTTAGAAAAAGGTTTGGGAGTTTCCTGATGGCCTAGTGGTTAGGATTCTGGGCTTTCACTACTGTGGCCAGGGTTCAATCCCTGGTCGGGGAACTAAGATCTCACAAGCTGTGCAGCGCAGCCAAAAAAAAAAAAAGTTTCAACCCAGAGAATTCTATGACATTGAGTGGCTTTCTATTTCTAGCTGTGGGTGCTAAGCTTCCGGTATTGCCTTGGGAAAATATCATTCCCACTGCTTCACAAGGAACTGGATTTAGAAAGATTCCTCTTTCCTATTTTACCTCCTCATATGACAAGATAAATTAGCCACAGCTACAAAATCAACCTAAAGATTTCCATCATTTTAGCTATAAATGGGGACAAGAATGGACCTCCTTATAAATTATGTTCTGTTTTCTTACAGTGCCTTTAAAGAGAAACGACGGCTTCAGCAGTTAGGAATAGCAAGAGTCCTAGCGAAAAAGAGCATTTCTAACCTGACTACCCAAGAAGGCCTGACAGCGTGTGAAAATCCCCCGGAAATTTTGCTTTGAAAAGTCATGACAATCCCAGTTTGGGTGAAGACCTGGTCAAACAGAACTCCTAGTTCTAATGCTAACATTTCTAATAACAGTTCTAATGTTGGAATTTCTAATAACAGTTCTGACGCTACATGACTATCAACAGGTTATTTAATGTTTAACACCATGTTTCCTTGGACTCCATCACACAAAGTGAAAATTTAGGACATTTGTTTTTGCATAAAGAGTCTGAGGAAGAATTCATAAGAAACTAAGAATAGTAGTTGCCAACAGGGTAGGGCAACTGGGAAGGTGGGAAACGAGGACATGAGCAAGAATGTTTACTTTCTCTTATTTTTGCTTTCCTGGGATTTTTAAAAATACTTTTTGTTTCTTAAACCATATGAATGTAGTACATAGTAAAAAATTAACTTAAAAAAATTCTATATAGGGCAAGTCCCTAGGAGAGTTATAAATACCATCTAAGTCTAATACTGGTCTCAGACATCTTTTGAATTTCTGCTAAAACACTGCTTACTATTAATTTTTAAAAATTGAGGTAGAGGGCTTCCCTGGTGGCACAGTGGTTAAGAATCCGCCTGCCAATGCAGGGGTCACGGGTTCGAGCCCTGGTCCGGGAAGATCCCACATGCTGCGGAGCAACTAAGCCCATGCGCCATGGCCGCTGAGCCTGTGCTCTAGAGCCCATGAGCCACAACTACTGAGCCCATGTGCTGCAACTACTGAAGCCTGTGTGCCTAGAGCCTGTGCCCCCACAACAAGAGAAGCCACCGCAACAAGAAGCCTGCATGCCACAACTACAGAAAGACTATGCACAGAAACAAAGACCCAATGCAGCCAAAAATAAAAATAAATTTAAAAAATAAATAAATTTATAAAAAAAAATTGAGGTAGAGTTTTCATACAGTAAATTGCAAAGATCTTAAATCAACGGCTTTAACTAATATATACATCTGTGTAACTAACAGCAATCAAGATGTGAACACTTCTATTACCCCAGAAAGTTCCTTCAGGCTCCTATCTAAGTCTATCTTAATCCATATAGACACCTGCTATTCTGATTTCTTTTTTTTTAAATAAATTTATTTATTTTATTTATTTATTTTTGGCTGCATTGGGTCTTTGTTGCTGCGCATGGCCTTTCTCTAGTTGCGGTGAGCAGGGGCTACTCTTTGTTGTGGTGCACGGGCTTCTCATCGCAGTGCCTTCTCTTGTTGTGGAGCACAGGCTCTAGGCGCGCGGTCTTCAGTAGTTGTGGCACGTGAGCTCAGTAGTTGTGGCTCACGGTCTCTAGAGCACAGGCTCAGTATTTGCGGTGCACGGGCTTAGTTGCTCTGCAGCATGTGGGATCTTCCTGCACCAGGGCTCAAACCCATGTCCCCTGTATTGGCAGGCGGATTCATAACCACTGCGCCACCAGGAATTCCTGCTATTCTGATTTCTACCTCCATGCATAACATTTCCCAATTAAAGGAATCATATAGTTGTTTACTTTTATGTCTGGGTTATTTTGCTCAACGTAATCTTTTGAGACTCATTTACATTGTTGTATGTGTTAGTAGTATATTGTTTTCCTTTTTCTCTATGTAGTAATATCCCTTTTTTCATTCCTGATATTTGTATCTTTTGCCCTCTCTATTTTATTTTTGTCATGAATAGTCAGTCTTGTAATGATTTTGTCAATTTTACTAGTTTTCTACAATGAATCTTTTGTTTATTCTTTATGTTGTATATTTGCTTTCTAATTTGTTAATTTCTTGACAGTTTCTACTTCTCTGATTAAATACTTTATCTGTCATCTAATGTTTTGGACATATTATTCATAGTTATTTTAGAGTACAGGTCTAATAACTCCAATATCTGTACTTCCTCCATACGAGTCTTCCGTAGATCTTTTTTTACTATTGAGTAGTATTCCATTGTGCAGGCACACCATAATTTATTCAAATGTGTGTACCTTTGGGTTGCTTCAGTTTTGTGATATTGTGAATAAAGCTGCTTTAAACATTACTGTAAAGGTCTTTTTCTGGTCATATGCTTTCCTTTCTTTTGGGCAAGCACCTAGGTGTGGAATTGTTAGGTAATAGAGTAAATGTACATTTAACATTATAAGAAACTACCTAACAGTTCTCCAAAGTGGTATTACTGTTTTACACTTCCACTAACAGTATACAAGTATTCTGGCTGCTTCACAGATCCACCAAAATTTGGTGTTATTAGTACTTTTGATTTTTAGTTATTCTAGTGGGTTTGAAATGACATTTTGTGGTTTTAATTTGCATTTCCTTAATAACTAAATACTGAATGTTTTTTGTGTGCTTATTGGCCATTTGTACATTTTCTTTTGTGAAGTGTCAACTCAAGTTTTTTGTCCGTTTAAAAAATTGTGGTGCTTTCCTGGTGGTGCAGTAGCTAAGAATCCGCCTGCCAATGCAGGGGACACCGGTTCGAGCCCTGGTCCAGGAAGATCCCACAGGCCGCGGAGCAACTAAGCCCGCGTGCCACAACTACTGAAGCCCATGCGCCTAGAGCCCGTGCTCCGCAACAAGAGAAGCCACCGCAATGAGAAGCCCGTGCAACAAAACGAAGAGTGGCCCCCGCTCACCCCAACTAGAGAAAGCCGTGCGCAGCAAGGAAGACCCAACACAGCCAAAAATAAATAAATAAAATTTAAAAAATTGTGTTGTTTACCTTTTAATTATTGGTTTATCAGAGATTCCAATATACTCATGATACAAGTTGGTTTATTTTTGGCTGCACTTGGGCTCAGTAGTTGGATTCTAGAGCGCAGGCTTCAGTAGTTGTGGCGCACGGGCTTGGTTGCTCCGCAGCATGTGGGATCTTCCTGGACCAGGGATCAAACCAGTGTCCCCTGTATTGGCAGGCGGATTCTTAACCACTGCACCACTGGGGAAGTCCCACAAGTTCTTTGTCAGATACATGTATTGCAAATATATTTTCCCAATCTGTGGCTCTCTTTTTCATTTTATTAATGGTATCTTTTGATAATGAAAGTTTTTAACTCGAATGAAGTACCATTTATCATTTTTTTCTTTTATGGTTCATGCTTTCTGCTTCCTCTCTAAGAAATCTCTGCCTACCCCAAATTCATGAAGATATTCTTGTTTTCTTCTAGAAGTTTCATCGTTTTAGCTCTTATGTTAGGTCTATAATCCATCCTTAATTATTTTTGTGTGTGTGATGTGAGGTGAGAGTCAATTCTTTTCCATAAGTTTATCAAATTGTTCTAGTACAAGTTGTTGAAAGTTCTTTCCCCTCATTGAATACCTTGGTACTTTTGTCAAAAATCAATTTACAATATATGTATGGATCTATTTCCAGACTCTCTATTCCATTCCATTGGCCTATTTATTTTTCCTTATACTAAAACCACACTGTCTTAATTACTATAGCTTTACTGTGGGCCTTGAAATCAGGTAGTATGAATAACTTTGTCCTTTTTCCTACTTTGTTTTGGCTATTCTCAGCCCTTTGAACTTCCAAGTAGATTTTGAAAATAAACCTGTCGGTCTCTATAAAAATAAAGCCTGTTGGGATTCTGATTGGTCACAACTGACATCTTAATAATAGTGAATATTACAGCCCACGATATATTTCTCTATCCATAGTATATGTCCCCATTTAAGTCTTCCATGATTTCTCTCATCAATGATTTTTAGTTTTTAGTGTAGAGGTCTTACAAATCACTTATTGTTTTCTTAAATATTGCATATTTTTGATGCTATTTGCTAGGAAGATTTTTAAGATAGATTCTGTTACAATAGTCAGAAGCACCTAAAATCTAAATCTCATTTAAAAAAATAACTTTAGGTTTCTAGTTTGATATTATGGGGTTGGGGCACATAGAAGGTTAATATAAAAGAAAATACAAAGATGATACCAAAGAGATGTTGTAAGGCAGCATGTATATAGGTATTAGTTCATTGTAGAGACAGCAAGAGGGGACAGTGAGTGGAACAGGGCACAGCAAAGGTTCTGGGGTACTGGTAACATTCTATTTCTTTTTTTTTTTTTTTTTTTTTTTTGTGGTACGCGGGCCTCTCACTGTCGTGGCCTCTCCCGTTGCGGAGCACAGGCTCCGGACGCGCAGGCTCAGCGGCCATGGCTCTCGGGCCCAGCCGCTCCGCGGCATGTGGGATCTTCCCGGACCCGGGCACGAACTCGTGTCCCCTGCATCGGCAGGCAGACTCTCAACCACTGCGCCACCAGGGAAGCCCACATTCTATTTCTTGATCTGGGTTAACAGATGTGTTCAATTTGAGAAAATTCAACAAGAAGTATTTTTTAAGAATCTGTATCCTTTTCTGTGTGCATTTTATCATCCAGTTGAAAAAGTTAACTAAAATAATGAAAAAAAATTCAGGAGCTAATTCATGCATTCGACGGCAGCCTCAGACTCATGAGAGGGCAATTCAATTTTCTCAATAATGTATGTATAAAACCTTCTTCAGAAAATGCCAATTTTGCTGATCTGCAACATAGTCTAAGTAAGAATTGGGCTCTCTCTGCAAATGCTGCTTCAAGACCTAACTAACAAGTTTAAAAACCTGCCTTTCCGTGCCCCAGTATGGGAAACAATTTCAGTTTCAGTCAGATGCAAGGGATGAGGTAGACACAGAGAGCACAGCTGAAAAACTCTTCCAGTTTTCGCTTCTGCCCAGGAGACATGGAGTATAGAGAGCTTGACGTATAGACAGACAGCTTTCTATCTATATCCCTAGATATAACAACTGTAGATGTGAAGTCTCTCTCTGTCTCTCTCTCTCTTTTCCCCCATGCTTTCCCCCACCAAGACAGTGAGATTTGAAGACTATCAATTAGCCATTCTGTAGTCTCTTATATTTGCACCACAACAGGTGAGAAGAGTGAGTTGGTAAAGGAACCAAATTCTCACACTGCCCCCCACACATACAAATAAAGACAAGCGTAGTCGTCGTCTTCCTCGTCCTCATTGTCTTTATCCTAATTTATAATCACTCACAGAACTTGTTACCAACCTTCAGCTTTCAGCCTCCTGTGCAGAATGATGGGTTTTGGAGCAGGTGATCAAGGGCTCTGACCTTCTCCTTCCAGCTCTGTCACTGGCTTATGACATAGTCTTTGGAGCTTGGATTCTTCATCTGTACAAACGATGGCCCGCACCGTACAAATGATGTCATGGCTATTGAGCATATTTAATAAGATAAATCAAGTAAGATAACATATACAACAGCTCTGTACAAACTAATACCTCTATAAAAGTTACTTTCAACTGCTTGACCTGTCTCTCAGTTTCATTGTCTCTAATGGGAACAATAATGGTACCTACCTCATAAGGTTCTTGTGAACTCTAAATAAGTTAACTGTACGAACAGTTCCTGACATAGTGCTTAATAAATGTTAGCTATTGATATTATTAATGTAAGCTCCACGGGGGGGAGGGGGGGGCGTGTCGAATTTTAAACTTCTTTTCATCTTCCTCAGAGCATAGCATTCTACACCCGGCAGGCTACAACTGACTGGCGAACGGAACAATCTTCTCATGCCAGACTGCGCTGCGGAAGGCATTTGAGTGTAGGACGGCGGAAGGCGGAACCGAAAGCTCGGGACGCTGAGACGCCGGAGCCTTTTTACGCTTGGACTCAGGGCCCGGAAGTGGCGAGGACGGGGTTAGCGCTGCGGGGTAAAATCGGCTAGCCGGAGAAGATGCTGCTGGACCTGTCGGAGGAGCACAAGGAGCACCTGGCCTTCTTGCCGCAAGTGGACAGCGCGGGTCAGGGGGCCCGGCGGCGGAGGGTGGTGCTCTGCGGTCTGGGAGGGGATCGGTGGGAGCGCCCGGTGCTAAGGGTCTCCTGGCTTCCGTTGCAGTGGTCGCTGAGTTTGGGCGAATTGCGGTGGAGTTCCTGAGGCGTGGCTCTAACCCCAAGATCTACGAAGGCGCTGCGAGTAAGCAGGGGGGAGGCACAGCGCTGAAAACTGCGCGGAGAAGTGCGTTCTCTGTTCCCCTGGAGGGGAAGGGGTTATTGGGACTCTAAAGGTCTTATTCCCATTGTGGCAGAATAAAAGCAGAAGGGCTCTTCAGTCAGGGCGCAAATCCTGCCCGTCCCCTAAGTATTGTGAGTTTTTAAAAGCTTGTATTAAGCCGATTTCCTGACGTGTTAATGGACATAATACCATCTGCCAGAATACTGTGATGCTTACCTACATCCAAGTGTGTGGAATAGCTGGGTGAACCATAAATATACAAGTGTTTGGTTATTATTAGTTGTTCAGACATCTACTTTTGCTGAAGGATTTTTACCCCGATGGAGGAGGGACGGTTTCTATTATTGTCCCTTCTGCCAGGCGTGAAGTAGCGGCACACTCAAGAGAAGGACTGTGCGCCTGGTATTGTCTCCACGGGTCTGTTTTTGTAAAGGTTACATGGTGGGAAATACTGAAGGCATTTGGCTGGGAGTGGAGAATGAACCGGAGGCTATTACCAAGTAATTATTTTTTATAATAATTGCAGTGTTTGAAAACATGGAATAATAGATAACATTTACCCTTTAGAGTTTGAATAAAAGAATAAATACCACATAATTTATTTGCTCATTTTTCCTCTTTTTTCAGGAAAACTCAACGTGAGTAGTGACACTGTCCAACATGGTGTGGAAGGATTAATACAACTCCTCACTGAAAGTTCAAAGCTCATGGTAAGGGCTTTTGTGGACTGTTTTGTATTAGCAGGACCTTAAGGAGGTTCCGTATACTCTACATCAGTCCTGACAGGATCTGCTCATTTCAGTAATGTTACTGGTTTATAATGGATTTAGTGAAGCCATGCCTAAGCAATCTGACTATAATGTGATCTGCTGGCATGAACACCTCTTGTCAGTATAAATTAGAATTGCCTCTAATTCTGCATGTTATTAAACCATATACTATAGTATGTATCCCAAGAGGAGGGAGAATGAAATGATTTAATTTTTTGCATATTAGCAGTATATAGCTTATTGGAGAATTGAGAACATTTTTTCCATTTTTTTTTAAGTGTTAGTTTCCCCTTCCTTAATACTAGCTGAGGGATCTTGTACCAGTATTTGTTTCTTCATGCTCATAATAGAGAAAAATATTTGAAAAATTACAAGTGGCTGCATGGGGCTTAATTTACATATTATCCATTCTACCGTGTCTCAGATTTACCTTTCTGTAAGAATCACGCGTGACCCTTGTTAGCCAGATTCCCGGTTCCTACCTCAAACCTATTGAATCAGGCTTTCCAGAGGAGGGGCTTGAGAATTAATCTTTTCCCAAGGTGCTTCAAGTGATTCTTAAGATCAGGCGAATTTGGGAAACTACACTAGGGGCTCAACATTTTGATAGTGAATCCTAATGCTGGAAGTGATAAAAGATACAGTGTGGCTTACTTGAGTTGTTTTCACCCTAACAGATTATTTGAGTGCTTATGAGCAACTACATAAAAAATTTATTTTATAGATCCCTTTTGTCAGACTTCCTAAAATATTACACTTACAGGTGGTCCACAGCAAATGCCCCGTCCCATAAATCCATGTTGCATTACTTGATATGGGGAACTCATTTTTGCTGCCCTAAGCAATTCTTTCTGGCCCTATCCAGAGCTTTCCTGGCTGCTCTCCTCCTGAGAATAGATCTCTAGCCTCTTGCTCTTCTGTGTAGTCAAACTGAATCTTCTGACAGACCACCTGGTGTGATTGGTCAGCTAACCCAACCTGCCCGGCCCCAAGGACTATAATCTCCTCCACAAAGGCAATGAGCCTGTTTGTTTTGTTCAGCTCTGTCTTCGTAGCACAAGACCTATCCCACAGTAGGATCTCAGAAAATATTTGTTGAAGGGATAAAATACACAAGCCTATGCTATTATAAACAGAAACAAGTTTAATGACATTAACAAACCTGAAAAAGAAAGGGTGGCATGCAGAAATTGGAAAAGAGCAAGGAAAGTAGAGTTAAAGTGGCTGAGGTGAATACAACGAAAGGAAGAGGAGCAAAGAGAAAGACTGCTTTCTCTACCTTTTCTCTACCTTTCTATCCCCTCCTCACTTCAATCATCCAATAAGGGAGTAAAAGCAAGGCTGCTGTTGGCAGCTTCCTTTTCTCCTATTGAGGGTCAGTGCCAGTATTAGGATTGGTCCCCAGTAATGCTGAACCATTGGACAGCAAAACTGTGACTCCATGCCCTTCTCTCCCAGCTCCCTTTCCTGGTCAAATATATGATTTCTTTGTGTCCAGTCAGCATCTGAGTATCCCACTAGGACTTACCCAAACCAGGAGCCCTCATTCTCTCACTAAGCCTTTTTTTTAAAAAAAGTCTTTTGACACCATTCACCTATTTCTCCCATCCCACCTCCTACTCCCTGCCTCTGGCAACCACCAATCTGTTCTCTGTATCTATGACCTTGGTGGGCTTTTTGGTTTTGTTTTTTAAGATTTGACATGTAAGAGAGATCATACAGTATTCCTTTCTCTGACTTAATTCACTTAGCATGATGCCCTTGAGTTCCATCCATGTTGTTGCAAATGGCAAGATTTTATTCTTTCGTTTTTTCTCATGGTGGATAATATTCCATTGTGTATATATGCTACAATTTCTTTATCCATTCTTCCATTGACGGACAATGAGTGTGCTTCCTTATCTTAGCTATTGTAAATAGTGATGCAGTGAACATGGTGGCACATGTATCTGTTCAAGGTAGTGTTTTTGTTTTCTTGGATAAATACCCAGAAGTAGAATTGCTGGATCATGTGGCAGTTCGATTTTTAATTTTTTGAGGACCCTGCATACCGTTCTCCATGGTGGCTGCACCAATTTACATTCCCACCAGCAGTGCACGAGGGTTCCCTTTTCTCCGCATCCTCGCCAACACTTACCTCTTGTCTTTCTGATAAGAGCCATTCCAACAGGTGTGAGGTGACATCTCATTGTGATTTTGATTTGCATTTCCCTGATGATTAATGATGTTGAGCATCTTTTCATGTACCTGTTGGCCATCTGTATGTGTTCTTTGGAAAATGTGTATTCAGATCTTCTGCCCATTTTTTAATCGAGTTGTTTGGTTTTTTGGCTATTGAATTATATGAGTTCTTTATATTTTTTGGATATGAACCCTTTATCAGATATATGATTTGCAAATATTTTCTCTCATTCAGTAGGTTGCCTTTTTATTTTGTTGATGCTTTCCTTTGCCCTGCAGAAGCTTTTTATTTTTTTAATTTTTTATTATAAATTTATTTATTTTTTTTTTGGCTGCGTTGGGCCTTCATTGCTGCGCGCGGGCTTTCTCTAGTTGTGGTGAGTGGGGGCTACTCTTCATTGCGGTGTGCGGGCTTCTCATTGCGGTGGCTTCTCCTGTCGCGGAGCACGGGCTCTAGGCATGCAGGCTTCAGTAGTTGTGGCTTGTGGGCTCTAGAGGGCAGGCTCAGTAGTTGTGGCGCACGGGCTTGGTTGCTCTGCAGCATGTGGGGTCTTCCCAGACCAGGGATCGAACCTGTGTCCCCTGCATTGGCAGACAGATTCTTATTCACTGCGCCACCAGGGAAGCCCCCAGAAGCTTTTTAATTTGAAATAGTCCCACTAGTTTATTTTTGTTTTTGTTGCTTATTTTTATGTATCAGAAACTCAGAATTTGGAATAGTGGGCAAGGGTTGCCTTTTACTAAGGAGTGTTATTTCTTTTACTAGACAGAAAGAATTAAGGGATTTCATATTCTTTTGCATATATCCAGTATTTCAGCATTTCCTAGACAAAAATACATTTTGATGTTCTGTTAAACTCGATTCACTTTTAGATTTCTGAACTGGATTTCCAAGACTCGGTTTTTGTTCTTGGATTCTCTGAGGAATTGAACAAATTGTTGCTTCAGCTTTATCTGGACAACAGAAAAGAGATCAGAACTATCTTGAGTGAACTGGCACCAGACCTTCCCAGTTACCACAGCCTTGAGTGGCGACTAGATGTACAGGTATGACTATTTTTTTTTAAACCTGACATAGAATATAAGATTTATTTTAGGTTTATGTCCTGAGGCTTCTTGTGTTCTTTACCATCTTAACCAAACTCTGGTTTGAAACTTTAGTTTTTTAATGTTCATTTTTAGACCATTTCCCAAATAGTTCATTTTCTTATATTTTTAATGTGTTCACATTGGTTTAATTTGTGAAGTTTATAAGAAATAGGTTATTTGCAAAAGCAGATGGCTATCCATATTTTTAAAGTGGTGCTTAGCTTTTTAAGAACTTTCTGTCTAAATAAAACACATATGTAAAAAAGTACACAGGTCAATATACAGCCCAATGGATTATGTGGTGAAAACGCTCATGAAACCAACACTTACCCATGACCAGCACCTCAGAAGCATCCTCCTTGCCTCCTACCAATTACTTCCCCTATCCTCCTTTTCAAAGGTAACTAGCGTCCGGACTTCTGATGCACAGATTACTTTTTCCTGCTCTTTAACTTTCTATACATGGAATGATTCAGTAAATATTCTTCTGTGTCTGCCTTCTTTTTGTGAGATTGAGTTGTTTTTAAAGCCACATAAATAACCAAAAGGGATATTTCAGACTATCACGTGAAGCCCTTTCTCAAGCAGTGACAGATAAGTTAGTTAATAGATGTTTGCTGAATGCCATCCACTCACTAATCAGCTGTAATCAGAGCTGTTCTGAATGCTTTGGGACACAAAAGAAGTGTAAGACACTTTCTCAGCTGGAAAAGATGTTATCTGGTTAGGGATATTAGTGTCCTCAAAATAACTAGTAATTAAAGATAGTTGTGAAATAAGGTTCTGGAGAGGAAAAAAAGAATAGAATTGTATAAATGAAGGTATAGCTGAGTATTTCAAAAAAGCTATATAGCTCAGGTAGTTCAGTGTACACTGGCATGATCCAGAAAAGCTTCAAGAAAAGGAGGTGAAATTTCAGAAAAATGAATGGGTAGAGAAAACCAGGGTAATATTCTTGACAGAGGAGACAGCATAAGTTGTAAAGGCCCACGTGGACATGGGAATGAACAAATGAATATGTGGGATAGCCCCCTAGTTCCCAAACTTGATTGCACACTGGAATAACCCAGGGAACTTTAAAAATTCTGATGTCTGTGTTCTACCCTAGAGGTTCTGATTTATTGGTGTGGAGTTTGGCCTGGGTATCAGGATTTTTTAAAGCTCCCCTGTCACCCAGGTAATTCTAATGTGCAATAAAGTTTGTAAACTGCAGTAATAGTGGATTCTTCCTCATTTGAATGGCCCAGATAGGTTATAGAAATTCAGTTAGAGTTTAGCAGTTATATCCCAGTGTGTTGAGTGCTTGAATATATATTAACACAGAAGAAAGTATAAATAGATTATAGGCTCTTTGACGGTAAGTGCTGTGTCTTGTTCACTACTGTGTCTCCGACACAATGCCTGACACATAATAGGCATTCAGTACTGAATATAAATAAGGAGAGGTGGTCAGCAGCTTCTTAACCGTGTTATTTATTAAATATTTCTTGTACACCTATCATGTGCCAAGTGGTGTGGCTACAGCAAAGAACTTGACACAGTTTATGCTCTTGGACACCTTAGAAGCAGCAGCTCCTGTGGGGCTCACGGGGAGGAAGAGATCACTGTGGTTATGCCGTTATGTTTACGTCCTCTCATAATAACCAGGTGGAGGAGATTTGGGAATGGTCGTGTTCATAAACTTCAGCACTAGTTTATCTTGTATCCCTCTCTTATGTGGAGATAGCTTCTGACTTTTGGGTTCCAGTAGCCCTTAGAGGTTTTTTTTTCAGCTTTATTGATTTGCTTTGAGTTTTTCCATTATTAAGACATTTTTAGAAGTTAGAAACTTAGGCAATTGAAATTTCTAAAATTAGACTCAAGAGAGTTCATTTGCCCAGTAAAATGAGTTTAAATTGCTGTGTTACTGCAAGGACTAATACAGTTTAATGTTGAGAGTATATTGAATGAATATTGCCATGTGGTGAGGTGTATTTAAGGGCTGAAAAAGCTACTCAGAGAACTAATGGATTTACTGAGCTCAAGGAAGGAAGGAAAAGAAGTCTTGTCAGATGAAGACCAGATAAATGGCTAGGAAACTAGTAACAGGATATAGAACCTTTCATTTTTGAGTAGCTGACTCATCTCATGGAGACTGGTAGCAAATGGATAGTTACCAGCTAATTATTGTGCAGTTGCTGATGGGAAATAAATGAATCATCATAGGTTAGTTTCTAATAGAAGCATTTCCCGTACTTCATAAGTTGCCAGCACTTGTTAAATAGCATCAGTACATTGAATGCATCTGAGACCGGTGCAGGAGCATGTTACCTTTAGGGCTGATCCTTTTAAAGTTGCTGCTGTTATTTTTACAGGGAGAAGGACAGAATTTCATCCCCATTAAAAAAATAAGTCCATATCAAGAACTTTGTGGAAAGAAAAACTTTGTGGGCTACTGTTCTTTATCCTGTAGTACTGTCATTCAGTACCTTTGAATCACCCTCCCCAAATTACAACCCCCTCCGAGCCCCGTAAGGGTAACTATTATCCTGAATTCCTGAATTTTCTGTTAATCTTTTCTTTATAGTTTTTTTAATATATATATTTTCACTAGACTGTATAGTTTTTAGATTTTCATGTATTCTTCTGCAACTTGCTTTTTTTTTTTTTTTTTGTCTTTTTTTATTGTTGGCTGTGTTGGGGTCTTCGTTGCTGCACACGGGCTTTCTCTAGTTGCGGCGAGTGGGGCCTACTCTTCCTTGCGGTGCTCAGGTGGCTTCTCTTGTTGTAGAGCATGGGCTCCAGGCACGCAGGCTTCAGTAGTTGCGGCATGCGGGCTCAACAGATGTGGCTCATGGGCTTAGTTGCTCCGCGGCATGTGGGATCTTCCCGGACCAGGGCTTGCATCCGTGTCCCCTGCATTGGCAGGTGGATTCTTAACCACTGTGCCACCAGGGAAGCCCTGCAACTTGCTTTTTTGATTGAACATTTTCTTTTTAGATTTATTCATGACAATTCATGTTGCTGTAGTTCACTTCTTTTTGCTGTCATTTAGTAAGCATTTCACTGTATGAATAGTCTCAATTTATCCATTCTGTTGTTAAAGACTATTTGAGATTTGTTTAGTTTCGGACTCTTGGAAGCAAATACTATTATGAATATGTGTATATGTGTAAGAGTTTAAGGTAAATACCTAGGAGTGGAATTGCTGGTCATGTATACGTTTTCCAAAGTGATTCTGTCATCACTCTCACCAGCAGTGGATGAGAGTTTTCATTACCATCACCTTACAGTGCTCTGTATGGACAGGTTTCTAATTCTTGCAAGTCAGATAAACAGTATCTTACGATTTTATTGGCCATTTTACTGATTTGTAATAAAGTTGAACATATTTCCTATGTTTATCTATTTGTGTTACTTCTGCAGAGTGCTTAGATAGGTCTCTGTACAATTTTTTCTTGGTTTTGTGGGGTTTGTATTAAATCAGAGCAGTTCTTCGTACATTTTTTTTTTTTTTTTTTTTTTTTTGCGGTACGCGGGCCTCTCACTGTTGTGGCCTCTCCCATTGCGGAGCACAGTCTCCAGATGCGCAGGCCCAGCGGCCATGGCCCACGGGCCCAGCCGCTCCGCGGCATGTGGGATCCTCCCGGACCGGGGCACGAACCCGTGTCCTCTGCATCGGCAGGCAGACTCTCAACCACTGCGCCACCAGGAAAGCCCCTTCATACATTCTTGATACTAAGTTTTTTTTTTTTTTTTTTTTTGGTTGTATGTGTTATAAAATATCTTTTCTCAGTTTGTGGCTTGTTTTTCCACCATTTTTAGGTATCCTTCAAAGAAATTTTAATGATTGTTCAATGTATCAGTTTTTTTCTTTATGGTTTTTTTTTTATATCATGTTTAAGAAACCCTTCCATGCTGACTATACATCCTGATTGACTATACATTCTGGTTTCTTTTTTTTTCCCCAAAGGTTTTTTTTTTTTAATATAAACTTATTTTATTTATTTATCTTCGGCTGCCTTGGGTCTTTGTTGCTGCGCACGGGCTTTCTCTAGTTGTGGCGAGCGGGGGCTACTCTTCATTGCGGTGCACGGGCTTCTCAATGCGGTGGCTTCTCTTGTTGCAGAGCACGGGCTCTAGGCGCGCAGGCTTCAGTAGTTGTGGTGCACGGGCTTAGTTGCTCCGCGGCATGTGGGATCTTCCTGGACCAGGGCTCGAACCCGTGTTCCCTGTATTGGCAGGCAGATTCTTAACCACTGCGCCACCAGGGAAGTCCCTCTTTCCAAAGGTTTTAAAGTTTACTTTTCTTTTTAAAGTCTGTGATTCATCTGAAATTAGATTTTTATGTATGGTATAATATAATTATTATATGTTTAGCATGATTATTAAATAGTCCTTATGCTCTTATTCCATTTAAAATCAAGCTTGCAAGCAGAAGCCTCAGGCAACAGATGAAACCATCAGTGACTATAAAGCTGCACCTTAATCAGAACGGAGATCACAACACCCAAGTTCTGCAGACAGACCCAGCCACCCTGCTTCATTTGGTTCAGCAATTGGAACAAGCCTTGGAAGAAATGAAAACAAACCACTGTAGGAGAGTTGTGCGCAATATCAAGTAGTCCCAACTTGTTTCCTTCCCTTAGAATCACTTGTGAATTGATGATATGCAGCAGTTACTTTTCAAAATAAACTTTTTAATTGATAGTGATAAATACATAGAGATTTCGTAACATTTCTTTTCCTGTGTGAAGATACTGAGGTCATGATCAAAGGCTAAGTAAATTTCCTTTCCTGGTGCTAAATGTGGTCAGCTTCTTGACAATTAAGATGTATTTTGGGGCTTCCCTGGTGGTGCAGTGGTTGGGAGTCCGCCTGCCGATGCAGGGGACATGGGTTCATGCCCTGGTCCGGGAAGATCCCACATGCCGCGGAGCGGCTGGGCCCGTGAGCCATGGCCGCTGAGCCTGCGCGTCCGGAGCCTGTGCTCCGCAACGGGAGAGGCCACAACAGTGTCATACCGCAAAAAAAAAAAAAGATGTATTTTGTATTTTAAATGTGTAAATAGGATTGAATCAACTGGAAGTGAATCTATACTGTTCAAATCCTCTGTATATATAAATGACTGTACTTTTTTTGATACTTTTCTGGCTACTTAACTTTATTATTTTCCTCCTTATTGGCCTAAATTTGACAGTAAAGTTCACAATGTAATGCTATTACTATTCAGAATATTCCTAGACAGTTTAATGTTTGTGACCTTTAAAAGCACCCCATGATGTTAACAGCCACAGAATAGTTGGAAGTGAATATAAATTTTTTTAATGCTATATTTAGGCAGTTCTTGCATTTTTCTTTGCCTGTGAATATAAGGTAAGTGTTTACCATGTTGCTTAAGTTTAAGTTGCCATGGATAATAAGCTTAAATAGTACTCAAATTTGTGTGAATATATTGCGTTTTATTAAGGACTACTTTTTTTCCCTATTATCCAAAGCATCTAAGAGATACACTGTCATTTACATTTATAAACAATGGATGCAGACATAATGTAATCAATTCTGAATTATCTGGATGTAAATTATAGTCACTTTTTATAATTCTGTTCGAATAAAGTATAAAGAGGGCAAAGAGAGGCCATGTTTACTACATTCCAAGCAAATATCCCTTCTTCCTTACAAACTTGATTTTTGTTTTGTTTTGCTTTTTAGTGGGTAACTGTAAGCTGTGAGCCTGAAAAATTCAGATGCTGATGTGTCAGGTCAGCCTCATAGAGTACAGGGACACAGGGAAACTTAAGGAGACACAAGGAGGCTTAAGGAGTAACAGACTTAAGGAGAAAGTTGTATGGAAGGGTAGAAACTGGGGTTCAGTCTTAAATATCTAGCCAAGACCTTATTCTGAGAATCTCATCCCATGCAGCAACTCAGGAAGGTCTTTAGAAACGTCAGACTCTAAACTGTACTCTAAGTTCTATCAATACTTTGCCTTCTAAGAGTTAGAGATTTTCAGGTCAAAGTGACATCATGTTTCTTCTTTCTGTTAAAGTAGAGCCCAGCCGGAAACAGAGGCCAGTGGAAGAAAAGCACAATTGATATTGCCACCCATCATCCCCCTGCAGGCATCTGGGTCACCCCATACATATATGTTCTGCAGTTGCAAAATAACTATAATATCAGATATTAGCAAACTATAATCAGATAATTTTTAATTATAGTGATAACTTGATTAATCAAGCTTTCATATTAACAACCTCACAAACAAAAGGAAACTTTATATATTACATGAAATAGTAGCATATGTCATCAGGTTTAAAAGCAACATGCCTGCCCAGCTTATATGATGAAAATAGCCTCTGTGAGGCTTCTTATTTGTCCGCATTTGGTGGGAGATAAGCAGGGCTGACTCCAGCCAAGACTGAAATAATATCCCTGTGTCTCCTTAGGGCAACCTTTCTTCTTCCTTCGTATCCACTCCTACCCCAAGCAAAACAACAAAGCACATGTTAGTCTTTTTTTATTTGTATCAAACTCCCCCGGTCTCCTTTGGCTGTACTTTGTTTTTCTTTCTGATGTTCTGCCTTTTTTGCCTTTTTGGGCCAGAGTGAGTTGGGAGCAGTCTCCTAACTTCCTTTTGAATGTGGGACTCACGTTTTTTTTACAGACCATCTAATGAGCCTCTTCCTTTTCTTGTTTGGACACTCCACACCCTTATGCATTCCTCTGCCTTGTTTGTTTTATGACACATTTGATTTTTTTTGTAACTTGTACATGAACGTATTTTCTGCAGATGCAGTCACTATTCTACTCTCATATATGACCAGGTTTCTTGACTCTGGGATGTTCCTTTCCATCTCTAACTGTCTAAACGTTTGTTAAAACATTTTGGGTTATGAGTATGCTAATTTTTTAGGATTTGCTGATGCATGTTTAGACAAGTGTAATAGCTTTTATGTCTCAAAGCCAGAATAGTAACATCTCATCTCTCAGAACAGAGCGGTGAGTAGGAAATAATCAATATGTATAGTCACAAAGTTCTACATATACTTCACCCATTGGAAGTCTCCTTTGTGTTTCACAAAATTCCATGAGCTTGTTTTGTTATTGATATTTCCAGGCTTAGGTAAATATAAAGCAGCCAACTAGAAAAGTGGTGGGGATACCATAAGAAGAAAATATACTTCTTTGAAAACTGAAAAGTGAGAACCGGATACCAAGGAAAGTTTGAAAAATCATTAAGTGTGTGTAAGGGATGCACGTGTGGGAGCCCTTAACATTTATAGCAGTATGTGGCCCTTTAGTATATAACCCTATGAGAAGGTTAAGAGGTCAGTCTTTGGAACTGGACAAAAGGGTTTGAATTTTAGGCTCTGTGGCTTCTTTTGGGTCCTTGATAAATTCCCAAAGCCTTGTTTTCTTCATCTTTAAAATAGGAGTAATAACACCTATCTCACTGGCTTGTAGAGACCAAATGAGACCACATATATAGAATGTTTAGCATAGTATTGGGCTTTAGAAAATACTTGTGTAGACCTGAGGATCTCATTATTTTGTAGCCTTGAATTCTGTCTCATATACTCTATTTAAGAAACAGAAAATGCTACCTGATTTCTATACTGAGTTTGAATAACAAAAAAATTTTTTTGAAGTCTAAAGGAAGAAGAAAAAAGATCAGGGAATTTAAGTACATTTTTAGTAGTACCTTTATCGAAAATTTTAATTCTTAGAATGATATACATATAACTCTCCAGAAAACTCAACTATTCAAAACTGCCTAGTCCCCATAGGGCTCAGGTAGACAAGCTGAGGGTTTTACCTATAGGCTTGGTCTAGAGTCTCTTTTTTCCGTCTTTTTTTCTCCACACCAGTGAAAGAAGCATGGGAATCTCAAGATACTAGCTAAGCCAGGTCTCTTTTTCTAGGTAATATTATATCTAAGTGGAGTTGTTTTTAATCTCCAGGAGAAAACACATAATACTTCTTTGTAGCTTCTCATAGCCTTCATGGTCAGGAAGATCTGTCAGCTGCTGTATAAAATCTTCCTGCTATAATGTATGCACTCTTCTCTGTACTTTTTTTTTAATATATATGTTTAAGTCTCTCTTTAGCTTACCCTTCCACAGTTTCCATAGTAATAGGTTACTGTCATCCCTTTTCCTTTCTTTCATTAATGGTAGAAAATATTTTGGTAAAAATGGTATCATACTACATTGCCTCTAGTTTAAATATATTCATTTTAAAACCACCATGACCGTTATGTTCAAACCTAAATACTTTCCTTAAAACAAGGAAGCCCAGCTTCACCATTAATGTGGTTACTTCAGTGAGCTTTACAAACTTCGAGAGCAATGTTTTAATTATAAAAGCAGAAGAAACCCATTATTTCTCAGCTTTGCAAAATAGTATGTACTACTTCGAGATGAGAAAACGATGTACTTTATGGCAATAAAGTATATATATTTAGTGATTCAATCACTGAATACTAATGGCTCTTTGTTTTATGTTTGTATAGCTCCAGTCCTCTCTGCCTAGGAACTCAAATGACTTAATTATGTTTGGTAGCCACGAGTCCGTAAGATCCTACTTACCATAATGGGGAAATATAGGAAAAGTAATTTTATTTCCTTAATGGACCTAAAGTAAAAAGGAGCATCGGGAATACAAATATCTGCATTAATGTATTCTGAAACTTGGCTTCTATCAGGTTGTTGCCATTTTAAACCCAATTAACTTTCTATAAGATAAATGTTTTAATAATTATAGTGTAAATTATGTTATCATTAGAAATATTGCTAATTATGTGGCTATCAGAGTGGGAGGCCATGCACTTTTATTATACTTGCACCTAAATTGATATGTTTTAGTTGCAAAGACTACAATTTTCATTTTCCTCTCCTGCAGTTACCATATCTTCTGCAGAACAGTCTGCCCAACCATCAGCTAAAAAGAGGCAACGCCAAGAAAAGGATTTTTGCCCTTTCTCACAAACCATGTGACAGCTTTTACCTCTTTTCTTCTTAATTTTTCTTACTCTTTACTCTTTTACTTTGAGGTATAATCCACCCATTTATGTATGACATTGTGCTGATAGGAAAACAAAGCAAATTTTAAAATCTTTTCTAGCTCTTTTTTTTTTTTTTACAAAGGTACTGACTCCGCTGCATTAAATATCTATTAAATACTCAGAATAACCCATGTTGTGTGTCGAACAAAGGGTGAAGTCCTAAAGTTTAGAATGCTCTCAGACCATTCCATCCTTGAAAATAGTTTAATTCAGAAACTCATCAGGCTGCAGAAAGGAGTATCCTAAGGGGGCTATTCTGAAGAAGGGAAGGGAAGCTGTCTGTTGGAACCACTTTTCTTTGAAACTCCACCTTCTTCTGGAGAGCAAAACTTAATATGATTCAATGGCTAGAGCTGTAGAAATGTACAGAGGAAAGGACAGATCGCTACAGAATACTGTGGAGTACTTGGACATGGTTTAGATGACAGAAATTATCTTTACCCCTTTTCCACTGAAGAGGGGTTCCCTGAGGTAACCAGAGGTGTGATGGGAAAAGCAAATTGAGTTTTTTTAATACCTGCATGCCAATGTTGTGATTGTCATAAATCCAATGAGAAGTGGATGCCTGTGGTTTTGAAAGAATGTGCTTAGTTCACAGAACGAAAAGGCTTCTCAGTTAACTCAAAGGCTAAAAACACAGATTAAAATTCAGAGAATGAGGAAAAGAAAATCCAGGGAAGTCTTTGAGTTTCATTGGAACAAGTATAGATGGTTAGGATGTGGTTTCCTGGCATGGTCTGCAAACCATAAGCTTTTATTCCAAATAAAAAGTTCTTACAAAGCTCAAGTGAGTGTAAGTGCTGCAACATAATAAAATTACTTGATTTGCAGCTAGGCTGTTGTAACAATGCATAGACTAAACTAAAAAAGCTTGTAGACGATGTTTTGAGTACCTAAAAAAAATAAATGAGTGAGTCACCATATACTTCCCAAAAAAGGTGAAGATGATTTGTCTCACAATATAAGCAATGTAATTAAAAGGTTTTTTTTAATGTTTAGACCCTTAAGGGTGTAATTATGGGGTATTCTTTCCTATGCTTTTTTGTTCCACTCTTTGCTTAGACATAAAAACCAAATTCCGTGCCTTTCTTAGGCCCTTAGAACAATTTCTTTTCATGCCAAATCTCTTAAGCCTCCTCCCTCCCATTTAAAAAAATTTTTTTTGAGAAATAATTCACATAACATAAAATTCACCCTTGCAAAATGCAATTCAGTGGGTTTTAGAATATTCACAAAGTTGTGCAACTGTCACCAGTATCTGATGACAGAACGTTTTCATCACTCCAGAAAGAAACCCATATCCATTAGCAGTCCCTCTCCCTTTCCTCCTCCCTCTAGCCCCTGGCAACCACTCATCTCCTTTCTGTGCATTTGCCTCTTCTGAACACTTCATATAAGTCGAATTATACAATATATGGCTTTTTGTGTCTGGCTTCTTTCACTTAGCATAGTGTTTTCAAGGTTCATGTTGTATGTAGCATATATCAGTACTTTATGCATTTTTTATGACTGAATAATATTTCATTGTATGGATACACCCTTGCTTTTTCCGGTATTGGATTGAGTCCTATTCCTGGTCTCCCTATGGAATTAATCTGTTGCATTTTATTTTATAATGTTTGTAAAAGAACCTCTGACAGATTCAATAATGTATTTTCTACAATGATGGCTTTTTAAAATTACCTTCCCAGGTACAAGTTAGAAAAGTCTGAGAGCAATTTCTTCCTAGCCAGTTATTAGTAGAGTTATTCTCCAGTGAACTGAGCATTTTATTTCTAGCCTAATTCAAAAGTTATACCGGGGGCTTCCCTGGTGGCACAGTGGTTATGAATCTGCCTGCCAGTGCTAGGGACACGGGTTCAAACCCTGGTCCGGGAAGATCCCACATGCTGCGGAGGAACTCAGCCCGTGCGCCACAACTACTGAGCCTGCGCTCTAGAGACTGCAAGCCACAACTATTGAGCCCGTGTGCCACAACTACTGAACCCACGTGCCTGGAACCCGAGCTCCGCAACAAGAGAAGCCAACGCAATGAGAAGCCCATGCACCGCAACCAAGAGTAGCCCCCGCTTGCCACAGCTAGAGAAATACAGAAAGCCTGTACACAGCAACGAAGACCCAATGCGGCCATAAATAAATAAATAAATAGTTTTTTAAAAGACAGTGGATTTAAAAAAAAAAAAAGTTATACCAGGTAGGGAGCTAGTTGGCCAAACTTGAAGGGACTTAGCCGAGTCAGCTCCAAAGAAAATGAGATTCATATTATATCCTTTTTAATTGTAATTTAGAAGATTTCCTACTAAAATGAGGGATGTTCTGTGGGCATTTTCAGATTTAGAGAAGATAGGAAAGCAACTAAGGAGGATTTATGTCTTTCCATATTCATTTTGTATTTTTTTCACATTAGAAAGGTAAAACTATTAAAAATTTATAAAAATTGTCTATAATGGAATAGAGAAAAGGGCATTTACTTTCACTTAAGTTCACTCAGAATATTTTTTTACTAATTTTGAAATAGAGTACTGGGGGCCTCTAGGACAGCATTTTCTGGGTGATGCAGCTGCTGCAGCCACTGCCTTCTGGGCTTGTAAGCTAGTGGAGGAAAGGAAAATGTATGTAAACACCATCGATTCAATCAGAGTGTGATTAGGCATAGGAGAAGATACAACAATTGAGGAACTGTGCATACATAAATGAGGGAGGCGGTAATTCTTACTAGGGGCATCAGGAAGGCACTTTTCTCCCCTTGATCGTTTTTTGCTGTCTTGGCAATTATGCCCCAATTTACATTTGGAGAACAATTTCTTTCCAATTGAATACAGTTCGATGGGACGGTCAGACAAGAGACCATGTGCCCTCCGCTCTTCATGCTGAGCCCATAAGTCTCTCTCCTGGGACTTTGCAACCTGAGGACTCAGAATGGTTGGCGCAAGTTCATTTTAGTGGCAGCCCCGCCAGTTGCTCGATGACTTGTTACATGGCCTCACAAAGATGCTCCTGTTCTTTTTTTTTTCTTTTCTTTTGCGGTACACGGGCCTCTCACTGTTGTGGCCTCTCCCGTTGCGGAGCACAGGCTCCGGACGTGCAGGCTCAGCAGCCATGGCTCATGGACCCAGCAGCTCCGCGGCATGTGGGATCTTCCCGGACCGGGGCACGAACTTGTGTCCCCTGCATCGGCAGGCGGACTCTCAACCACTGCGCCACCAGGAAGCCCGATGCTCCTGTTCTTGTTCTTTAAGGACCTGGTGTCAGAGCTGCCCCTTGATTCTGCAGGGTGCCTGCCTAATACAATTCCAATAAATTGATTCTCTGCTTCAGTTGGCATCTTAATAATTCTAAATGCTACAGAGGATACAAATTAGATTCATTTTGTAAAATTGCATACCCTATTTCATAAAATGGATCTTTGTAAAATAGCTCTTCAAATTGTCATGCATCTAAAACGTAGGCATTATTTTAGGATATAGATTGACTGCAATATAGGATCTCACAGTCTAATTAGAGAGACAAGATTCAAAACATAAAACCGTTTTCCTTCTAACACTGTAGTTTTCCTTTTATCTGCTTTCCCTATCTCCTCTGTCGTGTCTATAAACTATTTCCTTAGAACTTGCAATAATCTTGTGGTTTCACTGTAATCGTTTTAGTTATTAGTATATTACAGTTTGCTTGTAGAAAATAAGATGAAAACAGGGACTTCCCTGGTGGTCCAGTCGTTAAGACTCTGTGCTCCCAAAGCAGGGGGCTCGGGTTCAATCCCTGGTTGGGGAACTAAGATCCCATGTGCCACATGGTGCCACAGTCAAAAAAAAACCCGAAAAAGATAATAACAAAACAGTAATTGTCAAATGAAGCAGTACCTGGTACATCGTAGTTAAACAAATTAATGAACAAATGAATGAGTAAATAAGAGTGATGAGTGAATGGTATACATTATATTCTCTGTGGAACTTGAGGGTAGGGAAAAAGCATTTCAGCCTGGAGTGGTCAGAAAAGACTGACTCTGAGTTGTTGAGAGAAGGACAGGATTTGAGCAGATAGACAAGCAAGGTGGGCATTCTGAGCAGGAGATGAGGATGAACAAAGGCACAAAAGCAGAAAATCAGAAGCTGCACTTTTATAAGCTGGAGCTATGGAGTGGACCGTGGCTGCTGCTTTCGTGGGCCCCTGTGCAAGATGAACCCCTGTCACTGCAACCTTAAATCTACTTCTCCCCTTAGGACCTCATTTTCCTTTTGCCTTTTCGAGTGGGGTTGCCTTGGGTATCTTCAGGAATGGGACAGGGCAGGGGTTTGCCAGTGTCATTTACCGAATGTGTCTTTCAAACTTTCTCCTTTCACCCTTGTTTCATAGCCCTACTTCTGGGAATTCCCTGGTGGTCCAGCGGTTAGGACTCTATGCTCTCACTGCCCAGGGCCTGGGTTCAATCCCTGGTTAGGGAACTAAAATCCCACAGGCTGCGTGGTGTGGAAAAAAGAAAGAAAAAGGAAAAGTCTTACTTCCTTAGAATTTATGCTGTTCAGCCATGCCGTCTTTATCATTTATAGCTGCCTTTCATGTGCTTCTTTGATCCTTCCTCTTTTCTGTTCATCTGTCCATGCAACGAGTACTTATTGCGTACCTAGTGTATTCCAGGATCTGTTTAGATACTGAGAATACAGTGGGGACAAGAGAAAATCACTGCCCTCATTGAACTTTCAGTCTGGTGGGGCGATGGATAATTAAGAAAATACATGTGTACTATAATTTCAGGTGCTAAATGCTCTGAAGAAAACTAAAAAAAGATTAGAGGTTAAGAGTGAGGGGTCAGGGCTTCCCTGGTGGCACAGTGGTTAAGAATCCACCTGTCAATGCAGGGGACACGGGTTCAAACCCTGGTCTGGGAAGATCTCACATGCCGCGGAGCAACTAAGCCCGTGCGCCACAACTACTGAGCCTGCGCTCTAGAGCCTGCGAGCCACAACTACTGAAGCCGGTACACCTAGAGCCCACGCTCCACAACAAGAGAAGCCACCACAATTAGAAACCCATGCACCGCAATGAAGAGTAGCCCCCGCTCGCCGCAACTAGAGAAAAAGCCTGCATGCAGTAACAAAGACCCAACACAGCCAAAAATAAAATAATTTTTTTAATTCTATTTTAAAGATCTATTTAAAAAAAAAGAGTGAGGGGTCAGAGGGATAAATTGGGAGATTAGGATTGACCCACACACACTACTATATATAAAATAGATAACTAATAAGAACCTACTGTATAGCACAGGGAACTCTACTCAATACTCTGTAATGGCCTATGTGAGAAAAAATTCTAAAAAAGGAGTGGGTATATGTATATGTATGGCTGATTCACTTTGCTGTACACCTGAAACTAACACAACATTGTAAATCAACTATACTCCAATAAAAGTTTTTTAAAAAAATGTCAAAGAGCATCTTAACCCTCTAAGGTGATATCAAAAGGATTACAATGTCCTGATCCATATTCCTTAGGCCAGAAAGTTGAAAAAAAGTAAAATTACTTTTCAATCAAAAAAAAGAAAAGAAAAAAGAAAAGAACGAGGGGCTGAGAGCTGCTATTTTAGGTAGACTGGTCAGAGAAAGTTCTGAAGAGGTGATGTTGGAGCAGAAACCCGAATGAAATGAGGGGTGAGGATCACTAGATATCAGGAACTGGAATCACCAGAGTGTTTGTTTATTAGAAGGTGAAATGACTTGCCCTCTTCACGGACCTACGGGAACTGTGGTCTGGAAGACGTCACACAAAGCTTTCTGGCATGAATCACATTTTGTGGAAGTGACTTAGGTTTGTCAGTGTTTAGTAACAATAAAGAACCTCTACAGTTTTGAATAGGAAAAATGTATTCTATAGGTTTACCGATTGGATTTAGGGATGTTTCGGTGAATCCTAGTAAAACAAGTCATCGTGATTTACAACAGCTATCAAGAACAAGTTCTTAGAAACCACTCATCTGTGATAGAAAATAATTTTACAGTATTAAATTGCTTGATTACGGTTTTAGAAGTGAACTACATTGGGGAAAAAAAATGTGGACTATTTGGAAGAAGAGTATTCAAGACAGAAGGAAAAGTATATGCAAATGCCCTGAGGTGAGAATGAGCTTGACACGTCTGAGAGTGTGCAAGGAGGGTGGTGTGGCTGGAGTTAAGTAAGGATAGGAGTGATCAGAGGAGTGGGCAGTGGCAAGATTATGCGGGGCCTTTAGCTTCCAAGTGTTCTGAAGTCCTCCCATCAAACTGGGGTATGAGGATGATCCATCCAACACCTTGGCTTCTTGTTTCCTTGATCTCATTTCCTAAGGCCTTCCATGTTTCTTTCAGCCACTTGCTTCCACTGCTACACCCTGGCCCTTGTCTCCACCTGAACAGTTCTATTTCTGAAATCACAATATCAGACATCCCAAGCTCTGAAACTGATCCCACTCATTGGTCAGTTACCTCCAACACCCCAGTTCTTCAGCTTCAAAGAGACCTTCAGTTTTCTTACCCTAACCCTCTCCATTTAACAGCCTCTGCCTGTTGGTATTTCCCTCCCTCACCAGCTTGATTCACAACCCATCACTTCAAGCAACCTATCACTGCCAATATTCTAAATCCTTTCTTTTGCACCTTCCATTGCACCTATCTTGCCCGCCATATATGAATGCAGATGTCCATCTTTCTTCCTGCTAGTTCGTGGCCGCTGAGACCCACGGAAGAAATATGCTGAAGCACACAGGCTATCCCGGTTTTACATTAATGGTCATCAGTCTCAATGAAGCCCTTACCACCGACCGACTAGCCTACTGTTTCCCTAGTTAGCTGTCTCCCATTTTCAACAACGATTTCAAAACTTCTCCACTCCCATTAAACCCCTCACCCGCCCACCACCCCCTCTCATTCTCTGCTGATGACTGCCTCCTCCTCCACAGAACAAATAGAAGTGATCGGACAGGATTTCTCTCCACTTCTGGCCAACACACCTACAATCCTCACTGTTCTCTACACCAATACTGTTTCTCCTATTCCAGTCCAAAAGGCATCCCTCACGTGTCTGGATCCCATTCCTTCCAGTATCCTGACACTTTCGTATTTTCCACTTTATTCATTTTCCTGATTTCCTTCCATTAAAAAAAGAAAAAAAAGCATTTTCCAGTCTATCTCATCTTTTTTTTAAATTTATTTAATTTATCTCATTTTTGGCTGCGTTGGGTTGTCGTTGCTGCGCGGGGGCTTTTCTCTAGTTGAGGAGAGCGGGGGCTACTCTTTGTTGCGGTGTGCAGGCTTATTGCGGTGGCTTCTCTTGTTGCGGGGTGCGGGCTCTAGGCGCGTGGGCTTTAGTAGTTGTGGCATGCGGACTCAGTTGCTCCGCAGCATGTGGGATCTTCCCGGACCAGGGATCAAACCTGTATCCCCCACATTGGTAGGCAGATTCTTAACCACTGCGCCACCAGGGAAGTCCAAGTCTATCTCATCTTAATATCCCTTGACTCACATCCCTCTCCAGTTACCATACACTCTGTCTCTTCTCCATTTCAGAAACTTCTGAAAAATTTTACCTTCCCTTCTTAAGCCACTCATGGTAACATTTCCAGGAACTTCCATGTTGCTGAATCCAATGTACGTACATTTTTCAGTCCTCATCTTACTAGATCTTACATCAGCATTTGACATAGTTGAGAGTATTGGACTCCCTCTTTCTAAAAAATATACCCAGGGGGCTTCCCTGGTGGCGCAGTGGTTGAGAGTCCGCCTGCCGATGCAGGGGACACGGGTTCGTGCCCCAGTCCGGGAAGATCCCACATGCCGCGGAGCGGCTGGGCCCGTGAGCCATGGCCGCTGAGCCTGCGCGTCCGGAGCCTGTGCTCCGCAACGGGAGAGGCCACAACAGTGAGAGGCCCGCGTACCGGAAAAAAAAAAAATATATATATATATACCCAGGACTTCCCTGGTGGTGCAGTGGTTAAGAATCCACCTGCCAAGACAGGGGACACGGGTTCGAGCCCTGGTCCAGGAAGATCCCACATGCTGTGGAGCAACTAAGCCCATAGCAACAACTACTGAGCCTATGCACCACAACTACTGAAGCCCACGAGCTCTAGGGTCCATGCTCCACAGTAAGAGAAGCCACTACAATGAGAAGCCCGTGCACCGCAACGAAGGGTAGTCCCCTGCTCACCACAACTACATAAAGCCCACGTGCATGCTGCAACTAAGAGTTCACATGCCACAACTAAGGAGCCCACCTGCCGCAGCTAAGACCCAGCACAACCAAAATAAAAACACAGAAAATATACCCTTTTTCACCCTGTTTTTTTTCAAACACTCTCCTGTTTTGCCTCCTACATCTCTATCAATGTGTTCTTGTTATTCTTGGCAAGACTCTGTCCTCCACTGTCCTTTTAGTTGTAGGTGGTCCACAGAGCTTTATCTTAAGTCATTTCTCTCTACAGACTTATACCAGGTAATTTAGTTCATTCTCTTGGCTTTATTACCATCAATTTGCTGATGGCTATCAACTGTAGATCTCTAACTCATACTGCTCTCCTGAATTTGAAACACATGTATCAGTTGTCTGTGCTTAGATGCCTAACAGGGACTTCAAACTCAAGATGAACAAAATTCAACTCATCTCTTACAAACTTGTTCTTTTCCAGTGTTCCTTATTCAACAAATGGCATTGCCATCCACACAGTTGCTTAAACAAGAGACGTATGTCACTCTTGGCTTCTCTCTCTCCCCCTCACTCATCACAGCTGGTCAATTACTAAGTCCTATCAATTACACCTTCTTAAATGTCATTCAGATTAGCCCACTTCTCTCCATCCAATGGCCTCCTTGCTCTTGCCTGCCTGGGCTACTATATCTGCCCCCAGTTAACTGGTCTCCCTGAGCCCCTCTTATTAAGTTCCCCTTTTCCCCACATGCGTCCCTCCCCTCCAATACATTTCCTACACAGCAGCCAGAATTATCTTCCAAAGAGAAATTACATCCTTTGACTGCTTAAAACCCTTCAGTTGGTTGGCACTACTTTGGGGGGAAGTCCTGGCTCCTGCCTTTCTCTCTAGCCTCATCTCTCTCGCATTCTCCTCTGCCCCTGCTATGTTCTTTCAGTTCCTTTACTTCCACTGTCTGGATCCTCTTCCGTCATCATACGAAGGTAACTGATAGGCATTCCTCTGGTTTCAGAGTAAACATTTCCTCCAGGAGGTCAGGAGCCCCCGTTCTGTTTACATGGCGCCCTGAGCTGACCTTATCATAGAGTCAGCAGGTTTTGTTGTAATTACTAGATTAATTACCTATTTTTCCTGGATTGTAGGAACTGTGTTTTTCCTTGTTTTCCTGTTGTCTGTCACTGTGACTGGACATGATAAGCTCCTATTAAATGTTGAAGGGAGAAAGGGAAAGAGAAGAAAGAATATAAAATGGAGTAGAGTACAAAATTTGCATACATTTTAAAGGTAAAACAAGACTTCAAATAAATTTTGCTTTTCTGTCATACTATTTGTATGGTTTGCATTAACCTTACAAGTTACATGTCAGCTTTTTTCTCCCCCTTTAGTGGAAAGACATATTTTGGACATTTAGTCTGCAGATACCATTAAATGGATAGAGCTAGATATTTACTTAGACTAGTGGTTCTCAGTGTAGACTGCCCTTTGGAATCCCTTGGAGGGGGTTTAAAAATTCTGTTTCCTGAGCCTCACCTTCATAGATTTTCATTTAATCCGCCTGAGATTTTTAAAAGCTCTCTGCATAATTCTGATGTACAGCAAAAGTTAAGAACATGACAGTTACTGGAGTTTTTGTCTTTGTGACTTGCTTCACTGACTGACTTTTGAGCCTATCGGAAAATAAGAAATTCAAACAATCCAGGTTCAGCAGTGCCCTGATTCACCCACTAGTGCTTTCAACTACAACTAAAAATGGTTGAAACAGTGAAAAGAATTCGTTGGTACAAGTAACTGTCAAGTCCAGAGGTAGTGTTGGTTTCAGGTAAACTTGGTCCAGTGGCCCAGTGATGTCCCCAGTTACTCCATATCTTTCTGTTTCTCTTTCCTGTCTTGGTGTGGGCTTTCTCCTAATTTAGGCCCTCTTCATGGCCAAAGATGGCTGCTAAAGGCACCTGGAAAGTGAGCCCGGGGTTTCCCTGGTGGTGCAGTGGTTAAGAATCCACCTGCCAATGCAGGGGACATCGGCTTGAGCCCTGGTCCAGGAAGATCCAACATGCCACGGAGCAAGTAAGCCCGTGCGCCACAACTACTGAGCCTGAGCTCTAGAGCCTGAGAGCCGCAACTACTGAGCCCACGTGCCACAACTACTGAAGCCCCCGTGCCTAGAGCCCATGCTTGCAACAAGAGAAGCTACTGCAATGAGAAGCCCATGCACCACAAGAAGAGTAGCCCCTGCTCGCCACAACTAGAGAAAACCTGCACGCCACAACGAAGACCCAACGCAGCCTAAAAAAAAAGAAAGAAAGTGAGCCCATCTTTGTCCAAGTATCATTATTTTTACAAAAAGTTCTCAGATTCACTCTGATTGGACTGGTTTAGGTTACAAACCAATTGCTGTGTTAAAGGGGTTGGAATGTGTTAGCACAAGACGGTAGCCTTCTTCCCAGGAATCGTAGCAAACCCCAGGTGAACAGAGGGCCTTTTGGAAAGGAGGAGGGGAGAATAATCAATGCTGAGACCATCAGAAGTCTGCTGTAACCACACAGTGGTTTGGCCTAGCGGCAGAATTTGGTCTCAAAACTGTAGTAGTGGCTTCCCTGGTGGCGCAGTGGTTGAGAGTCAACCTGCCAATGCAGGGGACACAGGTTCATGCCCCGGTCTGGGAAGATCCCACATGCCACGGAGCGGCTGGGCCCGTGAACCGTGGCCGCTGATCCTGCGTGTCCGGAGCCTGTGCTCCGCAACGGGAGAGGCCACAACAGTGAAAGGCCCGCGTACCACAAAAAAAAAAAACAAAAAAAAAAACTGTAGTAGTACTTTATAGTATTGTACTGTATGCTATACTATAAAGTACATACTACTGTATAAGTAGCATAGATACATTTCCACATTGAGTCCCACAGTTAGTGACTAATAAGAAACTAAATAAGGTTATACTCATCACAAAACTGTTTAGTGAGAAAAAAATTGAGAACAGAAAATTTGATTTGGGTCCCGCAAATGTAAGCTGCCTCATGGATGGCTTTTGCTTCGTGCCTCAGTGAACATATTTTCTTGCCTCATTTTGAAAAAACAAAAAATCTTAGACCCTGCAGAGAGTCTGATTTGTGGATTGCCACCCTCCAAGCTGACGGTCACCAGCTAAGAAGATTCTGTTGAGCTTTGCCTTTTATAATTGTCATTAGGAAAGCAATAGGGTTTAAATTTCCCCCCTGAAATATATTATCGAATTATAATATTAGTTATGCCATTTCTAATGACATATGCTAAAAAAGAAAAAACAACAACAACTCACCACACACAAAAGTTTCCCTAAAAGCCCCCTTCCCTTTACCCATCCCCCAAGGGAAGTTAACTCTCCCTAGTTGAAAATTCACTGTTCTAGAACTTGCCCTCCCCAAACACTCTTCTGATTATAATTTGCTTTGCATAAAAAGTTTCCCATAGTAGAAATGTGCTAACCAGCAAACATGGGTTGGGGGTCTGCTCATAGCTATGTTTCCCATTGCAAGTTAAGTTATTGGCATTCATCAGCCCTTAGAGTCTCATTGTGCCTACGTGTGCTAATATTTAAGTTTCTGAGTTTATAAAACTGAGGATCACATTCCAGAACAAGGCCCCTGCCATAAACTTTACTAAGACCAGAGATGTTATCCTGTCCTGGTGGCCAGCCATTCTTTCAAGCCACCCTCACCAGACTCCTTTCCATTCACCTTGTACCGGTAAAATGCATTTTTTTTTTAAGTGGAACAAAATGGCACAGGTAAAGTTTCTTTTACCATTTAGAAATACAGTGCCTGAATCCTTTGTCTATATACCTAGCGTGATGGTACACATCCCTAGACATGGTGAAAGGAGAACAAGACCTTCGGGTATCATCAACGTAGGGCTAACTATGAGAAGTTCCCTTGAAGGGAGTGCTTGTGATAAGGAAGAACTCAGTAGCTAGAATGTGAGCATTGAGTAATTAATGGCCCTAAAATCTCTGGAATCATCTGTGGAGAGGGGGAGAAGCTTATTTGCAGGCGGTGGAGACTGAATTGATCTGCAGGGCTACAATTTCCGTTACGCTGGAAAACAACAAAGAGAGATCTTCCAGTGATGAAATATCATGGGCAAAGGACTTCCCTGGTGGTGCAGTGGTTAAGAATCTGCCTTCCAATTCAGGGGACATGGGTTCAAGCCCTGGTCCGGGAAGATCCCACATGCCGCAGAGCAGCTAAGCCCATGCGCCACAACTACTGAGCCTGAACTCTAGAGCCCGCGTGCCACTACTACTGAGCCCGCACCACGAGTACCAAAGCCCACACGCCTAGAGCCTGTGCTTCGCAACAAGAGAAGCCACCGCAATGGGAAGCCCGCACACCCCAATGAAGAGTAGCCCCCACTCTCTGCAACTAGAGAAAGCCCGTGCACAGCAACGAAGACCCAACACAGCCAAAAATAAAAATAAATAAATAAATAAAATAAAATTTAAAAAAAGAAGAAAGAAACATCATGGGCAAGTCCTCTGCAGAGATGCTGTTATTGTTTTTAACTATAGAAGATTTCAAGCATAAACAAAAGTAGATGAATAGTACAATGGAGCCTCGTGTATCCATCACTTAATTTCAATAACAATCAATTCACGGCCGATTTTGTTTCATCAAAACCCCTACCCACTTTGTGTCACCCAGTCCCGCTCCCATGTAATTTTGAGTCAAATCTCAGACATCATTTCTGAGATGGAGATTTTTCAGTTGAGGAGCAAAGTTGTTTAGGCTACTAATATGAAAATGATCACTGTGGTTAGAAGACATGTACTTCTTCAGATAATGATTCCCTAACAGTAATGTGTCTTTGTAAATATGGGATTAGACTGCATTATCCCGGTAAAATTTCACTTGTTCTTGGGGAAGTGTGATGTGTGCTGTTATTTAAAGGATTGTTCACAAGAAATCAAGAGCAAGACTGAGGACTCCAGGAAGGGTGCTCAGGCCAGAACTTCACCTTGAGCCTTAGGGAACTGGCCTGGGTTTGACTAGGTTTGACCCATAGTGAGCCACAGGAGACCCTTACTGCCACACATGGTTTTGTTCCAAGACTGAAGAATCCAAGCTGTGGAAAATGTCCTGAGTTCTGACTACCTTTGGGTCAAAAGCACACTTCCCTGAGTGAAAAGGGAAAGACATTCCCTGAAGGAAGTGAACATTTCCATTTCCATGTGGAGATGGACAGTCATGGTGGGCTTTGACTGAGGTTAAGACCTATTCCTTTCTCTCATGGCCTGAGGGAATCTGGGAGCCTGGATTCCAGTTAGGAGAAACAGGCCCAAGGGCCACCTGCCAGAGGGAGGAGACTTGGCCCCTGCCTTACTACGACTGGCTGAGAGTTAAGCGGAGAGAGGCTGCCAGGCTCCGGGGCTGAACGTTCTGATATAGGCCACCTCTAGTAAGAATTATAAGTGGTCTTTTGTGCTGTATTTTCCTTCTGTTATCTCTGAAACTTCAACAAAACCTTATTAGAAGCTGTAGTCTGGTTTCACCAGTCTGGTGTGAGATTAAGAAAAGAGGTTGAGCACACACATAAGAAATCAGTACCAGGGAGACTATCAGTGACCTGCTGTGAGAGGCCAGTCCTAACATCTCAGGAAGGTCTGCACAGAGGTTTACCCCCTGGAGCCACATGCAATGACCATGATGGTCCTATGGGACAGGAGAATGTTCCCAGGGCTTCTTGGGGCTATTTGGGAGGTAAACCTGGTAAAAGACTGGACTTCCTGTTTCCCTTCGGGTAGGAGGGAAGGAAAGGAAACATGTCTTTATGTTAATCTCCAAGACCTGTGAGTCCCGAGACTACCAGAGATAAATAAATATTGACATATATAAATGTTTGATGTGGATAGCAAATTTTTTGGTTACATAAGAAACTGTTAACAGAATTTTCTCTGGGATTTCACTTTTATTCTTCTATACAGTTAAAAAATGTTTATAGGGCTTCCCTGGTGGCGCAGTGGTTGAGAGTCCGCCTGCCGATGCAGGGGACACGGATTCGTGTCCCGGTCCGGGGAGATCCCACATGCCGCAGAGCGGCTGGGCTCGTGAGCCATGGCCTCTGAGCCTGGGCGTCCGGAGCCTGTGCTCCGCAACGGGAGAGGCCACAACAGTGAGAGGCCCGCGTACCTCCCAAAAAATGTTTATAAAATATATGTATTACTTTTATAATATAAATTAATTAAAATAAGGTAAATATATATATTAAAAATATATTATGTACTACCTAAAACCTATATCCCAGATGAACCAAGAAGTTTATGCTACATTAGGAATTAAATAGTGGAGAAGAACAGCATATTTTAAATATTACCCCAGGGTGGTTTACATTTGCCAAGTTCCTTCTAAATTTTCCTTCTGAAATTTTCCTGCCTTAAAAAAAAAAAAAGACAAAAATATATCTGTTATTGAACTACAAGCTGTGGAACAACTTTAGTACTCTCCCAGGCTTCCAGCACTAATAATGATGTTACTTCCTTGCACATGGCATCACAGCAGGATTCTTATTCCTGGCTGCACACCCAGAAGCCTGACCCCAAAGTCACTAAACCTGGAGCAGGCTGATATGAGCCCACCTCTTTTCAGGATTTAAAAAACTCTATAGTCGATTCTGACGTATGGCCACGGTTGAGGTCCACCACTAGAAGAAGAACTGGGGAGAATGATACAGGGAATAACAACCCAACCTTCTACGCAAGGTGAGGAAGCATTAGTTCACTGGTCCATCCCAAAGATTCTCCACAAATGAGCAAAGAGCAGAGCTGAACATAAATTGAACCCTGACAAAGAAGCATAGACTCCTTTGCAGCTAAAATATACTTGTTAAAAAGTTGTTTTGGCGCTTCCCTGGTGGCGCAGTGGTTGAGAGTCCGCCTGCCGATGCAGGGGACACGGGTTCGCGCCCCGGCACGGGAGGATCCCGCGTGCCGCGGAGCGGCTGGGCCCGTGAACCATGGCTGCGGAGTCTGTGCTCCGCAACGGGAGAGGCCACGACAGTGAGAGGCCCACGTACCGGGAAAAAAAAAAAAAAAAAAAGTTGTTTTGAATTAATTTTTCAATTCCAATCTGGTTTCTGAGTCTGTTAGTATTTTTCCTCCTTGCATTTCATGAAAATCCAATGTCCCATGAATAAAGAGAAGGGAGGAGACAGAATGAGGTGCGCTGAAGAAGGTATTTTTAGAGTGGGTTTTAGGCCTATTTTGGAGTTGGTATTAATTCATGTCAGAGGGGCAGGGAAGTATTCAGAGTTAGCATGAGGTTAGTGTGACAAATATTGGCAGAGCCTCTAGTTCTGTTGCTCACACTCCAGGATTTGTGGCCAGCACGTTAGTTCTTTATGTCTAATAGCCACAGTAGCACAATGAAAAGGGGGTGGAACTGAATGCTTCCCGCCTTATAGTTCTGTGTATCTGTGGAAGAGAACCACATGAGAACGGCCAGGCAAGGAAGGGGGAATCACCGTTTAGAGTAGACAAAAACTGGGATTCTTAACCTGGGATCTTTGGAGAGCTTCAAGGTGTCCGTGAACCTCCTGAAATTGTATGTAAAATTATGTGTGTGTCTTTTTTTTTTGGGGGGGGGGTAATTATCCATAATTTTCACCAGATTTTCAAGCCATTAAGAAGGATTAAATGCTGCTTTCTTTTTCCTTTTTGGTTTTTTAAAAAGGCATCTGGGGCATAGGGGTAGAGGGTATAAAAATTAGTCAAGTTAAGAAGATAGAAAAGAGGGCTTCCCTGGTGGCGCAGTGGTTAAGAGTCCGCCTGCCGATGCAGGGGACACGGGTTCGTGCCCCGGTCCGGGAGGATCCCACATGCCGTGGAGCGGCTGGGCCCGTGAGCCATGGCCGCTGAGCCTGGGCGTCCGGAGCCTGTGCTCCGCAACGGGAGAGGCCACAACAGTGAGAGGCCCGCGTACTGTAAAAAAAAAAATAATAATAAATAAATAAATAAAATAATAAATAAAGGAGAGGATTCTGAGTTGATGGCAGAGTAAGAAGCACCAGAGACCTATCCCCTCACCTACACGACAGTTACACCGGCAGAATCTGTCTGATGTAATTATTTTACAATTCTCAAGTCGAAAGCTTGCAAATTCCAGGGAAATGGTTAGATGATAAACTGTGGTTAATTTTGGTCACTTTCAGCTTTTAGCAAGTAGCAGCTACCCATCTGTCACCCATCAGCCCTGTGGCAAGCAGTCACATACTTGTTCCTGGATTAGCTTGCACACAATTTGTGGGAGCAAGGGTGGGCATAAAGGACCCTATCCTCCAAATATCGGGATCTGTGCTCTGATTGCTGATTGCTACCTCTGATCACAGAGGTGCAGACAAAAAGGTGGCACCCATTGTTGCACCTCCCTCGTGTTGCAAGCCCCTCCCCTCTGGCTGTAGAGACCTCCAGGAGATTTAAAAGGCCAGTACCTTCCTCCCCGCCACCCTTCAGTTTTCTCTTTTCCCCCTTTTGGGAGCCAGACATTGAAGACTAGGACATTCAAAAGCAACTGCATATATGGGGAAACTAGAAAAATCACCACACATCCCCAGGGGGAGGTGCAGGCTCAGAAAAGACCTGAAGAGACCTTAAGTTTACCCCTCAGGCTGACCCCCAAGGATCAGCCTATAACAGAACAAAAGAGAACAGCCACAGAGACAACCTGCAACAAAAAACAAAAACAAAACCCAGCAAATCTTGGGGAAGGGGGAGAATCTGATTTTCGATTACCACATTATTAGATTCAGGTGTCCAGTTTTCAACAACAAGAAACCTCAAGGCATAGAAAGAAAAGTATGGCCCACTGAAAGGAAAAACAGAAACCAGCAGAAACTGTTCGTGAAAAGGACCTGATGATGGATCTACTAGACAAAGGCTTTTAAACAACTGTTTTAAAGATGCTCAACAACTAAGGGAAGATGTAGAGAAACTCAAGAAAATGATGTATGAACAAAATGGAAATATAAAGAGATGGAAAACCTAAAAAGAAAAATGAAATTCTGCAGAAAAGTACAATAATTAAAGTGAAAAATTCACTAGAGGGATTCAAAAGTAGATTTGAGCAGGCAGAAGAAAGAATCAGTCAACTAAATTGAAGATGAGACAATGGAATGTATAGCATATGAAGAACAGAAAGAAACAGTATAAGAAAAGTGAACAAAGCCAAAGGGGCCTGTGGGACACCATCAGTGGACCAACATATGCATCGTCAAAGTCGCAGGAGGAGAAGAGAGAAAGAGGCAAAAAGAACATTTGAAGAAATAGTGGCCAAAACTCTCTAAGAATTTGGAAAATTCACAAATTCATGGAAATTAAATAACACATACCTTAAACCACCAATGGATCGGAAGAGAAATTAGAAAATACATAGAAATGAATGAAAATAAAAACATAACATACCATAACTTATGGGATACCTTGAAAGCAATGCTAAGGGGGAAATTTATAGCTACAAATGCTTACATTAAAAAAAAAGTATCTCAAATCAACATCCAAACTTTACAACTTAAGGAACTAGAATGAACAAAGTAAACCCAAAGGTAGCAGAAGGAAGGAAATAATAAAGATTAGAGCAGAGATAAACAAAATAGAGAATAGAAAAATAATAGGGACAGAAAGTAGAAAGGCGGTTGCCAGGGCCTGGGGGCAAGGAGGAAAGGGGAATTATTGTTTAGTGGGTACAGAATTTTGATTTTGCAACATGAAGAAAGAGTTCAGGAGATGGGTGATGATGATGGCTGCACAACAGTGTGAATATAGTTAATGTCACTGAACTGTACTCTTAACATGGTTAAGATAATAAACTTCGTTATGTTTATTTTATTTATTTATTTATTTATTTTTTGCGGTACGCGGGCCTCTCACTGTCGTGGCCTCTCCCGCTGCGGAGCACAGGCTCCAGACACACAGGCTCAGTGGCCATGGCTCATCGAACGAGCCGCTCCGCGGCATGTGGGATCTTCCCAGACCGGGGCACGAACCCGTGTCCCCTGCATCGGTAAGCGGACTCTCAACCACTGCGCCACAAGGGAAGCCCTGTTATGTTTATTTTACCACAATAAAAAAAAATGAAAACATTTAAAATAAAGGACCCCAGGTGAGATAGCAAGAAGACCCTGAGAAACAGTCCCTGGGAGCCACTGAGCTGGTGATGAGAGCAGAGGTGGGTGGCCCATGGTACCCGATGGCTGGTACTCTAGGGCTGAGTCAGTGGTTAGTAATGATCTCTCATTTCCTGCCATCTGCTTACTTTTCTTCCTCAATTCCCTTTTTCTGATCTGCTTCCGGAGAGAACAATCTCACTTCCTTGAGATCTTAAATTCCAAGTTTAATGTGATTATGAAAAAAAAAAAAAAGGAGGGGAGACTGTGAGGTTACTTTGGAAGGCCCTTTAATTTTCTGATGGCCACACAGACTTTTTAAAAAGTCTCTAGGGCCTGATAACTTAGTAGTTTCAATACAGATGCATCAGGCAAAAAGAGCAAGCAATTTTGTGATGTATTTGTGTTGATGGCCTATTTCTCCCGAGCATGCATTTCAGGGATGAAATTTTGTATAATTCCCCCATTCACTTATTTTTCAGTATAAATACAATCTTGACAATATGATGATTTCTGTTCTTTCCAAAATGAGGATAATAATGTTACTTGTTTTACTAACAGTAACATAAAATCTTGGGGAGAAACATAAATGCTTAGAAAATGTCTGAATACTCACAAGTTACTAATTTTTTTCTAAACCTTAAGTGAGATCTTCCAAATATGTGAATTTTTATGTCTTTACCTCAAACTGAGAATATTCTCCTTCACTACTATCCCCTCCCCACACCTAATCAGGGAGGTAAAGTCCTTCACCGTTTTTCACATTTACAAATTGGTTACATTGGAATTGTCACCCTTGTCCTTCACCTCTTGGGCACCAGAGGGCAGACTTCTAAGTCTCACTTTATCTGGGACACAAATCCTTTTTCCCTCCACAGCAGTTTTCTCCTCTGGATTTGCTCCAGCACCTTGAAGAAGCTTAAAGGAACAATTAAACTTTGCTCTTCCTGATAATTAAAGTCTTCCCAATGGTTCAACACACCCACCAGAGACAAAAAGTAGTGATTACTCAGAAGGCTGCCATCCTTTATCAATCAGCACAATCAAAACAATTGTTCTTGTAAATAGTCTTTGTAAATAATCCGTTCATAATCTTTTGTTGTTGTTGTCCTTGTTAACTTTTCATTGTTTTTAGGCTAAAGACAATCTAAAATTCTATTCATTACTCTAGCCTTCAAAGCTTGTAAAGTGAGATAATAGAAGTGAAACTGCTTTCAAAGGGAAAGAAACCCCATATAATTGCAAAGTAGACTTACCTTTAGGAGATAGTTAACAAGACCTGGCCATTTGCCAGACAAGTAATCAATAAACGGTCCATAATAATTGCTAGGGACACATTTTTAAATTATTTTATTTTTAAAATTTATTTCATTGAAGTATAGTTGATTTACAACGTTGTGTTAATTTCTGCTGTACGGCAAAGTGATTCGGTTGTACATATACATACATTCTTTTTAATATTCTTTTCCATTGTGGTTTATCACAGGATATTGTATATAGTTCCCTGTGCTATACAGTAGGACCTTGCTGTTTATCCATTCTATATATAATAGTTTGTATCTGCTAGTCCCAAACTTGCAATCCATCCCTTGCCCACCTCCCCTCCCCCCTGGAAACCCCAAGTCTGTTCTCTGTGTCTGTTTCTGTTTCCTAAGTTCACTGGTAGGGACACATTTTTTAAAAAGAGAAAAGTTAATATTTGGTCTTTGTGAATGTAGTTCTCATAGTTTTATTTTTTCTTATGATTTCTCTGTTGAGCTTCCTTTATGAAAAATTTTCATTTTCTAGACCCGTTAACTCTTGTGTGGACTTATCCTAAAAAGCACATTTAGAACCATCCAAATAGCCATCTGTACACGTTTAGGATGTAGTGGATATTAAGAAGTCTACAAATTAAAATTTAAAAATATATGTGACTTTTTTGTTTACTGTGAGAAACCTGGTCTCAACCATCAATGAGTAAATGGTCCCAAGAGAAAATATAAATGTACAAATATGTATAAATACCTTTTTTTCATCTAATGCCAAATAAGAATATTTTTATTTTCCTTTGGGCCATCCCTCAATCACAGTATGCTTAGTTTTCTAATTTCTTAGGATTCTTTTTATCTTGGTTGTCTCTTTGACAAGCATAATTCGATTTAGCTGGAAGTGTCAGAGACTTCAGAGCATCAGAACAGTCCTGAGTTCAACACAAATAGCTTTCAGTGGTAAGGAACTTTTATGCTCAAAAATTTGTCAACAATTTCTTTTCTTTTAAATTTACTTTATTCAAGTATAGTTCATGTACAATGTTGTGTTCATTTCTGCTGCACAGCAAAGTGATTCAGTTAAACATATATATATATGCTTTTTCATATTCTTTTCCATTATGGTTTATTACAGGATATTGAATATAGTTCCCTGTGCTCTACAGTAGGACCTTGTTATTCCTCGTCAACGTTTTCTTTGTAAGCAAAGTTGGGACCAATATTCCTCGGACGATGATGTTATAAATGTTGGTGGGGGCTCCCCAGCTCATTTCCACCAAAATAAAACACATTGAAACATTATAAGTACATTGTAGTTCCTCAGGGATACACACCACCCTTTGCTATTGTCATTTTGACTGTTTCTGTGATAAGTATAAGTAATGGGGAAAGAAGTTAGTATTTGTAGAGAGCTTTATTCACATGCACCAAGTTGTACTTATCATCTCCCAACTCCCACGTGAAATACATCCTGGAGATACTGTTATCTCCATTTTATGGGAGGGACAGCTGCCTCTGGGAAGCTAAATAAACTGATAAGATTTTAAAATTCAAGATGTACCTCATTACAGGAGAGGGTTCGTTTTTTTGTTTTATTTTTTAGGATAGGCACAGGTAGTCCTGAATTTCTAACCATTTATGGGTGGAGGTTTTTTTTTAAGCCAAATATTTGAACTTGAAATATATTTTTATATTAATACTGAGTACATGGCAAAATAGATTCTGAACTTTAATTCCCCCAAATCCAGCCCAACCCCAGTCATAAGTTTCAGACCCCCTTCTCTTTTCCCAGTATTACCTTTCCTCTCCACCCACATACCCTGCTCACCAGGCATTGCCATTGCTGAAATGTTAAAGATGTACACCAAGAGTTCATTTTTGGTCATATTAGTTGTGAGATTCCTTTCAAATACCCAAATGCAGATGCCAAGCAGTCAGTTAAATACGTGGTTCTGAAGCTCAGGAGAGAGAATAGAGCTGGAAATATAATGTGACATTTGTTGGCATGGAGATTGAACCATTTATTTTAAAAATTTATACTCAGTGCCTATAATGTATTAGTGGATATATTCTATACTGATGCTAGAGCAGTCAATTATGTAGTATCCTAGAAGGTGATGAATGTTATAAAAAAGAGAAGAAAGAGGAGAATTAGGATTGTGAGGGGTGGAATTGGCTTATGGTCTTAAATAGGGAGGTCAGGAAGGCCTTGCTGAGATTTCAAAGAAGTGAGGGAGTTAGCACTGTGGACACCCAGAATAGTGTTCCAGGCAGAGCCAGTGCAAACTCCCAGAGATGAGGACATACCTGGCACACAAACAGCAAGCAGTGCAGCAGGGCTGTGAGCTAGGTACTGTGGAAATCCCCGTGGGCCCTGGGGCCCTCCATCTTTAAGAGGTCAGATAGCTGGGAAGGGAAGCTGTCAAAGAAGAGCCCGAGTGATAGGTAGAAAATGTGGTGCCCAGAAGCCAAGAGAAGAAAGTGTTTCAAGAAAGAGACTAGTCAACTGATGCTGCTGAGAGGACTCAAAAACACAGTGACTATGAGAGTAGGCCTTCGGTGACACGGGCAAAATCAGGGTATGGGGGGGCGGTGATCTGGATGGAAGCCCAGGGGTTGAAGGTTGAGGGGAGGCGTCTGCAAAGGATGGAAACCAGTGGTCAGGCTGTGTGTGCCCAGAAGCAGAGGTAGATTTTTCTCTGTAAAACAGGATAACAAGTTCCAGTGCCCCTCTCTCACAAAGCACACACATCTTGCAGCTCTCTTGGGTGTAACTGCACAGCCTTTTGTGACCCTCAGGGAAACATCTGGCCGGGCCCGAAGCAAATTTCACTCCGAATGACCACCCCACCAAATTTATCCATGAGCCCGTCTTCCTGACAGCCTAGAGTGTAATCCTAAACTCTCTGAACAGGTCACTTATCTTGTGTAAATTCTCCACGCGATAAGCAGGATTACTGGAAAACTTGTTAGCGGTTTCTATGACTGTTGCAAACGTTGCCGTAAAGAAAGATAAGTACTGAACTTAAGAGCGTGATTTAGTTGTAAAATATTATTGATTGAAGATGTTACACCTCCTTCTCCATTTTAGGCACTTATTTCTTATAAAAGTGGTCTTCCTATAAACCCCTAAGGAGAGAAGGGAGAGAGAATTAACTTTGTAGTGAATGTCAGATGGCTGATGAGCTGAGGGGAGCCAAGTTAAATAACGTCCCACCTCCGCTTCCGGGCAACACACGCAGACTCTCACACCCTCACTCCTACTCACAGACACACACCCTAGAAGAAGCTGCTGACAGTTGGCAACTCAAAAATAAAACAGAGGTGAATCTACTTGGTTTCTATCACTTCTGATGTTGTGCTAGTAATGATAATAGAACTATTTGTTTCAGTTTTACTACTGATTTCATATACTGTTTTTTTAAGTACTTATTTTACTTCTTATTTATTTATTTATTTTTGCCTGTGTTGGGTCTTCCTTGTGGTGCGCCAGCTTCTCATTGCGGTGGCTTCTCATTGCGGTGGCTTCTTTTGTTGCGGAGCATGGGCTCTAGGCACACAGGCTTCAGTAGTTGTGGCACATGGGCTTAGTTGCTCCATGGCATGTGGGATCTTCCCGGACCAGGGCTCGAACCCGTGTCCCCTGCATTGGCAGGTGGATTCTTAACCACTGCGTCACCAGGGAAGTCCCTGATTTCATATACTTTTTTTTTTTTGCGTTCGCGGGCCTCTCACTGTTGTGGTCTCTCCCATTGTGGAGCACAGGCTCCGGACGCGTAGGCTCACGGGCCCAGCCACTCCGCGGCATGTGGGATCTTCCCGGACCGGGGCACGAACCCGCGTCCCCTGCATCGGCAGGCGGACTCTCAACCACTGCACCACCAGGGAAGCCCTTCATATACTTTTGACTGTTATAACAAGATTCTGATTTTTTTTCCCAGGTATGTAAGACTTCCTCCCTTTCCCCTCCCCCCATCTTCCTCCCAAACTGTGTGCATGTAATTGAATCAACACATAATCAACTTGGGTGGAATTCATCAAAGCTGGGGAGTGAAATCACTTTGGCACTGTGATAAAGAGAACAGACTTTGGCTATGAACCTGAATTTATATCCTGGCTCTGCTCTTTACTAGATATGTGAACTTGGGCAAGTTACTTAATTAAAATAATTATTTATTTATTTTTGGCTGTGTTGGGTCTTCGTTTCTGTGCGTGGGCTTTCTCTAGTTGCGGTGAGCAGGGGCCACTCTTCATCGCCGTGCGTGGGCCTCTCACTGTCGCGGCCTCTCTTATTGCAGAGCACAAGCTCCAGACGCGCAGGCTCAGTAGTTGTGGGAGCAACAGGCCTAGTTGCTCCGCGGCATGTGGGATCTTCCCAGACCAGGGTTCGAACCCGTGTCCCCTGCATTGGCAGGCAGATTCTCAACCACTGCGCCACCAGGGAAGCCCCTACTTAACTTCTTTATGCCTCAATTTCTTCCTATGTTAAAAGGAGATAATGATAATGTTTTGTAAGTGTTTTGTGGGTATTAATTCATTGAATCTTCACAATGACCCTGTAAGTACTATAATTAAACCTACTTTACAGATGAGGAAACCAAAGCACAGATGTTAAGTAGCCTACCCTAGGTTAAAATCTAGTAAAAATAGATTTACCATATAATCCAGCAATTCTACTTCTGGCTATATAAGAATTGAAAGCAAAATCTCAAAAGGATATTTGTACACCCATGTTCATAGTAGCGTTATTCACAGTAGCCAAAATGTGGAAGCAAGCAAAGTGTCCATCGACAGATGAGTAGAAAAACACAATGTGGTATACGCATACAATGGAGTCTGACACATGCTATAACATATTAATAGATGAACCTTGAAGACATTATACTAAGTGAAATAAGCTAGTCACAAAAGACACTGTATGGGCTTCCCTGGTGGCGCAGTGGTTGAGAGTCCGCCTGCCGATGCAGGGGACACGGGTTCGTGCCCCGGTCCGGGAAGATCCCACATGCCGCGGAGCAGCTGGGCCGGTGAGCCATGGCCTCTGAGCCTGCGCGTCCGGATCCTGTGCTCCACAACGGGAGAGGCCACAACAGTGAGAGGCCCGCATACCGCAAAAAAAAAAAAAAAAAAAGACATTGTATGATCCTACTTATATGGGGTATTTGGAGTAGTCAAACTCAGAGAGACAGAAAGTAGAATGGTAATTGTAGAAAATAGAAGGGGCTGGGGGGGAGAGTGAAATGAAGAGTTGTTTAATGACTACAGAATTTCAGCTTCGCAACATGAAAAAGAGTTCTGGAGATTGATTGTACAACAATGTGAATGGACTTATTTCTACTGAACTGTACATTTAAAACTGGTTAAGCTGGTAAATGTTATGCTACGTATATTTTACAACAATGAAAAACAAAACAAACAAAAAAGGAAAAAAAAAAAACAAGAAAAAACCCACTAGCCTTGTTGAGAACACAGTGATTCTATACCATTGAGAGTGACAGAGAGTTAGGAAAAGGATGCCAACTGGGTGGGGAAGACACGAACTCAGTCGTTGACAAGCCCAGGTACAGTGGTCTTTAGTGACCCAAATAGAAATATCCAGTCATTAGCTAGGGATGCGGGTCTGAGGTTGGTGATCTGTACCATGGAGGTTCTAGGAAGACAAAGCAGTAGCCCTTTACTACAAAGGTGGATTAGATGGGGGAGGATGGAAATGAAGACAAAGGAAACATGGAAGGCGACTGCCATCATTCTTGTTTAGGAGAATGGTGATGGTACTGCCATACACCAGGAAGGGGAGGCTGGAACCTGAGGTGGAAGAGGCAACTGTGAGTCCAGGAATGGACGCGTGAGGTTTGGGGATATGCAAAGCTGTTCTGTCGATGGTGAGTTTGAGGTTTGAGATGGTGGTTGGGGCAGAGAAGCCTCTCGTCCTGCATTTCCTCAGGTGAGCTGTAGTCCTCTGAGAAATCGTTTCCTCCAATATTCATGATGCATGTGAACATTTCAGAGATGCTGAGAGTACTTTGGGAAAGGGAATTGCTTGACTTTGTTTAACCTGGGTTTTTCTAAACTCATTTGTCTGCCCAACCTTTTTTTTTGTTTTTTTTTTTCATAAAACATCTATTAATTAACTGAGGACTACACTTTGGGGAATTATTCTCTGGTCTATGCAGATATTTTTCCATTGACAAAGTAGAACAAAGGAGAAGCTGGTTAGAGGGTGGATAGATCTGTGGGTACTCAGTGTGTCCCTGTTAAGTCATCAAAATAGCGAGGAGGGTTCCAGAAACCCCAGGCTGACCTGGGAACTGAGGACCCTGACCCCTCTGCGTGGGCAGCGGTGAGGAAGGCTGCTGGGGTTTTGATCAAAGCCAGCTTGCTGGTTTGGCTTTCTACCTGCTCTACATGTGCCAGTAAAGCCCTGATCCAATCCCTCCCCTGGTTCCTTTTTATCCTCTACGTTGGCTTCTTGTCCTTGCTTTTCCATTTGCATAGCTAATGCACACAACACAGAATTCCCGCAATTTTAAAGACAGCTGGCCAGCACATCTTGGATGCTGATGTCAGGAAACATCTGGAAAAGGGCTAAAGTTACTGCAGCCCAACTGAGAACAATGGAAACACATTAATACGGAAAATTCAGTATGGGGGGGGCTGGTGTACGTAAAAATGGCTGCCAGGATGACTTATAAAAGCCTTGTACAAAACTCTCTTGTTAGTTTGGGCATTGATGCCACTGAGTCACTGAGTGGTAGGCCAGCTGAAACAAATATATTGCTACTCTCTTGGGGGACCCTTATCTTTGAGGCTTTCCTTTTCTTACAAGGTTTCCTAGAAATCCTGCCAGCTAACCAAGACATTCTTTTCCAAAAAATCATGAACTAGGATTTTTATTTTATAATACCTTTAAGCTAATCTCCCTTTTATACTATATCTCTCACAATACAAATATATAAAATAGAGTTCTCACATACATATTTTTGCTGTCTCTAAGCAGTCAGTATTGGCAGAAATATTGAGCTTTGTAAAAGCTGTGATTGAAATATTTGAATATGAAGATTATGTCCCAAGGCTGCATGGCATAGTGGTTAAAAGAATGGGTTTTAGAGTTTGGATTCTAGCTTCTCCTCCTAACCAACTCTGTGTGGCCTTGGTAAATTACTTAATGAACATAAACTAATCTGTAAAATTCCCTTAGTTATTTTTGCCTATTTGGATTGGCACGAGGAGGACACAAGCTAATGTGTGTTAGAAGTGCTTAGTGAGGAGTGTGGCCCAGGTTAGCTATTACAATTGTTGTTTTGTTGATACCCAAGGATTAAGAAGGAATCCCTGCTATAATCTATTTCTCAATTCAACTTTAAAACATTGAGCACTTGCTTCCGTTCCCTGTCCTACAGATGTATGTTTTGGTATTAGGGTTTCTCCGGCAAGCATTCCCCTAGAGTACCACCTACTGTTTCACTTTATTTTGTAGAAACTGAAGTGGTAGCCTGTCTCTTGTGTGGATTAATAATTACCATCTCATACTGTTTTCCAATCTTTGGATTCCTCCTGGTCCTTTGTATGACACCCACTTTTCCCCTCTAAAAGCTGGTTGGATTTTCTCCTATCTCCAGGGTTCTGAAATTTCTCAGTGATGTGCTTCGGTTTTGGTCGGTTTTAATCCACTGTACCAGGGGTTTGTTGGACCCTATCGATCTGGCAGCTCATGTTCCTTGGTTTTGGAAATCTTCGTGAATTGTTCATTTATTATGAGTCCCTCCCCATTCTTAATTCTCTCCTCTCTTTTTGGAACTCCTATTCATTAGAATATTGGACCTTCCAGACTGATCCTCTGACTGTCTTCTCTCTTCTTTCCTATTTTCCTTTTCTTTGTCTTTTGACTTTATTTTCTGAGAGTTCCTCAACTTTATCATCTTACACCTTCTGTTAAGTTTTAAAAATCTATTATCATATTTTAAATTTCCAGGAATCCTTTTTTGTTTTCTAATGATTCTTCTTTTTTTTCTTATAGCATCATATTTGTATAATATCTTTTTACTTCTCTGAGGATGTTAATAATAGCTTTGGGGGCAGGGGGAGCTTTTATTTCCCTGCATAGTCTGTTCCCTCTCTAGTTGGTTTTTTTCACCTTGTATGTCGTATCTCTATATTCTTTGGTAGAGGCTTGCTTTCTTCAGATGTATGGTAATCGTTACCCTTCACTCATGTTTTAAAGCTGATGGGAAACTCTGTGCCATGGGCAAAGCTCGTCGACTTCAGTCTCTACCCTAGGGGGAGCTGCCTGGGCCCTTTATATGAGGGGAAATGTCATTGCCCTTAGGTCTTTTTTTTCTTGGTCTGTTTAAGTTTTTCAGGGAGGAAACGTCTACTTTCCTGTCTAAAGGGCTTAATTATACCTGGCTGCCGCTGTTCTGAAAGTTGAATGTGAGCTGGGGAATTATAACACTTCATTATACAAACGTTTTTTTTCAAATCTCTCTGCTTTCAGTATAGTATTCCCAATGTTAATCATGCCTAGTGCCCTGAATTCTGGCTTAGAGACCCTTATCCCCTGCAGAGGAAAACCTCAAGTCTTCTGCTGTTTTGGAGAGAGGCAGTTGACTAAGCTGCATTTGGGGCTTTGGGGTGGCCGATCCTGGGAACTGAGTTGCTTCTTGGTTTTCCTCTTTGCTAGTTTAGGATTTAGCTTTCTCAATTTGCTAACTCAGATAGCAATTCTCCTATTTCTCAGCTTCTAACGTTTTGTTGCTATTGTGATTTCCTCCTCTTTTTAATTTTTAAAAATCTCTTTATTTCCATTTTAATGGGGGGGGTGTAAATGCATTTGTTCAGTCAGCCAACTTTAATCAGTATTTTTTTAAAAAAGATATTCTTAATGTAATGAAGTGTTCTGAAAAATTAGACTTTCTGTGCCAGAATTCCAAGTCAAAGAATGCTGATGAGATCAGCTAATCTAGAATAGCTTTGTAAATGTATTCATTAATTTCTACCAGTTCTTAATATTCTGGCCATTATAACTGCTGCAGGGTAAATGTTTCTATTTGTTGGCAAAACTCGCTTGGGTTGTTCATCACCTTTTATGTGGTTATAGATGTAAACAACATGTGTGCCCCAGATGGGCTCTGAAATCCAGGCTCCCACTTTGTGACAAACCTTCACAACACCAGAGGCTTCCAAACCCAAGTCCTTAAATCCACTCATTTCAGCTCACATCCTGGCAACTCGAAGAGAGAAATCTCTGAGTGACTAAAATCTCTATAGTGAGAAAACTTTTGCATTCAATATCTATTTTGGTGGGAGACTTTATATTCGACCTTCCTTCTGTAGAGTGAGGTGTGGAGGTAGATTTGGACTTAGGGTGGATGGAGGCAGGGGAAGTAACAAGATGAGTAACAGGACGAGTGAGGATTTAGGTCCCTGGTAAACGTCATGTGCCAGAGTGAGAATTCCTGCAACTGATACCCTCCTGGCAGAGCTGATTTCACGGGAGGCGACCCTGGCAGCAACTTGAGTGGGCCTGGGCTGGGTGGCATGTGGCCAGTCTAACGGCAAAACAGAATCAGCAGAGTCCTTGCAATCTCAGAAATGCCATGGCCAGCCTGGTAAGCAATAGTCAAAACTGAAGTTCCTTAAACTGATTTTTGGCCTCCATAGTTAAAGGAAGCCTAATCTTCCTTGTTATTTTATTAGTCAAACAGAATGTAGCCATACATTCTGTGCAGAGCTGTTGGCTATTGAACTGCTTATGACGTTGGGCAGAGCTCTTGGACAGAAATGCTTGTGACACTGCACAAGGCATTGTAACCTCCCTAAGTGTCAGTTTCCTCACTGGCAAAATGGAGTAAAAGATGGATCGAGCTTTTCGAGAGCAGTGACTGCATGCGTGGAGAGCCGCCCCAGGAGATGGAGCTGTCGTATCCCCTTCTCTTGCACACAATAAATGCCATTCGTGCTGTAGTAAAAACAAAAAATCTAAATGGAGGTAATATAGTATCTACCTCATAAGGTCATCGTAAGAATTAAAGAGAGAATTCCTGTAAAGACTTTAGTGTAATCCCCATATATACTAAACATTTAGAAAATGTCAAGGGAAACGGAAGAGCCAAGTACGTCTTCCTGGTTGCAACCTGAGTGGTTGGTGGTGCCAGTCTCTGAGTTGAGAAGCACAGGAAGGACATATTTGGGGGAGGGTGATAAATTCAGTCTGCATTTGTCTGGTTCCAAAGCCCATATCTCTTCACTACACCAGTCTCCTTACAGACACTGTCACTTCCTAGCTGCAAGATCTGGGCGAATCACTCAACTTCCTGTGCCTCGGTTTCCTGTTCTGCAAAATGGGAATTATAATAAATAGTCCCTTCCTCAGAGGATTGTTTTAAAAATTTAGTAAATTAACACATAAGTCTGGCACATAGCACCATTATTAGCTGCTGTAATTGTGTACAAAAGTGTGGAAATACCTCACGGTATAAAATTTTTCTTCTTTCCCTTTAATATTACATAGAGCATGAGGCATGCCACTTCTTTTCAAATGGATGCGAAACTAAAAAAAAAAAAATTTTTTTTAAAGAGGAAATAAAAGATTACGTACTGTAGTTACATTACTAGACACACACGAGGAGAGGCACTCTGCTTTATCTGCACATTGGATGTCTGGTTGTGATGTCTAAATCTCTGGCAGTCATCTTATAACCGGAAGGGCAGCTGGCCTGAAGATGGATGAAGAGAAAGAACAGCCGGGGGTCTTCATCATGTTGTTCAGCCACCCGGCCTCCCAGTTTTTGAGATTGTATCATCAGGAGGATAAAGGCACTGACCAGAGAAATGAGGAAGGCCAGAGGAAAGGAAGGATTTAGAGGAAGACGATGAATCTCTCAGTGTTATAAATGTTGAATGTGAAGAGTAGTGGTGTTTCTTGGTGGAAATGGCCAGCACCTAATTAGAGGCATGGAAATAGAGCCTGAAGGTGATATCGGAGCCCCAGATGTCAATGTGAAAGTTATTTGCAAAAACTGGTATGTGCAAGGGGAAGAGGTAAAGAAGAGCATTGCCCCTGTCCTAATGTCCCATACCTCACTCCTGAAAAGTAAACAGTCTCATTCATCTTATTAAGAGCTGCATATTTAATGACATTCTACTTTTAATGTTTATCTTAATTTGTCATATATGTGGGTTATTTTGATCAATTTTATACTGCTAATAATTATAATGATAGATATTTTTTTTGACACTTTAGAGCCTGACCATGGTAGCATTGCTGAGCTGCCTCCCCAAATTTGTTCTCCCTGTTTTTTTTTGTTTTTGTTTTTGGCTGTGCCCTGTAGCATGCGGGATCTTAGTTTCCCGACCAGAGATCAAACCCGGGCCGCCTGCAGTGGAACACCGAGTCCTAACCACTGGACCACTAGGGAAGTCCCCCATGTTCTCCCCTTCCTGGATGCACAGCCAGCCTACATCCCCCTGTCTCCCTTGCTGCAAGGGGTGGCTATGTAATTGTTCTGGGCAACAGAATGTGAGTAGAAATGATGTGGGTCACTTCCAGGCCTGTTCCTAAAAACCAGTTCCTTGCACTCTTTGCTTCTCCTTCTGCAAGCTAGAGATAGTCAAGAATAAGGCTCTAGGAGAAGGTTGGCAAACTTCAGCGAAGGACCAGACAATCACTATTTTAGGTTTTATAGGCCACACAAGGCCTCTGTCTCATATTCCGCTTTTTTTCTTAGTAGTCCTTTAAAAATGTAAATCTAAAAAAAAAAAGTAAATCTACTGTAAGCTCCCAGGACATCTAAAAATGGGCCCACAAGCTAGACCCTTGTTCTAGGGGATGGCAGAGCCATTTGATGGAAGGCACTTGGGTCCCCTAATCACTCTTTGGAGGAGAGCACCTTGCTTATTTGAGCACCTCACCCAGGACTATCATGAGAGAAAGGAAGAAACTTTGATTGTGCTGAGCCAAGACATTCTTCGGTCTATTTGTAACCACAGCTCAACCCAACAAAATTACAGGAGTTTTACAAATTTAATTTACAAACATTTATATTAACAGAATGAATTATAAGACCGTTGAGCATCCTAATATAGTATATTAGGATAAAAGTAGATAGGGGAGGGCTTCCCTGGTGGCGCAGTGGTTGAGAGTCCTCCTGCCGATGCAGGGGACACGGGTTCATGCCCCAGTCTGGGAAGATCCCACATGCCGCGGAGCGGCTGGGCCTGTGAGCCATGGCCGCTGAGCCTGCGCGTCCAGAGCCTGTGCTCTGCAACGGGAGGGGCCACAGCAGTGAGAGGCCCGTGTACCGCAAAAAAAAAAAAAAAAAAAAGTCTCTTCAAAGAACCTTTAAAAACTCAGAAACAAACCTCTTATGAAAGCTTCCTAGATTCATTGGGCTGGAAGAACGAGCAGGGTCTTTTCTGGTTCACCTCTGCCCTTTTCAAAATCCTGGGTCTAGGTCATCTTGGACAGTGTTCCAACACAGGAATGTCATTACAGGTCAGGAATCCTGCCAGTGGTGTCTCTCTGCTAGGTGCGGACTCATTTCTTCTGACCTCAGATTTCGCATTGAATCATGAGCATGAGAGCTGCTTTCTTTCTTTCCTTTCAAAAGTTTTCCTTTCTTGGTTGTTCTGAGGATTCATAAGTTAAACATTTGTTAAGTCCTTTGCGATATTTGTCTGAAAGTATAAAGTCTTATTTATTATTGTTGGATGGGTGAAAGGTATACAAGTGCAAAGTATCATTTTCTTTCCTGAGCTCAGCACATTATCATGCTTAATCCCCAGGAAATTCATGACCCCATTCTCATGCAGTGCCTCCTCATTTACATAACCTGCCCCAAACCGAGCTAACAAAGGACTCCTGGGAGGGGATTTGCCGTTTCTTCTGTTCTTCAGAGAGTTTCTATTTGCCTGACAGGTGTGATAACGTTTTTGTCTGGCTGGACTAACAGTCCTTACTTAGTCCTTCTTTAGCAGGGGTGAGTGGCAGGGAGGAAGACCCTGGGCGGTAAGGGAATCAGGAGGATTTGAATCAGGAGGAATTGAGCTCTTATTTTGATCTGTGCTTGTCTACTCATGTGACCCTGGACAAGCCACTTCGCTTCTCTGAGGTTTATTTTCCTCATCTGAAAAATGAGGGAGTTGGAATAAGTAATTTCTATGATTCCTTCATATTTAAAATCTCCTCTCAACATGTCAAAATGCTGAAAAACTGCCCTGAAAATTTCGGTGTATTGGTGTGTATCACTTGGTAATATGTGATATGCACCAAGAAAAGTACAAGTGAATTAAATGCATAAGAGATACTATTTTCCAAATAACTTTAGGGTGAAGTTCTTTATGTAATTCCAGTTTGCACAGTCAGCGCTGTTAGATCCATGTGGTTGCTGATGGTTGTGATAAAGGTGGTAAGTGTGGTGAGGGAGGTGTGGAGGTGGTGTTGATGGTGATGGTGGTGTTGATGGTGGAGGGAGGTGGGAGGTGGGAGGTGGTGGTGTAAGCTTCACAGTAACCTGGAATGAAAACACATGTATTACTGCTTTCGTCACAGTCTGTTCATCTTCATGAGTCCCATATATCTTTAGCACATTGCCTTGCACTAAGCAGGTGCTCAATACTTGTTTGATGAAGAGTAGCTGGCAGATAGCTACAGATGCGCCTTGTCTTAATATCTGGGGCAAAAACTAATGCTCCTGTAAATGTCTCAGATTTAATTTCACTTGATTAACAGGCTTTCTAAGAAAGCTGTGAAAATACTCTCACTGAACTTATTTTAATTGATGTTGCTCATGCTTAACTCTAGGGAAGGATGAATCATGCTTAACTCTAGGGAAGGATGAACGCTTATGCGGATTATAGGAGGACCTTTTCTCAAAAGTAGTGGGAAGAAAGCCATTGAAGTAAATCTACTCAACAAGGGATCAAAATTTCATTGGGGGGGGGAGGGGGCTTCCCTGGTGGCGCAGTGGTTGAGAATCTGCCTTCCAATACAGGGGACACGGGTTCGAGCCCTGGCCTGGGAAGATCCCACATGCTGCAGAGCAACTGGGCCCATGAGCCTCAACTACTGAGCCTGTGCGTCTGGAGCCTGTGCTCCGCAACAAGAGGCCACAACAGTGAGAGGCCCACGCACCGCGATGAGGAGTGTTCCCCGCTCGCCGCAACTAGAGAAAGCCCTCGCACAGAAACGAAGACCCAACACAGCCAAAAATAAATAAATTTATATTAAAAAAAAAAAAGTCACAGGACAAGGCAGCTCCCATTCTACCATTTAAGAGCTTAGAATACTATTCACAGGTCATGAAAATTGCTAAACATTTAAAAAGGGAAACACTTAAAAAAAAAAAAGGAATTTCATAGGAAGAAGTTTGACTTAGACTGTATCTGAAAATGAAAACTAAAAACTATAAAAATAATTTAATCTTATATGTAACAAAATTTAGATTACTGTAGAAACTATGGGCTGGTCCTTGAAATGTACAAAGACTGAATCAAGTATTGTTTTTTTGTTGTTTGTTTGTTTGGAGGGCATGTAATTTTTTCAACAAAAGTTAACGACACAGAACACTTATAACGTAGAAATACTCAAAGAGTTTCAATGATTTTTCCCTAATGTTTTTCTTTTTTAAAAAATTATTTATTTATTTATTTATGGCTGCATTGGGTCTTCACTGCTGGGCGCAGGCTTTCTCTAGTTGCGGCAAGCGGGGGCTACTCTTCCTTGTGGTGCGCGGGCTTCTCATTGCGGTGTCTTCTCTTGTTGAGGAGCACGGGCTCTAGGTACATGGGCTTCGGTAGTTGTGGCACACGGGCTCAGTAGTTGTGGCTCGCAGGCTCTTGTTGCGGAGCACGGGCTCTAGGCACATGGGCTTCAGTAGTTGTGGCACACGGGCTTTGTTTTTCCACGGCATGTGGGGTCTTCCCAGACCAGGGCTCGAACCCGTGTCCCCTGCATTGGAAGGCAGATTCTTAACCACTGCGCCACCAGGGAAGTCCCCCTAATGCCTTTCTTAATCCTTGGATTTTTAAATAGTTCCATTGACACATGATCATCCTTACTGATTTTTTTCTTCTCTAGTTGTTAGCTACTCTACCAGTTACACAAGATTCCAAATATTCTCTAAAAATAGTTGACTTGGGACTTCCCTGGTGGCACAGCGGTTAAGAATCTACCTGCCAATGTAGGGGACACAGGTTTGATCCCTGGTCTGGGAAGATCCCACATGCCGTAATGTGAGGAGACCCAGGCCACGTGGAGAGGCCACTTGTAGGCGTCCCAGTTGACAGTCTCAGCTACGGCCTCAGACAACAGCCAGAATCAGTACCAGACATGTGAGTGAGGCAGCCTTTGAGATGACTCCAACCCCAGCCACCACCTGGCATCAATTATATGAGATCCCTTGAGAGAGGACCACCAAGCTGAGCTCAGTCAACTCCCAGGACCATGAGAGATATAAACAAACAAACCACTTTGATCATTTTACACCAATAAGCTTGGGGTGGCTTGTTTTGCAGGAAGAGATAGCTGAAACACTTACTTTAATATCACTGGCCTTTTAAATGATTTTAATGTAAAAATGCTTTAAAATGATAACCCTGGAACCATAAGGATTCCAGAGTTCCTGTGTTCAGGTCTGCTGCCCAACCCTAAACACTCTTAGATTGGTGGTGAGAAGGCCAAGAAGTGGGTCTTCATTTTCCTGAATATCCAGACATTCCCATGAGGCTCTAAAAATGATAGCAAGGTGACAGGAGCGTGGTTAGTGCTATTAAGGTCTGTCTCCATCTAGAGACACTTCTAAGAGGGTGGGACTGAATAGGTAAGACTAAGATGCTCTGGCTATAAGGAAGTTAAGCCCTCCATGATTTTTATCAGGAAATATTCCATTTCTCATACTGTAGCCACTGGCTGCTGAGGGAAGCTTCCCTCCCATTTTCCAAGACTGGCCTCTAGACACAGGCCAAGACCTTGCCTCATTAGACTTTGTTCTTGAGCCCATTTTACTCCAGGTCAGGGACCTAGTAAGTGTGAAGGACCAGTACTAAAGAAAAGATCTATATCAGAAGGAAAGGAGTCACCATTGAAATACCAAACAGGATGAATGGTGAAAGAAAAATTAAACATGTTAGACAAAAGAAAACATACAGGGACTTCCCTGGTGGCCCAGTGGTTGAGAATCCGCCTGCCAATGCAGGGGACAAGGGTCCAAGCCCTGGTACGGGAAGATCCCACATGCCACGGAGTAACAAAGCCCGTGCGCCACGACTACTGAGCTTGCACACCTAGAACCTGTGCTCCACAACAAGAGAAGCCACTGCAGTGAGAAGCCAACTCAATGAGAAGCCCGTGCACCGCAATGAAGAGTAGTACCCTCTTGCCACAACTAGAGAAAGCCCGTGTGCAGCAACGAAGAAACAATGCAGCAAAAAATAAATAAATAAAATAAAATAAAATAAAGAAAACATACAGAGCAGAGGGGAGAATGGCCACCTGAGGTATAGCCATCTGTCATGTTCCTTCTGTTCCTATTAATTAGGCGTGGATTTCTCCGTAGTGGAGGAGTAGAATGCAAGGATGATAAAATTCAGGAACTGAAAATGGCTGTGTGGCAATATGCTTGGGGTTTTTATATTAAAAAGTGCTTCCTTGAATATGCAGGGCCTCATTAAAATCCTTTTGTGTCACAGAGGAACTAAAGGACCATGGTGGGCCCCAAATAGAGGAAACAGGTAAGTTTATGGCTTTTTCTAAGCTTAAGGAAAGAGGGTAAAGAGGCATTTAAGCGTTTTGGGATTTTTTTTTTTTTTTTTTTTTTGGTTTGTTTTATTCTAGGTATTAGTCATCAGTTCAGTTTCAAGGAACAGAAATGGACTCACATCAGTTCATACAATAATAGGAATTTACTGGTCCTATAACTGTATAGTTGTGGATTTCAGGAATGGTTATATCCAGGAGCTCAAACAATATCTTTGGAGATCTATCTCTTGTCCTGTCCTTAATGTTCACCTGGCTCTAATTGTCTTTACTCTACACTGGCTTCTTGCATGTGGAGTACATGATTTATGCTACAGTGGCCAGACTTGTACCTTCCTTGCTTGTGGCTTCAGTGTAAAGAAGCTAAGTCTCTAGACATTGCAGGTAAAAAAGACCTAGGCAGAACTCTGATTGGCTAGGCCTAAGTCATAGTCCTACTCCTAAGGCTAGAGGGCTAGGGTGGGGGTCAGGCTCACCTAGTCTCCTTGGAATGGGTCCTCCTTAGGAACAGAAGTGCTCTATTTTCAGAAGGAGGGGGGAAATGCAAGACAGATGAAAACATCAGATGTCCATTAGAACTGTCCAGCTACTTTGACCAGGATTGGAAAGGGACTGAGACTAGGGTCAGGTGCTGTCCCCAGGAGTAAAGACCAAGCAGTTGGCTAGAACTTCCATATGCTGTATAATTTAGGAAGCACTCTGAAGTGGCCAGAGTGTAGGAGGCTAAGAAACCCAGGAATGCGTCTTTGACCATATTCTGCTACGGATCGTGAAAACCCACCTAGTCAGCCTCACCCTGCTCCTGACACACTTAAATTACTGTTCTCTACCCCAGCAGTTCTATAGGTTGGGGAAAGGGTGACTGTGATGCTTCTCAACGTTTGGGAACTACTGATTTACATTAAGAAATCCAAAAAGTTGTATTCTGAAGTTCTCCTTCGGTATCTTGTAGTTTTAAATATACATTTTGAACTTTTTTGTTGAAACATGATATACTACGTACAAAAAGTGCACATATCATGAGGGTACAGTTTGATTAACTTTCACAGGCTGAACATAACCATGGAACCAGTACCCAGATCAAGAAGCAAAACATTTCCAGTACCCAGAAGCACCCCACTCTCTGTAATCCCTACGGTCAGTCCTCTCCTGCCAAGGATGATCACTATCTTGACTTCAAACAGCACAGATTTGCTTTTCCTGTTTTTATAATTTATATGAATGTAATTCTACAGTATATATTCTTGAATGTTTACCTTCTTTTGTTCAGTATTATATATGTAAGATTTATCTGTGTTATGTTTGTAGTTGTAGTTGTTCAGTCTAAAATATTCTACATTCTATTGCTGCATAGTGCCTCATTGTTTATTTATTCAATCCACTCTTTAAGGATTTTTGGGTGTTTCCTATTTGAAGTTTTCACTGCTGTGAACAATGAATATTCTAGTTCATGTCTCTGAGTGAACATACATAAACATTTCTGTTTGGGTTGTATGTAAAAGTGGAAGTTCATGGCTTTAAATATTTTGGACTATTAAGTAAGATTGCCTTTTAAATAAGTCACCTTTGACATTTAATGATAGCATTTAAGGTATTTCATAGCCTTCTTCACATTCTAGGTGTTGTCCATGACCTGAGGGGTACTACTTAATATCTACAATCAGAATAAGACAAGAATGAAGGAGCAGGGGGCTGAGACTGGTTGCCCCCATAAAAAGTCACGCTCTCTCGCTCAGTTCCTGGGTCTGAGCCAATTATTAATCAGTAATCCATTGCCTGAAGAGGTAGCCACGTCTTCAGGAGCCCTGGAACACCATGGCAAGTAATGCTGTAAGGATTCTCAGTCATTTCCAAGGGAATCTATGGCTATTTTCTTGGAGAAAGGAGAATACTCAAACACTTCAAGGATTATTGGATACAGATTCTGAGTTGGTATTGACGTTTGGAGACCTGAAGCATTGTCATGCCCCTTTTCCCACAGTTAGAATAAATAAATAAAATGGAGTTCTGGCAGTCTGACTTACAGTGGATTCCCTGGGTCTGCAGACCCATGGGATGGCCATTTCCTCTGTATTTGAGTATATAATTGGGATTGATCCTCTTGGCAGTTGGACTAATCTTCCCATTGGCTGTTGGCCTGTGGGGTAAGAGTTATCACAGTGGGGAAGGTCAAGTACAATCCTCTGAAATGGCACCCTGAGAAACTGTCCACTCTCAGCAAGACAGCAAATCAAAACCAATATTGCATCCTGAAGGTAAGAGTGGGAGAGGGGGTGGTAAAGATACGTGCTGTCATTAGAGATCTAAAGGATGCAGGAGAGTGGGTGGTCCTGATTATATTGCTGTTTAATTCACCATCTGGATCACAGAAAATGACTATTGATACTGTGTGCTCAATCAAGTCGTAGCCATGATTGCAGTTGCGGTGCAAGCCACGTTATCCTTGCTACAGCAAATGAATAAGGACTCAGATACATGGTGTGAGGTGTTTGATTTGGCAAATGAGTTGTTTTGCATTCCAATCAGAAGAGAGGATCAGCAAGTGGGGTTTATCCCAGGAATGCAAGGATTCTTCAATACACGCAAATCAATCAATGTGATAAACTATATAAACAAATTGATGGAGAAAAACTATATGATCATCTCAATAGATGCAGAGAAAGCTTTTGACAAAATTCAACACCAATTTATGATAAAAACCCTCCAGAAAGTAGGCATAGAGGGAACGTACCTCAACATAATAAAGGCCATACGTAATAAACCCACAGCCAGCGTTGTTCTCAATGGTGAAAAACTGAAACCATTTCCTCTAAGATCAGGAACAAGACAAGGTTGTCCACTCTCACCACTATTATTCAACATAGTTTTGGAAGTTTTAGCCCCAGCAATCAGAGAAGAAAAAGAAATAAAAGGAACCCAAATCTGAAGAGAAGAAGTAAAGCTGTCACTGTTTGCAAATGACATGATACTATACATAGAGAATCCTAAAGATGCTACCAGAAAACTACTAGATCTAATCAATGAATTTGGTAAAGTAGCAGGATACAAAATTAATGCACAGAAATCTCTTGCATTCCTGTACACTAATGATGAAAAATCTGAAAGAGAAATTAAGGAAACACTCCCATTTACCATTGCAACAAAAAGAATAAAATACCTAGGAATAAACCTACCTAGGGAGACAAAAGACCTGTATGCAGAAAACTATATGATGCTGATGAAAGAAATTAAAGATGATACAAACATACAGAGAGATATACCATGTTCTTGGATTGGAAGAATCAACATTGTGAAAATGACTATACTACCCAAAGCAATCTACAGATTCAATGCAAGCCCTATCAAACTACCAATGGCATTTTTCACAGAACTAGAAGAAAAAATTTCACAATTTGTATGGAAACACAAAAGACCCCGAATAGCCAAAGCAATCTTGAGAAAGAAAAACGGAGCTGGAGGAATCAGGCTCCTGGACTTCACATTATACTACAAAGCTACAGTAATCAAGACAGTATGGTACTGGCACAAAAACATAAATATAGATCAGTGGAACAGGATAGAAAGCCCGAAGATAAACCCATGCACATATGGTCACCTTATTTTTGATAAAGGAGGCAAGAATATACAATGGAGAAAAGACAGCCTCTTCAATAAGTGGTGCTGGGAAAACTGGACAGCTACATGTAAAAGAATGAAATTAGAACACTCCCTAACTCCATACACAAAAATAAACTCAAAATGGATTAAAGACCTAAATGTAAGGCCAGACACTATAAAACTCTTAGAGGAAAACATAGGGAGAACACTCTTTGACATAAATCACAGCAGGATCCTTTTAGACCCACCTCCTAGAGAAATGGAAATAAAAACAAAATAAACAAATGGGACCTAATGAAACTTCAAAGCTTTTGCACAGCAAAGGAAACCATAAACAAGATGAAAAGACAACCCTCTGAATGGGAGAAAATATTTGCAAATGAAGCAACTGACAAAGGATTAAACTCCAAAATTTACAAGCAGCTCGTGCAGCTCAATATCAAAAAATCAAACAACCCAATCCAAAAATAAGCAGAAGACCTAAATAGACATTTCTCCAAAGAAGATATACAGACTGCCAACAAACACATGAAAGAATGCTCAACATCATTAATCATTAGAGAAATGCAAATCAAAACTGCAATGAGATATCATCTCACACCGGTCAGAATGGCCATCATCATAAAATCTACAAACAATAAATACTGGAGAGGGTGTGGATAAAAGGGGACCCTCTTGCACTGTTGGTGGGAATGTAAATGGATACAGCCACTATGGAGAACAGTATGGAGGTTCCTTAAGAAACTAAAAATAGAACTACCATATGACCCAGCAATCCCACTACTGGGCATATACCCTGAGAAAACCATAATTCAAAAAGAGTCATGTACCATAATATTCATTGCAGCAGTATTTACAATAGCCAGGACATGGAAGCAACCTAAGTGTCCATCAACAGATGAATGGATAAAGATGTGGCAAATATATACAATGGAATATTACTCAACCATAAAAAGAAATGAAATTAAGTTATTTGTAGTGAGGTGGATGGACCTAGAGTCTGTCATACAGAGTGAAGTAAGTCAGAAAGAGAAAAACAAATACCATATGCTAGCACATATATATGGAATCTAAAAATGAAAAGAAAATGGTCATGAAGAACCTAGGGGCAAGACAGGAATAAAGACGCAGACCTACTAGAGAATGGACTTGAGGATATGGGGAGGGGGAAGGGTAAGCTGGGACAAAGTGAGAGAGTGGCATGGACATATATACACTACCAAATGTAAAATAGATAGCTAGTGAGAAGCAGCCACATAGCACAGGGAGATCAGCTCGGTGCTTTGTGACCACCTAGAGGGGTGGGATAGGGAGAGTGGGAGGGAGACGCAAGAGGGAGGAGATATGGGGATATATGTATATGTATAGCTGATTCACTTTGTTATACAGCAGAAACTAACACTCCATTGTAAAGCAATTATACTCCAATAAAGATGTTAAACAAAACAAAACAAAACAAAACTTATAAGTAAATAAATAAATAAAATAAACTCTAACCAGAATAAAATATTAGGTGAATATATATGAATAAAATCATTTAAAAAAAAAGAAAGAAAGAAAAGAGGATCAGGGCTTCCCTGGTGGCTCAGTGGTTAAGAATCCTCCTGCCAATACAGGGGACACAGGTTCGAGCCCTGGTCTGGGAAGATCCCACATGCCGTGGAGCAACTAAGCCCATGTGCCACAACTACTGAGCCTGTGCCCTACAGCCTGCAAGTCAGAACTACTGAAGTCTGTGTACCTAGAGCCCATGCTCTGTAACAAGAGAAACCACCGCAGTGAGAAGCCCGCGCACTGCAATGAAGAGTAGCGCCCACTCGCCGCAACTAGAGAAAGCCCGCACGCAGCAACAAAGACCCGATGCAGCCAAAAATAAATAAATTAAATAAATTAATTAAAAAAACAAAAAAGAAAAGAGGATCAGAACCAGTTTGAATTCGTTTGGAATAGACAACATTTATTTATAATTTTGCCCCAGGGATATGTTAATTCTCCACCCTCTGTTATGTGTGGTTCAGATACAGAGCTGGACCATCTAAACGTCCCAGAGAACATCACATTGATCCATTACATCAGTGACAGCGTGCTGATTAGGCAAATGAGCATGATGTGGCTAGGGTGCTGTCAGCCTTGGTAGGAGACATGTACACCTGAGGATGGAAGACAAACCTATGAAGATTCAGGGATCTGAACCTCAGTGAGGTTTTTAAGGGTTCAGTAGTCAAGGGTATTCTGGGAAAACCTCTCCAAAGTAAAATACAAAATACTGCATCTTGCATCTCTTACTCTAAAGAAGGAACCACGATGCCTGATGGGCTTCTTCATGTACTGGGGGCAACATATTCCATATCTAAGAATGCTATTGCAGCCCAAATCCCAGGTGACATGGAAGGCACTATCTTTGAGTGAGGCCTAGAGCAAGAAAGGGCTCTATAGCAAGTACAGGGTGTAAGCAGCCCCGTTACTTGACCATACTCCCTGGCAGAGCCTATAATGTTGGAGGTGGGAAATGATACAGTGTGGAATTTATAGCAAGCCCCAGTAAGAGAATCACAGCACAGACGCTAAGATTTCTAGAGCTGGGCCATGCCATCTGCAGCAGAGAGTTTTACATCTTTTCAGAAATAGCTCACTGGTATGTTACCAGGCCCTGGTAGAGATGGAGCAGTTGGCCATGGGGTAACATGTGAGCATACATTTAGAATTGTCTATTATAAACTGGGTTCTATTTGGTCTACCGAGTTATAAAGTTGGACAGACCCAAGAGCAATCCATCATAAAATGGAAATGGTACATCCAGGATTGAGCCCGAGCAGGACCAGAGGGTGTGAGCAAACTGCATTGGCAGGTATCCCAGACACCCATGTCATCCGCTACGGGTGCACCAGCTGCCTTCACTCTCTGTAGGTTCCCAACCAGCTGAAGGGGGACGAACAATTCAAAGCTAGGGTTAGCTTATGGATAGGTTGGCTCTGTATGTGGGTGCAAGACAAAAATGGACAGTGGCTCATAAACTTCCCAGTGGGTAGAGCTTCAAGCATTGCAAGGTCATTCACTTTGTATGGAAGGGGAGGTAACTGCTTGAGATGTGAATACATATACTTTCCTGTGCAGTGACTCTGAAAGGGAAAGCACTGGAGGATTTTGACAAAGTTCAGAAGCAGAGGCATGTAGATGGATATATGAAAGTGGGCACGAAGCATGAAGGTTCTGTGTTACATATTAATGCCCACCCAAAAGTATTAACCACTGAAGAGGCACTATAAACCAAGCAGACAGAATGGACTTGGCCAGTTGACATTAGCCATTCTTTGCCCTCAACCACCCCAGAATGGACACGATGGACAAGTGAAAGGTGTTGGAGATAGAGACTATGGGCCCAACAGTACGGACTCTCATTTGCCAAAGCTGCTCTAGTTCCTGCTGCTTCTAAATGTCCAGTGTACCAAAAACAGAGACTAGCATCCAATGTGGCAGTATTCCTGGAAGAGCCCAACCAGCCACTTGGCAAGTTGACTGCAGTGGGCCCCCTCCATCCAGGCTGCACAGGAATGTATACCTATTTGGGGTATGCATTTGCCTTCTCTGCCCACAGAGCCTCAGTCAGCACTGCTCTCTGGAAACTTACAGAATGCCTGATTCATTGGCATAAAATCCCACGCAATATAGCATCCGATCACGAAACCCACTTTGCAGCAGAGGAGGCGCAGAAATTACCCCTTAGCTATAGAATCCACTGGTTATATTACATACTTCAATATATAGAATTAGCTAAACTGGTAGACAGAAGGCACAGCTAAAGCACCAGCTTGTAAGCAAGACTCTGCAGGGATAAGTTGCCACCCTACAGAGTGCAATGTATACACCAAACCAGAGACGTTTATTTGATATTATGTCACGTATAGGAAGAATGCACGGGTACAAGAATGAAGGGGGTGGCAACAAGAGAAGGCCCATTTAACATCACTCCTAGTGACCCATTGGGGAATTTTGTGCTTCCCATCCTCACAACTTTGGGCTCTGTAGGTTTAGAGGTCCAGGTCCCCAAAGGGAGTGCGCTAGGTGACATAATGGTATGATTGAACTATAATCTATGAATGCCACACAGGCACTTTAGACTCCTGTGTCCAGGACCAACAGGAGAGAAGAGCTGCCATCATTCCAGCCAGAACCAATGACCCTGAGCAGTGGGAGGAGCTAAGGCTGATATTGCACTGGGAGGGCAAGGGGGAGGGAGAAATGTGCACAACCAGGTGATCTACTTGGTACCTCTGTGGATTCGTTTTCTCACTTATATGGATGGACTTACACAACATCCTCACTCTGAGAAGGGTCCGATTCCAAGGGCTTGGGACCCCTAAGAATGAAGATCTGAGTTGCACTACCAGATAAGGGAGCCATCAACTCCTGCAAAGGTGATAGAGTAGGATGTGGAGTCTTCAGAGTGGATAGTTGAGGAGAGAGAAGATAAATGCCAGTTATGTCCTCAAGACTAACTGCAGCATGGGGGCTGTGGTTTGGGTCACTAAACTGCCTCTTCTAAGTTTCCCCTCAAGAGGAGAGGTCCACAGGAACTTGGGAAGAACTGTACCCTGAAAATGGATAGAGAAGTCTGCCCATGTGATGCAGTCTGTATAGACCAGGGTGAAAACCATGCGGGTTCACTGCTTAGGGCTCCCTTCAACAGAGGATCTCCTGTGAGGAGGGCAGGGAGCTAACAGCCCCAGCTGCTGCATCTGTGAAATTCACTGCTGAAGGCCATGCTCTCCTCAGCCTGCCAGTGACTGTACTCAGCAGGGTGCTAAAGCTGGGCCCTTCCTGCACATGTGGGCCACCTGTCAGTCAAGGATTGCCTTGAAGTTCCCCATCAGCTGGGTCAGGACTTTCTCAGGGTTGCACTACAGTCTGAAGCTCTTCACACCCAATCCTGCTTCCTTCTTTCCTCCATTCACAGGTGTCATATCTGCATTGCCATCCTGCCTGCTTTTCTTCCTTCTCCCCTCCGTTCTTGAGAGGCTTTTCCTGCAATACATCTCTTGCTCCTCTAATTCCATCTTGGCATCTGCTTCCTGGTGGATCTGAACTGACCCACAAATCACACTTCTAAATAGTTCTTTTCCAAGTAACCAACTGTTTTTCTGGGTTTTTTTTTGCTTGATGAAGAGTTTAAACCTGAAGGTTAAACAGACACCTACCCTATCAATACAGGTATCTCTCTTGGCCAATTTACTGTCATTTAACTCTGCAGAGGAGTTACAGGTTATGTCAGTGTCTTCTAGAACTTGTACTAGGGAAACAGAGGTCTATTTTATCTATTTACAGGAGGGCAAGGTCACCTCCAAACTTTCCCTGGATTACTTTTATGGTTGCCTCCCTTTTCCCTGCCATTGGACTCTAGTGGTAAGAATCCTGTTTGTCTCCTTTAAACCACAGAACTGCTAATTCAGATGAAATGACATTTCCAGAAGAATAGGAATTCCTGATTTAAGTGAGGCCCTTTTGAGTTCAGATGGATTTGTGATAAGTAAAAAAGAGCACTCTTGTTCCCAGACCAGCTACACACTGCCGCCCCAAGCTGCGGATTAATGGAACTGGCCCAGTAATAAACTTGGTTGGGATTTTCCTTGGTGAGATTTTGTGGCCACCAAAGAGGTTCCCTTGCAAGTAGATGAGTCTGGGTAGGAAAATACCCATATGTGGGGTTCTTATTGCCTCTCCTACAGAAACAAATCTCCTGGCAGTGATGAAACAGAAAAGACCGACTAAAGATAAACACTTGGATTCTGCACGAAGGCTTTTGGTAATTTTGGGGAAAATGGGCTGGGTCTCTCCCATACCAGCAAATTGCTTTGGAGGCTGTAAAGTTTGGTCTCCGAACTCATTTGGCCAAGCTGCGCAGAAAGTCAAAGGAAGATTCATTAGCAAGGATGAAATGTACCACCAGATTATGTCTGTCTTTTCAACCAAACAGACTGAGACTTATTTCTTGTGACGTTCAAACACTAACACAAAATGTTTTGAAATCCCTGTGACATTTGTTGGTGAGTAGAGTGTCTAAGGGAGTTTATGTGGAAGAATCAATATAACTATTGCTCCAGAGTTGTCAGGGAATTCACCCAAAGGGCCCCTCTCTATTAGTGACTAATTTTATTCTAAGAATGGGATCCACCACTTCTAATTTAAGACCTTGACTTGTGATGTAAAGTAATGAAGCATCAGCTCTTGGACACTTCAATATAACCTATCTCCAGGGCAGATAGAATTCTCACCTGAGATGTACTTAAATCAGAATCAGACAAAGAACTTTGTCATTCCTCGTTGAAAGGTACAAGTTGCCATACTTAATTGAATAAGGCAGTCTTTTTTTTTTTAATATTTATTTATTTGGCTAAGCAGGGTGTTGGTTGCCCTGTGCAGGATCTTCACTGAGGCATGAGGGCCTTTTAGTTGCGGCACAAGGAATCTGTAGTTGCGGCATGTGAACTCTTAGTTGTGGCATATGGGATCTAGTTCCCTGACCAGGGGTTGAACCCGGGACCCCTGCATTGGGAGCTCGGAGTCTTAGCTACTGGCCCACCAGGGAAGTCCCAAGTCTTTTAACAATTGCAAGCGAAAACTAAAACTCAAGTTTTTTCCCTTGAAAGCCATAACAAGTTTTATCTTTACAGATATTGATACAATGTCTACTAGCCAGGCTGAATTATATTATCATCTCTAACCTGGAGCTCCTGGCTGTACAATCAATACCAGAAAGAGCCTTGATGGCAGGTGGGAGGAAATTCACAGAATAAACAGTCTCTTGCCTGAAATCTTTGCCTCCAAAATGGGAGATGATGATTCAGTAGAACTACAATGTGCAGCCACTAGGTTGGTACCCATGTAGTCCTAAAATTGTTTGGCTGTAAGGGCATCATGTGATACCTCTAAGTATTTTGTTGGTGATTTGTTTCTAAAAGGTAAAGAGCTAAAAGATTTTTGTTCCTGCTAAGAAATGCCAAGCATATGAACATAGGCAGCTATTCCATCTCTGAGTTTCTCTGCCTGGGCCTTCTTTCTGAGAGCTTCCTGCCTTCCCTTGAGAATCATGCTCATTGTACTTATTCTTGACCTTGCTCTGCCTCCTACCCACCATTAAAGGTGATTAGTCCGGATGGACACCTGATTCAAGCTAAACCAATCAGACACCTTTCCCTGGGAATTTGGACTTGAGGCAAAAGTCCATTTCTCTTTCAAGAGAAACTGTATAATATGTGAAATTGTGAGGTGTAGACAACCATGTGCCATGTGGATTGAAGAGCAGAAAAAGCTGGGTGCAAAAAGGAGAGTGAAGAAGATATGCAGAGAGAAGTGGGGGAGGGGAGACAGAAGAGAGAGAGAGAGAGAGAGAGATGTGGACTCTTTCAGGTTGTATGCAGTATCCTTGTAATTGCTCACTTTTGCTTAAGTGAACATAACCTTTTACCTGCAGCCAAGAGGAGTGTTAACTTTTCCTCCCACTCCTGGCAAGTGTATGATATAGAAAATATGAATTTGTCCAACAAGGTAATCCTGGACTCACAGGAAACACTTTGATCCTGTAGGAGCCTCTTCTTGCTGCAGGAAGAAATCTGCCTGTTTTCTGAGCTCTTTCCCCACACCAGCCCTTGAAGGGTCTAGAAAGACTCAATCTGAGGGTCAGGACAGACTGAGGTTTGGGAGCCCCCCAAGGATTTGGGGCTGTTAGAGCCCCTAGTTCAATGGCTAGGCTAGAGTGCCTAGTCATCATTTGTGATATACTTTTTCTGTAACAAAATGCATACTGAGTTCCAAATGACCCATTTACAAAACGACTTAAGGACTACAATCCTTTAAAAAAAAAAAAGAAGCAGGGACTGCCTGTTCCATATTAATTAGTAGTGATGATTCACAACACAGAAGAGGTTCTTTAATACACACAAGCAAGCACTCCGTTAATCAGGACTTGAATGCACTTTAAGTTCCCTCCAACACATTTGACTTTTCATTTATTTAATGAGAGGGAAGAGACAACTAAACTTCAGTCTTCTGTGCATTGAATGGCCGTTAGATGACAAAGCATTTGTGAAATGATACTGTAAGTCAGTGGAGGAGAAAAAACTTTAAAAATATCCTCTCTCTCTCTTTTTTTTTTTGAGGAACAGACAGAATTCTGTAATGCTCACAAAGGAAGAAGCAATTAAGACTCTGATGCAGTTAAGAAGATATAAGAGAAATATAATTTGAAAGCCTGGAGGCACTAGACAGTTTGAGTTCTGGCTCTTTTTTTTTTTTTTTTTCAATTTGAAAGCAGTCACTGTTTATTAACTGGCCAGATTACAGAAGTAATCATGGTAGATACCTTAGTTCATCCTTCTAATAAGCCTGTTGATCTGGTCTTCCCTGTTGCCAGCATCTCCACCTTCAACAAAATGGGTGGTCATTTTCTTCATTCCACCTCGTGAAGACAATTTGAAGGGCCACAGGAAGTCGTTTGCTTCTTTGAATGCAAACGTTTTCCAACAGTATAGATCTCATGAATCAGATCCTCCATGCAGATAATACCGTATTTGCCAAGAGATGGAGCAATCGACGTTATCTGTCAGAGCAGTTCGCTTCTTGTTGATTTTGCCATAACCACGCTTGTAGATCAATTCATTTACTGACTTCAGGTTTGGGTACCTCCATGCAATGTATGGTTCCACAATTCTCAGCATGTTAATTGAAGCCTTGTTGAGCTTCACAAAAGTGCCATTGAAAATCTGATGGAGTCGGAGAAGCTGCAACACCCTTCGAACCTTTGGGCTCATACCATTGATACCTCTGATCCTGATGACAAACGTCAATTTGGGTTCCGTGGCTACGTAGAAGTTGCCGGCTTTTCCTGCCATCCTAGCCATGCGAATTTCAGTTCTATACATCTGCCTGTATTCCTTGTGATAGCGCTTAGCTTTTTCATAGATAAGCTTCTCCTTGCCTTTCGAAGCATTTTTTGGGCAAATTTCTTTCTCAGGCGCTTGATCTTAAGCTCTGAGAAATTCTTTCGCTTTTTCTTAAGGGTTTCTGGCACAGCAGGAACCTTCTTTTTCTTCTCTTCCGCACCCTCCATGGTTCCAGCTGGAAAGAGCTGAGTTCTGGCTCTTTTGTTACAACTCAATGACCTTCGGCAAGACACAAATTTATCTGAACCTTTGTTTTCTTATCTGTAAAATAGGTGTTCCAGTAAGGCTTGCCTGCCAATTCTTACAGAGTTACTGTGAGATTCATGTGTGACTGTACATGTGAAATTGTTTTGTAGTCTGTAAAGTATTATACAAATATTATTCACTCTTATTGTGACAATTGAAATACTAATAACTTTTAATTATTTTGACTAGGGGGAAATGTCTACAGTCATATGGTCAAATTAGGAGTAACTGTATGGCAGACACTACATGAGAATAAATTCACCCTCTGATCCAAGATTATATGCAAATATATATTTTTATTTAATTAATTAATTTATTTTTATAAGCCAATCTTTTTATTTATTTAGTTTTTTGCTGAGTTGGGTCTTTGTTGCTACGTGCGGGCTTGCGATGAGGGGGGCTACTCTTCGTTGTGGTGCGCGGGCTTCTCATTGCGGTGGCTTCTCTTGTGGAGCACGGGCTTTAGGCGCGCGGGCTTCAGTAGCTGTGGCACGTGGGCTCAGTAGTTGTGGCGCACGGGCTTAGTTGCTCCGTGGCACAAGGGATCTTCCCAGGCTCGAACCCACGATCCCTGCATTAGCAGGCGGATTCATAACCACTGCGCCACCAGGGAAGCCCTCAAATATATATTTTTAAAGGAACCTTTTGTTGTTTTTAAGCATGTGTGAGTTGAACTCATGCCTGTAGGGTTAGCTCTCTGGTGGAGCAGCATTTGCCTCCTGGGCCCTCCCTCCACCCTGTCTTGGTTTGGCTGGTCCTCTCCTTGTCTCCTTGGCTCCAAACCACGGTTGACTTTTCTTTACCAGGCACGAAAAGTGACCTCACTTGAGTCTGGACAGTTCTGAGACAGAGAGATAACAGTGGAGCTTGTATATGCTTGGCTCCTGTCAACATGACAAATAAGACAGGGGAAGAGAGGTGGCTTGAACAGCTGGTGTAACCAGATCTGGGACTTATTTGGGTCGAGGGAGGAGTTGAATGACATCGTCAACCAATGAATGTCCTATCAGGTGGTAAACTCTTCCAAGCTCGGCTTGAAAGACCACTTTTGGTCCTGCATATAGTGGGCACCCCAATTTTTTTTCTTTAAAAAAATTAAAATTTTTTTTCCGAATTTATTTACATATATGTATAACACATATATATATATTTCTTGAATATATGAATAATACTGAGCACCTTGAAATTTCCCCCCAAACACTGGTAATTAGTTCTTTCATCACACCCAAAATAATATTAATAATATGGTTTAGGCTTCTGAGGGTGATGATTCAATTTCTCTATCATGTGACACATTTATAGATCTACACAGATCTAAGTACATAAAGAGAGACATTTATCTATGTATTTTATTTTTATATAGACATTTTATTTTTTGGTATTACTTTAGCATCATATTTTTTATTCATTTCCCACCTGCCTCAATGTTTTTGAACAAAGTTGTAATTATGGTATTCATTAATACTTGCTTCTGGATTTTTTTCATCAAAAATTATTAAAAAAGACATTTGCACATTGATATATTGTCTTCATAAGTACTACTTCAGATAGCTACCAAAAATTCACTGGATATATTGAGCCGTCACATATACTTAACCAATCTCATGTTAAGTGTTTAAGAAACTTCTAATTTTCCCCTACTATAGATTATGCTGCAACTGGCAACTTTCCAATACAGCTGCTAGTTAACCTCCAAACCATGCTTTACGTTGTTAAGCATTTTCTTTTTCTTTCCTTTTTTTTGGGGGGGGCGGGAGGGCGTGCTACACGGCTTGCAGGATCTTAGTTCCCCAACCAGAGACTGAACCCACATGTTGGCAGTGAAGTGGAGCCCTAACCACTGGACATCCAGGGAATTCCCGTGTTAAGCATTTCCAAAAGCGTATTTTTCTTTTCTAAAAATATATTAATTAATTAATTAATTAATTTTTCCATTTAAAATTATTTTCTCCAGTCCCCCCCAAAATACATATGTATAGTAAAAATACTAAAGGATAAACAACTCGTGCACAGTACCCAAGTACAGACTGAATCTCAGAAATTCCTTCTTCCTCTTGTCCAACTGCATTGCTGAAGTAACAGATAACAGTAGGCAGACCACAGTCCCATCCATCATCACCGTCATCATCACCTTTATCAAAATTATCTTCCTTCTGATCATACCAGTGATGCATTTTTTAGGAACACCAAAGTGAAGCCTGACAGTGAGACCCGCATGTGAGGAGAGTCAATGCAGAACTGGGTGGCAGCAGCCATCATTGTAAGTATTTGTAAACTTACCATGTGCTGGACACTGTGGTAGACACTTGAGATGTGGTAAATTATGAATACACACATACCATGTCAAGGAACTGGTCAACTCTTAGCCTCCTGTTGAAATAATCTTCTTCAACAGTTTTCTGGACTCTTGATTATTCAAACCCTTATCTATTCAAAGTCCTTGTCTGTTTTGCTCCCCTTCAGTTGCTAATGGTGATTCTGCTCTGGGAATTTTCTCCATACTGGTTCAGCAAGTCCAGGCAGGTTCTGCCCCAAGGGCTCCTGGGCTAGAGTCTTTTAACAACTCACTCACCCCACCAAGTTTCTGACCATTCACCTGAACTGGAATCATCCACTCAGACCAAGTCAGTGATTCAGAGCTGAGAAAAGCAACCTGTGGTTTTCCTCAGGCAGAATGGCAGGCAAGGCCACGGGGCTAGGCTAGTGTACTGGACACTCCTGTGTGGAGGACACCTTGTTAGGCACGGGGAAGAGAAAAAGGAAAATGAAGTCCTCTTAGACTTGTCCTCCAAGAGCTTGCAATCCTTTTCAGGAGCTGAGTCCATATGTAGTGCCAAAATTACAGTGAATGGTGAGAGGGTGCCTTACAAACTGTTAAGAGGACACCAGTGGGTGCTGGAAGAGGAACAGGCAAAGTCATGTAAGGATCAGCATTCCCTCAACAAGGAATTATGGCCTTCCGAGAAGCAATTCCATAAGGAAATGCAAGATGTGTCTAGCCCTGCAGCTATTTACAATCCAGTTGGCGAGGCAAGAGATACTGAGGTAAAAGTTGAAATAGAATATAAAGCAGTGTTACGTGTGATTACGTGTCAAGGGAGTGAAAAAGACAAGAACAGCCTGAATTTAAGGGAAAGGAGGGATGGATGAAGGTTTGACAATGGAGTATGGAGGGCAGTTTTGAGCAGGGTTCAAACAAAGAGATAGGTGTAGTGAAGGATTAGGCCAAATGTGCTTGGGTCAGAGCCTCGCTGGAGAGGATGAGGGACACATCTGTGTAAAAATTAAGGTCAGAATGCTGTGAAGATGGCAGTGTGTTGGGAGTCCTTGGGTGCTGGATTGATAGCTCTGACTTATTCTTGTGGGTAGTTGTTCAAAGCTTGTGAGCCAGGGAATGACATGAAAATGGGAGGCCAGAAATGAGGGACTGGAGGGAGAGAAACCAATCAGGAGGCCACTGCAAGGCTTTGAAGATAAGGTCCTGTTGTGGGAGTGGGAAAGGAAGGATGGGCTTGAGGGACATCAGAAGGAAGAATTGACAGTCCTTGCCGTTGATTGGATATGGACAGAGAGGGAGGAGAGAAAGTCTTTGCAAGTAGAAAGATTTACATATCGGCAGGAGTGTACTCTCAATTGATTATCTTATAAAAATTGTGGAGTTTCTTCTCTATGAGATAGGTAGGCAGTAGGTATCTCACTGATTAAGAATGACAAAACCAGAGAGCAACTCCTGGCTCAAAGGAGGGGAGAGTAGAAAAAAAGCACTCCGATCTAGGATTACAAACCCTGGGCTATGTCCCAGCATTTCTTTTCCCCCCAAGAATTCATTTCACGTATTTGGACAAAATACAGGCATACCTCGGAGATATTGCCAGTTTAGTTCCGTTCGCTCGAATCTTTTTGGTTTCCCCGTGCATATAAAAGTTACGTTTACACTGTACTGTAGTTTGTTAAATGTGCAATCGCATTATGTTTAAAAAAAAAGACAATGTATATACCTTAATTAAAAAATACTTTATTGCTAAAAAATGCTAACCATCACCTGAGCCTTCAGTGAGTTGTAAACTTTTTGCAATAGTAACATCAAAGATCCCTAATCACAGATCACCTTTAGCAAATACAGTAAGAAAAAAGTCTGAAATATTGTGAGAATTACCAAACTATGATGGAGACACGATCTGAGCAAATGCTGTTGGGAAAATGGAGCCGGTAGTGTTGCGTGATGCAGGGTTGCCACAAACCTTCAATTTGTAAAAAAAACCCGCAGTATCTGTGAAGTGCTACAAAGTGAGATCTTCCTGTACTTTAAAACTCACTGGGCCAGTCTCCTTACCTGTAAAATATTTGTCTATTATCTATTTTATGGGTCTCAGCCCAAATCACAGCCATTATTTATTAAATACTTCAGCATGTAACAGAATTTGTGTTAAGAACTTTATTTGTAATTTCTTATTTAATCTTTAGAATGCCCATTCTGCATTTAAAAAAAAATTTGAAAATTTAGTAGCTTAAAACAATATTCATTTTATTTGTTCTACAATCTGGGCTGGGCTGGGCTGGGCTCTGGTTCTACTGGTCTTGATGCTGGTCACTGATGCCCTTGCAGTCAGCTGTTGGGCCGGCTGAGGGCTGGGCTCAGCTCCGGTGCTGGATGGCTGGAGTTCTCCCTGTCTCCACCTATCTCAGGGCCTCTTCCTCTGCACGTGGTTTCCCCAGCATGGCTCAGATCTCCCAAAATTACAGAAGCAGAAACTTCCACACCTCCCTTGGGGTTAAAAGAGGGAACAAACACAGATGCAGGGCTGCATTTTCCAGGTGAAGGCAAGTCACTGGCCCAGTCCAGATTTAAGTGGGAGGGACTCCATAAGGGTGTGACCAAAAGAAGGGTGGTCCATTGAAGGCCTGCAGTGTCACAGACTACCTACCACACTATTATCTCCAATTTGTAAATGAACAATCTATGATTTAAGGGAGGTTAAATTACTTGCCCAATGTAGAGAGTAGAGCTAGGCATTTCAAAGCTTGTGTTCTAAATCAGTGGGAACAGATAAAATTTGTATATAGTCATTCCTCAGTATCAGCAGGGGGTTGGTTCTAGGACACCCCGCGCCCCCCAACCAAAATCTGAGGATGGTCAAGTCCCTTATATAAAATGGCGTAGTATTTAAATATAACCTACACACATCCTCCCATATACTTTAAATCGGCTCTACGTTTCTTATAATAACTAATACAATTAAATGCTATGTAAATAGTTGTCAGTGTGCCACAAATTCAAGTTTTGCTTTTTGGAACTTTCTGGATTTTTTTTTTTTTTAAATCCACAGTGGATGTGGAACCCAAGAATACAAAGGGCCGACTGTAATTTGTTTTAATCTAAAATCCTGTGAGGTGGGTACTGTTATTGTTTCTAATTTACAAAGGAGAAAACTCAGGAATAGAGAGTTTCAGTATCTTGCCTCAGGTATTTTCCTCCAGAGATTCATTATACACTTACCTGTTACACCATATTGCCTCTTATGGGCAGTACCTGATATATACAAGGCACCTATAAATGTTATTTAATCTGAAACTATTGTTTGAGGCACTGAAGCAAATCTCTTTGGCCATCCACTATCATATCTTATAGACTGTTTGGGAACTGGGAGTTTTCCCTTTGAGCTATCACGTGATCAGAGCAATTTCCATTTCAGGCATCTACTTTGTCCTCCACTATCTATGTCTTGAAGTTTGGCAAGGAATGACGGCCTCCTTGCCCACCCAACCTCAATCCTGATTCTCCCTAACTGATTAAGCTCATGGCTCCCTCAGCATCTTCCTCTGTGCAGCAGCCAGGAACTCTTTACAAAGCAAGACCTTCCTTCCTGGGTGAGGACCTTCCTGGAGTTGGGCTGGCCTCAAGGTTGCATCTGTTCATCAGGTGGCTTCTGAATTAGTAACCTTTCGGTCCCAGTCACTTCCTCTAGTTCCAGAGCTAATTTTCCCATTGTTGCAACTGTGGTGGCTTCTGACGATAGCTTGTAAAGATGCTATTTCCCATGGAGTGACCTGTAGCAGCTTCCCCTTCCCTCTGCTGGTCCTATGGGCAGAGGACCTCCTGATGGGAAATAGTTCCAGAGTCTCCTGAAGGAGCCATGCTCTGCTCACCTTTGACAGTGATCCACATGACTGTCTTTCTCTCTCAGGCAGTCTTGATTTTCCCATCTGTGGGGAGTTTGGAATCAGAGCACACCCTCAAACACAGATAATGGGGGGCGGGCTCACTTAGGTGGCCTCTGCTCTATTTTGGGCACTGACAGGGAGAAGCCATTCAGGGAATGTGCCCCAAATACTCTTACCTTTTCCAAAGCAAAACTATGGGGTGTGGGGCTTCCCTGGTGGCGCAGTGGTTGAGAGTCCGCCTGCTGATGCAGGGGACACGGGTTCGTGCCCCGGTCTTGGAGGATCCCACATGCTGCGGAGCGGCTGGGCCCGTGAGCCATGGCCGCTGAGCCTGTGCGTCTGGAGCCTGTGCTCCGCAATGGGAGAGGCCACAACAGTGAGAGGCCCGCGTACCGCAAAAAAAAAATAAAAAAAAATAAAATTTAAAAAACAAAAAAAAAACTATGGGGTGGCCTTGTCTTTCCCATAAACTTTCCTCCTTCAAAACAACTCCAGATTTTAATTTTGACTTTGTTCCACCCTTATAAAACTGTGAAGGCACAATACTTGCACTTGATACAATTCTATTTTATTTAACAAAGAGGTATGTAGGCAGGTATGTCTTCAAAGTGCTTTACATATATCGCTTCATATGACTTATTTCATAAACTTACGTTTGAATCAAATGGGGTCGGGTAGGGACTTTCTGAAGCCTGACTTACCTCGCAGCCACTCTCCCCTTCTCCCTAATGGAGAAGGGACAAGGAAAGAAGGAATTGAGCTGCTCCGGAGGACCAGGCCGCCTACTACTTCCCGCAGCTGTCTTGCCAGTCTAGATCTAGCAGGGGGTCTCCACCCCTCGCCTAGATCCAGTCGGTGGGAGGGTGGGTGGTTTTTTCCGGGTCACTGGCGCACCCTCTCTGCTCCCAGCCACCTGTTCCGGTTCCATCCCGGCTCCAGGCTCTCTGGAGGGCGTCAGGGACATTCCAATCCTCCCACTACCCGCGCGGATGTCGCGGGAGAGGGGGGCACGATCGCTGTCCCTTTCCAGCGCCCAAGCTTTGACCAGGTTTCTTCTCAACCCCTAGTGACTTGAGTCACCCTGGAGAGGAAAACAAGGATTGATAAATGGTTTGAAGGTTGTTTACAGTGAACCAGCTGGCGAAGCCGCATCCCTAGCGACAGAGGCACTTTCTGGGCACCGTCTGCGCACGAGCAGACAACTGAAAGCCAAACAGCCGAGATGCCTCCTCGCCAGACCAAATATGGTCACAAGCGCTAAGTAGCCTCCCGTGGAAAGGCTGGCCTTGCTGGTGTCTCCCCGCGCCGGAGCGCACCCGGGCCCGCCCTCAGGCAGAATCACGGATCAGTGCAGCGCTCCGTCGCTCCCGGCCTCGGCACCCGGCACTAAGGGAGGGCGCGGCGCCCAGGACCGGCCCTTACTCGGTCTGGGCCCCTCACCCGCGTGCCCTCCGCCGCCCCCAGCCTTGGTTTCGGTCCACAAGTCCTTGATTAAACAGGCTCGGGCCACTTTCCCTTTGATCCCGCCCCAAGTCCGTGGTAAACTCAAAGGAATGCAGATCCAGGGCTCCGCGGGAGAGGTCCGCGCGACCAGGAGGAGTGGGTGGAGGGCACCCGTCTCCTCTTACCCTGCAAAGTACCCAGCACGCCCAGGGTTTTCTGGAGCCGGGGGTGGGAGGAAGAGGAAGAGTAAGGGGAGAGACGAGCGGGGGCAGGCAGGCTGGGGACTTGGAGGTCATGCATAATTCAACAGCTCAACTTTCGGCCCCGCCTCTTTCCTGGGAGTGGGAGTTTGCTCCAAACTTTGTTTATGGGACAGTCCGGGAGCCGCGGCGGCCGCGCTGTCTGCTTCTCCTCAGCCTCCTCGCGGAGCGCGAGCGCCTGAGGCCAGTTCGGGGGATGTGAGAGCAGAAGGCCCTCGGCTGCCAGGCACCGAGTCGGGTCAGGATTTGCCAGCCGGGCCCCGGCTCCAGCCCTGCAAGCTCGGGACGCACCCTAGCGACCCAGGCCCGACAGCGAGTTCGGGCGGGACGGCGGCCGCCGCACGCCCAGACTCGGCTTCGCTGCGCGCCCAGGTAGTGCCCGCTGGCGCGCGCCCGCTCACCCGGCACCACGCCAGGGCGCCCGGCTCCTCGGGCTTCCGGAGTTGAGATGTCTTGGAGACTTTGGGGGGCTGACTGCCCTGGAAAGTTTCGACCTGTCCTTTGCCACCAGCAGTTCAGCAGCGTCTCCAGTGCAGTTAACTCCCAGCAGCCACCCCATCCCCCCTTTCCTGGTAACTTCTTGGCTTCAAGAAAGTTGCATAATTCTTGAGGCCAGGAGGGACCCCTCCCCCCTCCGGCTGGTCTTAACTGCTGGGTGTCTGGGATCCCGAGGCTGACACCTATCTGTCTCTTTTGCTTTTTCTCTCTATTCTCCCCCCCGTATCACCCTCTCCGACCCTCAATAAAAGGCTCATCTGACCTCCTTTCTCCTTGCAGAAGATGAATCCGGCCTCGGCGCCCCCTCCGCTCCCGCCACCCGGGCAGCAAGTGATTCACGTCACTCAAGACCTAGACACGGACCTCGAAGCCCTCTTCAACTCGGTGATGAACCCCAAGCCCAGCTCGTGGCGGAAGAAGATCCTGCCCGAGTCGTTCTTCAAGGAGCCTGACTCCGGCTCGCACTCGCGCCAGTCGAGCACCGACTCGTCCGGTGGTCACCCTGGGCCCCGACTGGCCGGCGGCGCCCAGCACGTCCGCTCGCACTCGTCGCCCGCGTCTCTGCAGCTGGGCACCGGCGCGGGCGCTGCGGGCAGCCCGGCGCAGCAGCACGCGCACCTCCGACAGCAGTCCTACGACGTGACCGACGAGCTGCCTCTGCCCCCAGGCTGGGAGATGACCTTCACGGCCACTGGCCAGAGGTACTTCCTCAAGTAAGTCAGCCTGGAGCTAGGGGGGACACAGAGTCATGTTACCCAGGGTGTGTGCACGCTTGTTCTTGAGTGTGTGTGTGTGTGTGTGTGTGTGTGAGAGAGAGAGAGAGAGAGAGAGAGAGAGAGAGAGAGAGAGAGAGAGAGAGAGAGGGGGAGAGGGAGAGGGAGAGGTGATGTGTCACCTTCCACGGCTGTTTCCCAGCGATCTGGGAGGCTGGAAGTAGGGAGTGAGTCTCTGGGTGTTGGAATTGTAAGGGATCAGAAACTGAGTCTGGTGAAGTTCTTCCAGGGTTCTGGAAGTCACAAGAGATTCGGGACGTGGAAACTCTTAGAGGTACAAGAAAAAAAAACTTTTGGGAGAATTCTCAATGAGACACATAGGTGACTATGCCCTGCAGCTGGAGTACTGATACAGACTCCTGGACCCAAACTCTTACTCCCTTCCCTGCCCACTCTAAGTCAGATAGTCAGAGCCTGGTCCACTGAGATGACATCAACATAAATGCTAGAGCAGATCTGAGGCTTGGGGAGGAGAGGGACTCTTGGTAGTGTAGGTGGTCTCCAGTCTCTCCATTCTTGGGAAAAGCAGTCTGGAAAAGTGAACACTGCCTGGTAGGCCTTACTGGTGACGTGATGACCACACAGCACCTGTGATGTAATTAGTAACTGCCTGGTGAAGTAGTTGTAGGCTGGACAAATCAATTGTGTGGAAATTGGGTCGGAGTTTTATTATGTCGCCCTTGGTAACCTAAAATACCATCGAATCAGGAGCCTGCTTTGTCATTCTTCCCTTCCCTTTGTTCCAGCTTTTTGATGTAATGAAGTTTACATTTGAGTGGAATTAGACTGTATAGGAAAATATATTCATAGGCATAAAGAAGGTTGTTTCCATTGTGGTACCCTAAAATAATTGTATTCTGGAGGAGAAGCCAAGCTGGAACTTGCAATGTAATTAGTGAGGTCATGGGGGGGTCAGGCTATCAATGGCCTGGATTGAAGTCGTGCCAGCTGGACCACTTGGTCCAGGATTGCCTGCCCTGGCGGGCTGTTCACTGCCATGGAGGGAAACTCCTCCTCTAAGAACTTGCCTTGGAATTTATGTTAAAGCCCATATTTCTTTGATTGAGTAGCTTTAGTTTAGACGTTAAGATGTTATGTGCTATTTTAAAAAGATAATCAACCCTTTCTTTGGCACTAATATTTGATACTTTGCTGTGAGAGGACCCTAATAACAAATACACAAGGATGGATGAGGCTTATAATAGCCAACCCTTTGACTCATACTGGTGGCCAATTATTCCTTTCCCATCCCAAAGCTGTTGATGTCTTGTGCAAGGAGGAGTGCTTTATTTTTTTGCTGGGGTTGATGTATTGCTGAGAAGCCCTTGTCCTAAAACAGACTTGATGGTCATTTTAGTCCACAACTGGTCTTCTCCTGGGTTTTGAGTGACAGTGTGGACACGTACTCAGTGCTTTGATTTCTTTTTCTTTTTTTAATTATTTATTTTTGGCTGCGTTGGGTCTTCGTTGCTGCGCACAGGCTTTTCTCTAGTTGCAACGAGCTGGGTCTACGCTTCGTTGTGGTGCGCGGGCTTCTCGTTGCAGTGGCTTGACTTTGTTGCGGGAGCACGGGCTCTGGGTGCGCGGGCTTCAGTAGTTGTAGCACATAGGCTCAGTAGTTGTGGCTCACGGGCTTAGTTGCTCCGCGGCATGTGGGATCTTCCCAGACCAGGGACGGAACCTGTGTCCCCTGCATTGGCAGGAGGATTCTTAACTGCTGCGCCACCAGGGAAGTCCAGTGCGGAAGTCCAGTGCTTTAATTTCTAAATAGTTGATGGAATTCAAGTATGTGATGTAATAGCATGACATTTTTCTAAGTGTGATGATATTGTTCCAAAGGATGGCATTAGTTTGTATACTATATAAAGATCCAAAGTAGCATCTTGTATTGCTTTACTTAGGTAAATGCAGTTTTGAATATCTTACTGTGACTTTTATAGAAATGGACTTAGTAGTACCTACAAGTAGAAAAAGACCCAATAATTTCTAATAATTTTGGAGGCTATTTTTGGTCCCAAATGATTTTTGAACTGTGTTTATAAATATACACACACAAATATGTATATGATTGGTATAGCTGGTTGTTAAAAATATGAAATAAGAGCTGGGCTTGCCTAATATCTGAGGAAAGCTAGGGGGAAAAGATCCCTAAACAGAAATAAAACAAAAGAGTTCCCTTTTATACAGGCTTTGAATGATTGGAGTAGCTCTAAAATATGTTTGTGAAACTAGGTTAAAAATGGAAGTAGGCCTTGGGTTTAGAGAAAGTTGATCTGCTCCGTTTGCCTCATCCCCCCAACTAACAGTCACTCCTCAGTCCAAAGCTGGGTGCATCTTCATTTCACTTTGGATAGTCAATAAAGACAACAACTGGAAAAACGTGTAAGCAGGAGGCCTGTAGGCTTGATCTGATGCTATCCCTGGAAATTTTTTGGCCAAGTAGCTAAGGGAATTTAAGAAATTAAGTCACTGTGACTTTTGTTTTTTGAGATAAGCAATATGCCAGGAGTTCTCTGAATTTCTTTTGGAGCTTTGTTTAAAGGTGGAATAAGATAAATGTTATATGCCACACTTTGTTCCACAGCCTCAAAAAGCAATGTATTTTGGTGGATTTAAGTAGAAGCTTGGAAAATGGTGGCAACTAACCCTGAATTAATTTTCATAAAATCTACCCATGACTTTGCCCCAACATCTGTGAAATGGGGCTAGCAGTAGAATCCTAGTCTTGATTTTGTCAGGAGTTGAGGGCTTTATAAATCAGAAATCAAAGTATTTTATAATTGACAAGGTCATTTTCTTGGGGGGAAGGTTAGAAAACTGAGGCCAGGGAAGGGTATTCACGTGACTTGGGGAATGCCATTTGTGGTTATTTAATGGTGGACCCTGGACTGGCCCTCTAATCTGTTGTCATCTACTTAGGGAGCAGTTTTCCGTTTTCCCCACTCCCACCTTTATCCTCATGTCACTTCCCCAGCTGAACAATGAGCTTTATGGGATACAAAGCCTGGACATCTAAGAAGCTTTAAAAAACCTTTTTGTTATTTTCTCAGGCAAGATTGTTCCTAGGTATATGGTGTAATCACTTTCTGGTACCTGTTACAGGGCCCCTTTTCTAAACATTCACACCTTCCCTGTGGTGTTAGGGTAGCATTTAACAATGGGGAGGATAGAATCTTAAAACGCATGGCCTCTGACGACTGCATTGTTCCTGCTGTTCTCTACAGCTCATAAATCAGGCTGGGGTGTGTAGGTGTTGGGCTCTTAGCAACTGGCACGCTGACTTTGAACACTGATCACATTAAAATTAAAAAAAAATTTCTGGTTATAAATGGAATACATGTTTGGTGTACATAGACCAGAAAATAGAGAATTATAAAGAAGAAAGTGATCTGGATTCAGTAGAACTTTCCATTCTTGTAGAAAATTTTTATTTGAATAACATATTCTGTAAGAAAAATTATCCCCACTCTTAAATATAATTCCAACTATAACATTTGCTGGCACTCTCAATTTTTAGTAATAATTTTAGTGTTTTGCCTTTTCTGAAATGTGTGGTAGAAAATTATTTTTGTCAAAGTGATCTGTGCAGGTGGTACCAAACCCAATAGTATAAAAGGACTTTTGTTGAAACACAATGGTTTCCTTCACCTTCTCAAGGCTCACAGAGGGAACCTTTCAATTTTTATTTTATTTTTTAAAATAAATTTATTTGTTTATTTATTTTTGCCTGCATTGGGTCTTTGTTACTGCTTGTGGGCTTTCTCTAGTTGCCATGAGTGGGGAGCTACTCTTTGTTGCAGTGTGCAGGCTTCTTACTGCGGTGGCTTCTCTCGTTGCGGAGCACGGGCTCTAGGCATGCAGGCTCAGTAGTTGTGGTGCACGGGCTTAGTTGCTCTGCCGCGTTTGGGATCTTCCCAGACCAGGGCTCAAACCCATGTCCCCTGCACTGACAGGTGGATTCTTAACCACTGAGCCACCAGGGAAGCCCCTTTACGGTATTTCTGATTCCCCATTTTGTACGTCAAGGAGGTTTGGGTGGCTATCAGTTCCACAATTTGCTTTTTGTTAGTGACACCTTAATATTCCAAAGCTCTGAACCCATAACCAATAAAAGTTTTGTGCTTTGTCCCCAAATTGACTTTTTTATTCATAAATTATTCTTGAAGTTGAAAAACTGGAGGCAACATTTAATATAATTTATTGCCTTGTGTATTAACATTGGATCTTAGACTTGCACATTGTGTCTGGTGTCAGGACTCCTGGGACACTCAAAGGAGGATATATCCAGCCCCAAAGTCATAGGGATTCTTTCTTTTCACTCTTCATCAGTTGTTAAAATTTGTGTTACCTTTTAGTTTCTTCATCTTTGGATCTTGACTTTCTTAAACATTTTTTCCTATTATTTCTAATTGTCTTTTTATATGTTTATATACTATTTGCCTTTATTATGATCTCAAAATTTTCCAGGCTCTCAATCCCCTGGGTTCTGTCAGGTCTCCTTTCCTTAAGCTTTTATGTCCAGATTCCCTCATCTTTCTGTTCCATTCTTGTTGCTCTCTAGCTCTACAACAGAGCTGTCATCCTTAGGGCTTCTCTTTACTTCTTTCCATGGCTAGGAGTGCTGTTTGTTTGTCTTCCTCTTTTTTGGTTTATGCCCTCATTTTGCTGGAGTACATACTTGAGAAACTGTTTTTATCAAATTAATTAATTTTTGGCTGCCTTGGGTCTTCATTGCTGCACATGGGCTTTCTCTAGTTGCGTCGAGCGGGGGCTACTCTTGGTTGTGGTATGTGGGCTTCTCATTGCGGTGGCTTCTCTTGTTGCGGAGCACAGGCTCTTGGCACGTGGGCTTCAGTAGTTGTGGCTTAGTTGCTCTGAGGCATGTGGGATCTTCCCCAACCAGAGATCGAACCCGTGTCCCCTGAATTGGCAGGCGGATTCTTTTTTTTTTTAAGAGAGATTGCTTTTATTATTTATTTATTTATTTTATTTATTTATTTTTGGCTGCATTGGGTCTTTTGTTGCTGCAGGTGGGCTTTCTCTAGTTGCGGTGAGCAGGGTGTACCCTTGGTTGCGGTGCACAGGCTTCTCATTGCGGTGGCTTCTCTCATTGTGGAGCATGGGCTCTAGGTGCGCGGGCTTCAGTAGTTGTGGCACATGGGCTCAGTAGTTGTGGCTTGTGGGCTCTAGAGCAAAGGCTCAGTAGTTGTGGTGCACGGGCTTAGTTGCTCCGTGGTATGTGGGATCTTCCCAGACCAGGGACGGAACCTGTGTCCCCTGCATTGGCAGGAGGATTCTTAACTGCTGCGCCACCAGGGAAGTCCTATTTCATGGTATTTCTAAAGATTAGATCACATATTTGAAGTGTCTGGTACATAGTAGACTTTCAGTACAAGTTCGTTCTTGCTTCCCCTTGCCTCCCCACATGCATATGCTGTCTACCTGGCCAAAATCGGATGCAGAGACCTTGCTAGTAGGATAAACTAATTTTGACTCTCAGTTATTGTTTGGTGCTGAATGAAGCCTGGATCTGGAATTGCAAGCTGGTTTTTAAAATTGTAAATAAAGACTGAGAATCAATTTTCCTGTTAAAAAACCTAGGTAGGAATGCCCACCACAGATTCCCTTTTGCTGCAGCATCTTGGGCAGAGGATGTCTAACCTCTTCTGAGGAGGGTCTACTTTCTGATTTTTGGAATCTGGCCTGTAGCTACTAGTGGAGCCCCGTTTGTGTGTGGGAGGGGGAGTGAGATTGAGAAGTGGGGTGAGAGGAAGAGGGGAGGGAATTGACATTGGTTGATTACCTGCTCTATTCCAGAGGAGGCAGGGAGCTATAAGTCAGTACTTCCCGGAGAGGCAGCGCCAGAATCACCCATGGAACACACTCCTGACACATGCGTAAGGAAACTTTATTCATAACCCTAGGTACTTTTCACACGTTCTTTTAACTCTCACAGTGACCTGTGAACAGGTACATGTTATTTTCTCATTTTACTGTTGAGGAAACTGAGGCACAATAAGGTTGAGTAAATGGCCCAGGGTCACATAACAGGCGAGTGGCAGAGATGGGATTAGAATTATGTGATTCTCAAACCTGTACTTCTGCACTTGTACTGTACTGCCTCATGTCAGTTACATGCCCATAATTAGGCCCTGTAACTAGGTATCCTTGGTGACCAGATAACTTTGGAGTGGTGGATGGAGCATTAGAGTTCGCTTCTAAACTAAGTCTGGGTGATCAAATTTGGAGCTCTCAGTGCTGGAGAGAGAGAGAAATGATGAACCAAACCAGAAATGGATAGTATGCCTACAATGACTATTTTTTCTTCTCATTGAGATTTTCACCATTAATAAATCCATATCATTTTACAGGGCACACAGATGTGACATGGAGGGTGGATGACCTAATGTATGTCAGGATTGGGTATGTTGCTGAGGACTTGTTGAGAGGGTTAGTTAGATGTTAGTAAAGTAGCTTACAGGAAAAAAATTTACTTCTCATTGTCTTTATAATTGCAGAGATTGATTAGAAATACATTGCTTAAAGGGTTGATTCAGTGTCAGTTTTTGTCTGTTGACAAATTAAGACGTGTAGGAATTACACCCTTACTTATCATCTCTGCCTTTCCCCGTCCTCCCTCAATGAAATATCTAACCACAGGAGAGGATGGTGGAAGTAAATGAATCCACCAATCCAGGGGATAATTTTTTTTTAAAGGGTGATTTGGAAGACTGAGGACTGAAGTAATAAACTTTTTATTGAAGGGGAAATTCTGAGGGGATGGCCCTTCTGCTGGTCTGTGGGGGACTGTGAATGTTTTAGTGCATTGAAATATCAGCAGAGCAATGTTTTCCAAAGTGTATTCCTTAGAACCCTAGTCCACTCAGATACTTTGTGAAAAAAGGTTCCTGGACCAATAGATTTGGGATATGTTGCAGGCTGTGTCCCTCTCTTGGAATTTCACAATACACGTTCAAGACTCTGGAGTCACTTGTTACAAAACTAGTTTATTTTTAAGCCACTATTTCACAAGCATATTTGACTTTTGAACATTTTTATTCCAACTATTATCTCATACTGTCCACCTAGGAATGTCCTATGGACTTTGGGAAGCGTTTTTGTGACTTCCATTGTTATTTCTCTAGTTGAGAGTTTCATGTTTAAATCAAGTTACGGTTTTTCTTTTCAGTGTGCTTTGAGTAGATGTATTACGTTTTCATTTATATTTCTTGATTTAACAGTTAGTTACCAATGCTTAGAGATAAGAAATGGCCCTAAATATCAGACAAGTGGGATATAACACATAAAAACCCGATAATTATGGTACATTGTGAAAGGGTCATAATCCTGATTTTATTTTAAAAAGTGTGTGTGTGTCTGTCTGATAGAGGGTTACATACCAAACTGTGGTCAATGGTCATCTGTGGGATTATGGAGATTTTTTCTTGTCTACTTTTTGCCTTTCTGTATGTTCCAAATGTCGCATAATAAACATATTTCTTTCTAAATTGGGGGAAGGGGGAAGTTAGGAAAACCACAGCAGAAAGCAAGCAGAGAGGCAGGGGAAGATGGAGTGGTAATTTGGGTAGGTGTGTGGGACATGGGAGGGATCTTGTAGCTTTAGCTCAGTAACTGAAGCCTGGAGCTTATGTTACTAAGGAGATCCTCTTTGGGAACTGCTTGTGTTTTTCTTGTTTTGGGTTCTTTTTTTTTTTCTTTCTTTTTTAAAAAAAATTTATTGAAGTATAGTTGAATTACAATGTTGTGTTAATGCCATACAGCAAAGTGACTCAGTTATACGTGTATATGTATTCTTTTTCATATTCTTTTCCATTATGGTTTATCACAGGATATTGAATATAGTTTCCTGTGCTATACAGTAGGACCTTGTTGTTTATCCATTCTATAGATAGCAGTTTGCATCTGCTCATCTGTTTTGGGTTATTTTCTTTAGAAATGAACACCGTAATTGCTAAAATCTTAACCAAAAATTCTCCAGAAAAGTCAGGATAAGAAGTAGACTTCATGGCAAATCTTCTGAATTTCCTTCAACATATTCTTTATTTGCATACACTTCTTCCTGGACTTCTAGATTTTATTGAATGTTCCATCTAGACCCAGCAGATGATAAAGGGATAAACGATGTTTGCTGTTAGATGAAGCGAAACCAGGAATATATGCGAAGTGCTTTGCTCTGTGCCTGGCACAGCGAGCAGCCCTGAAAGTTTACTTACTCCTGTCTTGTTCCTGGTTGAGATGGTGGTGGGGGCAGTGCTCTCCCAGGGCCTTGCCTTTGTGCCATCTTAAAGGTCTTCAGCCATTTCAGCATTTACAACAAAAAATCATTGCACTCTTCTTGTGTGCCAACGCAGTGCACTGTGCCCGGGGGTGGGGGTGGGGAGAAATGTGGCAGCTTTTCGGACCTCAGGCAGCTGACAGTCTAGCTGGAGAGACATGGGGAATACAGACAAAACCAGGCTAAATAGCCTCCTTCTGACCTGTGTGCAGCTGCCCTCCTGGGTTGGAAGCACTTTGAAGTGTGTCACAATAAGGCTGTCATTTCTATTATTGTTATAGGTCTGAAACTTGCAGCTGGGCTGACCGTCTTTTGGTTTCTCCCATTGGCTGTGCTCCTGGCCTCAGGAACTTGGCACAAGCTGCTACCTGTGCCTGGAATATTATTTCCCCGTTTTTTGCCCGGTTAATGCCTACACTACCTTTAGGCATCACCTTAGATGCCAGCCCTGCAGGGGTTTTCACCTGACTCACAGCCCCCGCACTGGCTTAGATGCTCCTGCCAGGTTCTCCCACAGCCCTCTGTGTCTCTGCAGATGTAGCACTGCTGCTATAATACTATCGTTGTGTGGTTGTTTTTTTTTTTTGGCCACACCGTTCGGCATGTGGGATCTTGTTTCCCCGACCAGGGATCGAACCCGCACCCCCTGCAGTGGAAGCCCAGAGTACTAACCACTGAACTGCCAGGGAATGCCCCATATTACTGTTGATTTATTTCTCTTTCTTACTACACTGTAACCTCCATGAGGGCAAGAATGATGTTTTTCTTGCTTGTCATTGTATAACCTGAGCACAGGGCCTGGCACAGAGGTAGGTGCTTGATAAGGAAAGAATCCCATAATATTTTCTTTTAAATCTTTGCAAGCTTGCACCCTGGAATTCTTCATAGGAATCTGCCGTGTTCAGGAATGTAGTTCCATCAGGTCGGTGCGCATCCTGGATTGAAAGTTTAGAATCCTAGCTCCACGTACTAAATGCAGTGGAAAGGAGGATAGATGAAGGGTGGGTGTTCAAAGAAGTCTCTGTAAAGGTGGTTGGGCATAAATGGAGTCTTGAAAAATGGGAAGAATGTGGGCAGGTGAGCAGAAGGGCCTTCCAGGAAAAAGGGGATAGGAAGAGAAGTGCAGAAACAGAAATGCTAAGGGTCTATTTTTGAGGCCAAGAAGAACCTGGCCTGACTTAGCTTGAAGATAAGTATTGGTTGTTAGATGACCATGCATCCCATTGAGGCTTTAGAACCTCAGCTAGGATGGGGACACGGACCTTTCACTAGTCCGTGTGGCAGCTTCCTCATCCCTTCATTGAGATCCACCAATCCTAGAGTTATCTGAATGTAGCATAAGACCCCACCGTTGTCCCTTATGTTGAGGTCTTCCTAGTTCTTTAGGGAACTAAGCACTTTATACTAACGTATGGGTCTGAAATGGTAGTGCTTTCCTAGCAAAGCAGCCATTCCTCTGTCCATCCACAGATCCATTCGTTGGTCCTATATTTAATTTAGCCTGTGCAGTTCCACCATAGTGGGTGGTCTTTGCTCTCCAAGTTAGTGGGGTACGGGGCTACCCTCAACTCAGGCCCATCCCCACTGAATCTGCCATCTCTGCTTGTAAATGAATAGCTTGCAGGTCTGGTTGTTCCCAGAATACTCTTGTAGTTTTGGATGAGGCTGGTCACCTGGGCACAGACAAAATTGAGATTCTGGAACCACAGTTAATCCACCGAAGCCCACCTAGGCCCTGAGCAGCCCGTGGCCTCCCTCTCAGGGGAATCCTTCCGAGACTCTTAGTGAAGCCCGCTGGGAGCCTTTTCACACTCACTCATGAGGCTGAATCACATGTTGATGTTTTCAGATGACTTCACATTAAAAAATATTTTTCTAATAGGTAATAAATACATGGAAATGACAAAATTTTCAATAGTACCAAAGCATGTACTGTGAGAAGTCTCTTTTGCCCTCCCTCTAGTCCTCTGGTACCCTCCCCAGCATACCAGTTTCTTTTGTCTTTCCAGAGAAACTCTGTGAGTACAAGTATGCATATGTATATGTAAATTAAATGTGTATTCCCACCTAGACTATTTTCAGTACAGTACAAATGGTACACACTCTTCTGTACCTTCCTTTTGTCATTTAGTATATCTTGGTGTTTATTCCTCTTCTGTACATAAATATCTGCTTTATTTCTTTAAGGACTACATAGTATTCCATTGTATGGATGTACAATGAATTTCTTAAACTGATCCCCTATTGATGGACGCTTAGATTGTTTCTGATTTTATTTTTAAGTATAAAGATATTATATGCTCAGCCACTACTGGAGGGAGGAAAGTGGAAAATAGATTCTTCTGATTTTCCCTGGATCCCTATTTAGAGACAACCATTGTTAACACTTTATCTAGAGAATTATTTGCATAAAGAGCAGAGACTCTCTGGCTCCTACCTAATTTATTAGATATCTAATAAATCTATTAGATATCTATTAGATATCTAGCTTATCTGTTATCTAATTTCTCTATCATCTACTGTTCTACCTATTAACCAATATACCTACCCTTCTTATACAAGGGTGATACATGGGCTGGCAAATGCACTGGCCAGTTAGATGGATGCCCAACCAATCGGAATGAGTGGCATGGCAGTGTGAAGTAGCTGAGCCTGTATCTCAGTGGTACTCAAAGTGTAGTCCGTAGACTGACACCAGTGTGCTCATGTTACGGGCCTGTGATGAGCTAGATACAGAAGTCGAGAGTGTTTAGAAACTTTTATAGCAAAATAACATTGCTGTGACATCTAAGCACATGATCAATGGGATTGCCTTGTGGAACAGGGTAGTTTGGGTGCGTCAAACTTGTGTGGTAAGTCACATGTGGCCTGAGCTACACACAAGCCATCTACAATAGGACCACATACTTGGCTTGGCGGATTGAAAATAAAAAACACTAGTGCTTTACAACAGATAGTTTGAGAAGCACTAATCTATTCCTCTCTCCTTAATTCTATCTATCTATCTATCTGTCAATCTATCTATCTATCTATCATCTATCCATCCATCCATTTACCTACCTATCATTTTATTTTTCCATCCACCCTTATAACTATCTTTTAGATATCAACGAACTAATCAATCAATTAATCACACCTTTCATTAACTTAAGAATCATCAACCAAAGATGTTGAATAACGAGTCTCAATATGGAAACACATTCTATGGCACAAAGGTTGTATATGATGAATTTTTCAGTACATAATATATTTTATGTCTTTGTGGCCCCCTACACTAACTCTTTGTTTTAAAAATATGCTTTGACACACTTCAATTCTGAACACTGAAGATAAATTCAAATTCTGTTCTTTTTGGTGACTAATTTACCTGTAAACATGGCTAGCTATAGACTCAGTAATTAAAACATGGTTCCTAAGCCAGGGATTGTGGGTTCGTGTCCTACCTGGGGTGCCAAAACAAAACAAAACAAACAAAACATGGTGACTGTGGAAAAATGCATATGCTGGATTGTTTATTAAAATATGTTTTCCTTTGTGATGGCTTTTCTGCAAATACTGAGATATGAATATTTGTCTTTCTCCCAGTTTGCCCATGGAAAACCTTTCTGGGCTTAGGTGTTCACAGGTTGAGGAAGCAACTGTGATAGTCCATCAAAAGTAGAAAACACAAGCAAATGATAAATATAACCAAAATGAACAGACATACTTTTTTTTTTGCAGTACGCGGGCCTCTCACTGCTGTGGCCTCTCCCGCTGTGGCCTCTCCCGCTGTGGAGCACAGGCTCCGGACGCGCAGGCTTAGCGGCCATGGCTCACGGGCCCAGCCGCTCCGCGGCATGTGGGATCTTCCCGGACTGGGGCACGAACCTGCGTCCCCTGCATCGGCAGGCGGACTCCCAACCACTGTGCCAACAGGGAAGCTCCCAGACATAACTTTTACTGACTTGATTTTATTTTTGGAATTCTTCTTAAAGATTGCTTTTTGGGAATGCTCTGGCAGTCCAGTGGTTCGTACTCCGAGCTTCCACTGCTGGTGGCCCAGATTCGATCCCTGGTTGGGGAACTAGGATCCTGCAAGCCGCATGGCCAAGAAAAAAAAAAGACTGCTTTTTAACATACTCTCATCAAAAAATTTAAGCAGAGCTGAAGGATATAAAGTAAAAAAAGTACTCCACCCTCTAGTTTTACTCAGAGAGAACCACTGTTCACAATTGCTTGTGTATCTTTCAGGGATTTATTATGTATACACATGACCTCATTTATACTTGCATCAGTTGGATGTTTTGGGATCTTGGGAATCACAGCTTAGGTGGTCTTTGTTTCTGGTTGACCCTCACACAGCCTCAGGACTGAGAATAGATATGGGTTAAATTCTGGAGAAATTCATGTGATGCCTGAGGGGGAGGTCTCAGGGTGAGAAACCTTGTTGAGGTAACTATAGTTCAGAGACTGGGATTTGGCTTTGTGGTTCAGAAAATTGCTGCCCTTGGTGCTCCAAAACTGATCAGGGTTTCCAGGGCTGTCTGATGTGGGCTGTACTGGGATGAAATGGGGATAGACACTGTAACTGCAGTTTCAGGATTCACAAGCCGTGACTTGAATATTCTGCCACTCTGGAATGAAGGTACTCGTATGAGTGATTTTTTTTTTTACTGTCTCTTTTTTCTTTATTTAAAGACTTTTAAGTTAGGCTCCATTCTAGATATTTTATATTGCCTCCTTCACAATCTTTTTTGGAACAAATGTGTTATCATTTCATTGGTGATATGCCATCCCTGCAGATAGAGCATATGAGTGATTTAATCACAGGGAAGTTGCTTTGGTGGTGCTGGAAAAGGGAAGAAGTGAAATCAATCATTTGAGGGATAGTGAAATCATTTCAGGGGTATTAGAGACGTAAATTTTTTTTTTTTTTTTTTTGCGGTACGCGGGCCTCTCACTGTGGTGGCCTCTCCCGCTGCGGAGCAGAGGCTCCGGACGCAGGCCCAGCAGCCATGGCTCACAGGCCCAGCCGCTCTGCGGCATGTGGGATCCTCCCAGACAGGGGCACAAACCCGTGTCCCCTGCATCGGCAGGCAGACTCTCAACCACTGCGCCACCAGGGAAGCCCTAGAGAGGTAAATTTGAAAGGGTTTGCTGATGAATTAGATAAGGGCAGTGAGGAAAACAGGTGAAATGGAAAATTTGCAGGTTGCTGGCTATATAATAGCTTGAATGGTGGTGCTTCTAGTTGTAACAAGCAGTACTGGAAGGTTTAGAAGAGGTTGAGAAGTGTTTTAGCATGTTGAGTGTAAGGTGACTTTAAGATTTCCAAGGGAGATATATATATATATATATATTTTTTTTTCTTTTTCCAGGTGACTATATCTACCTATTAGATAGGTAGATATATTATCTATATAACTGTATTATCTACATATATTATCTATATAACTATAACCGTATATATATATTATTATTATTCAAATCCAGGTGTGGATGAGATTCCTTAGAGAGAGGTTACATATAGATTGAGAAGAAAGGAGAAGTGCCGTTAGACTTGGTAAATGAGATGGAGAAGAAACAGCCAGAAATATATAGGAGGGAATCCAGAAAGTAATGCCCCAAATCCAGGGAAGCTCAAGAAGGAGGAAGGGTTAATTTCGTGGCATGCTTCTCAGAGGTCAAGGAAGATGAGAACTGAAAAATGTCCAGTGAATGGTTTTTCCACTGAGGCCACTTTCTTTCTCCAGGGTTGGGCCAGGTCAAGGGCCTGGGGCACTAATTCGGATAAGATAGCTTCTGAAGAGAGAAAAATGGTGAAAATAAGCATATGAATTAGGTAAGGCGTGTCCCACAAATCCCCACCTCGGCTGAGGTGTCCTGCTAAGGAGCAAGGTGCTCTCCCTGTAGAGATCCGCTGGCTGTCTAGAAGGACCACACATTTGCTTATTTAAACATCTGGTTAAAATGAGGTCTGAAATCAGTGTTTTATAGCTAACTGAGATAAGTTATGAGACTTGGGTAAAAATATCACTCTGACTGATATGATGATCACTTGCCATGAGGAAAGTTGCCATCTCCAGTCCTCGCTGTGGTCAAACCTTTGTCACAGTTTGTAGCTCACAGGACTGTCACTGCTGAGACGCGTCATACTTAATTGCAGCCATAAAAATAGCAGATTACGTTTGGAGAGTATCAGTTAAAAATTTATGAAAAAAAAATTTATGGTTCAGAATATTACGTAACTGTAGTTTCAGATAAACGTTTATCATTCCATCTTTGTTTCTCCATTTGCCGGAACTGATTTTGATAGCTGGCAAAGGGGATTCTGAAATTAATGCAGGTAAATGCCCTGGGTCAGTTTATCCTCTCACAGTGTAAGTAAATGAAACATGCTTGATTTTATCAAACTGGTTTGAGTTTGAATACGTTTTATAGTTAAAGCTGGGATTGTGGTTAAAAGCCTATTCTGCTGCATTTTGCTAATATGGGAGCATCCAGTGGCCCTGTTACTGGTTTGGGACTTGTGTGAACATGTGAATTTAGTAGGAGGGATTAAGAGTCATAAAAGAAGCCGTAAACTTCAGTGCTGCTTATAAAATGACTTATGTTTTCTGTAGACGCACTCTCTAGTGCAATTGTCACCACTTTTATAGGTCTTAGTTTTAGGTACTTTGTGAAATATAAACCTTTGCATATAGGACTTTTGGCAAATATGAATTCTTGTTACATAACTATATCATCCAGAATGTTTGGCTATTTGTGCGTTTTAGCATAAAATCCAACCATAAATATGTACTGTAGTAAAAACTTGTAGGAAGGAAAGACAGGAATGGGGAAAGAACACCTACTTAAAGGTCAAGCTGTACCCAGATGTGTTTTTATTTTTATTTTTTTAATAGGATTTACTCTTATTTTTAAAAATTTATTTATTTATTTAGGGCTGTGTTGGGTCTTCGTTTCTGTGCGAGGGCTTTCTCTAGTTGTGGCAAGCGGGGGCCACTCTTCATCGCGGTGCGCGGGCCTCTCACTATCGCAGCCCCTCTTGTTGCGGAGCACAGGCTCCAGACGCGCAGGCTCAGTAGTTGGGGCTCACGGGCCTAGTTGCTCCGCGGCATGTGGGATCTTCCCAGACCAGGGCTTGAACCCGTGTCCCCTGCATTAGCAGGCAGATTCTCAACCACTGCGCCACCAGGGAAGCCCCCAAGATGTGTTTATAAATTATGGTCCGTTTTTTCCATACGCTTTTAAAAAAGTTTAGTTATCTATGGGCTGAAAAAAGTTAAACTTGCATTTACTGATCTGCCGTTTCTGTAAGCATGAAGATGGCAAGGGCTGTGTTTGGGGCTTCGGAAAGTTCTCAAGCAAAGGTCCAAGGGCCGTAACCCATACGGAACACAGTGGAGACATTGTTCTTTCTGTTTGTCCGTTGCTTACATTTTAATAACTATTGAGTAGTCGGTGATTATTAACAGATATTTAACAGTAGGAGCAGAGGAGAGTGTAGAGTCATTATGAACAATTTGGAGTGTCAACATTAAAGAAATGATTTTAAAGGTTAGACTCAGAATTGTTGAAACTTTTGCCTGAAACTTTGGCAGGTGGCTAGACCAACACAGCCTTTTTTAATTATTAGCCATAGTGAAATGAGTCAGGTTTTGCCACAGTGCTTTTCATTTAACCTAATAATTGGCCAGCCCTAGTTAATTGGTTGAAAACCATTACAGGACTTCGATTTTCCACTTGCTCATGCACTGGAATGTCCAGCTTACCTTATGTGTGTGAATAAAAAATCCCACGATCTAAGTGCATTGTCCATACTCGCCTTAAAGCTGAGTATCGGTAGCACGTTAAGTTTCAAGAGTTCTCGGAAGGTCCTTCTGAGGCCTGGTAAACACCTTGGTGACTGGTACGTATCTCTTCGGAGTCTAGTTTTGAGAGCTGCTGAAAAAGAGTATTATAAACTTGCAAGTGATCATGGAGGTGTAAACTGATGCTGTGGAGTTGCTTCAGCTGAAGTGAAAGATTATATTTACTGACACTACAAATGGGTTTTTAGAACAATGTCTGTTTTGTACAGTGACAGTCGAGTCTGCCAAGAGTAGAACAAAAAAGTTGCATTGTGGAATAAGATAAAAGAACACTGCATAATAAATAATATCTAATACCATTAAAATATAAAGTTTCCTTTCCAAAATGTAAATAGGAGCTGCTAAATGAATGTTTTAAAAATCTGATTTTACTTTGATTTGTCCAGTGACTTGATGCATAAAGTGATTATGACTCAGAATATGTCCAGATCTAGACTATTACAGTAAATAATACATCCGTATAGCATGTAAAAGATAAATAAACCTTCAATGACATTGTGTTTTAGTGATAGCGTAGAAATTGTTTTTTATTAGAATAGGTCAAAAGCAGTTCATTGGCAATAAGCAAAATGTTATCATCCACCAGTTTCTAAGACTAGAATAACATATCTGATCCAAACTCTACTGGTTCTAACCTTTATCCATAGACAACATCACTGGTCTCTGAAAATCAATGAGGGAACACAGGCAAAGGGGTAAGCTATAGAAACCTTTACTAAGTCTTTTAAGAAGCAAGGGTGGGGTGTACTTCCCTGGTGAAGCAGTGGTAAAGAATCCGCCTGCCAACGCAGGGGACACAGGTTCTGTCCCTGGTCTGGGAAGATCCCACATGTCGGGGAGCAACTAAGCCCGGGCGCCACAATTACTGAGCCTGCGCTCTAGAGCCTGTGAGCCACAACTACTGAAGCCTGCGCACCTAGAGCTCGTGCTCCGCAACAAGAGAAGCCACTGCAATGAGAAGCACGCGCACTGCAACCAAGAGTAGCCCCCGCTCGCCACAACTAGAGAAAACCCACACGCAGCAATGAAGACCCAACACAGCCAAAAATAAATAAATAAAATAAATAAATTTATTAAAAAAAAAAAAAAAGAAGCAAGTGTGGGGATCTTTTACACCCTTGTTGTAAAGATTGATTGGCTCTTGCCCTGAGTGGATTTTGAACACAAGGAGAGATTGCATGGAATTAAAAATAGTTCTTTAAAAAATGTCTTATCCTGGTGGAGAAGCATTTATCTGAATCCAGTGGGGAGGACCAAAAACGTTGCTTAAAAGGCTTTTAAGAAGGGTAGACACAACTCTTTTGCCAAGTGGGCTAGCTGAATAAGGGAGATCCAAAGATTCAGAGTCCTGTTAGTGTCTTGTGCAGTTATAAAATCGCAAAGGTGAACTTTTGGGGAGGTGGTTTGTTGAGAGGTGGGGAAGGTAATCGGATGAGTAACAAGTGTTTAGAAAGATAAGGGTTTATAGAGATGTTTGTAGATGTCCTTTGCTATAGGACAAGGCCAGAAATGTTACCTGAGTTGTTTATGGGAAGATGGAAAAGCTAACTTTAGTTTACTCAGAATAACAAAGAAGAATGATTTATTCATTTAAACAGTGGACTTTGGAGTCCATCACTAGGACTTTTTGGGATGGGCTGACTTGAAAGCAGAGAAAATATAACCAGGTGGCCCTTCAAGGCAGCCCAAATATAAAGTATCTGACTTCCAAAAAAAAAAAAAAAAAAAAAGTATCTGACTTCATTTCTTCCTGGCTGGACGTGCGAAGATGCCCACATCTCTGTTCAAGCCAGTGTTTCTGGTCTTAAGCCCGATGGTAGAGTGGCCGGCTTTGATTTGCTTCCTGCCCGAAGCTTGCTTTGGGTGAATTTAAAAACCTGTTTGTTTCACCCGTCATCTGGCTGGGCCTTACCCATAATTCCTGCATTTTGATTATGGGGGTTATTATAGGACAAGAGCTTCTTTGTAAAAGAGCATGTTTAATACTCTGGGGTGTAGCGTGACTAGCGGATATAAATTGTATGGAAGCAATTAAACTCGAAGGAAATGTCATGTGGGCTGAATTTAAACATACAGACTTGTGGCATTGATTTTTTTTTAACTTACACCGAGAAGGGTGGAGAGGGAAAAATAAAGGAAGAAAGGAGAGAAATAGCCCAAGAGAGTGAGGGAGACAAGAGAAAACGAATCATTTTGAACACGTGGTTAAAACTCCGAAGTTCAGGGCCAGTTTTATGCTAATGCCATTGCCCTTCATATGAACTCTTTAAAAATACAAATGTCAGGGAATTATACTCTATTTGGGGACTTGTATCCCTTTTTGCAGTTGGTTGGTCCCTTTCGATTCAAGGCATGTGTGTATCTAACAGTGGAGTGATTTTGGGGGGAATATGTTAATAAACAGGACTGAGGGTAGCCAGCCCATAATGACTGTGAGGGTGGTTATCACTCCAGTTTTCTCTCCATTTTGTGCTCATGGCCTCTGTATATTTCATACAGTGTCTCGTCTTTGGACTTCTGATTAAGAGTAGTGTATTGGGGCTTCCCTGGTGGCGCAGTGGTTAAAGGTCCGCCTGCCGATGCAGGGGACACGGGTTCGTGCCCCGGTCCGGGAAGATCCTACATGTCGCAGAGCGGCTGGGTCCGTGAGCCATGGCCGCTGAGCCTGCGCGTCCGGAGCCTGTGCTCCGCAACGGGAGAGGCCACGACAGTGAGAGGCCTGCGTACCGCACACACACACACACACACACACACACACACACACACAAAGAGTAATGTATCATTTCTCTCACTGGCCTGGAATGTTCTCCATCTCCTGCTTGGTCTAGCCAACTCCATCTCCTCTCTGACAACTTATTGGACCAACCAGCTAGAAGGATCTCCTCCTCCTTCTCCAGACCCCATAGGAATTTGATCTGTATGGGTAATTTGACAATTGATCTTTCCTACTGTCCATTAAAATATTGTGTAAGGCTTGTTAAATGAATGGACTTATTTCACTTTACCCAGCATTTCAACTCTCGGAATATGGACCTGGTGTTGTGTTGTCCTTCATGCCTAGTGCCTGTTGATACGAAGGAATACTTTTTGAGATCAAGGCTAATGCTGAACATGCTTTTGAAATGATCAACATGTTACTGAGTGGTCAGAGGCAGAAAAGGATGCTTTTCTTTTATTCAGCTGCACCATACGGCATGCAGGACTTTAGTTCCTGGACCTGCACCCCTTGCGGTGGGAACGCGGAGTCTGAACCACTGGACCTCCAGGGAAGTCCCAGAAAAGGATGCTTTTAGATTAAATGTAACAGTACAATGAGTTGGATTTGAATTTGAGTGTTAGAAGTTATAGGCAAACTTGATTTTTTTGCACCAAGGGAGAGTGCTTATGCTTTATTTTCATTCTTTATATTAAGGACAAAGAACCGAATTTTATCCCATTTGTATCTCTCCAGTGCCCAGCCCAATGCCTGGCACGCATGATAGGAATTCAATTAATATTTGCTGAAAGAAATATAAATAATTAAAAATTTCTCCATTATTTAGATCATCTGGTGCTTCTTCCTTATGCAGTAAGCCAATAGATATGTATTGAGCACATACTGTGTGCAGATACAGGTACTGTGCTTATTAGCATAATGGGTCCACATGAAGTGTACTACACTTTGGAATATATTTTATTCTTTGTATTTAATTATTAGTCTGACTATAAATTCCAAGAAATCACTTCCTCAAGCAGAACAATAATGAATTAGGAGAGGCAAAATTGCTGGGAATAAATCCAGTATATTCATCTGTTCCCAGATTATTTCCACATTCCACTCCATGCTGGAAATACAGCCCCCACTCCCAACCCCCTTTCAAAGGATCCTAAGATTGTAATCTTTCCAAACAGAGCTGGAGAGGTAGTAGACTGTTTAGATTTCAAAGGACTTTTCAGGATGCAAAGTAAATAAGGGGAATTTGAGATATCAACAGAACTGTAATTAAGCAGATTAACTATGTCAATAGTGAATACAGAGAGATGTCAGAGGAGCTAGTTAGAGTAGCAAGTATTTAAACACAGCCTCAAGTTCATCCTCAGTGGTATCATCAGCTTCCACAAACAAACTTGAAAGGAAGTTTAGCCAGATCAACCCAGGAGAAATGGGATGTTCTCCTGGGAACATCACCTTCGAAATCATATACCTATTATTAATATCTTTATTTTAAATTGTGGCTTGGGCTCTTTTATTTCTTACAAGTCCCTTAAAGTCACACACAACCAGGATTTAATTTTATCATCTTTTCAGATCTCCAAAGAGCAGGAATTGAACCCTCTTCTGATCAGAATAAAGGGAAGAAGAATTTAAAGTTATAAATTAGGTTTACTTTACCCATAGATGGTCGTGTATTTAAATGCAACAGTATCTATTTATTTTTTATTTAAAAAAATTACCCAAGTTATATGTGAATGCATTTTGTTTTAAGAAATCCAGCCAGAGACAGTCTCTCTTGACTCCTTTGCTCCCAGTATCATCTCTGCGGAGGGTGAGCTACCTTCTCAGTTCACAGTCTGTCCAAGTGCACGTGCAAAGCTGTGATTCAGATTTTGTTTTTACGTGTTGTACCTTAATGTCCCATTTTTCTTTTCACTTAAAAGTATGCTTTTCCATGACAGTAGCTAGAGATCTACCTATATATTATTCCATCATAATATTCCATCATCATAAACTACTACAGTGTATTTACCCATTCTCCTAATAATGGGACTGTAATGTTATTTAAATCCCATCTGAAAGACCTGGTATAAATTAAATTCTTACTTCTTTTGAGTTTTTTGGGTTTTTGTTTGTTCCTCATTTTTTTTTTTTTATCATTTTGAAGGGAGATTTTTTAGTAATTATCCAAAGATAGAAGACTCAAGTCCAATTACTAAAAATACACTGTGCTTGTATGGTAGTTTAACCTTCTTTTCAGTAGGGGCATGATACTCCAGCAGTCTTGTGAGTCTGCATGAGGGGGGTGGGCTGGGTGCGGGTGTGGGGAGACAGCAACGCATTATCACAACCATGTGAAGGTGAGGATAGGTCAGATGTCTGTCCTTCCCGGGCTCTTTGGTCAAGAGGCAAGGATCCCATCTCTCCTCTGTGGTCTACAAGCTCTGCCCAGAGCTCGCTGGCCAGCATCGTCGGTTCAAGGTTTGGCCTCAGAGTCTTTGATTTAAGCTGTGAGGGGACAGGCTTGGTGGCGAGGTAGTGTGGCCAGGCCGGGAAGATGAGCTACTAGGAAGCAGGGCAGGGAAGAGGCTCAGTTGTTCTGGCTGGAAGACGGTGCCTGGAAAGGGCAGCCCCGGGCGAGCAGGTGAGCAGTCCCTCAGGGCTGTTTGAACAGGAGCCCCAAAGGCCCGCCTGGTCCAGGCTCTTTCATTTGCTGCGTTGGGCTGCTCACCAAGCCTGTGGTTCAGCCATTTATTGTGCCTGGATCCTGGTGGAGAATAGTTATTGCTCTTCTTTTTCTGTTCAATTTTTCCCAGAAGGCCCACCCTCAAGGGCAGGGAGCATGTTTTATTCTTCCTAGAACTTAGCACCTAGGGGTGAATGAATGGGGAAAAGAGACTGAAAAAGGAAGCTTGATGGGAGATAATGAGGCTTTTCCTTGTTGCCACTGCTGTCTTCAGAAAGTGAGGTCATGGAGATCTGAATACGCATTTACATGTATTTATTGAACAAACAGTACAGAGCACTTATTCAGTGCCAGGCATTGTTTTAAGCACTGTCTGTATTTAATTCTCTCAACAACTGTTTGACAGACAGAAGCACAATTTTTATCTTCACTTTACTCAGGAAACTGAGGCGCAGAGCATTTAAGTAACTTGACCAATGTCACACAGCTGGTAAGGATTTAAACCCAGGCAGTCTGGGCCCAGAGTCAGTGCCCTGGTTGTCCCTCTGTTCCCTCCCACAGGTCTTCATATGGCTGGATTTTGTTGTTTTTCTCCTCTGTGATCTCTCTTCCTTCCTTCCTTCCTTTCTCTCCATTCCTGTTGCCCCTACACTAGTACTTGATACTTCACTTGTAGATCGTAACACCCTGGCCTCCGACCTTGGTCCCTTGCACGCGGCAGACAGACAAGACTTCTGTAAAGACAGCTCTTACCTTGTCCTTTCCCGCTCAGAACTCTCCCTGGCATCTTGTCCTGTCAGGGCTGACCTCTCGCCTATTTGCCCATTCTCCTAGTAATGGGACTATAATTTTCTTTTTTTCCACCGTGCCTTGTGGCTTGAGGGATCTTAGTTCCCCAGCTAGGGATCAAACCCGCACCCCCTGCATTAGGAGCGGGGAGTCTTCACCCTGGAACACCAGGGAAGTCCCAGAACTATAATGTTGTTTAAACCTCATCTGAAAGACATGGTGCAAATTGAGTACTTACTCCGCAGCGTCTGTCTGCCTTCCCAGGACTGCCCTCCCCTGTCTTCTCTGGGCCTTCATCCAGTTCACTCCTCTCGGAAAGCCCATCTCAGGCCTTACCTCCTGTCCATCTCCTCAGCTCCTATGGTCTTCCCCTCATCTTGATCCAGTGCTACAGGCTGTTGAATGGATTTGTTGTTTCAGGCCTGGAAAAACCCAACTACATTTAAGCTCTTTAGGGGCAGCGGTGAGGGTCTCCCATTATCCATGGCCTGGCACTGAGCCGAGTGCCCAGGAACACTGAGTAGTGGGACCGGCAGACATAGCACACTGGGACACTGATTTAGACTCTCATACTGGGCTCGTTGCTAGGGTTCCTCACCTTTAAAAACGAACTTGAATGAGATAGCCGAGGTCTCTTTGAGTTTGCTTAACTGACGTCACTTCATTTCTTAAACAGCGTTATTGAGATATAATTTATATGCCGTACATTTCACCCATTTAAAGTGTACAATTCAGTGGTTTTTAGCATATTCACAGATACGTGCAACCATCGCCACAATCAATAATAGAACAATTTCATCATTACAGAGAGAATCCCTTACTAGCTAGGTAGCTATTAGCTATCGTCCTCCCCTCGCCATAACCTCGTCCCCCCAGCCTTAAGCTACTTTATGTCTCTATAGGTTTTCCTCTTCTGGACATTTCATGTAAGTGGAATCATATATTATATGCTCTTTTGTGACTGGTTTCTTTCACTTAGCTTAGTGTTTTCAAGGTTCCTCTGTATTGTAGCTTGTATTGGAACTTCATTCTTCTTTATGGCTGAATAATAATCTATTGTATAGATATACCACATTCTGTTTATCCATTCATCTGTCAATGGGCGTTTGGGTTGTTTCCACCTTTTGGCTAATTCTACTTATTTTTGAGGGGAAAATGGCCTTTCCTCTTGTGGTTTCTGCAGTTGCCAAAAGTAGTTTCCCTCTGCTGCTTTAATAGAGTAGGACTCTGTGTTTGTGCAGTGGAGGTGCCCGGGGGTTGGATACTTGGTCATCAGCAGCGGGCAGTAGTTGTAGGGAGTACTCGTGAGCTCTGGAGTCAGACATTCTGGTCTGAATCACAGCTCTGCCGTTTCATGAGCTTGCATAACTTCAGCAAGCCCTAGTTTCCTCTTCTGTAAAATGGAAACTACCCCTGCTTGCTTCTGTACAGTCAGGGTCATACTAGAAAGTGTGTGGAGCCTGGGGCAACTCAGCACAGAGAGACCTCGTTATGGCTGTAAAAATAAATACGTAAATAAATAAAAATGAAGGTTATAAAAAAATAGGTGCTTAACGTTGTCAATTTTAGTAAGGCGCAGTGACTCAAAGCATGGAGCCCAGGACCATCACCCCAGTTGTGGTCGCCAAGGTGGACCTGCTTAGTCTTATTGGGACAATTAAATGTCTCCTCTTGCATGTGTTAATGGTGTTGCTTGGTCTTGGGTCTAGATCTGTGCTCTGGTACTACTTCATCAGGCCATTTGAGAAGAATGACTATAGGGGGTAAGGCCTTTTTTCTGTCTTTGATAAAAAGATACAGAGGGAGTGAATTTCACTCTGTGGAGAAGGACAGGGAAGATGGAGTGTTTCCTTTGTAAGCTTTAGTCTCGGAGTGTAGCTGATACCCTGAGCTTTTTTACGGTTATTTAACATCTATTGGCTCTTATAGTTGGAGTCTGTACATGAAGACTGAAATGCCTTTTTTGGTAAATAGGTGAAAGAGAGATGAAATGTTAATTCACTCCAACTTTACTTGGAGGGTGCGATCATAGCAATATCACCGATTTGGCAAGTATCGTTATTAAGAATCAAGGAACCCTACAATTTTGGATTTTAGGCAAAGCCTGCCTCCACACCCAAAATAAAAGCCTTTTTTATTGTTTAAAGTAAATAGGTTTTGGAAACATACAACTCTTACAGTAGCAGATCTTTTGAGAGAATGGAAAGTAAGCCACTGTCCTTGTCCAAACTTAGTTTCTGCCCCTGTAAACTTGGTGGGGCTACATGAATCTTCCCTCCCGTCTTCTATTCTGGCCTCAGGTGAGTGCGGACAGGTCTTGCCTGGCATCCTTTGCACTAGTCTGAACTGTGCACAGCAACTGTGAACAGGCCAACATGTCCAGACTGAGAGGATGACCAGATTTTGTGTGGGCGATCTCGACAAAAGAGTATTTGTTTCTGGGGGACTGACACTCATTTTTTTCCATTAAGTCTGACCTTTCCATCATTAGATTGTAGCTCTTTTCAGAATTAAATACAGCTTAGAAACAAGGAAGGAATGAGTAAAGGAGATGTGGTTTGCTGCATTCGGATACAATCTGTACAGAAACAAATGGATGGGATGAGAATAGACATTATTTCTGGGGTGACTTCAGGGCCTTGTGGTCCATACTGTGACTGTGGAAAAGGACAGCTTATTACCTTAAGCATCATGACTCTGCTTCCTGTTGTTGGTCCTGGGGCTTGAGGGCCCTGACTTACATGTAAACTCCTGTTTGCCAGCCCACCAAGGGCAGAAAGGCTTGGACACGTGACTAGGGCCTCATGTGAAGCCACGAGTCTTGGCCCTGTGTTTCTGGCTCACGGCTGACTGGAAAATACAGTGAGCTGAGCAGGCCTGAGCTGGTCTGGAGGAAGAGCAAGAAGAAATTCTGATCACCTGTCCCCAGATGGAGGTGTATCCTGCCTGTGAAGTGGCTAGAAGGGATCGTGGAGACAGTAAATGATCTCTGAAAATTTTAGATCTCTGTCTTTGTCTGTAGATAAGTTGCTAATTTTCTTTTGTCTGGAGATTTTCTTCTAAAAATCTCTTTCTGTTCATTGCTAGAGCCAGAGTCAGAAGCAAGATAATTTACAATGCTAATTAATTTTTTTTAAAAAAAAAGCAAAGAAAGACCCACAGAAAATGTCATTATTATAACTTTACTTTTTCCCCATGTGCTTATATATATGCTTTTCATATCGCTATCTGCTTTCTTCTTCTTCTTCTTTTTTTTTTTGGTCGTGCCTCTCACCTTGTGGGATCTTGGTTCCCCACCAGTGACTGAACCCGGACCCTAGGCAGTGAAAGTGCAGAGTCTTAACCACTGGACTGCCAGGGAATTCCCTGTTTTGTTTTGTTTTTTTCTTTTTTTGTTATCTGCTTTCATAATCAAATATTCCGGAGTAGATGGGTTGGTGACTTGAAAGATTTTTTTGTTTTTAAATTCCTCTGTTATGTGCTTTCACCCAATTTAAAACTCATAGGGGCTTTTAGTGCGTTATTTAGGGCCAGTCGTGTCTAAAACAAAAGATAATTATCACAGCTTATACTGTGGTGGAGCAGGATATCTTTACGGCTTTGTTTCAGAACTCACCAAGACTCTGGACAACAAGTTACTGGTATTTGGAAAATAGAAGAGATGATCTGCACGGTCATTTTTCCAGACCTCCAAAAGCTCACCTTGTGTTTCCTGTTGGCAGGGATACACACGCTCTATCATATGGAAAAAGAGACTTCCAGGGGAAGAATTAGCCCATCATAAAAAGCAATGGACAATACCAAGAACTAAGTAGTGTCAGTGGAAGCTACTTGTTGAAGCTAGTGTTTGCGTGTCTGGGTTTTCCTGTTGCAAAGCATGCAGCTCAGAGTGCCCCAAACTGGCTTAATAATGGTAGTTTTTTTTTTTTTTTTTTGCTGTACGCGGGCCTCTCACTGTTGTGGCCTCTCCCGTTGCAGAGCACAGGCTCCGGATGCACAGGCTCAGCGGCCATGACTCACGGTCCCAGCCCTCCGCGGCATGTGGGATCTTCACGGACCGGGGCACGAACCCGTGTCCCCTGCATCGGCAGGTGGACTCTCAACCACTGCGCCACCAGGGAAGCCTTAATGGTAGTTTTTTATACCTTCAGAAATTTTTAAAAAAACAATACTTCCTTAAACAAACAGAAAAAGACCCTCACCGGTTACACTATACAAAGAAAGGGGGGAGACCCACCCTAGAGAGCTTTGTAAGTCTTCCCAATGGATAGAAAATCCTGTGGTTTCATGGGCCATGCAGCATGGATATCTCTGGCTGGTTTAGTACAAGTTTTAACCAGTTTGACTCAGGGATGCCAGCTGTAGCCACATCACACTCTCTTCAGCTGTTACCACCTATGCCCCCTTCTTGGCTTCTCTGGCGCTTCAGAGGCAGGCAGGGAAGCTCATGGTTTAAGGCAGCTGGCATACGTTCCTTTCTCTGAAGCCTTATCACTTTTAGGAGAATAAAGAGTAGTTTCTTCCTAACAAAATTTGCGTTCCTCCTTCAATTTCATTGCCCAGCAGATATTCAGAGTTGACTTACTCCTTACGACACTGCACAAAGCTGAAAATGGGGGCAGGTGTTTCCCAGGACATTTGGCTTGTGGTTAGGAAGGCAGTGGGTATAGGTGATGGGTAGTCAACAACAGATGTTTATCCTAAGTGGGGCTGCCTGATAAAATACAGATGTCCAGTTAAATTTGAATTTCACATAAAACAATGGATCGAGTTTTAGTATTGGTATATCCCAGGTATTTCTTGAGCATACTATACTAAACAAATTATTTGTTGCTTATCTGAAATCTAGATTTAACTGGGTATCCTCCATTTTTTTTTTTTTTTTGCGGTACGCAGGCCTCTCACTGTTGTGGCCTTTCCCATTGTAGAGCACAGGCTCCGGATGCACAGGCTCAGCGGCCGTGGCTCACGGGCCCAGCCGCTCCGCAGAATGTGGGATCTTCCCGGACCGGGGCACGAACCCGTGTCCCCTGCATCGGCAGGCGGACTCTCAACCACTGCGCCACCAGGGAAGCCCATGTCCTCCATTTTTATTTGCTAAATCTGGCAACCCTAAGTCCCTAAGTCACTTCTCAAGTCTCATTTCACATTTTTTGTAGGCCTCTACCTTACCTGACCTTCTTTGAAGAGTTGCTGGGGAGTGGCACAATGAGCATGCCATTACACTAGTGTGAACTAAGACAGGGCAGGGCAGGACATTAATAAAGCATTGGCCAAGCAGCTGCTTGGTGGCCTCAGGACAGAGTGGGTGTTCAACTGCCTGTTCACGATATGCCAAGGTTGGGCAACACCTTGTTTTTGATACTATTCTTGGATGCAACCCTATGTTTAATGTATTTTATCGCCCCATCTGAGCACACATTCAAGCATGGGCAATTATCCAGCTGATGCCCTTTTTTTTTTTTTTTTTTTTTTGCGGTACGCGGGCCTCTCACTGTCGTGGCCTCTCCCGTTGCGGAGCACAGGCTCTGGACGTGCAGGCTCAGCAGCCATGGCTCACGGGCCCAGCCGCTCCGCGGCATGTGGGATCCTCCCGGACCGGGGCACGAACCTGTATCCCCTGTATCGGCAGGCGGACTCTCAACCACTGCGCCACCAGGGAAGCCCCGGCTGATGCCCTTGTGTAGTCTTCATGGGCAAATCCCTGCAGTACCTTCTCTAGGAGTTTGGAAAAAGAGGAGTAGAATTTCATCTCTAACCAATAACACTGAGTGTGCTTTCGGGGTTTTAATGCAAATTATTTAAATAAAGTAAAAAAAAAATTTTTTTTATTTGTATGTTAACCATCACATTGGTTCAGGTCAATAGTATGTATGTATGTATTTATTTACTTATGTATTCATTACACACTACAGAATATATATATATATATATATATATATATGTATGTTTGCATACAAACATTCTTTTAACATTCTGGCTCAAGTAAGAGAAGTCATTAGCTTTGTTTTGTATAGTGACTGATTCCAACTGAATGTATTTTAGGGGAGAAAAAAACCCATGGGAAATATGGTCATGAGTCATAAAGGATGCTTATCTAACGTGGTCTGCCCCTGGATGTTGCATTACTGACTGTCTGCTGGGTTTGGAGGCACACTTTTGGAGGCTCTGTTATAATTAGCAATGCAGTAACTACTTCAATAATGAACGCAGAGGATTGACATAGTGGGATTAATTTATTTACAATTGTTTACTGCTGAAATTTTCACACAGACAATTTTCCCAATTGAAGGCCTGTCCCTTGGACCTTGGTTAGACTCAGAAAGCCATCTCTGATGTTTTTCTTCTTGGGCTCTGTAGGAAAACTCATTGTTCGTGAGTGACAATTATTTTGTGGCCATTACTGTATGGTTGTAGCACATTCATCGCTTGGAATGGTTGATGCATGTCACCTTGATCTATGAGCTCAACTGGGTGTCAGACATCTAGGAAGGGAGGGACTTGGTAGGTACTTGAATGGGAAACTCAGGGTGCTGTTTGGAGGTGTATTAGTGATTAAGGAAGTGGCATTTGGTTTGAGTCAGGGCTTTTAGTGCTGTGCTTAGAACAGCTCATGTCTTACTTATGAGAAAACACTTATTTGCATGTGGTCCTAATTTCTGCTTCATTAAAAACAAACAAACCAGCCAAGTCACAGTAACTCTGTCATAGAAAGCAGGGATAACAAAAGGGCAGAGTTGTCTATTTCATTGATAACCAGCTTTTCCTGAGAAGAGACTTCCTATGAAGGTTGAGTGATTATTATTTATTTTTCTAATTTTTAGAAGAAACAGAATGAACCAGTTCTTTCTTCTTAGTACAAGCGCTGGAACTTTAGAAAGGTGCAGCTAACTGGATCTTGTATGATGCACACCTCCAAGGTGATGGGTAACCCAATTACCTGGAAGGGCTTGGATAGTAGAGATTGGACCTTTTGGCCATGAATATAGCACAGGATGTAGATTCTTGTCTTTGGCTTGTGTGAGTGAGAGTGGACCGGTCAGGACTGTTGCAGCTGAAAATGACAGACAGCTAACTCACACTAGCCCCAGCCAGGATATGTACCAGGTGAGGCCAAGGTTGACTCCACATCCAGGGACTGCATCAGTATCATTTGGACTCCCATGTATTTCCTTGACATCTCTCTTCCCCTTGGCCACCTTCTCTTCTCTGGTTGGCAGGAGTGTGGCCTTAGGCAGATCTGGGCTTGCTATATTCCAGGTAAGCCATGTCAAAGGGCTGAGAGGGCTTCCTTCTCCCCCCAGCTTCAGTGTATACCAGTATCTGCTCATTTGCCCTTCCCTGAGCCCAGTGAAGCAAGGTACTGGGTTGGTCACCACCCAAGAATCACCTCGTTAGAATGGAGAAAGAGCTGTTGCTCAATGGAAGTGGTCATGGTGATGGTAGTGGTGGGGTGGGAGGTTCTCTGGTCAGAAGAGGGGAAGAGATGCAGGGCAGATAATAACCACATACCTTAACTACAGTGGGAGACAAAGACCCAGGCTTTGACCCTGTAGGCTGACTGGAGCGCTAACATGCATACATGGGAGAGAGCATGGCATTGCCCAAACTACGTAAGAGTAACGAGGAGATGCAGGGTTAAGTGCTATCAGTATGAGTTTAGGTCATTCAGAGAGGGTTGTGAAGTTTTAGCATTATATGCAACTTCTTATCAGGATTTCACCTCTTTTCTCTATGGACACATAGCAGATGATTAGTCCTGAAAGCAATGATATCATTTCTATTTATACAGATCTACATTTACCCATAGAAATTATTATTTCTCTCCTGTTCAAGTAAGATCAGAATGCACGTTCATGGGAGTGATGTTATTCAGTGGATACAGGCTTTAATTCATAAAAAAGAGAGAACACATTTTGCAGACTTAAATGATTTGGGACGCCTTTCATAGCTAATGGCATCACAGCATGACTTTTAGTGGCTGCTCGACATTCTGTTTTCTGGTTGTACCCTAATTTATTCATCCAGCCCCCATGACTGATTATTGAGGTTGTTCCCTGTTCTCACACTTTAAATAAGCCATGTGATAAATATTCTTGTAAAATTTTAAGATACATCCATGATTGCTTCATGAGAATTCATTCTTAGAAATTATTGGATCCAAGGCTATTACTACCATGGAGGATGGTGGGGGAAAGAATCATGATGAACTCAGAATCATTTTGGTTGGCTATTGAATCAAGTACATCAATTCTTTATTTTCTTTTACTCTGTGGGAAAATAGAATGTGGTAGTAAATACCAAATGATTGTTATTACTATTGTGTATGATTCATATATTATGTTGTTGGTATACATCCATTATTTAATGTCCCTAATAAATTGACAATTGATTGTATTTTCATGGTTTTTGAAAAGTAACTCTATTATTCAAATAATAACAACCTTGATAGAAAACATACTGGAACTTGGGAATATAGTAACAGCAACATCGTCCACAATGTGCTTTAATCAACCTGACTGTAACTAACACATTTTTGTCTGGGAAACATCTCATAAGACTGGGCTAAAACAAGTCCCTTGCTGTTTTTGAGATGAACACTTTTATATTCATGAAGAAGTAGTTATTACCAATCATGTCAGAAGAGGGGGGTGAGAGGCAGTGAGTAGTAACAGATACAGGTATTATTTTTGCAGGGGAAAGGTGTGGCATATGGACTCATGATTTCTATCAAAGTAGTTTTTATATAAAGGTGAGTGAGTGAGAGTTGAAAGAATAAAGATAGGGAAGGTGAAATGATGAAGACATTTTGGGACCGAGAGCAAATATCCTTACAGCACCAAAGAAAAACCACATACTGATTTTGAAACTGTGCCAACAACATGTTGAAATGATAGCAGAGGAATTCAGAGTTAACCATTAGGTCACTGGCCTGTCTGCCATGTAAAAGTTTTTGAGAACACCTGCAATGCGGAACATCAGACGATAGAATATGTGTAGTTCTTTAAAAATCGGTCTGAAATAAAATAAATGAATAAATAAAGGGACTTCCCTGGCGGTCCAGTGGTTAAGTCTCTGCAGTTCCACTGCAGTGGGCATGGGTTTGATCCCTGGTCAGGGAACTAAGATCCCACATGCTACGCGATGTGGCCAAAACCAACATAAATAAAGTAAACAAAATAGATCTGTCCTATAACTGAGATAGGTACAGAATGACTCTGTCTTCTACTGAACTGAGCGTTGTACTTGAATTTCTTCCTCTCCTCCTTAGTTTTTCTTATTTATTTTTTTTCTTTCTATCATTTTTAGCAAAAGATTGCCAGGGAAAGGAGTTGCACCTGGTTACTTTGGTTAGCACTTCAAGAGAGCTGGACAATCTGGGTGCCAGTCTCCAAACAGTCGTGGCCACAGTGACATACAACGGGCTACTGTGGTGCAGAGGTCTCTTTCTCTGTGGGGCCTTCTTTCTTCCAGCACTTGCTCCCAGCATTAGTCACTTCTGTTTGGGCCCTGTGGTCTTCTGCTTCCTTCCAATAACATTACTTGAGTTAAGAAAAAAAATCACAGAAATATAGTTTCACAAAGACTCCTGTGATTAGCATTCCCGTCTGGAAAAGTAGACAGGGAAGAAGCAAATTTAAGAAGCTTGAAAAGTTTAAAAACAAGGACTGTTTCTTCATAAGGGAGGCCTAGAAGCTTTTGGGTGCATGTTTTTTGCCCTTTAAAATGCCATATCTAGTATACCTCAAAACAGTTCAAGTGAGGTGAAAGCCAAGGTAGAGAAGCGTGTCATTCTGTGACATTTTCAGGACCATAAAGTCAGAATGGCAGCCAATTTGTTTTTAGGGATCTGTGGTTCATTCAGCAAATTTAATCCCAGTATAGAATTGTTCCCACCGAGGGTGACATGGATTCTTTTACGATGCTCCACAATTCTGCGTTCTCTCTACTTGCGTCATTTTGAGCAAATAGAGTCGTTGGAATGCTCTATAGTCAAAGAGCTGGAGATTCTTAGGTAAAGGCTGTGGTCTCCGCAGCCTGGAGATATGGTTCAATCCTGGACGCGTGTGGGGCAGAACTAGTTGTAACTTTTAGCAATGGAAATGCCGTTAATGGAATTGGACAGATTGGATCTGAGCTGGATCTTGAGGTGTAGATAGATGCGATCTAGATAAAAACGATCTAGACATTCATTTCAGCTCCTATAGAAACATTCTCTGTCTTGAGTAGATGAGTTACTCTGTGTTGTTTAAATGAAGTCTTTTACAAAGGTAGATGTTAGTGGGGGGGTGTGCAGGAGGGGTGAAGGAGAACATGAAGTTCAGTTGTGTGAGATTCAGCTCCTCAAAGGGTCTTCCTTAAGGCACTTGGAACTGAACTTGAAGGCAACCGATCCCTGAATACTGTCCTTCATCCAGACTTGTCAGCCCAGCTGGGTCCTGCAATCAGACTTACTATCGTCTTGGAAGGTGAATTCTGTTGCTTCAATGTGAGAACTGACCAAACAGGTTCAAAGGAGATCCAGTTACATCCTTGGGTCTCATACCACTGAGGTTAGGATGACCACACATGACCTTGAACCTGCTTATGTTCCACGTGCCCTGCTTCCATTTGTGAGTACCTCATCTAAAGCAGAAAGAAACCAAGTTACCATAAACCCTCTTTAGAGGAGGTGGTCTAGGGTAGGGGTTGAGAATATAGGTTCTACAGAGTTCTACAAAGTGTTGGAGTTCAGTTCTCAATTCTGCCTCTCTCTGCCACATTACATAATTCTCTGTGTCTCAGTTTCTTCATCTCTAAACAGAGATAACAAAAGCACCTATTAAACAAGGCTGTTTCCAGGATTAAGAGAGTCAGTCTATATAAAGTCCTTAGGTAAGTGCTTAAGAGTGTTGTATGCTAGAATCCAGGACCAAAAATAAGTTTAAAAATCAAAGTGTGTAGATGTTCAGGGGAGCCAAGTCCATAATCGGGCACCTAAAGGAAGGTGCAATGGTGGAATTCTAGGTGCTTCCAAAGGACCACCGTTTGGAAAACAAAATTTAGAAACCGGTTGCCTGAGATCTTGAGAGAACCAGGCCATTGGTGTAATAAAATCCCCAGATTCAGCCTGTTTTTAGGATTAACTGGCAACCCAAGTGGGCAGTATTGCTGGGCCATCCCATCTTTGGGCAATAAAGGTATATTTGTGAGCCTTCTCTTGGCAGTCAATGAAAGCCTAAAGTAAGAAGCTTGAACAAAAGTACCTTTGTTGTGCTCCAGTGAAAAGAGTGTGGAGATTGAAGAAATTGTCAACTGTATACCTGATTTCTCTTTCAATAATACAGCTGACAAACACTGCCTCATAGGAACTGCTGTCAGGTAGTGTGAAGAGTTTGAGGGGAGGCCGTGCTATTTTCCATCTTTTTTTTTTTTTTTTTTTTTTTTTTTGCGTTACGCGGTCCTCTCTTTTGTGGCCTCTCCCGTTGCGGAGCACAGGCTCCGGACGCGCAGGCTCAGCGGCCATGGCTTACGGGCCCAGCCGCTCCGCGGCACGTGGGATCTTCCCGGACCGGGGCACGAACCCGCGTCCCCTGCATCGGCAGGCGGACGCTCCACCACTGCGCCACCAGGGAAGCCCTATTTTCCATCTTTTGAGAAGTTGCGGGGGCCCACTGGATTGCCTTCAGGAGAGTCCCTGCTCCCTGCTTCAGCACGTGGTACAGCCTCAATTGGGTGTGACTGATGGTGAGTTTCATCTCTTCCTGAAAGGTACCATGAAAACATAGCAGGGCTGTTCCTCTTTGCCATTGTCTCTGCCTGTCTGGCAGCAGGATGAGGTCATGACAGAATGGCAGGTTTATCTTGGATTTCCTTGTTTGGCCAGCAGCCTAAACATTAAACATCTCTGGGTTGAATGTCTCTGGGTATCAATGTCAATGGCTTGGAGGTGGCGTTGGCTCCCGCATTGCCTCTTTCTGGAGCCCGGAGGGAGGCGGGAGAAGGAGAGGGGACAGGTTTGCACTTGTGAGGTCACTGTCCTCTCAGTTGGCACTTCCTCTGCCTTCCCAGCCTCCTGAAGCTTGGATAGGCAGCCTACTACAGTGCAGAGCCCAGAGACTTTAGGTCTAGACAGAACTGGGTTCAGATTTCACCTCTGCCCTTTATAAGGTTTCTCCGCTCTGCATTCCCAAACCCTCCCTGCCCCTAACCCTTCACTGGTATTTCTCACACCTGACATTGCATAGCCCTCACTTTTTTCTCCATCAGTCTGTAAGCTCCAGGTGTGTGAGGACCACATCTTTGTATTCCATTGGTTCAGAGCACTTTCTGGAACCTGACTGACCTGGCTTCCCACTCTGGCTCTGCCATCTTCTGTCTGTGTAGCCTTGGGTAAGTTGTCTAGCTGCTTGCCTGCCTTGGGTGTCGTTGTGAGGATTAGAGATAAACACATGTGGGGCATCCGGCACCGGGGCCGGCACAGATGGATGATCAGAGATGTTGGTCCACCCACCCCCAGCTTGGTACTAGCGCCTCAGTGTCTGCCCACACCCCCCAGCCGCCCGGACATATCTGTTAGCTGCCTGACATTGTAGCACCGGCTTGTGGCCAACTTGGGCAGGCAGCCTGTTGGCTCAGGGAGCCCCTCATACCATTCTTCAGTGTCCAAAAGAACATGCCTGCAGAGGGCACAGACTTATTTTGGCATCTCTTGTTTCAGTCCATCCCTAAGAACTTGAGAGTAGCCTTTAAAAAGTAATTCTTAAAAATTATTTGAAAAGTAGATTTTGTGATGATGGCCATTGTGACTGCTGTGAGGTGATACCTCATTGTAGTTTTGGTTTGCATTTCTCTAATGATTAGTAATGTTGTATCCATAGTTCTTTGTTAAATAAAAGGGGGGGGGGAATCTCCCATAATTCACCATTTGAATACCCACTGTCCACTGTGGTATCTATCTTTCCAGGTTTCTGTGTGTGTGTGTGTACTTGAGCAGTTATTTTCTTTTATCCAGTGGTAGAATATACTACATTTTAATTTTGTATTCGTGGGAGAGGTTTTTAGAGTTCATGAGTAATATTGATATGCTATATGGGATTTTAAAGGGCTCCAAATAAATCCTTTGTTAGAGTGAGGTCAGCTAGAGATAATGAAAGCAGCTAATCCTTGGAAACCCATAAGCCTCCAGTAGTCGTGAACTTGAGGATGCACAGCGCAGTTACATTGCGTGTGATTGGATGCACCCATGTGAGCCCGGAGAGAGAGGGGGCCAGAGAGAAAGTGAAGATGGATTGCGTAATGCTCCACTCTAGCCCTCCGAGGGTATGCCCTGGAGGGAGTGTGAAATGAGAGGTGAGTCTGTTTTTCCTTCTGTGCATCTGGTTCCAGGGATACCCTCAGGGTATGACTATAATATGACACCTAAGTGAAAACCAGTATCTCCCCAGCTGTCTGTCCTGAAGCTGGAGGGAAAACTGGCTATGCTGCTTTTATTAAGAGAGAGGATGTCTACAAATGGTGCAGCAAATTTAATGTTCCGTTAGATTTTCAAGAGCAATTTTCCTGAATCAGTTTTGTCTTCGCTTGATGACTTTAGATCCTAACTCCGTTATTAGATTTATCTCTGGGCTGTACATACAAAGCAGCATTTTCCTTTCTCCCTCCTTCTTTCTTCTCCTTCCACACTGAGCTTCTACTATGTGCTGGGACTGTGGGATGTAATACTAAATGAATGGCCTTTGTGCTAAATAATCGGCAATGAGTTTTCGAGAGAAATATGAAAGTGGCCTATCATAATACACAGCGATGCAAGGAAATTTATTAAAGGAGACCACAGCCATTTTATTAGGAAAGTACAGAGAAAGAAACAGTTCCAGCCGGGGATGGGGGTTACATGGGGTCACAGAGGAGACTGCTCCCTGGGCTGGGTTTTTAAGGATAGGGTAGTTTCAAGAGGCAGAAAAGAGGGTGGGAGAGGCCTTCTCAGTTAAGGGGAAAAATAAGATGCATGAAAGTTTAAAGCTGGAGCCATTGGAGGGAATAGAGTTCATGGAATGAATCCGAGATGAGACGGGAAAAGCCTCCACAACGCGGTCAAAATTCCGGTTGGTGAGTACAGTGTAGCTTCCACTGAACGGTGTGGATGTCTGTGCCTATTGGAGCCCCGTTGGAATATTCCTGGTTTGTTTTATGAAGGGATGTCTCTCACTGAGGATATTGCCTCAGGGACGTTTCCTTTTACAGTCAGGATGAACTCCATCAGACCAATATTGTTCTCGGGGCTTTTTTGTTTTGTTTTGTTATCTTGGATAAACAGAGAGGGGCTGATTCATTTTTCTAGAAAAACAGGATGCACTAAAATACTGCAAGTGACAATGAAACAGACATGCTCACGTACAATAATATTTAGAAAGGGACCAAACAATATGTGTAGCAGACACCTCCATGGTGTGGCTGTTCTCCTTCCCCCATTTCCATCGCCTTGAGTCCTTGGCCAAGCTGTTCGTTTCCTTGGGTCTCAGTTTCTTCACATACCAAATCGGGACCAGTAACAACCACCCAGCAGGCAGGTCATGAGGAATAGATGAGTACAACATGCTGGGGCCAGCACTGGGCATACTCCATACTGAAGCCACTCCAGTGGAGCTTAGTAATCTTCACCCTGGGTATGAAGGATTTGTTCACAACAGGAGCAATATATTCACAGTGATTAAAAACAAAACAAAACTAAACTTCATATTATGGAAATGTTCAGATATACATAAAAGCAGAGAGAATAGAATAATAAATTCCCACGTGCCCATCATTACCCACTTCAACATTCATCATTGATCCATTCTCTCTTTTAAAAATGTTGTAAGGGAATTCCCTGGTGGTCCAGTGGTTAGGACTTCATGCTTTCACTGCTGAGGGCATGGGTTCAATCCCTGGTCAGGGAACTAAGATCCCACAAGCCACGTGATGTGGCCAAAATACAAAAAAAACCTGGGGCTAAAAATGTTTTAAAATTTGTAATGATTAATTGCTAGCTAAATTATTTTAAAGCAGATTCCACATGGCATGGAATTTTGTACACAGTTTTTCAGTCTGAAAAATCAGTTGGCCAAAGGAGAAACTCTTTTAAAAATGGCAGAAACCAATATTCTGAGCCCAGTTTTCACAGCTGAGTTTTAGCTGTTTCTGCATTAAATCAGAAGATGTTTGCAAATATTTTATTCAAGAGTAGCACTTTGAAAGTACAAAGTATTGTTTATTTTATTTAGTGAGTACTTCACATGTTGGTTTGCTCGTAAATTAATACTGAGGTGCATGTGCAAAGCATTTTTTATAATGGAAGTTTTCAAACATATCCCAATACTAGTAGAGTAGTATAATGAACCCCCACTGTACTCAACACCTAAGCTGTCACTCCAAAGTCACTTTTTTTTTTTTTTTTTTTTTTTTACGGTACACGGGCCTCTCCCGTTGCGGACACGCAGGCTCAGCGGCCATGGCTCACGGACCCAGCCGCTCCGCGGCACGTGGGATCCTCCCGCACCGGGGCACAAACCCATGTCCCCTGCATCGGCAAGTGGACTCTCAACCACTGCGCCATCAAGGAAGCCCCAAAGTCACTTTTTGAAAGGTGTTCATGTTGTTCATAAAAGACTTCCTGGGTTCAAATGGCATTAATAATTTGGAAAAAGATATAGGATCAAACATTTATATTATACCAGATGGAAAGAAATCCTTAATCATCATGCCTTTGAGAAGTGTGTCAGTAATAGCTTCTCAGAGGAACTGATTTTTTTCCAGATGGAATAAAAGTAAAATCTGTTTCTTTGAAAGCAGTTCAGGAAAAGACCCCCTCAAAAGACATGTAAGCAAGAACAAGTTTGGAAGGCAATACCAAAATGTTAGCAATAGATTCTCTGGGTGGAGGAATTATGGATTTTCTTCTTTTATCCACCCATGCATCTTTATGTTTCATTTTTGTTTATATGTATTTTACATTTTTTTCCCACCATGAACCTCGATTATCTGCTTGTTAAAAAAGTAATGAAAGAATGTAAGTCACCAGAATATAAGAGGGCATGAGGGAGTAGAGATTGGCTATATTTAGGTGACCATGGCAGTGCAAGGCAGATACCTTTTCTTAACTACCAAGTTTTTACCTTTGGTCTTGCTGCTTATCTTCAGCCCTGTACTTGGTCCCTGGCTCTTGCCTCTGTTTCCTTGGTGCTGATGCTGGGGAGTGATGCTCACCTTCATGACATCATTTCATTAGGCCAGGTTGGGAGACCCATTGACCATACTTCCTAGGCCAGGCTCATAAGCTGTATTTAGGTTTCATACTTGATTCTGTTCTGTCCTCTGCCTTTACATGTCCTGACTTACCTTCTGAAGATGCCCTGGCTTCAAGAGGTGGGTGTTGGGAAAAAGCTAGGAGATGATAGATGCTGGGAGACAGGACATTGGCAGGATGACTGGGACAGCGACCTCAGAGAGCAGGTGTAGTCCCTCCTCTGATCCTGAAAACATAAAAATGCCTCTGTGCTCTGCTGCCAGCCTGCCCACTTCTACTTTGGAAGAAGAGTTATTCTATTTTTCAAAATGGTTTTCAGACCTGCTTTGGAACCATTGTCTGTTCTGAAGTTAAATATAATGAAAATAGCTTAGTTATACAGGCCTCTAGACGGGCTTATGTTGAAGGAACACAAATTAAAAATTGTGCAGGGGGACTTCCCTGGTGGTGCAGTGGTTAAGACTCCATGCTCCTAATGCAGGGGGCCTGGGTTCGATCCCTGGTCAGGGAACTAGATCCCACATGCATGGCACAACTAAGAGTTCGCATGCCACAACTAAGGAGCCCGCCTGCCGCAACAAAGACCCAGCACAACCAAATAAATAAATAACAAATATCACGATAAAGCGAGTCAGACAAATCTTTAAAAAATAAAATAAAATAAAAAATAAAAATTGTGCAGGAAGAGATGTTTTGAGGGATTAGTGGAGGTGAGATGTGAGTGGAGAGACAAGGGGAAGGGGTTGAGAAGAAACAGCTTCCGTGATTAAAGAAGCCATTTATGCCAACTTGGTGATTATGGAAAGTCTGACCTATGGAATGACAAATGGTGAGAGCAACTCCTGTTTTCCTTGCTAATTTACTCATGCGAATATCCTGCTGGTGGAGAAATTCAGCGTTGAAGCCTCATGTCCTGTTGCATAGGAAATACTTAGCGACCCAAGGTTTTAGAATCTCTTTCATGGCCCTTCCCTGAAAAGAAGATATTACTCAGTTGGCAGGCAACTGGGGTTTCTAAGGGACTCATTCAAATCCTGTTTATTGTGTACTTGCCAGTACAGAGGGACAGGGGAATTAATTATTAATGATGCCTTTCTTTTAAGGACTGTGAGTTTTCCAATGCAGAATAAAGTGATCCAACTGCCAAGACATATATTAGTAGGTGAGTTTCGTTTTCATCTCTAATGGATTCAAGTTAATCCTGTGAAGTTTGACCTAGCGCCCGTTGTAACAAAATGTGCATGTTGACCAGAGATGTTGAAGCACGGAGTGAACTTACCTCCAGCTCTTGGTCTTTGGTCTAGATTTTAAGTAGCACCAAGCACCAGCTAATGCAGGCCACAGTTCAAGTTTGGCAAGGATGTGTCCGCAAAAATCATTTCCCTTTGATCATCTGGTATTTGATTATTGGAATTTCCAGTCTTGAATGTAGTCCATGTGGCAAGCCTTCCAACAGAGTGTTTTCCTAAAGTAAGCCGTGGGATGGAATGGGGAATCCAGGGTTCCAGGCCAGTCTCTTGGCCCCTGACTCCATAGGGGACATGCAGTAAGTCCAAGTTTTCCTCATTTGCCAAATGGAAGTAGTAATGTCTGCCATGATTGAGGATTAAACGCAAGTCTAAAATTCTGTAATAACCTATATGGCAAAAGAATCTAAAAAGGAATGGATATATGTATGTGTATAACTGATTCACTTTGCTGTACACCCGAAACTAACGCAATCCTGGAAATCAACTATACTCCAAAAAAATAATAAAATAAAATAAAAAGGTGTGAAGTCTTAAATAAACTAAAATAATCAGAAAGGCAATAATGTATACAAGTGTTTTTGAAATTAAACTCACATGCAAATTTATGATTGGATAAAATAATGATTCAGCAAACACACATTTTTTGGAACTTTCGTAATGCACTTTGACTTCTACTAGGTTCTGATGAGGTTGCCATAAACGTCAAGGAAGCTAGAGGAAAGGAGAATAACACTGCCAGTGAGTTAGCAAACGTGCTGGAACTGCATTATTAGAGGTTAAACCGTGTAGTCTAGGTGAGTACAGTTGGCCGTGGTGACACAACGCCCGGCTCCTATTCGGTACCACGTTCAGGTTGGGTCCTTTGCTCACTCGAGACTCGTCTCATCTTGGCCGTTCTGTCCCTCACTATATCCTTTTCCCATTGCTTTTGAAACTCTCCGTATTCTTCAAGGCTCAGACCAAATACCAGCTCTTTCGTGTGGTCTCCTCCGATTACCCTCACTGGATGCCAGCTGTCTGCCTATTCAGGGGTTGGCAAACTTTTTCTGAAAAGGATCAGTTAGGAAGTATTTCGACTTTGTGGGCTACATGGTCTCTGTTGCATTCACTCAGCTCTGCCGTTATAGCATCATAACAGCCGTGGATAATAAATGAGTGGGTGTAGCCATATGCCAATAAAATTTTATTTACGAAAACAGGCTGTCAGCTGGATTGGGCCTGCAGGCTGCATTTAGCCAACCCCTGGCGTATGTCACTGTCCTCCGGGTAGCTTTCCTGGTTCTAGGCTATTCTCTCTTACCTGCATGTCAGTAGGCTTCTCAAGGGCAGAGTCTAGGCCTTTGTTGCCTTTGAATCCCCTGGAATTTGGATAAGTAGGAGGCTCTTCAGTTGATGTTCAGTCAACGAGTGAACAGTGACTGAATGGCAGCTGGTTTCAGGTGTTGACAACTTCAGTGCCCCTCTGGGTGGCCAAGCTCTCCCAGCTTCTGATGTCCTGTGCTCACTCCTTGCCCTGCTGGAAAGGGGGTTGGGGGGAGGGCCCTGCGAACTTTGTGTCCATCTCTCGTTTCTATATTTCTCAGCCCGCTTTCCACTACTTTGAGCAACTACTATTTACAACTCAAAGAATTCTTTATTTACACAGTGTCGGAGACTGTTTACCCGTGTTGAACTAACATTAGGTTTCTTTAAATGTGCTCTTAAAATGAAGAGTGGCCATTTGTAACTTTAGGAACATAACAGCTGGGGTCATGATGTAAGTGAACACAGACACCTTTAAACTTATTTCCAAAGGCCCCAGGAATGGGATTTTCCTAGTTGATGTGTTTGTTACAAGGCAGTACTTTGTACACTGGTAGAGGAAAGTAATATGGAACAAAATCAAACAAAAAACTTCTTGACATCTTAAAAGTCATTTTGCAACACTGAGCAGGTATGAATCCGGTACTCTGTTTTCATCTGGAAAACCAGCAAATTAAAAATTTTAGTGTGGATATTATAATTTTCAATTTTTAGAAGATGGATAGTACATAAGGATAGTTCGCACATTTTGATATTAAAATAATAGCACATCAAAGGAAGAGAAAACTGCTTTCAGTTCCAGATAATAAATGTTCTTTTCTTTTCCCCCGTAGGGTAAATAAGTTCATCTTCACTAACCTGGCTACTTGTTGTTTTTTCTGCCTGAGCTCTTCATTTTAAAAGTGAATTGTTGGAGTCTTCTGAATTCACTTGGGGAAAATGACACAGACCAACTTGTGAGTGAAGCATGGCTTTTTAATTTCACTGCAAGTGAGGCAGATGAGGACCTTGGAAAAGGAAGGTTATTATTTCCTCTGTGGAAACTTTTATCTTTGTTTTCTGAGTGACTGGTAAAAACAATAGTTTGCTGTGGAGTTTCAATAATCAAAGAAGAGGAAATAGCATGTGAGTGACTACAGCTGGTTGGCGGGGACAGGGCTGGCTCTTTCTGAAGGTGAAATTTACTGAAGTCACATTAACTATCTCCTGGTGCGAGGGTCGCAGACATTTTCTGTAACAGGCCAGAGGATAAATATTTCAGACTCTGTGGGCCCTGTGGTCTCTGACGCAACTATTCAGCTCTGCCACAGACGATACCTAGACAAATGAGTGTGGCTGTGTTCCAATAAAACTTTGTTTGTGGACACAGAGATCTGAATTTTCATGTGTCACCAGTATTATCGTACTTTTAGTCTGTTAAAATTGAATATTTAAAAATGTAAAAACCATGCCTAGCTTGCTGGCTGTAGAAAAACAGGCGGTGGGTGGGATTCGGCTGCAGGGCATCATCTGCTGTCCCCTATCTGTCCTAGTGAATTGGCATGACAATTTCTTGAAGAGGGGAAGGGTGCGGTGGTCTTCCGTATTCAGTACCTTTTAGTAGATAATCTGATTATGATTAGTTAACACAAATTTGCCAAGAAGATCCCTAGTGGAATTCGGATGACTCTTTAGGATCTGGTGCTTCTGTCCTTGCCCCATTAATACTGAAGTTCACTGGTGCTTTGCATCTTGTTACCCATCTGGTGTATGATAGGGTCAGACTAGATGACTTCTAAGGCTTCATGTAGCTCTTCATGTTTTAGACCCTTTATCGCTTATGCTTCTGTTCTTTTTCTGATGATAATTCTTGCAATTTACCTTCCTAAAAAATATTTAGATATTTATTGGGAAACAAATATACCCTAACTGTACAGGGCTTGGTGGTGCGGTTGTGTGTGTGAAATGTGATGGTGGGGTAGTCAGAATACAGAAATGTACGTTTCAGTATTCCAAATGAAATTGTTTTCCACATTGTGAAAAACAGTCTTTCTTATAGTTATAAAAATAATATGGTAATTATACATCTAAAATATATTTGTTAAAAAATTATATGAATAATTCAAAATTTTCAATATCAGATTTCAATATTTGCATTGTTACTGTGGTTCCTCATTTGTTTATTTTTTTGTTCATCCAACACATCCAACACCTGCTATGTGCCAGGCACTCGTCTAGACACTGAAGACCAAACTGTTTGCCCTTATAAAGCTTGTATTCGAAATGGGAATCTTTTGTTGAAGGTGATGGCTGGGTAGTTTTATTTGTACTTTTCAGAAGAGGGCTGCTTACTCACTACTTGTTTTTCACACATGTATTTTTTGTTTCAGTTATCTTTTGGCAAATCTCTGAGTAATGTGTTTGAATTATTAGAGGAAATTTTATAGTCACACAGTTCTTTGTTGACTTTCCCAGTCTCCCAAAGTTGTTAATCATTGAAGATGACTCTGATTCTTCACTGATGGAGAATGAATTCACTCTTTTTAATTATGTCGGCTAATTTGGAAAGCATTTCATTCAACTTAGAGCTTTAGAGAAGGTCAGTCAAATAGGTCTTTTAGAAAATTACTATGTCAAGTTCTCAAAGGACATTTAAGTTAATTTATACTATCAGCCTTCTAAGCAATAATAGTGGATTTATATTGGCGTTACACAGTACTTCTTCTTTTTTTTTTTTTTTTTTTTGGGCCTCTCACTGTTGTGGCCTCTCCCGTTGCGGAGCACAGGCTCCGGACGCGCAGGCTCAGCGGCCATGGCTCACGGGCCCAGCTGCTCCGCGGCATGTGGGATCCTCCTGGAACGGGGCACAAACTCGTGTCCCCTGCATCGGCAGGCAGACTCTCAACCACTGCGCCACCAGGGAAGCCCATACAGTACTTCTTATAAAAATATTCCACAGGCATTTATAAACGAGTGCAAAAAAAATCATAGGCAAAATAAAAGGAACTGAAATACTTAACAATACCTATTAAAGCTGTCACATAGCTTTGCCTTGATGTCACAAATTTTATTTTTGTAAAAGGGTGGCGTTCTTGGCCTTTACAACTAGAAAAATACCATTATGATAATAGTTTTATAACAATGACAGTAATAAATAATCCAACAATAGAGAAGGCTGTTGTGCTTTATCACTCCTCTCCAACCAATCCCACCTCTGCTCCACTTTTATTCAGGGTGGTCACCTCACAGTTTTTCTGATAAAATAAAGTTATATCTGGCCTCAGACACTTTTTTAAAATATTTATTTATTTATTTATGGTTGCGTTGGGTCTTCATTGCTGTGCGTGGGCTTTCTCTAGTTGCGGCGAGCGGGGGCTACTCTTCGTTGTAGCGCATGGGCTTCTCATTGCGGTGGCTTCTCTTGTTGCGAAGCATGGGCTCTAGACACACTGGCTTCAGTAATTGTGGCTCGCGGGCTCAGTAGTTGTGGCTCACAGGCTTAGATGCTCTGCGGCATGTGGGATCTTCCTGGAACAGGGCTCGAACCCATGTCCTCTGCATCGGCAGGCGGTTTCTTAAGCTCTGCGCCACCAGGGAAGTCCCTGGCCTCAGAGGTTTTTGCTTTTTTCTTTTATTTTTTTGTTCTTTTATTAAAAATTTCATTTATTTTGGCCGCAGACTTTTTACTCTTGCATTTGCTGCTCCTTGGGATTCCCCTCACTTGAACCCTATCATCTAGTTAATTCCTCTTGTCTTGCTTTAAAAGGTCCCCTCTTCCTTGAAGCTTTCCCTGACCTTCCTGGGTACAGAAGATTCCCCTTTTTATAAGCCCTATAGCATCTTCTACTTCTTCAGAGCAACTGCAATTAATTATTTCTGTCATTATCTGACAGTAAGCTGGATGAACGTGGAGTCTGTGTTTGCCTGTCTATACCCAGCTTGGTATAAATGAACCTATTAGTTATGTATTTCCATCTTTCCCTCACAAAGGAGGCTTTTGAGGCACAGAGAGGTTAAGTAATTTGCCCAAGGTTACATCCCTATCCGCGGTGGAGCTTCAGTGCTACCCCAGGTTTGTGTGACCCCAGAGTTGGCCTCTCACGGGCACTTCAGAATTATCAGTATTAGCTATTAATGCAATTTAGTGAGAAATCTTACTGTTTCCTCATCCTATGGGTTTGTGTGTCTTTTTGTGGTCCTCAATCTTTCATGACCTATATATTTAATTGTAACATTTGCTGAAAAATTTGTTCATTTACTGTTTGAGGAAATGTTGGAGTTTTTAAAGAAAATTTAATGGCACAGAAATGCATAGGGCCAGGCTATTTGGAACCAAGACTACCTTGGAAAACCCAGAGCCTATACCAGACACATCTTTGTCTTTAAAGAGCTTAAAGTTGGGTGGGGCAGGAAAATACATATGCATAAATTATTAGTGGACTTTCCTGGCCGTCCAGTGGTTAGAACTCCTCGTTTTCACTGCAGGCAGCACGGGTTCAGCCCCTGGTCAGGGAACTAAGATCCCAGAAAAATGTGTGGCATGGCCCCCCACCCCCCCCCAAAAAATAAAAATAAATAAATAAATAAATAGTATGCAACCAGTAACAACGGCTGTCTGTCTGTACACCTGTCTGGTCTTTTTCTGCCAATATCTCAGTGATATTGTACAGGCTATTAAGTTCAGGACAGGAGTTCAGAACATGAGCTGGTGATAAGAAAGCAGCTTCATGGAGTGGTTGTGGCTTGAGGGGGTCTGTAAGGCATGGCCGCTTTTCGGTAACTAGAGAAAAGGTTTCAGCACCTGTACTTGGTAAGTCCCTAGTCTAAACCTGCAGCTTAAATCTCTCTTTTGAGTTCCAGACCCTTGTATCCACTTGTCCATTAGACACATCCACTTGTGTGTACCACAGTCACATCAAAGACGACATGTCGAAACTGAATTCATGATCTCACCCCCAGACTTGCTTCTCCTCCATTGTTTGGAACTCAGTAAATGTTGCTCAGGCTGGAACCTCACCCATCATTTTGTCCTCACCTATCACATCCAATCTTTCTCACAGTCCCACCTCATCAGCATCCCCATAACCTCCTTTCTCTATGTTCCCTGGTCTAGATCACGATCACCTCTTGCTTGGGCATCTGCAGTAGTCTTCTAACTGATCCTCCTCCTTGAGATGGTCTTACTCTCCTCTGATTGGTTGCCATGCTGTGGCCAGAGTGATTTTCTGAAAAGACAAATGTATTAGTGTCATAGCATCTGTTTTAAAACTCCTCATTTGGCTTTAGGGTAAAGTTCAAATGTGTTAACTGAGCTTACAAAGCCCTTGTGACCCAACCCCTACTCTTTGGCCATACGAACTTCTTATAGTTCCTCCTAAATATTGCATTCTTGGGCTTCCCTGGTGGTGCAGTGGTGAAGAATCTGCCTGCCAGTGCAGGGGACATGGGTTCGAGCCCTGGTCCGGGAAGATCCCACATGCCACAGAGCAACTAAGCCCGTGTGCCACAACTACTGAGCCTGTGCTCTAGAGCCCGCGAGCCACAACTACGAGCCTACGCACCACAACTACTGAAGCCTGCGTGCCTAGAGCCCGTGCTCCGCAACAAGAGAAGCCACCGCAATGAGAAGCCTGCACACTGCAGCAAAGAGTAGCCCCTGCTTGCCGCAACTAGAGAAAGTCCGTGCTCAGCAATGAAGACCCAATGCAGCCAAAAATAAATAAATAAAATAAATTAAAAAAATATAGAAATATCTCACAAACAATCACAACAAATAAACTTAAAAATATATATATTGCATTCCTGCTAGCCTCTGGACCTTCACAGTGCTCTTCCCTTTGTCTGAATTACTTGTCCCTTCAATTAGTGATCATTCCTTCCTGCAGGGGCACCGGCCTGAAAGCCTTGCCATGAACGTTGACACCCTGAAATCCAGGGGGATAAGGTGACTATTGCACTTCAGTAACTCAAGCCTTCCATTGACACTTCCCCCTCTTTGCCTGGTGGGGGAAGAATGCAGAACTTATGGCTTCAGTTTCTGTGTGAGCCTTTCTCTGTGCCTGGTTTCTCCAGGCACCTGTCCTCACACCTGCTTCCTGGCCTGCCCTCAAGTCTGATCTGGGGGCCTGGAGGAGGGTGTGAGGGTGGGTCAGGAAGAAGGGTAGTGCTTGGAGGGCCAGGAGCCTTGGACTTGCCTGACATTTGCCCCCCACGCTCCCCGCACAGAAGCACTGAGCAGCTGGTCAGCATGTGGGCTGGGAGGAATGGGACTGGGCGAGGCACCAGGGATTAAGGCAGCCCTTGTAGCAGCAACTGTGACACAGGGAGCACCTGGCCCTCCCGGAAGTCCCGGAGCTCTTTCTTTGACCTCCTTGCTTCACTTCCTGCATTTTCTGAATTACAGCTAAAACAGGAGGAGCCAGAACCCTAGGAGTAAACCAGAGCCTGCTAGCATTGATTTCCCAAGATTGGCTTCTCTTCCAGCTCCTCTTTTGGATGATGAATAGATGTCAAAGCCAACTCGGTTGCTCGGGTGCTGTTGCAAAGCCTGTGGCGACCCCTTCTCGGCTGCCCCGGGACTTGCGCACTGTGAGCTGTGATGAGCGCGTTCATCCCAGGGGACTGAGTCTCAGCCATTTTTCTAGCAGCATGACTTCAGGCAGATTATTTAGCCTTCTGTTTCTTCACCTATAAAGTAGGGATGATAATACTTGTCTTCCAGGGTTAGAGAATGAAATAAATATCTGGAGAATCAAAAGCAAAAATGCTTTGCATATTTTCACATAAATGTGAAAATACTTTGCATAAACTACTTATTTATAGTGTATTACTGCTAGTAATATTATTATTGCTGCTTACAAAGTTAAAAAATGTCCCATCCTTTGAATATATTTCATGAATTCACTGTCTTTCTAATTATCTCCGTGTGTCTTGACTGCCACGTAAAATCCATGACTGTGGCAAAATACCATCGCTGACCTTGGATGTGGGAAATGTGCTCCTTATGAGATCTGCATGGCTTCACATGCTGCTTTTTTGTGTGACATTTACATAGCACCAGTTAAGCATTTTACCGTGACAGCATTTTTTTTTTCCATTGACATTCTCTCATAATCCAATCATTATTAGGAGAAAATGTCAGTTGATTTTCTGCATTACTAAGAACATGAACAAAGAAAACTGTGTGACAAAACTTTCTGTGTGGAGTAGAGAAAGCTAATCACTCTCATGATTTCATCAGTGGGGCAGTTCACAGCTTTAGGGCAAGCTGATGAGCTATCCCACTTCAGAGTTAACCAAAGAAGAAAGAAGAAACAGACAAGTGTAATGGGGGTTGGGGAGTGTAATTAGAGAACAGAAAAAAAAAAAAAATACCCCTCGCGGTTCAATTATTAGGATTATTATGAAGGAATTGTCTTTTGAATTGTTTTTAAGCTAAAGAAATCATACACCCGTATTTTTATGTGACCATTTCTCCTTGCATTGGAGGTTTATTTGCCAACAATTCTTCATAAATCTTCATTAAGATATCAGAATTCCTTGCGAAGCCTGACTTCATTTGTATTCCCTTGTACAGTGATTAACAAAAGACCCTTTATGTCTCCATCCAGCTTGATTTCAGTCATGAACTCCATTTTCCTTTTATTATTTCATAGAATCTGGTTACTCGACTGAACTTAGAAAATCATGTCTTGAGGACTTGGTGGGAAGCCAGAGAGTGGTAGTGATGCAGGCAGTCTGTGGGCCCAGGGTGGGTGGGCACAGAGAGGGGCAGCTCAGCAGTGACACGGGCCCCTCACAGTAAGAGGAACGCAACTATTACCTCAGAGTCTCCTCTTGTCAGATTAAAAACCTTCTTACCCAAAGTTAATATTTTTTGCAGTTTGAAAATAGATTTCTACAGTTGAAGCCCAGAGTTGGATGAAGCCTGGTTATTATTATTATTTGGCTTGAAAATTAGGCTTTTCTCGTAAGTTATTTGAACATCAGCATGGTAAATTTAAACAATGATGAGAAGATGAGCTATTTAAGGGGTTTACCGAACACTTAAAAGTTGGGTCACAGTAATGGTCAACCACTGGAGTTTAAGCTCCTGAGATCTTGTGCTTTGTACCTTTGACGTCTGCGAGATTGAGTCAGGTTGTTCCCAAGCGTTGAGGATCCTGTGACTGCTGGGATTTCGGGGCTGCTCAGGGCTCAGGGTGAAATGAAGGAGGGAGGATCGTTGCTACCAGAACCGTCTTCTCATCTCGGGTGGCCTCCATTCACATCCTTTCCTTCTTCTTTAATCCAAATCCTCAGCTCATTCCAAAATAGCTGTTAGCAAAAATAGATGCAAATTCCCATTCAAGAATATAAAAGATTTTCAAATACCCTTTTACACTGTGACTTCGCGAATGAAAAATTCAAACTGAACTTTGCCTTGAGTTTTCTTAACATTTCTCTGAACCCTACATAGATACATTTCTCTCCTGTGGGAAAACTTTATTGTTTCCCCATTTCCCCCCAGCACTATTCAGTGCCTACAAAATGCATATTGATAGTTTTTCTAGTGGGGTCTGGTTTGTGGTCATTAGTGGTGAATATGAAGATAAAATATGGTCCAAGGTCAAAAGGAGTTTAAAATCTGTTAGAAGTAAGACCTACCACCACCGCTAGTGTAAATCTCTTTGAATAAATGTAACTGAAGTCTAGTGCACCTCAACTCTCATATCTTGCTTACATTGAATTTCTTTCTGTATTGAGGCAGTCATTGCATACCATATGATTACAAGGCTGATTACTTGCTCTATGGCCTTTAGGATTGTTTGTTGGGTGTTATAAACATGAACACATTTCTCAAGTAGTTTAGAGGATTCTTACAAGGTATGCAAGGAACAGGACCTTGTTTAAAAAAAATCGACAAAAAGTTTGTTTTCATATCCTAGTTCATACTGCTTTGTTTAAATGATAGTATAGAATGAGGAATCGGGGCATATATTGGTTTGTGGGTATTTGGGCTGGTTGTTAACTGGAAAAGTATTAGATATGAACTAAGGAAATTTCTCAGGGGAGAACTGACCTTACTGGTTTCAAGAAAAGGAGAAATAGTCATGCCTGGTGATTTTTTTGGTTGCTTGTTTTAAAATATGCACCCATCTCTTAAAATTTATATTTTTTGAGTTCAGGAATGTTGATTAATTAGAACGTGAGCATAGCTCTATGTTTTACTGAGATAACGTGATTTTTTTGGGGGGTGGGGGGAAGGGGAGGCTTAAAACATCAGTCATTAATTTTGCTCCCAAATCTGCAGTTTGGACAGATGTGGCAGGAACAGCTTATCTTTGCTCCACAAAGTGTCCATTAGAGCGGCTTGAGGGTTAGGGATCCTCTGCAAGGCAGCTCACCCTAGCAAGTTGGTTTTGGCCGTCAGCCGGGTGCATCAGTTTCTCTCCATGAGGGACTCTCTGTTGATTGCTTGAGCTTCCTTACGACATGGAGCCTGGGTGCTAAGCATGAGCCTTTCAAGAGACAGAAAGTGGAAGTTGCGAGTTTTTGAAGACTTGAGCCTGGAAACTGGCACTATATTCTATTGGTCAAGCAGTTGGTCATGTGAATTTTAAATAGGCAATTTCGTGACTTATGGAAACATTTTATTTGAACTTCAACTATCAAATGGGTCCCCCCAGGTTGATTCTTATCTTGGGGAAGTGGCCTCCTTCCTACCAAGGGTCAAGGAAGGTACGTGAGGTATGGTTAGTGCTTGTCTTGACGTCTGTTTGACTATTTCCGTTCAGGTGAACAGTGTGTCAGGAACAGAGGACTGGATATCAGCTTGAGTTTCTTGGAGGGGTTAGGAAGGCACCCTGTGTTAGGATTGGATGAGGAAGTTGTCAGGCTTCTCTTTCCCCTTTTGGCCCTGTGACTTTATTAGCTCAGCTAATACTTACATAATGCTTACGATGTACCAGGTCCTTTACATCTGTTAACTCAATTATATTTCCATAGGAGATTACGTTACAGGAAGAATCTTAGAGTACTGCTATCGACCCTGAATAATGACATTATTTTTTGAAAAGATTATTATTAATAATCTCTTGCCCTGTTTAATTACTCTGTATAATATATACCTTGTTGCTCTTTAAAGATAGCCTAGAGGTATTTGGAAAATTCTTGGAATTTCGATGTTTTTGAACACATATCTAAATCCTTCCTCGTATTATTGTAGTTTCTCTTAACACTAGAGTATAGATATTATCTTGGTGTATTTTACTTTTAAGTTTAAAAAATATGTGATTTAATGAGAATCTGAGTGTTTTAGTTGGGGATATTACCACGCTGTCAGAGCTGGCAGGGTCTTCCCTTGATTGAGTCTTATTTCCACTCAACACCATTTAATAGTATTGAGAGTGAGTATAATGAACACCAGTGCGGGACTGTCCCTTCTTTTCAGCCGAGGTCAGTTGGCAGCCAGCATACACTGTTTCTTTATTTTGGAAAGGTTTTGCTTGGGCAAAGACTCACTCTTTTAACCAAATCCTGCTTTTCATCTGTTTTTGATGGCAGTGGACCATATTTCCCAGCCATTTGCAAACAGTGCCTGTCTGGCGGGATTTCCTGGACACAGAGCCCTTGATGACCATTACTGGCCAACTTTTTTTGAACTTCAGTGATTAACCTGGTTATTTGTTCTGCATTTTCTGCCATGGGAACCAATAAGCTTATCCTTTTGAAATTAGCAAAGGGCCTAAGAATAATCTATTTGCTAATTAGACCCATTGTTTTCCCCAGCCTACTAACTTTGATGAATCAGATCTTCCTTCCAGTATCCAGCTGTTAAGCTACAAATCAATACTCTGCAGAGTGATGTTAATTTCTGAACAAGGTTACCATGATAGACCTTGGTCATTGCACTTTTAGAATCCTCACTTTATAGATTGACATAATTCAAACATGGCGGGAATGGAACGTCAGTGACATATGATTAAAAATTGGTTGGTCAATCAAAGATAATTTTGTAGTGTAAATATCATTAAATTGCTCTTGTACACAAATAATAATTTTAAAAGTCCACATGTAATGAGTGATCCTCAATAATAAAGCAATCATTGGGACTTCCTTGGTGGTGCAGTGGTTAAGAATCCGCCTGCCAATGCAGGGGACACGGGTTCGAGTCCTGGTCCTGGGAGATTCCACATGCCTCGGAGCAACTAAGCCCGTGCACTGCAACTACCGAGCCTACGCTCTAGAGCCCATGAGCTACCACTGCTGAGGCCGCAAACCACAACTACTGAAGCCCGTACGCCTAGAGCCCGTGCTCCGCAACAAGAGAAGCCACCACAGTGAGAAGCCCGCGCACCGCAACGAAGAGTAGCCCCCGCTTGCCGCAACTAAAGAAAGCCCACGCACAGCAACGAAGACCCAACACAGCCAAAAATAAATAAATCAAATAAAACAATCATTTTTTCACTCTGTAAAAATAAGCAGATGATAAAATTTGGTTGCTGCCACTGGTCAACTGTTGATAGTTCCAGTCTTCGGAGTGGGGAACAAAGCCCTCTAATAATGGAAGACTGGGGAGGTCCCCTGGGCTTGCACCAAGAAAAAAATAATACTCATGTCTAAGTCCCATTCTCTTTCCTCTGTGAGGTGGGTTGAGATGGTCTGGGAGATGTGTGTGACTCTAGTGCTTCTTGCTGTCACTTACGAATGTGGCACAGTGAAGCAGAAGACAGATTAACAAGGAAGTTGGATTCCATAGTCTCTAAGGTTTTTTCCATTTCTTAACATTTGAGGTGTGCATGGAACTATGTGTACATTTTTGTCTGCTAGGAGTAAGCTCTGATCATATGCAAGTGAAAGGAAAAAGGGACTCTTATTTAAAAAGATCTATTTGATCACAGCTTTTCAGAAGCACAGCCCTTCTAATAAGCGATGAATGTATACGTGTTGCTGGATACTATTAGTGAAAAGACCATTTATTTAGTGGGGTGAGCCTGACTTGAAGATATCTGCCTATCTGGTCTTCTCTGTAGGCTACTTGTGGGCTTTATGTAACACAAATAGCTCGAGGAACAAAGGAGTTCTGTTGGGAAAAGTTACTTACACATTGTAGTAGATGCTGTATGATTTATGGTGCTGTAATAAGTGACTAGACCATTGCTAGAGATGTCTGGGGTGGATTCTGGATGAGTATTAAAGAATCCTGGTATTTTAATTATCAGTCTACTTACTCAGTTACACAGAATTTGATGGGAATGGGGCATGGTGATCTGTATTTGGAACATCTTTGCAAGACTCTTTTTTGAAAATGATAACACTGTGATCAGCATTTGGAAGTATAACTGTTAGTCCTTATAGAAAAGTCTGTTTAAATGTGTTTTTCTCCTAAGGGCTCAAACATAAAATATAGTTTTAAATATAAAAATGCTAAGACCCCAGGCTTTGATGCTTGTAAGTGTCACCAAAATAGCAAGAAACATCAAAATTTATTCATTTTTGTTTAATTTGAAAAAAATCTAAACAAGTTAGCCAACTTTTTTTAAATTGAAGTATAGTTGATTTACAATGTTGTGTTAGTTTCAGGTGTACAGTAAAGTGATTCAGTTATATATATATTCTCTTCCATTATAGGTTATTACAAAATATTGATTTTCAGTTCCCTGTGCTATACAGTACGACCCTGTTATTTACCTATTTTATATATAGTAGTGTGTATATGTTAATCCCAAACTCCTAATTGATCCCTCCCCGCCTTTCTCTTTTGGTAACGTAAGTTTGTTTTCTACATCTGTGAGTCTGTTTCTGTTTTGTAAATAAGTTCATTTTTATCATTTTTTTAGATTAGACATTTAAGTGATATCATATGATATTTGTGTTTCTCTGACTGATTCACTTAGTATGATCATCTCTAGGTCCATCCATGTTGCTGCAAATGAATAAGCTACCTTCTTTTTTTTTTTTTTTTGCGGCACGCGGGCCTCTCACTGCTGTGGCCTCTCCCGTCGCAGAGCACAGGCTCCAGACACGCAGGCTCAGCGGCCATGGCTCACGGGCCCAGCCGCTCCGCGGCATGTGGGATCTTCCCGGACCGGGGCACGAACCCGTGTCCCCTGCATCATCAGGCGGACTCTCAACCACTGCGACACCAGGGAAGCCCTTTTTTAAATTTTATTTATTTATTTTTGGCTGTGTTGGGTCTTCGTCATGTGCGAGGGCTTTCTCTAGTTGTGGCGAGCGGGGGCCACTCTTCATCGCGGGACGCGAGCCTCTCACTATTGCGGCCTCTCTTGTTGCGGAGCACAGGCTCCAGACGCGCAGGCTCAGTAGCTGTGGCTCACAGGCCCAGTTGCTCCGCGGCATGTGGTATCTTCCCAGACCAGGGCTTGAACCCGTGTGCCCTGCATTGGCAGGCAGATTCTCAACCACTGCGCCACCAGGGGAGCCCTAAGCTACCTTCTTGAATGTAGAAAACACGGGGACAGTGTAGGCAAAAAGTGTCATGAAGCTTCACCCCTTTCACCGCCTCACTGAGAGGTTGGACCTACCACTGCAGGTTACAGTGATTGAAAACACCACCTATATTTATTTTGCTCAAAAAAAAAATTCCTGAATGATGCTGCTCTTAGCAGTTTTCCCCTTTCAGTTGAGTTTTATATCTCCTTGAAGAGGTTTGGGAAGAAAGCCTGCCAATTGGAAGGGAAAAAAGAGTAAAAATGTGGAAAACATAAAATTTATCTAAATGCAGCTCTGTAGCACAGAGGCAGTAGCTAAAAGCAAGTGTTACTTTTCTTGAACTGAAGCCTAATTGCAGATGCTAGAATGGCTGTCAACTGCTTTTCTCCCCCTTGTTGCTCAGCAACGGACTCACATTCTTTAGCGAGAGGGGAGTGCTAGTTCTTACCCGCTTTCTATTTTTCTTCTCCTCCCCCACCTTCTCTGTCTCTGTTTCTCTTTTAATACCTCATCAACTTCCCCAGCTGTGATTGGACCTGTAAAAGTTAATCTCTGAGTTGTGTGCTGGCCCAGGACAGCTAGTAGAAGACCAGAGACCGTGGTCAGCGTTGTGGCCACTTTGAACCAAGCAGGGGGCGACATGCACGGGGTGGGACACCTAGCAGGCTGCGTTTGTTTAGAAAGTGATGCCTTGCTCTGCCCAGAGCCCATGGGGGAATTCTTGGACTCGACCGGGCTTAATTCTTTAAAATATTTATTTTCTTTTAATTTTGGATTCAGATTCTTAAGATTCTGAGTATCTTCTTTTTTCTTCCAAGGGACACTAACAAGATTACAGAAAATTTCAGGAGTGCTTGGCTTTGGTGCCAAGCAGACCTGGGTCTAAATTCCTACACTATGAGCTGTGGAGCTTCAGGCAAGTCTCATATGTTAAACGTTTTGAACCTCAGTTTCCTCATTCATAATATGGGGATAATAATTTCTCTTTGTTGTATTAAATGAGATAATGATGCAAGGAAAATTCTTGAGATTCTGTAGGAGACCAAGAGCTGGGTGGTAGCTAGTACTAATAGCTTCAATAGGGTACTCTCGGTTGTATTCTTGACTTTGTGCTGTGATTTTTGCGTTGTTTGTGCTAATCTAACATGCTGCTGAGAAGCAGATGATGCAAGGCATCTATTGGGAGAATCTGCCTTTATAGTGGGCTTTTTCTAGTCCACTATAGATCAGGTAGGGACCATCACTCTCTACCTAAGATGGACCAACACCCACCTGAAGGCATGCACTCTCTTGAATACAGATGCTGATTAGTTTTAGTTAAACAGGTACAGAAAAATCTGTATCTCTAATAACTTGATAAAGGGGGCGGGAGCTTAATTCTTTAGGAAAAATAATCACTCACTTTCCAGAAAGGTTTGTAACAAAATTAGTTTTCAAAAGGAGCTCTCTCTGCATTTCAAATGTGATCAAAATAAACCAAATGAAAAAGGATTTTAGCAGGAGCTTTCAGTGGCACAAAGTAAAGTACAGTTGTGTCCAGGGTTGCTTTAATTCCAAGCATCTTTCTCAGGGCAGTCTACAATTGTTCCCATCACTTACTATTGTATCTTTTAAACTTAGCTTCAGAATACTTATGCTGATGTTCATGAGTACATCTTCAAATGCTATTTTAGTTTTTCTGTCTCCTTCCTAGTGGATCCTTGAGGCATGGAGAATTTTAGGAAGTGGCATTGTTGTCAGCATGCAACAGAGGGAAGGTCATTGAGTGTTTTTGATCCTTTGTTTCCTCATCAGCAAAATGCTAATATTGCTGTTGCTTACCTAACAGAGCTATTGTGAAGTCCAATAATAATAGCAAACTTTTTTTTCTTTCTCCAATCCGTGAATCCCCCTCAAACACCTTTCCTGCCATTTATGCCTCCAGACATATAGCAAACATTTATAAACAATTATGATGTGCTGGGCACTATGCTAAGAGCTTTAGGTGTCCTAGTAACTTTAATTTCAAGATAATGGGGTGGGTCCTTTAGTCCTGATAATAATAATGGTAGCTAATGCTTACTGATGGCTTTCTACCTGTCAGGCTTTGTTTTAAGGTCTTTTTGTGTCATAGGTATTGGTGGGAAACTGAGGTGCAGAGTGATTAAGTCATTTGCCCAAGTTTATACAAGTAATAATTGTAGGAGCTAGAAATGGAATACAGCCTGACTCCAGACCTCTTTTTTCTGTAACATTAAAAAATGTTGGGGCTTCCCTGGTGGCACAGTGGTTAAAAATCCGCCTGCCAATGCAAGGGACATGGGTTCGAGCCCTGGTCTGGGAAGATCCCACATGCTGTGGAGCAACTAAGCCCATGCGCCACAACTACTGAGCCTGAGTTCTAGAGGCCGCGAGCCACAACTACAGAGCCCATGAGCCACAACTACTGAGCCCACGAGCCACAACTACTGAAGCCTGTGTGCCTAGAGCCCATGCTCTGCAACAAGAGAAGCCACCACAATGAGAAGCCCGCGCACCGCAACAGAGACCCAACACAGCCAAAAATAAAATAAAATAAATAAAAAAATAAAATTAAAAAAAGTTATTGCCATGGACAATATATGAATGAATGGGTGTGGCTGGATTTAGCCAGTAGGTTGTAGTTTCTATTCTCACAATGATATCAGTCTGTGGCTTTCTTTTCTTATGTCTTTGTCATGATTATGTAAGAGGGATATATTGCCTCATGAAACTGATTGGAAAATATTTCCTCATCCTCATTTTTCTGAAGAATATTGTTCATTAGATAATGTCTTCTTTAAAGTTTGAATAAGTTCAAAAGTGAATTATCTGGGACTAGAATGTTCTTTATGAGAAAGTTTTATAATTAGAAATTTAATTACTTTAATAAATAAAAAGATTAGCAAAATAAAAAAATTGGGGGTGGGTGGGTGGATGGAATTGCCTGGCGGTCCAGTGGTTAGAACTCTGCACTATCACTGCCGTGACCAGGGTTCAATCCCTGGTCAGGGAACTAAGCTACCACAAACTTTGCGGTGCAGCCCCCCAAAATTTAATTAAACATTCTTTTTCCAGTTTCATAGAGATATATTATAACTGACATATAACATGGTATAAGTTTAACATAATGATTTGATATATGTATATATTTCAAAATGATTAGATAACATCCATCACCCCACATAGTTACAGATTTTTTTCTCGTGATGAGAACTTTTAAGATCTACTCTCTTAGCAACTTTCAGATATACAATACGGTTATTGTTAACTATAGTCCTGCTGTACATTACATCACCAGAACTTAATTATCTTATAACTGGAAGTTATACTTTTTGACCCCCTTCCCCCCTTCCCCCCTCCCCCTCCCCCCAACCTGTTAGCTACTATTTGCGATATCTCCATTGTACAGATAAAGAAACCGAGAAATAGAGGCTGGGTAACTCCTCCAAGGTCACACAGCTAGTAAGTGGCAGATGTGGACCTCAAACCATGTTTTTTAGGACTCCACCGCCCACACCCTTGCGTGTTGTGCAATATGGTCTCCGGAGTCCAAGGCTAGGGGATTAGGTGCTGCTCTGAGGGCTTTTGGCCCTCTGCTGTCCTTACAGCAGAGAAAAAGCACATCCGGGGCCCCGCCAAAGGCCCACTGTAGCAGAGCTGTTGCCTTGTGGATTAAAAGCTACAGCTTCTTGCTCCCGCAGGTCAGAGGGCCACAGAGAAGTGGGTTCTCCTTTTCTAAGTTAATCGGTGCACAGACTCGGCGGCAGGTTACAGAGGGGTTTTGCCGGGAGAGCTGTGGTGCCAAGGCTTGCCTGGGGTCCAGCAAGGGCTTTAGAAGTGCCAGAGCTGATTCCCCAATGGAGAATGGCCCAGAAGAAAAAGATGAATTCCTGGAGGCCGTTGTGTTATCAGGGGCAGCGTCTGAGAGAGCAGGACGGGAATATGATGGCTTGTCTTTGGAAGCCAGACAACATTTAAGTTTCAGAGCAGACTGAAGTATTTCTCTTAGAACCTTTATCATCCCTTCTCCTAATTGTTGTTATAACTGGAGTTGAGAGGGAAGTGTGTCGTCTGACTTTATTTACAAAGAGTCAGAATTCTAGGTACACTGAACTAATGGTGTCTGTCTCTCCAAGCTCTACCAATTTATGGATTGCTTTGAAAATTAATTGGGGAAGACTGCTACTGAAATTTATTTTGGTAACTTGAGACCAAAAAAACTTGGGAAGGATTTTATTGGTAAATATATACATATATATATATTCCTTACCTAGATTTAAGAATGGTTAACATTTGCCATATTTGTTTCATATTTTTTAATGAAAGTATAATATTTTCAAGCAAATAATAGATATGGTATTTTAACCCTAAATACTTGAATAGTTATCTCTAAAAATTAAAGACATTTTCCTACATAACGAAATTCCCATTTACAGACCTAACAAAATTAACAATGATTTTTAAAAAAATTTTGAATATTCTCAAACCCAAAGAGGTACTGAAGAAGAGCGTATTCTTCCTTGATTTGGATTCAGCAATTCTTAACGTTTCACCACGTCTCTCTGTGTGTATTCTTTTCTTCTTTCATGAACCTATTTGAAAGCAAGTTACAGGCAACATGCGATTTCACCGCTGCATACTTCAGCACGCAGCTCCTAAGAACATCCTTTTACACAATAACAAATACCATGATTACCTAAAAAAAATAGCCTTAGTTAAATAATGTAATTTAATATACAGGCCTTATTCTCCCAGTTGTAAAATATCTTTAGCAGCCGTGTGTGTGTGTATGTGTTCACATATTGCATTTAGTTTTATGCTTCTGTTTTGATTCAGAAATGTGCCCCTCTCTTACCATTTTGTTTCTTTTTCCAAACATTAACTTTAAAAAAAAAAAATTTAGACCAATATTCCACATGCGTTTCTTATGATTAAATTAGGTCAAACATTTTGACAAAAATACAACATATGTCATTCTGTGAATTTCTTATTGCATGACATCAAGATACAAACAGTACTTTCTTAATATCACCTAATATCCAGTGCATATTCAGACTTTCCCAATTGTCTCAGATTTTTTTTAACATCGATTTGTCGAAGCATATATTGTGCATCATTTTTTAAAAATTTATTTAATTAATTTATTTTATATTTGGCTGCGTTGGGTCTTTGTTGCTGTGCGTGGGCTTTCTCTAGTTGCGGCGAGCGGGGGCTACTCTTCGTTGCAGTACGTGGGCTTATTGCGGTGGCTTCTCTTATTGCAGAGCACGGACTCTAGGCACGCAGGGTTCAGTAGTTGTGGCATGTGGGCTCAGTAATTGTGGCGCACGGGCTTAGTTGCTCCACGGCATGTGGGATCTTCCCAGACCAGGGCTCAAACCCGTGTCCCCTGCATTGGCAGGCAGATTCTTAACCACTGCACCACCAGGGAATCCCTGTGCATCATTTTTTAAAACAAAGTAGAAAAAGAGACCAGTCTTAATTCTGTTCCTTGTAAACACTTTAGGGTAATGCTTGTGTTTCTGCTAGATGGCAACTACATCCTTTTTCTTTTATAGAAATTACTTTTAATACTGAAATAATTAAAAAATTGAAATAACTTCTCTTAATTACTTTAAAAATGAACTATAATTTTTGTAGAAAAGTAGACAAATCTTAAGTATGTTGCTTGATGAATTTTCACAAATTGGACACACCCACCTAAGCAGCTTTCAAGAAACAGGACCTTCCCAGCTCCAATAAGTACCCCATCTACCCCTTCTAGACCCCCACATTCTCCAGGGTTTCCACTATGTCTGGTGTCATGGGATCATTTGCCTGCTCAAAATTACTTCTATTTCCCTAAAAAAGGGAGCACAAATTAGAGAAGCAATAAAAGATATGTATATTGTAGTTAGGAATTATGAAAACCCACCGTCAATCAAAGACATTTTAGATGATATACTGTATATATTTTCACACAAAATAATTCCCACAACAATGTGTTACATAATGGTTTCATTCAGTGGCTCCCCCTGCTTCCCCGAGAAAAGGGATTTAATCCAAAACGCTAAAGGTTAAGTTATCAATAGAACTCAAAGGGCATTTTGTTTCCATTTGTGTAAGTCGCTTAATGTTTTTTAAGCCCGCGCATATGTTAACAATGGAGGCCGTCAGTTACAGGGGAGCTTAGCAAGGCATTCCTGGAGTTCTCCTCAGGGGTGAGCATCCCGAAGCGAATTCAGGAAAAGAGCAACTCTTTTCACTGGAGGAAAGTATTTTAATTAGTAACTCTCAAAGGATAATAAACAGTCAAATAATTCTGAAATCACTTGGCTTTGGGACAAGTCATTACAATGAGCATGCAGTTAAAAAAAGAAAGAAAACAAGGCTGGGGGCATGTATAATCAATTAAATGCAAGTAATTACATTATGAGGTTTTCATGACAATTTTATGGTACATTAACAATGTGGAAAGGCGTGCATCCTGCATTCTAGTAGGAAAGCCGATAGCACAGTGTATGTGCGAGTATCTTGACCCAAGGTTCGTTTTCACGGACTTCTAGGCTGTTGGGCTCTGCAGCTGCTAACAGGTATCCTTCTAATGGGCTGAACTGGGTAGAGAGGTGTCCAGTGAAGCCTTCTTAGATGACCCACATCCATCAGGTCAGGTGGGTCCTATATTTGCATCTGGGTAGTATTGCTGTAGGTACCTGAGTGTGACTGATCTGTGTGCCTGGATTTTTTTCTGGGGGGCGGGGGGGAAGAATCTACCTTCTCTGGTGTGGTTTTCAATGTGGCATGCCCTAGTGACATTAGTTCTGAAGTGACTTGCTAAAGTTAGAAAGTGAGATTGAACAGCTGGGTTGATGGCCTAGTGCTGGGTTCCCACCAGTTGTTTCAAGGGGATGGAGAGGAGCCACCCAGAGTGCTTTGCAGCAGCTGTGACCCCAGCCAAGGGAAGCTGCATTTTGAAAGCACACTAAGAATAGACAGATACTTATAGGCTCCCGATGTTAAAGTAAGGAAGAAGGTTAAAAGCTTCTGGGTGCTACCATTGTAAAGCAATTATACTCCAATAAAGATGTTTAAAAAAAAAAAAAAGCTTCTGGGTACAAACAGTTCAGTTCACTTTTTTAAACACACACACACACACACACATGCTTATATATGCCTCTCTCTATCTCTCTCTCTCTAATCTACATGAACTCTGCTTTGAATAAACTCTGTCATTAGGATGCTTTGGAATCATGGCTTCATAGCATCACGCCCACATTTGCCCACCGACTCTGGATGGGAACTGCCTAGAGTTTTTTAGTTCTGGTCAGTTGGTAGCCAACAAGAAAAATATTACTACAGCAATAAAAATATTGCTATAATATCTGAAGTATATTGTGTGTTCAGACTATGCTGCTGGATTTCATCTGAAGCTATGCTTGGCATAAGTACCACAAATGGTATATTCTAATTCCTAAAATGTATTCTACAGCATATTAATAAAGTGAAAAAAAGATTACACCTAAAATAAATTAGAGAAATGTTAGGTAAGCTAATTTAAACACAGAGCCTTTTATAATAATGCATATATATTGTATAAATTTTAGGGGGGGAAATATAACATTCAGTGTTTCCCAAACTAACTTGATAACAAAACCTTTTTGGGTGCAATCTTGGGGGATTATCTTCTAGGGCTAATATCCCATAGAACGTACTTGAGGGTACCCTGCCCATAACTGCCTCTCCTCACAACCAGTGTGACTGAGCCCCAAAGCTTTTGTCACCTGAGAAGTTGATTTTAGGTTGAAATGTCAGATGAGGTCCACCCATGCAGTGATGCTGTTGGCAGACTCAGAAGTGTCTTTCCCCCTCATTACCTCACAGTGACTTAGTATTAATTACCGCCCCCCCCCCATGCCCGCACCTTAGGGCACACTTTCATTTTCATCTTTTTGTCAAAATAGCTCTTATCAGGATTACGGCAATTTTCCAGACCAAAGCTCGATTGCCGGGCTTATCTTAACCTCTTTTTGTAGGAACATGTTGACAAAAATTTGTTCAAAGAACATTTTGGAGCAAAATAAGAAAATATAGATAGTTTATCTAGATAGTCATGTAAAGTCGTGTTTCTGTCATTTTCCTCCTGATTTCATTTCCGTGCAATAATAGACGTTCCTTTTCTCACGTTAGACAACATATGATAACATGTGTACATATTCCTGCACTTTGTATTAAAATCATATTTATTATGTGTCTGACTATGCAAACGTGAACCTTTTCTCAAAAAGTCATTTAAAATGAACGCAAATCCTCATCGTTCTGGGCTGTTTCTTCTAATATTTTCATTTCAGAGCACATTACAAAAATGTACTTTGTGTAAATGTTAAAAATGTAAAAGATTATGAAGAGCTAAAAGGGAGTAGCTTAGGAAAATGAGAATTATCTCCAATATTTCTTTTTCTCCCCATAAAATGATTAAGTAGGAAAGATTCATCTACATGTTGAATTACACTTAAGTAATTATAGTTATAGTCAATTATAAAAGCCAGTAACCTAAAGTATTATAGAATGAACACATTTATGGAACATCAACCCTATTTGAATATTTTCCCTAGTACTCGACATTAATGAAGACCAAAGACAAATCAGGCTGAAGCTGTTCTTGTCAGAGTTTCTGAAGGAACAAACTTTACGGGACGCGGGACCTTTAACAGCCCCAGCTCTGGTTTGGAGCCCTGCTTAAGGCAGGCATGCTCGGTTGCTACCTTTGCGTCTCCAAATCCATCTTCAGAGTCCTTTTACCTCTTCCTTTTAAGTGATAGCAGGGAGTCTGGCTTTGTGTTTGGTTTACATTTCTGAAGTAGTACTTGTATTTCTTCCTCTCCTTCCTCCCTAGCACCAGCTACAGGATCACATGGAGCTAATTTGTTTTACTGTCACGGGAGTCCCTTTTCTTGACAGGATGGGCCTGATTAAAACCAGGCCAGTTAGGGCTTCCCTAGTGGCCCAGCGGTTGAGAGTCCGCCTGCCGATGCAGGGGACGCGGGTTCGTGCCCCGGTCCGGGAAGACCCCACGTGCCACGGAGCGGCTGGGCCCGTGAGCCATGGCCGCTGAGCCTGCGCGTCCGGAGCCTGTGCTCCGCAACGGGAGAGGCCACAACGGTGAGAGGCCCGCGTACCGCAAAAAAAGAAAAAAAAACAGGCCAGTTAAAAGGTCAGCCTTGCAGGCAAGTATACACACTCCAAGTCTCAAGGGCTTCAGGAGGGATGAGGAGGGATGGTGGTGTGTTACTGAAGCAAGATGGGGGCGGGGTGGGGTATCTATCTTGTGGGGTCCTTTCCTCCGAAGGACTGAGCTTGTAGGGGGCTGTTGTTCCAGGACTGAGTCAGGCTATCAGCAGCACCAGTCCATACCCTCTTTTCCTTCCTTCCTAAGGGTCCAGGTTATTTGCGTCAGCCTCTTTGGGTTCACAAGGCAGTAACATGTCATGGAAAAAAGCCCCAGATGCGGCTCTGAGAGCAAGATTGGGCTCTCTGCTGGGTCACATAGAACCTCAGGAAATTTTTTAAGCCATTTAACTTTTCCCAACTCAGTTTCTGGATCTTAAAAATGGAAGTTAGTAAATCTGCTGTGTGAGGATCAAATTAAGATAATTTTTTTTTTTTTTTTTTTGCGGTACGCGGGCCTCTCAATGCTGTGGCCTCTCCCGTTGCGGAGCACAGGCTCCAGACGCACGGGCCCAGCGGCCATGGCTCACGGGCCCAGCCGCTCCGCGGCATGTGGGATCTTCCCGGACCGGGGCATGAACCCGCGTCCCCTGCATCGGCAGGCGGACTCTCAACCACTGCGCCACCAGGGAAGCCCAAATTAAGATAATTTTTGAAGCTATAAAATGCTATCTACATGCCAACTGTTGCTCTCAGACATTATTATTGCCATCATTATTGTGAATATTATGATGTATGACTAATAATGAATCATTATTATCATGACTGTCATTATTAATAAATATTAGTACCACTTCATTCATTCATTTGTTCACTTATTCATTCATTTGACAAACATTTATTTATTGGGAGTTCCCTAGTGGTCTACTGGTTAGGATTTGGCGCTTTCACTGCTGTAGCCCAGGTTCAATCCCTGACTGGGGAGCTGAGATCCCACAAGCCACGTAGCATGGCCAAAGAACAACAACAACAAAAAGCATTTATTTATTAAGTGTCTGCTATATGCCCAAGGCGGTGCACTCTCAGGAGCCATGGTGGGTGGCACTCGGTGGTGGTTCAGTTGACCACTTTGCTGAATCAAACAAGAATGAACTGATAGTGATTTCATTTGTTTTAGAGGATGTTGCAGCATCCTCTAGATTTCATGTCCTCCCAGGGACCAGTAAAGAACACATTTTCCTGGCTGAGTTTTTTGAGCACTTGATACGTAAGGCTATATAAGATATGCGTAAGATTCATTTGATACAGACAGTGAGAAGCAAAATGATTTGTTAAAGAAAACTCATTAAATGCTTTCCTTCCTTCCTTCCTTTTCTAAGTTGTTTATTCCATGAGTAGTTTTTGATTATCTGCTGTGGGTCTTGCATATTCAATACAATATTGGAACTACTGAGAACTTGAAAGCTTATTTAAAGTCTCCTTCAATTTCAACACCCTTTAAAAAACAGTCTCATGGGAAGGAAAAATCTAAACGCATCCTGTAGAGAAAATATTCCATACCATTTCCTCTGACCATTATTCCGATCTTTATCCTGCTTCATTCTTTACACAGTTCCTCTGCAAGTCAGTGGGAACTGCGTAGCAGGGCTGCAGGCAGGATGTGCCTCAGAGCGGGAGGAGAAAGAGCCCTGTGGTTGGTCATCGGACTAAATTTAAACCCTTATTTGGAGCGACTATATAATTAACGTGGGGTTAAAAAATGAAAAATACAGCTGCAAGGGTAGGTTTATTCCTTTAATAAGAAAAGAAAAAAGTCAGGAGGGATGAGAAGAAAACAAACACAGTGACATGAGGCATGCATTCTCTTTCATAAGAAGAATCAAAGATAGTTTCAACCTAATCTTTTGAGAGACAGTAAATGCCTCTCCCTTCTGGATTAGGCAGATGACAGGAGTAACAGCACCGCAGCTGGGAGTCTCCAAAGCTGACAGGTGCTGGATATAAGATGCCCCAGATTGTCCCGTGAAGTGTAGACAGTGCTCGGGATGACAGGCCCCGCTTGATCTGTCCGAGGACAGAGCTGCTCCGTCTGTTGACGCCTCGTTCAGCGTCCCCCCACCTTGCTCAAACAGCTGCCAGAGGCAGCCATGAAATATTGCTTAATTATAGAATTTCCCTTGATCCTCTTTATCCCTTCCTTCTACTGCTCCCCCCGCCCCCCGGCCCCCTTGTGCCCCTCTGTGGTTCACAGCACCTTTAGGCTAAGCACTCAGAGGGGTATTATGGTGGTGCCTTTTCCAGCTCAAAGTTGAGGGACTCACAGATGTTCAACCCTACACTCTAGCTGTGGAATTATTCTCGGAGGCTGTAATTAGCAGTTTTAGGTTCAAAAGTGGAATGCAACATTATTTTTTAAGCAGGAAGTGAGTTTACTTGGAGTGGGGGAGGATAGCTTTTCTCATTCTTTCTCTCCTTTTTTCTGATTGAGAAATAATGCTTATTGTACAAAATGGAGGAAGTGTCAACAAATCTAAAGATATGAATGAAACCTACTTTCCCCTTATTCATATGTATGTATATTAACCAAAATAGGATCATGTTCACTTAGCAATATATTGTGAACATCTTTCCAGTTTAACAAATATAGATCTGTGTCATTTATAATGTCTGTTCAGTCTTCCATGGTCTAGCTGAACCATAATTTATTTAACCATTTGACACATTTAAGATATAAACAAAACTGCAAGGGACATCCCTGCACATACATTTTGCATACTTGTTGTATTGGTTTGGAATTATGTTTATGATTAACAGGGATGTGAAATGAGATTATTTATTTATCTCTAATGTTAAGGTAAGGTGATCAAGGGCTGATGTGATGGCTGCACAGGTACTTGTCTTTTTCTACTGTGTTTTTCTTAATGAGTGGCTTTCATTCCTCATGATTTAAGAGGGCTGCTGTAGCTCTGGCCATCACGTCCACATTCCAAGCTGGAAGAAAGAAGGGTGGAAAGCAGAAAAGCTTGTGTATCCCTTCCATTTAAAGAACTTCCCCAGAATTTCACACAGCACTCTGTTTAGCGTCTAGAACTTAGTCTCTTGGCCACACTTAGCACCCAGAAGAGAGGGAGAGCAGATATTCAGAAGCAGCTGACCATCTCTGCCATATCTCTCTAACTGTGTCCTTGGTATAAGCTTCGTGGAAGTGGAGTTTCTGGTTCAAAGCTTTTTAAAGGTTTTGTAATGTGCTGACAAACTACTCTCCAGAAAGAGGTTACCGAGTTAAGTTCAGTAATATGCAAGAGTGACCCTCAGTGAGGCTGTGGGTTCTTGGGTGAGCATTTTTAAAGCTATTTTCCTGAAGCTGTGTTCTTTCTTTTGTTTAAATCACACATTCTTCAGAGGGTTGATGTGGCGGGTGTTGATATATTTACAGTTTTTTCTTCAAAATTGATGTCTGTACAAGTAGAGCATTCCTTCCAGATATTAGAAGGACATTTGGCTGAGAATTCAAACACTGTTCACACATGTTTCCTCCACTTCTAAGAAAACTTATTTGGAGATTGAATTAATAAACGAACCCAAGTAAGGTGGCTCCCTCCCAGTCTGAAAAATTTCCCTGCCAGTTAAGTAAAAAGGCACAGTGAAGAAGCTGTTCAGCCCACGTCTGTTCAGATACATAGATGTTTGATTTCTGTCACACTGTGGCATGGCCATCAGTAGCTCCAAAAATAAAGGAATCTTCTGCTTGGGGTTTCCTCTTCTTGGGTGGGGTCTGTTTTCTCCTTCTGTGAAAGGATATTAAGGGTCATCATTATTGCCAAATTTTTATTGCTTTTGTTTAGATAGTAACAAACTTGGTGTCACTCTGTTTCTTAATTTGGTTATTCAGATATCTTAGCCTTTTTCCCCCATCTTTCTTTGAAAAAAATATGATAGTTGGTGAATCAGTAGGTGACAGTACCTTATATAGTCTTACAAGTTTCCTATAAGTTTAAAGTCTTATCAAAATAAAAATTACATACACAGAAATAGATGTTTTTTAAGATGAGAATTAATACCAGCCACTTTAGTGAAGAACAGTGGGGTTTAGATGGGGAAATAAGTCATAAAAAATGGAAACAGATCCATATTTCTGTTCTTTGTTAAATACAAAAGATTAAAGCCATAGTATATTTTTGATTAACATTAACTCTCTTTGAAGTTTGCATTAACATGCTTTGTATAAAACTATAGTACTTTTTAGGCTAAATTTGTTTTTCCATTTTGTTGAGTCATAGAAACTTCAAGTCTTCTTGCGTTTCTGTACCTAATCTGTACCCCTACCTTTTGGGGTGAGCTATGGGGGTGAACTCTTGTCACCCTGTAAGTGATTGAAAAACTAAATTAGTGTAAAACTTCTTGAACATTTCTGTTAGGAAAGATGGAAAGCAATTAGATACTCTTTTTCTAGTATTCAGTCTTTTGCTTTTCACTTGAAGCTGAAATCCTTTCTACTTTATACATGAGGCTGAAAGTCTTGTGCTGACATGGGATGCTCATCACTGCTAAAAGTGCCCAATGAGGGCACTAGAGGAATCTCAGCTTTGGCCTTTTCTTACACGGGATCTGAGAGTTGTTATTATTAGAATGCAGGGTGGGAGGAGGGGTGGTGGTGAAGGAGCCACTGAGGCTGGTGGTTTGCTAGTTCTTTTGTGTTTTGAGAATGTTTTTGTCTCTAGATCAATTATTAACTAGCTACTCTATGTGAAATCAAATACATCTGTAGGTTTTTCAGTGAATGGATGTCCACTCTTATTTTCCCCCATTTTCTTGGGTTCATTGTACCCTAGGGTGTTTGCAGATTTTTTTGGCATTTGAATTCCTCAGATCTTTGTAAAAAGTTGGGATACATTTTCATGAGAGAAAGAAAAATTAATATTTATAGACTGTCATGTGTGTCTGGCACTCACGAGTGGGTGTTTTACTTTTGTTATTGGATGAAATATTCAAAACAACCTCATGAAAGGATGTTCTTATGCCTGTTTTACAGTGGAGGAAACTGAGGCTTGGAGATGCTAAGTAACGTTTCAGTGGTCTCTTAACTGGTTAATTGCAGAGGCAAAGTTCAAAGCTACTGCAGTACTGCCTCATTTGGGTGATGCTTTCAACCAGAGATGCCAAGAAATACATGTAAAGAGACATTGTGGGCTGAGTTTACAGGAAACATAAGCAGTGTTGCCCGGTGACTATCTTCAGGGCCTCCAATGTCCCTCTCCCCTCCCTGCCTGGGAAGCCTAACTCAACTCCCCTTCTTTTGTCTTCCATCCTCCAAATCGTTTCTTGCGAAATGAGATGCGGGCTGTGAAAAGCACCTCCAGCCTTTCTCCAGACTGGGGTTGGGGTTCGTGCCAGTCTTTTCTCCAGTTCCATGTGTCTTGTCTTTCAAACATGTGCAGAAAGTGACTGACACCCAGAGCCCAGGGTGGCTCATCCTCTTCCCAGAATTAAAAAAAAAAAAAAAAAAACCAACAAAAAGGGATCGACTCTCCCCACATGAATAGAGGAGAAACTAGACTAACCCAAAAGAATTTTTGGTTTTTAGGAGGTTTTGCCCTGTTTCTTTGGGCAAGTGACATTTAGTTCATTTGGCCCCATTAGAAGAAGCTGTGTGTCAATGTCCCATTTAAGAACAACTGGAAAAACAACACGTTGAAACACGTGTTGGGCACAGAAAGCCTGGAAAAACAACTTTCAAAGTATTTGAGCACTTAAAGTAGCTCGGTGGTTTAAAAAAAATGCTTTAAAATACTGATCGCGAGATTCAAGCTGCTTCCCAGATGTCAGATGCAGCTGATATGGGGAGCGTATCTAACATGCAGCTATCAAGACAGAATGTCAGGCTCTGGACCATTTATAATAACAATAATAATAGGGGCTGTGCTCTGTTAACCTCCACACCACCCTTTATTTCATTGCCACTAGCCACCTGACTGCCAGCTCCTAGGGCCCACGCTAGATCATCTTCTGTTCCGTCCATCCCAGAGGAAAGGACACTGCAGGCATTCAGGACAATATGCCTATTTAAGTGGCATGAATTCAACTCTCCATACCTACCAAATCCCAACATAGGTATCTGGGGACAGCATCACTTCATCTGGAGCTTGGCTGTAGAAGCAGTACCATGTCCTAACTCTGGAAGGATCCATCTGTGTTGGGCTTATTGAAAAACCTTATAATATACACAAAGCTGAGCAGACTGTACATTATGGGCCATTTAAAGGATATCCAGTGGTCATCTTCACCACACTCCGCATTTGCCAAAGCTGATTTTGGAACTGAATCCTCATGGAAGATGCAGTGCCAGTGTAAATGCATCTTGTTGAACGAACTGAATGAATGGATGAGTGCCTTTCACTTCCTTTGATAATTCTAGAATTCTCTATTCACTAGGAACCTCATCTTTTCTTCACTTCTCCTCATTCCCATCCCGTATTTTTGTTTGTGAAAAAGGAAAAAGTGGGAAAAGAGGTACCAAGTACATATTTTATACTTGATACCTGGAAATAATAAAATAATAAAGAGTGGTAAAATAAACTCTTACATTGTTGTTTGGTTTCAACACAAGAAACAACGTGATTTATAAATCTTTTAATATCATTATTGATCCTGATATGAAAAGCGAAAAAATAGGCTAAGCGTTGATAATACAATTGCAATACAGCCAAAGTTCTTTAATCGGGTGCTTGGCCAAAGGCAAACAAGCAAACAGAATCGCAGTCCTTTTTCTTCTTGCTTTTTTTGGGAATAGGAAAAATGTGGTGAAGCAAGAGCTGGCCCTGTTTGCAGAGACCAAGTCAGCTTTGCCCCGGTCGGGTGGCGTTGGAGACCTCCACGGGGATGACGGGGTGCCTCACACAATAGCTCAACCTACGAGGCGAGGTCAGTGAGTCACACCTTGGGGCTGTGTCCATGAGTCACCCGCTTCCCAAAGAGGCTTTCTCCAAAAGTGGTGTATTCATAGTGTCCCCTACTTTCCCGCCCCAGGGACAAAACGCTGGTAAATAAACCCCTGCAGGAAGGAACTACGTATATTACAGCCTCACGTGGGCTCACTCTGCACTTCGGGGCTGACAGCAGCTCTGCCTGACTCAGCTTCTGCCCGGGCCGAGCAGGTTCAGGAATGAACTTGCAGAAAAGCTGGTGGTGCTCTGTGGATAGGATTCACGTAGATAGATGCCCACAGCTGGCCGCGGCGGAAGCGCCCGCCGACCTTTCACGCTGCTGCGGCTCCTACTGCTGCTAATTTAAGCACGTAGAGACTTCTTGGCACTGCTGGGATGGAAGTCGAGGATTAGAGCCTGGTAGTTAAAAATACAATCCCTGCCATTCATTCGGAATTCCAGAGAACTCTGAAATTTTTTGAATTGGCAAGTGAATGGTAGAGACCAGAAGCATGCACCAAAATAATGCTTCTGGTCTGGTATCATCTTTTATTAGAGGATCCTAAAAAATTCCCTACTTATATATGAGTTATTAGTCCTGTGTCACAGACTGCAGCTATGTCTGATGAGCTGCCGAAGTGAAAATCTGACCGGAACCTTTTAACTATAAATTACCTGTGGTTTCAAAGGATGAACTTTCTCAGCCAACACACTTTTGTTGTGTGAACAGTCACCTTTATTGTACGACATGAGAGAGTCAGTTTTTATAGCTTTCGGACTTAATCTGTGAATGATATGAATGTTTTGCTAATGGATGTGTCCGCTAGGTACATTTGCAGCCTGACTTTTTACCTCTTTGTATCTTCTCTTCTTAGGAATCGGGCTAGCAAGAGGTGGTGATGTTTAAGATTTGGGCAGAACAGAGTAAGAATTGTAACCAATTGTAGTGCTGTGAAAGCTGCTTTGGGACAAAGAATCATCAATTGGGGTGACAATAGGAAGGATGGCAACTTGGGAGGGAGACTGGTGGCTTTAGAAAGAAAATAAAACATTAGCTACGGATCTGTTCAGTCAGGTGGAGAGCCAGCACTTTATTTCCAATTGTCAGTATATTCAGAAGACAAATTCCCGTGAACCAGCTGGGCTGATAGGGTTAAACAGAGGGGAACAATTTACTGATGGCTACTAATCAGATCGGGTTGCCAGTTTAAACGTGGGCTTTGAGCTACCACTGCCGTGGGGCTCGCACTGTGATCAGCTCCTACTTCTCTCTGGGTTTGGTGACAGCAGAGGAACTAAGAAAGAGTGTGCCTCTGGGCCTGGGAGAATTAGTAAGTGTGTATTCCAGCTGTCTTTGTTCTTGTGGTTAAGACCCACCTCTGGTGTCAGTCGGAAGAGCTAAGTATCACTGGCAAAAAACAAAGTGCAACAAAAGGCGCCACTCAGAGGAATGCAAGGTATGAGTAAGATGTGATGTGTCATTTCCTAGGTCTTGAAATTTAAATCAGAACACACTGCCTACATGTTTAATGTGATTGAAACACAGGCAGCATTTATCCCTGAAATACAATATAAAAGTAAACCAGCTTTTAGTGTTTGTATTTTAATTCTAATTGCGGAAGATTTTCAAAACTTTAATGTGAGTCTTGGGCAACTCTTCTTGCCATCTGGTATAGGCTTAAACATTGGCATAATATTTGTCGTCTGCTGACAGTGGTTCCAGTTTACTTGGCAAGCCCTGTCTGGAAATTATCAACCTCATGCAAATCTGTGTCAGTTTTCATTTTTAACACTGATGAGTTTAATTGAACTGGTTCACAACAAGCTAGCTGCAAAGCTATCTCAGTTAGCAGTTTTTAAGCACGTGATCTTCAGTGTATATATACTTTTGTTAGAACATTAAGAGGGTGGTGAATTGGCCTGGTAAATCAAAAAAAATTTTAATGTCTGATTTTTAAAAGTAAGATAATTTACTTTTGCCCTCGATTGGTCTTGTGAATATTATGGGGGGTTGCAGGAGTATTGTTTTTCAAGTGCCTACGATGTGCAGGACACCTTGCTCTACCCCTAGGGTCCTATCTATCGTCGAAAGAGCTTATGTTCCATTGGAAGAGAAATATGAACACCCCCCAAACAAGAAAGAATGAGGGGAGAGGTTAAAGAGAAACGGGGATTGGCCAGGGGATGAAGCCAAGCAGCGCTGAGTGTGAACTGAGTTTTGAGCCAGTCAGCCTTGGTTTTATGACCCCAGGTCGCCTTTAAGTTCCCATCTCTTTGGTGTGGTTCTCTTTAACCACCTAGCTGGGCCTGGGTGGTAGAAAAGAAGACGCTGCTCCTAAGTCCTGCCCCAACAGCTCTGTTGAGTGTAGGGAGCCCTAAGTAATTTCTGACACTAACTAATGTGAAACTCTAATATATTAGGAGGGGAGAAGGAGGAAAAAGGCCAAACCCTTATATTTGGAAATGAAATCTTTGCCCATAGAAATGAGCAAGCAGCTTATTACGTTGCTACGAACTCTAAATTCTTTCAAAATTAAGCACTTATAATCATTCCTATTTTTATATCTCTGTATGCTTCCAGCAATACAAAATGGATTGCATAGGCCTTCTCTATTTCAGAAAGTCTTTGTTGTGTGGCTTCCTTCCATAAAGTTAGTGTAATAGGTCATGAACCGGAGGGTAAATTCGTCCAAAAACACCAGGCCTTTTCCTGGGCCATAAGAAGTCGGTGGATTCTATTTTTACAGATAAGATTTTATCTTTGCCTTTCATGGTTCTGCTGCCAGTCAGGATTTTATATTTACAAAATGCTTTTCATTTTTATGCCTACCAAGTGCACGTGCACAATAGATACACAATCCACACTCGTTGAATAAACTTGAACCAAAGGTTGCCAGCCTTGGGCTGGAGGCTGGGGCTGTCTTCTGGGGATTTATTTGCTGAGGAAGTGAGCAGGGGAAGCCCAGTGAACTGGTCATGACATTGGCAGGTGACTTTGGCGGTTACAGGTTTCCCAGAGCAGACCTTTTTCACCCTTGCAAGGAGGAACAGGAGCATTTGTTGGCTTTTTTACCCGTCTCACGGATACGGGTGCTGAGACTAGGATGGGTTAAATGGCTTGTCCACGTAGGTCACACAGGGTCAGAGCTACATGAAAACTCAGGTATGTGTGACTCCAAGCCTGTGGTCTTTCCAGAGGCCATAGTGCCTCATGCTGTCTCCCAGTAGGCTGTCAATGGCCAGGGGAGACTAAGGATCCAGGGGTGACTTGGATCCCAGCTGTCCTTGGGATGAGTCTGGAGGTGGGTTAAAGAAGGGATTCTCAGATAGGGAGGGTGGGGAAGGGATGGAGGGCAAGAGGAAAACCTGAGAGACTGGAGGAGAAGCCTGGAGGCCATTGCCCTCATCAAGGTGAAAGCATGCAGGGGGCTGGAAGGGAGGAAATAGGAGCTAAATTAACAATCCCCTGGAGGCCGATGGGAGGGGCCAGGCCGATAGGAGAGGGTGGTAATGCTGCCCCTCCCCACTGATTTCCATGACATTCTAACCCCCAACATAAAATTTTCCTAATACATAAAATGACTTTCTCAACTTGTGTCTTTATTGAAGAACACATTAATTCCAGAAGGAAAAATTATTTAACACAGCACAGTTTTCCATAAGCTACCATTTCCAGCCAAATATCTTCTCAGAGAAATGCTGACCTTTGTTGCCCCTGGGCAAAATGCAGGTCCTCAGAGCTGAGGCGCTTTGCCGACCTGGACATCACAGACCCTGATGTGGTTGGAGGTTTGTCCTTTATGAGACTGTGAAGAAAGGCAGTATGGGAAGTAGTGGTCAAAGGGGCCCCCAAAGAAAGAGGGGGCCTGATTATCTTTCTTTCAGGTACCATTTCCACTGCACACCACCCCAGGCCTCCATGTGAAACCCTTGCAGACATTTTTTTATTTTGCGGTACGCGGGCCTCTCACTGTTGTGGCCTCTCCGCTCCGGACGCTCAGGCTCAGCGGCCATGGCTCATGGGCCCAGCCGCTCCGCGGCACGTGGGATCCTCCCAGACTGGGGCACGAACCCGCGCCCCCTGCATCGGCAGGCGGACCCTCAACCACTGCGCCACCAGGGAAGCCCTATCGATTTTTTTTTTTTTCTTTTTTCCCTTAGACATTTTCTTGAAGTGGACTCTTTAAGGGAGTGACATCAGGGAGGGGTGGGAGGAGTAGGGAAGTGGGGATTAATCTAGCTAAACTGTGGGTCCTGGCAAACAGTAAGGCTGCACTGAGAAATACAGGAAAGGAAGTGACTCAGTAGCTCAGAGAAGGAGCAGAGATGAGACAGCAGTATGGAATAGCGGGTGGTTTATCCTACGTTTGGGAATCGGGTGAGGGGAGCTAAGTGATTTGAACAATAAGAGAATTTAGTTTTCAAATCAAACCATGAGCAGTGGATTAAGTTCTTGTGAGCAGTGCCCTTGCTGTTGGCATTCAGACCAGGAGCCGCCCTGGACATCACATAAACTGAGGTTTAGAGCAAAGCTGCCGTGGGGTCGACGGATGTGCAGAGGCTGGGAGTTGGAGTGCTTTTCTTCTCAGAGTTGTTTCAGAGCAATGAGAACTGCTCACGTATGAAAGGCTCCCTCTTGTACTCAAGTCTTTGGGGAATACAGTGAGTGACACTTTTAATTAACAAATCCGCTGGGAACAAAACTCCTTTAAAAGCGTTGGCTGGGTGTGGAGTTTGAAGGGTGGGCTGCGGAGACTCCCACGGTCCTGGGGGAGTTCTGGGGCTTGAAGCCGCGGCTGAGTTGTGCATCTTTGGGGTCGGATCTATCGGAATGAGGGCCAGAGTGTTCCCCCAGAAAGCCCTCACCTCTGTCCCAGGGGATGGAGGCTGGCCAGCCGTGGTGACAGTCCTCAGGCAAGCTGGGCTCCTCTACCACTTTGGGTGCGGGCCTTTCTGCTCTCCCCAGATTTGGGAATCCCAGCCCACTTGTTCAGAATGGGAGGGGAGGGTGGGGGACTGGCATTTGGGAATGCATCATTCGGGTTCCTGTATAGTTCCGACCACTGACAGGTAGCTGAGAGTCTGTACACAGCAGCGTCCTTAAATGTCTTCCACTGTACGGTGTATGTCACTGCGTCTCACCGGGGCTGCACGCACGCTGCTTCTACCACAGTATCGATATCCATGGTGCCAGAGGTGCTAAGAAAGGCTCACGAAAGGGAGAAGGATACTTCCCCTCCTGGTACCACAGTGGAAAGTATTTCTGTAGGACGTGCCTACCTTGGGAAAACATGTTTTAGTAGTAAGAGTCCTGAAGGAATAGTTAGTCGAAGGGTTTCTTCACTCATTACTTTGCTAAAGGGAGCTTAATTTTGAAATCCTCATCAATTGTTTCCTCACTTGGAAGGCCTGTGACAGACCCCCTGAGGCTGGCTATGAGTCTTCACAGGACCAAAAGTTGACAAAGGATTTTATGCAAGCTTTGAACAGAATTACAATTATTAAACTTGAAGGTGTAACTGAGACCGTTGTTTCTTCCTTTAGGCTTAGGTAATTGACTTTCATCTCTGTAGTTCAGCCCCCTACCCACCCCCCGCCCCATTTGTGTTTTTCTTAACAAAATCGTCTTGGTTTTTAATTTTTATTCCTCCCAGTTTATTTTTGATTATTTTTTAAAGCCCACTGATGGCTCCTATAGTATGAAACTCAACAGTTAACAGTTTTGCCTCCTTTATGGAAGCTGACTTTTTTTTTTTTTAATCATACTCATTTTAAAGGCCTTCTTGGGAAAACATCCAAGTTTTCACTCAAGGCAATGAATGAGCTCCCCTTGGCAATAACTTCCAGTCTGGGATGAAGAAATCTGAAGAAGAATTTTAGCCGTGGCAGTATTCAGATGTGAGGAAACAGAAGCAAACTAAAAGATAAATACAACTCCAGTGTAGGAGATTGTACTGATTTAGGATTTAGCCTAATGATACTAATAGTGTTTTCCTAAGCTGAGGATTCAAAGGAAGCCATTGTTATTCAAAAGCAAGGTGTGTTTGAAAGGAGCAATCTCTCTCCTTTTCACGTGGATCCAGAAAGGTCTATCGTGTGTGGGGTTGACATTGCCCTTTGGTTTGGGAGAGACAACCTAGTTACAAGGCTTGGAACAAAGGACTGACGTTCAGCTTCTGCTATCAAAGTTCATTGTCCTTGATAAATACAGAAAGATCTCTGATACAGTTCATAAAACAAGAATTGTGGCACCAAATGAATATGCTTATCTTTAAAAGAAAGATGTAATAAACTCTCAAAAAAGAGTTTATGGAGTGGCACAGGGTCTTTAAGGCACCGGAAGTGACTTAAGATGTGGTCTGGAGGGAGGCAGACAAAGCTAGATGTCCCACCCATCTTTTTTTTTTTTTTTCTTTTTGGTTGCACCGCGAGGCATGTGGGATCTTAGTTCCCCGACCAGGGATCGAACCCATGCCCCCTGCGGTGGAAGCGCAGAGTCGTAACCACTGGACCACCAGGGAAGTCCCCCATCCATCTTTCTACGGACACATTGGAAACTCTGGGTAGAAGCTGATGTCATGCTCGTTTCTCTGAGATTAAGTTGTAATAACACCCCTGGAAGTTGTATATGACCAAAAGTCTAATCGCGCCTCCTCCCTCAGAAACCTTTATGCCTCCGCATCTGGGTTTCTCCATAATCTGGCCTTCCTACACTTATTTCCTGCTCCCCTGTCCTCCAGCTACACAGTTGGTATCTTGCCTGGTAGAACATAAACTTCTTGAGGGGTTATGTATTACCTATGTGGACCTCACAGTGTCTTACCCTTTGTAAGAGCTCGGCAATGTGATGTTTATGAGTTTGGTTTCAAGGGCCCTGTCTTTGGCTGAGGACAGGTGGAGGCATCCTCATTATGTCAGTTATATGAGCTGGGAGAGTGTGGGAGGGCAGGCGGGCAGGAGCGCAAGGTCCGGCTTTGGGAGAGGAGTTTGCACTGTGGTATCGCAGTGCTTGGATGGCAGTGAGCACAGGGCGTTGGAGAACGTAGGCTCCTTGGACCGTGGGGAGGAACGCTGGGGCTTGTTCATCCCTGGTAAGGCAGAAAATCCTTAAGAGGGTGTTTGCACATAGGGGCAGCTGGTCAGCTAAGTCATGGACTTATGTTCAGAGAGTCCCCTGCAAAATCCCCAACGTGGCCCAACTTGGATGGAGGGTAAGTGGGCAAGCCTGACCCTGGCTGAAAACAAACGATGTGTCAACCTCGTATAAGCAGGTCCTAAGGCAAGAAGAGCCAGCATCATTTAACTGTTGTGTTGTTACTGGTGATGATGACATTGATAACACTAACAATGAAAGAGATAATTGTTTTCCTTCTTTTAGTCACATAGAAAAAATCACCACATGGCAAGACCCTAGGAAGGCGATGAATCAGCCCCTGAATCATATGAACCTCCACCCAGCTGCCACTTCCACACCAGCGCCCCAGAGGTCCATGGCCGTGTCTCAGCCGAATCTCGGTAAGCTTTGACCGGAGCTGGATAAACAAGCATTCAACCGAGGGCCTCGAGAGCTCAGAAGCAGCTCTGGTTGCCTCAGTGCCTACTCACATGCCCAGATAGTATCTTCTCCTCCCTCTTGGCTGCATTACCCTTTCACTGCCCTTGCCTTCTTTTCTTGGCCTCTTGGCTACACAGTTTATGACACTGCTACCAGGGTTTACACTACAGCTCCAGCATCCCCTCCAGTTGTATTTAGTGAAGTTCTTTGAAAACTCACTTAGGCGTCCTGTCTCCATCCAGACCAAGGCAAGAAGGTCCCCTTTCTGTTAATTTGGTCCCTGAAGACTGCCAAAGTGTACAGTTCTGGCCTCAAATCTCTTTGCTCAGCCCCGCCCCCCAACAATGTGTGATTAACACCAGACTAGGTGTTTTCTTGCCTTATCTCATTCAATCCTCACAAAAACCCTACAAGAAGTGACAGTATTCCCATTTTATAGATGCAGAAACTTTCCCAAGTCCGAGCTTGTGGGCTAGTAGAGCCAGAGTTGGAACTGAGGTTGGGGAATGCATTCAGCCCTTACATAATCTGCGGGTGGCTTCTCCCCACACCTGCCCTAGGATAGGACGGCGCACATTTCACTTCATTTTGAATAAGTGTGATTTTTTTTTTTTGCGGTGCGCGGGCCTCTCACTGTTGTGCCTCTCCCGTTGCGGAGCACAGGCTCCGGACGCGCAGGCTCAGCGGCCGTGGCTCACGGGCCCAGCCGCTCCGCGGCACGTGAGATCCTCCCGGACCGGGGCACGAACCCGTGTCCACTGCATCGGCAGGCGGACTCTCAACCACTGTGCCACCAGGGAAGCCCTGAATAAGTGTGATTTTAAACTTGAGATTCGTTTCTGCTAATTGCCTTTACTTCAGAAGAAATACAATTCTGCCCACTGGAGAGAATCAGATGTGAATGAATTCACTCCTGCAGCAGAACCAGTCAGCTTTTGTTAGTCATCCTCTCCCACCCCCAAAGGCTAAAAATAAGAGGGCCAATTTTGAAGTTTTTAAAAAGATGGTGCTGTTTTCAGGTAATGTTTCCATTTAAGATCAGATATCCAGATACTGCTTTATACACAGAACAGAATTTTAGAGAATGAAAAGAATCTCCTGTTGGATTTTCAGGAATGAACAGGATAAAAATGGAAGCAGTTTCCTGGACACCCTTCCTTTATAACTGTGGCTTAGCCAGGGTGAGTATGGACTCAAGGAGACCTGAGTCAGTATATTCAAGTAAATATATTGTCCCTTCTTCCAGGAAGTCTGGATCTACCATTTTAAAGCTTGCAGATGTAAAATATATACAAAAAGCAAACGACTCAGAACAACATCTGTTGTGTTTCGTATCTAAAGGGTAGATCAAGGAAAATGGTGCCACTGCTTCTACGAGCAGTGGTGAACCAAAGCTGCCCGTGAGTCACTTGTCCCCAGTACGTAAGAGGTCAAGTAGAAAGCAGATGCGAGTGTAGCAAGGAAACCACAAATCAGGTAGCACTAGACTAGTTTCTTTAGCCATTTAATTTTTATTAATTTATTTAATTTTTAGGTAGCATTAGACTAGGGTTTCTTTAGCCATTTAATTTTTATTAAAAGTTCTAAAAGCTGATTATTAAATTATTAATGTTAGCTTTATAATCTATTATAATTGGAAAGGATCTTTCATGGACCTGGTTAAAAAAATTCAAACATGTTCTTCAAAGGGGTGTTCAAAAAGTAAGTCTTCCTCTGATACCCATGCCTCAGTCCCTTGTATGTTGCCTGGAGTCAATCAGTGTTTCCAGTTATGTGTATGTCTCTTCACATAAATTGCTAGCACGTTATACCCACTGTTCTGCACCTTGCCTTTTTTTGTTTTTTGCTCATAATATATTTATTTATTTATTTATTAACATCTTTCTTGGAGTATAATTGCTTTACAATGTTGTGTTAGTTTCTGCTGTATAACAAAGTGAATCAGCTATATGTACACATATATCTCCATATGCCCTCCCTCTTGTGTCTCCCTCCCATCCTGCACCTTGCTTTTTTTCTACTTCTATATCCATATACGCAAAGCGGCCTCATTTTTTTTTTTTAAATTGCCGAGTAGTCCAACATGTTGATATGCTATAATTATTTAACTAGCCTCCATCTGATGGGTATTTGGGTTTAGTGTGTTGTTAGTGCACCCAGTATTGGAGTGAAGATCCTTGTTTGTGCTGTTTCATGTACTTTCCTTAATTTTACAAAATTGCACAACGATTAGGAAGTGGACTAAATTAGAAGGACTTTGAATGCTAAAAGCTTAATACTGAAGGCACGTGTGAGTCTACCCTCCCCCCATCCCCCCACGCACTAAAAGCCCAATTGCTGGTAAAGTTTATCTAAAGAAATTGTAATCTGAATGTCTGAAACAAGTTTACCTGTGGCTGAATAAAATACCTTTTTCCAGATTTCTAATAAATCGGGGCAGTAAATTTCTCAAGACACACATTCTGGGGTTTTTCCAATAATATTTGAATATTTGCCCATTACAAAATGCGTTGCTAGCCTCTCGAGAATCACAGATGTGTCCCAAGTTTGGAAATATAACGGGGAATGCAAAGTAAGCTCCAAAGACTGGGGGTAATTTAGAGAGTCACAATATGGTCCTAATAATAAATGATTTACTCAGAGTATTTTATTTAAAGCTATAGCTCTGCCTGTAGTTTATACTCTTTATTATCAACCTTTAAAAATAGAAAGAGCAGATCTTTCTACTTTTTTTTTTGAGGTTTAGTATGTGGTATTTTATTTTCATTATTTTAGAAATAATAGGTGTACATCTGTGTTTACATATATTATACCTACGTCATACATTAGCATATATATGTAAACATATAAAGTCAATATTTGGAATATGATTCAAAACTTCTATGTTGGTTTTACATCAACTGCATTTTTTTTTCTTTTTACCTTTTAACCAGAGAAGATCCTTCTCCTCCTACTTCTTCTTAACTCTAGAATTTTGGTCTTTTCAATGGCATACATCTGACAAATAAGTGAACTTAGGTGATGTGTCCCCTTCACTGATAGATATTTATGTACAAGTGAAAATGATGTCAAAATGCAATGAACATTACTGTCAGGCGATAGAATTAGTAATAAGCTAATTTTATGTATTTCTGGAACTATGATATAATCAGTGACATAGCAAAACACATTCAGCAATAAATCTCCTTATATTGTGATTCCGTGTTTTTCTGTGTGTTAGTGATGGACTTGGGAGTCGGACTGTCAGACTTTGAATCTCAGCTCTGCCCATTGATGACTCTGTTAAGTCACTTAATTGTGCCTCAGTTTCTGCATATGTAAAATGAGGATTATATTTATAGTGTGAGGAGGTTGTATGAGTTTATAAGTAAAGTGCATAGATCCATGCCTGGCACGTAATGAAATGTTATGTCATCATTGTTCTTTGTGGAAAGAAAAGTTTTATTTAACTATAGAATGTTAGATTTGAAGACAGTTTCATTGTTCATCTTAAAAGCCCTCATAAAAAATATTTATTTTAGGCTGGTTAGTGTGCAAAGAGCTTTAAATTAGGAACTCTGTATTTTTTACTTTCAGTGATGGTAGCGCCCCCTGGTGGAAATGTTTCAGTCCTCTCGGTCCCCCACCCCACCCCCGAGAAACTTATTGTCAGTGGATATCTTATTTTTTCAGTAGCTCTATTCCTGAAATGTGGGTTGTAAGGCAACCCATATTTTAATTGGGAGAGAAGAGATCCATCACTCAAAGGCATCCTGGAGTGAGTGACTTTGTGAAAGTCATTCTGTGAGTGACTTCGTGAGCATACTTTTGTCAGGCTGCCTCAGAATCCAGTGAAAAGGCATCTATCTCTTGGTAGGATGGCAGGTTGGCTGTGTATCTAAACTCACTCGCTTTTCAAATGCTGAAGTAAAACGAAACAGACTCTCAAGGGGTGTTTCAAATAGCTCTCTCCAGCTTGGTCTAATTTTTTAATTTATTTTATTATAATTTTTTTTTTTTGCGGTATGCGGGCCTCTCACTGCTGTGGCCTCTCCCGTTGCGGAGCACAGGCTCCGGACGCGCAGGCTCAGCGGCCATGGCTCACGGGCCCAGCCGCTCTGTGGCATGTGGGATCTTCCCGGACCGGGGCACGAACCCGTGTCCCCCGCCCCGGCAGGCAGACTCCCAACCACTGCGCCACCAGGGAAGCCCCCAGCTTGGTCTAATTTTTAACTGAAATTTTTGTTTTTGTATTTACCAAATCGGGTTGTCTGTCAGGTTTTATCCAATTTGATTCTGTTTGAGCAGATTGGTCCCCTTTGCGTCTGAGTCCCCGGGGATACCCAGTGAATGGAAGAAGAAAGGAAGGTTTTGGAGAACTTTAGATAGCGAAGAGGAGAGATTACCACTGGGTGGAGGCCGTATCACTTGGGGGCTGACAACTTGTTTGAAATCCTCACTGTTATGTAACACAGTGAAGGGGGAAAACTACTATAAGTGTGAAAGTTGATTTTTTTGCATGACACAAACCAGGTGGGATCTCATATCTTTTAAGTGGGTTGTTGGTATGATTAATTACTTTTAATAGCCACTAAATTTTATTGAAGGAGGGGAAAAAATGAAACAAACAGGAAAAAAAAAAGGACTCTACACAGCCCATATTATAATACATAAAACAATGGGCTCGGGGCAAATGGAACCTGCTAAGGAAACCAGTTAGGTTGTTAGGGCGGTGATGCGGGTGGTATGGTGGGCAGGGACCTCTTTGTATAGTGGTTAATGGGAAGACCTGGAGTCAGAACTGAGTTTCTCTTGGGTTAGACATTTACTAGTTTTGTTTGTTATCTAACCTGGGTCTCATTTTCCTTATCTGTAATATGGTGATAATGATAGTCTCTTCCCCATAAAAGTTTTGAGTATTTAGGTATTCCATCCCTTGGTAGCTGGCATAGAGAAAGCTCCCCAAGAAATATATTGTTGTAACTATTATTATGAGCTAGTAGCCTGTTTTTTCCTCACTTTTCTGGCCTGTGTAGCCAGAGGAAGAGCCTGTGGTGTGTGCGATAGAAAGCCATCCTCTTCCTTCTCCCTCAGGAAAAGCCAACCTCAGTTCCTGCAGCTTTGATCTTTTGGACACTTTTGCTTACACGTTGCGAAACTAATCTTGAACCCCAGGCAGCGACTGTGAGAAACACGCTCGAGCCCGGGCTCGTTCACGAGCAGAGGCAGTTTGGGAAGGGCAGGTTCACTTCGAGCCCCACATAAAGAACCTTCTCCTTCTGCAAGTGTGATGGTGTCAAGGTCTTCCTGTCTCTCAGCACACGAGGACTGAACTCGTACAGTAACTTAAAATCTCCCCATATTTTAAAATGTCTTTGCAGAGAGAAAATGACAGGCAGTTTTGCCTTTTTGGTGATAACCCTAGTGATCGTCAACCATGGTGTGCTGGCCTCCTGTCACACATTAATGGACCTCCTTGTTGGAATGAGACCCTGACCTGGGGTGCCAGTATCCTCCCAGACAGGACAGGAAAAATAAAGGCTGTATAACAACTTCACCAGACTGCCAGCCCTAGCCAGTTGAGAAACCGCTGGTAAAGTGCAGTCAGAGTGTATTTTTAATGCTATAGGACTCTTTTAAATATCACACACTCCCCCTTTGAAGATGCGCCATCCACCAGGCCAGAGTTTGTCCTCCAGGTCTATCTTGATCTGTATTTCAAATTGTAAGCATGTGTGGTTTTCTTGCTTTTTTTTTTTTTTGCAGGGTATGCTTTTCAAGACAAGATGGAAAATCTAGTCTCTGCTCAGTTTGCAAAATTGGCTCCTTTGTCCCTCTAGGAAGTGTACAAAGGCACTTGAAGACATTTTATCAAAAGCAAATAAAATAGCTAAGGGACACCGCAGCTTAGTGTTGCTGAAAGCATGTAGAGAGGTATCCTGAAAGTTTGCTGAAAGTTAGATTTATACGTAGGCTATCTTATTTTTGTCTTTTTCCGGTAGTTTTCTTCTAATCAAATTTATGTAGTGAGTTTATGGCAGACACATCTGGCTACTGTGATTTTTCCAGCTCTGATGTTCTCACTACTTTTTGAACTTTGCGGTTTCCGCGGCATGAATTAGCCTAACGCACACAAGCACATACACACACAAACCCAAACACAACTGAAAAACCTCCACCCTTAAGGGGGAGGGTGGTGGTGATGGGGCGCTGGTAAGAGTGCTGTGGTGGGAAGTGGGTCTTTACGGAAGGGAAGGAAGACTGGTGGGCACAGGGAAAGGGGAAGGGGTTCTGGTTACAATGTTTTTTTGTTTTTTCTTGATTAAAAAAAGAGAGCAGTTTTCTAAATGCTGTAGAAAATCAATATTATTTTCTTAGAGAGATTTGGAGGAATCCATCAATTGTCAGAATTTAGTCTGTCGGCATTATTGAAGACCACTCTTCAGCATTTCCTAAAGGAGATTCGTTACAGTTCCTACCTTTTAAGGCTTTTAAAGATTATGTGAAATGGGGGCCAAACACAAATAATTAAGTCAACTGATTCAATTCTTCTTGTGCAATAAAGTGGTACGTAATAGTCGATAAAGAAACGAACCTTGGGCTTCCCTGGTGGCGCAGTGGTTGAGAGTCCGCCTGCCGATGCAGGGGACACGGGTTCGTGCCCCGGTCCGGGAAGATCCCACATGCCGCGGAGCGGCTGGGCCCGTGAGCCATGGCCGCTGGGCCTGCACATCTGGAGCCTGTGCTCCGCAACGGGAGAGGCCACAACAGTGAGAGGCCCGCGTACCGCAAAAAAAAAAAAGAAACGAACCTTGTGTTTTCTTGAATCTCTCATCTATATCAGTATTCGTTCATCTGCATATGCATTAAGATTATGTGATGAAGACTTACAGATTTTATTACACAAAATTTAGAAATTTAGGTAGCAAATCTCTTTGATAAGAAGTCTTAAGAGCCATGAAAAATGTTTGATGCCAAAAGTTTCTGAAGAAAATATCCCCCAAGGTACAATTCCCAAGTAGTTGCTAGATGAACACTTTGGAAAACGGTACACAAAGGTGCTTCCCCCCCCCCCATTAAATGCCTGCAATATGAAAATAAATATATTTGTAACTAAGAGTAGTTATAGGACTATATGGCACATGGAAAACTTTATTATATCAGTCTGATTTGATAAAGCAGGCAAAATTGTTTATACTATGATTATAATTTTGTTTTTTAAAAAAGACTTTGTTTAGATTTTCTTTTCCCACAAAGACGATGCTCTCCACCTGTGTATTTCTAGCCCATGGCCAAGTGCATTATGGATCACAGGTGCACCACTTAGTAGAATAAATGTATTGAGTAAATCAATTATGTATTTTTAGATGTTCATAGTGATTATAGTAAGGCTTTTGAATTGGGGGTGGTCCCCTTAATTTTCTCTGTAATATGGTGATATTCGTTTTATAATAGCCAAAAGAAAAAAAAAAAAGGAGAGCCATTTGGTTGGTGTCTTGAGCTTTTTATGGTGGGAGAGGAGGATGGGGTGTAGGGAAGAAGGCTCTAGGCCCAGTGTGCAATAGAGACAGAACCATGAATCGTCAAGCTTCTGCAGCCGAGTCTACCTGTGGCAAACAAGTCATTCCCTGGTCTCTAAGATCCGTGTTTCTTCAAGTGGAGGCCCAGGTCTAGCATGGGTCGGATTCCTTGGGCCATTTGTTACACATACATCTTCAGAGTCCAGTAGGAGCCTGATTGCTGCCCAAAGAACAGTCATGTGCAGCTGCTGGGAGAAATACTGCCTGGACCCCACCCCTGCGAAATCCTGTCTCAGACCATGTAGGGTGGAGTCTAGGAATGGGTGCTGTTTTCAAGTGCTCAGATACCTCTGGTCACCAGCCAAGTGCAGGAACAGCCATGGAACTCTGTGCCTTAGCACAGAGATTGGAAACTGCCATCAGAACAACTGGCAAAAACGCACTCAGAGATCCAGTCTTTAACTTGAGTTACCTGAAAAGAACGCTGAGTGTGCTCACCAACTTCCTTTTTTTTAATTGAGGTGTAGTTGATGTATAATATTGTCTAAGTTTCAGATGTACAACAGTTACTCACAATTTTGAAAGATTATACTCCATTTATAGTTATTTTAAAATATTGGCTCTATTCCCTGTGTTGTACAGTACATCTCTGTTGCTTATATATTGTATACATAGTCGTTTGTACCTTTTAATCCCCTACCCCTATCTTGCCCGTACCCGCTTCCCTCTCCCCACTGTTTGTTCTCTGTATCTGTGAGTCCTGTTTCTGTTTTGTTATATAGATTCATTTGTTTTATTTTGTAGGTTCCATGTATAAGTGATAACATATAATGTTTATCTTTCTCTGTCTGACTTATTTCACCATCTTTTAACTGTGATTTTTGCCTGAAATAGACGTTTATGGTGACATTGGCATTTGTCACTTTGGCACTTGGTGTCAGTGCACACATGAGCTTTGGGTATGTGAATGCTGAAGCCACTTTCCAGAGAGTTCTGACCCCAGTCATACCAAGTAAACTTCAAAAACCAGGGGAGACGTTGCAGTTTGGCAACTAGATTACTGAAGTGTATTGTCTAAATTCATAGGGTCAGTGTATAAGCCCATCTTGAACTTTGCTAGCTGAGAGCTGACCAAAGAGTCAGGCCTCTGCAAGCTTAAAGCCCTGAAAAATTCTGGAAGGGCACCCCATACCCCAAAGAAGCACAGAGTCTCTTAGGAAAGAGGTAAAGGCCAGGTCAAGCTTTTCCTCAGTCCCTTCTTTGTGGGCACGACCTTCATTTACTTATTTATTTTTAAAGGAGTCTAATCTCTTCACTAAGCTGCGAGCCTCTGTTTCAAGAGTTTTAAAAATAATTGGGACAGTTTTAGTACTATCTGCTGGCTGACTTCCAGTAGTTTGTCCCCAGGAACTTCCTTGCTGTGGAGAATGTTGCCCAGTTACAGTTTTAGGCAGAGGGATTCTGGGATGGCTTGTCCTTCGGCCACTTGTTCCAAATTGATAAGTGTTGAGTGACATTTGGATACTTTTCTTTGATCTCCTTTTTGGGGCCCCTGGTGATGTTGTCCCCACCTGATCATCACCTCCCCCACCCTGTATCAACTGCAAGATTGATTTCTTCTTCCTTTCTGGAAGTCTAAATTTATTCCCGGGGTGTTTTGCAGTTGCTGGTGGTCAGGAACAGCTGTTCTGCCACGCTTGACTCTGGATAATTCTCTGTGTTGAAGTCAGCAAAATAATACCATAAGAGAAGCCAGGAAAACAAAAGCCGTCATGGTCTTTTCTCATTACGTGCACTGAAGAGAGGAAGATCAGCCATCTCCCTGGTTTTAAAAAAAAAACAAAATGCAGGAAAAATTAAGATTCGCAAATATATTTGAGGCAGCAAGATTCAAGAATGTTATTTTCGGGGCTTCCCTGGTGGCGCAGTAGTTGAGAGTCCGCCTGCCGATGCAGGCGGGTTCGTGCCCCGGTCTGGGAAGATCCCACATGCCACGGAGCGGCTGGGCCCATGAGCCATGGCCGCTGGGCCTGCGCGTCCGGAGCCTGTGCTCCGCAACGGGAGAGGCCACAACAGTGAGAGGCCCGCGTACCGCAAAAAAAAAAAAAAAAAGAATGTTATTTTCCTCCCGTGTTATATAATTACTACTTGGTCACTGTAGACAATACTGATCAGCAAAAAATGAGAAAATAAAGAACACTGTAATCTGACCATTCAAAATCACACTAACATTGTCTCGTATTTGTCTTTTTCCAATACAAATGTAAACAAAAGAGGTTGGAGAATCCTCTACGTTCTTTTTTGTAGCCTGCTTTTTTCATTTAGTGTATCATGAGCATCTTTCTGTTTCAGCAGATATTTTCTGATTAGCTGTTTTTATTGGAAAAGTAACACAAACATGGTGAAATATTCAAACAGTCCTAAAGAGCATTCAAGAGAAGTAAGTCTCCTTCACACCAGGACCCCTCGCCCTTCTCTTCTCCCCAGGGAAACCACTACTCCCAGCTTCCTCAGTACAGCCTTCCCTCTTCCCCCGGTAACCACGGGGGATTGGTTCCAGGACCCCCACTATACCAAAATCCAAGGATGCTCAAGTCCCTTGCATAAAATGGCGCAGTGCAGTCCACCGTACGTATCCGTGGTTCCGCATCTGCAGATTCAGTTTCTATCCACAGTTGGTTGTATCCGTGGATGCGGAACCCGCAGATACAGAGGGCCATCTGTATTCCAGAAATACTCTACATACAAACGTGTGGTTGGATGTATGTGCCTTTTTAGAACTTAACATATCTTAGAGAGCTTCCTAAATTAGCACTTAGAGATGTATTTATTCTTTTTTAGCAGTAAATAATATTCCATTCTACTGATGAACCATAATTATTCAACCGGTCCCCTAGGCTGGATATTTAGGTTCTTTGCTGATTGTTTGCTATTATTAAACAATGCCACAATGTGTGTCCCTGTATGTAAATCCTTGTGCCGTATGCTGTTTATGTATAGGATAATTTTGCAGAGGTGGAATTCCTGGGTCAAAGGTTATGTGCATTTAAAGTCGTAATAGATGTTCCACTTCCCTCCAAAAATGTTACACAAATTTACACTCCTGCCAACAGTATATGAAAGTGTTTCTTTCTCCCTGGCCAATATTATTCTTACTCTGGCCAATAATGTTCATTATCAAACATTTTAGTCTTTATAATTCTGATAGGTACAAACTAGATTCTCATTGTTTAGTTTGTACATGTATTTAGGTTATGAATGGACTTGGGCATATTTCTCTCTATACACCATTACATTATGTTAATGACTGTACAATATGCCATTGTGTGACTCTACCATAATTTATTTAACCAGTTCTTTTATTGAGGGACGTATAGATTAGTTCTATTTTTTATTATTATAAATGATATTGCAGTAAATATTCTTGTACATAAATTTTTGTGCCTTCCTTAATTTCCTCATTTTTTCCAGTTTCTTTGGAAAGTTAATTTGTTAGGAAAGTATGAGAATTCCTTTAAAAAAAAATAGAATTTTGACCTGGTTTACTTTCATCGAACTAAGTAAGTAGTTGTCTGCAGGTCCACTGTGTGTGTTGGGGAGGATTTGTTTGGGCTGCTACTTTCTTTTACAAAAATATGATTTAAGGTTGCCACAAAAAGTGTATTTTTTAGCCAGGCACCTTGCTTTCCCACTAGCTCTGGTTTTCAGCTTGCATATCCATATGTTTTTGACTAAAGCCATAAATGGAAGTTTCATTTGAAGTTTGCTTCCCAGTACATGTCATGCATTTCATTCCATATTATTTTCGTCCTTTTCCTTTCCAGTATTATATTTCTCAGGCACCAGTGAAGAGTGAGTTTTCAGTTTTGCCAAGAGTTAAATATTTGCAGAGATGGAAAAAAAATAAAGTAAAAAAAAAAAAAAAAGGAAAATTAATGTGGCTGATTTAGTCCTGGCTCACAAGACTTTCATATAGCTGCTTCAAAGCTTACATTTTAAATATCAAGAAAAATATTCTGTTTTCACTCTTATCAAATGCCATAATGCCTGAATTAATTAGAATGGAGCTATCATTTCTCCCCAGATGGAATTGGATCATCCCATCCTAGCAAAATGAATGCTCAGGGCAGCTGCAAATGAAAGTTCCTTCTCCAGCCTCCACTCTGCCCTTCTTAGCTTGTCCAGTTTTCCTTTTATCGAGAAGGCCAACATGGAACAGTTTCTTCACCTCTGATCCTGGGAAGTGAGGGCCTTTCATCCCAGGGCCTCAAGCTTTATAGTCAGCTAACTCTTGGAGCCCAGGTTCTACCCAAGAAAACTTGTAATTGTTTAGTTCAGCGTCTTGTTGTTAGGTACAGTTTTCCAGAGCTGTTTCTTCTGAAAGACCAGTCCCATAGGATACCGCTTTGTCCTGTCTTTCCAGGCTCTCTATTTTTTAAAAATGAGATTTTTTTTCTCTTTTAAAAAAATTGAGATGTAATTGACATAAACAGTATATTAGTTTCAGGTGTACAGCACAGTGATTTGATACGTGTATATGTTGTGCAGTAGTCATGACAATAAATCCTTTTTTTTTTGGCCATGTCACACGGCGTGTGGGATCTTAGTTCCCCTACCAGGGATTGAACCTGCACCCCTTGCATTGGAAGCGCGGAGTCTTAACCACTGGACCGCCAGGGAGGTTCTGCGACAGTAAATCTAATTAACATCCATCACCACACATAGTTTTTTCTTTTTCTTGTGATGTGTCGACTGAAAAAAAATTGCACAACCTAAAAGCTGAGAATTATGTTTTATTCGGGGACCTTACTGAGGACTGTAGCCCAGGAGACAGCCCCTCAGATAGCTCTGAGGGGCTGTTCTGAAGCGGTTAGGGAGGTGCCGTGATATATAGGAGTTTTTGCTGAAAAAAAAAAATAGTCGCACATTAAAGGTTACTACTAATCGTAAAAAACAGACATCTCAAGTTAATGACTTTAGTGCTTTTCTATGTATGGGAAGATGCAGGAGTCTGGACTCGTTGAAATTACTCCTTTGATTTACATGTTGATTATCTAGGGCCAGCATCCTTTTTTCCTCCATCCTCAGTGCTCCTCAGGACTCACCACTGGGGTCGGCTGCTGGCTTGATGGCGGGAACCACTCTTTGTTTACTGAAATGGCAGCCACAAGTATTTTTGTCCACAGATAACAGTTGGGGTCGGGGATGGAGGTGGCGAGGCTGGGAGAAATGGTGAGTGTCAGGTATCAGGATCATGAAGCACCTGTTACAATTAGGGTTCTCTCCCTCCAAACCCCAGTCAGTTCTCAAAACCACTGAGCAGTAGCAGTTTCCTCGAAGAGAAATAACATCGCTGCACAACGGTCCGTGTACCCACACGGTTTGTCTGGACTCTGCCAGGCTGAGAATTTTCAATCTCCAGGGAGTTTAGGGTGTGTTTAGAGGAAGTTTTTTGCTTTGCTGTAATATATCACCTTTTATTTTGAAATAATCTAAAACTTACAGAAGAGTTTCAAATATAGTACAAGGAACTCCCACACACCCTTTGCCCAGATTTGCCTTTGTTAATTGTTTATGATTTGCCTCATTTGCTTTTCTCTCTTTTTCTGTATGAAGATGTATTTTTTATATATATATATATATATATATATATATATTTTTTTTTTTTTTTCCTGAACTCTTCAGGACTAAGTTGGAGATGTAATGCCCTTTTCCCCATAAATACTTCAGATCATATTTTCTAAAAGGATGTGTTCTTACTTAAGCACAGTACAGGAAGACCTCATATTACCTGGGCTTCACTTTTGTGCTTCACAGATCCTGCATTTTTTTACAAATTGAAGGTTTGTGGCAACCTTGCATCACACAAATCTATCAGCACCATTTTCCCAGCAGCATTTGTTCACTCTGTGTCTCTGTGTCACATTTTGGGAATTCGTGCAATATTTCAAACATTTTCATTATTATTATATTTGTTATCGTGATCTGTGATCAGTGTACTTTGATTACTAATGCCAAGAGATTGACTCACTAAAGGCTCAGATGAGGGTTAGCATGTTTTAACAATAAAGTACCTTTTAATTAAGGTATGTACTTTTTTTAGACATAATGCCATTGCATTATATATATTGTCTGTGTGTGTGTATATATATGTGTATATATAATAAACTTAATAGACTACAGTATAGTATAAGCATAACTTTTTTTTTTTTGCGGTACGCGGGCCTCTCACTGTTGTGGCTTCTCCCGCTGCGGAGCACTGGCTCTGGACGCGCAGGCCCAGTGGCCACGGCTCACGGGCCCAGCCGCTCTGTGGCATGTGGGATCCTCCCGGACCAGGGCACGAACCCGTGTCCCCTGCATCGGCAGGCAGACTCTCCACCACTGCGCCACCAGGGAAGCCCAAAAGCATAACTTTTATATGCACTGTGAAACCAAAAAATTTGTGTGCCTTGCTTTTTTGCAGTGGTCTGGAAACGAACCCTCAATATCTCTGAGGTATGCCTGTATGGTATGAAAATCACAAAATTCAACATTGGTACAATACTGTTGTCTAATCCACAGTCAATATTTGAAATTTCATTTGCCACAATAATGTCCTTTTTTTCCCCCCTAAATATTTATTTATTTATTTGGTTGCATCAGGTCTTAGTTGCAACAGGTGGGCTCCTTAGTTGCGGCTCACCGGCTCCTTAGTTGTGGCATGCATGTGGGATCTAGTTCCCAGACCAGGGATCGAACCCAGGCCCCCTGCATTGGGAGCGCGGAGTCTTAACCACTGCACCACCAGGAAAGTCTCTACAGTAATGTCCTTTATGGCCTTTCTGGTTTCTGGTCCAGGATCTATTGAAGGTCATGCATTGCATTTAATTGTCCTGTCTCCCTAATCTCTTTTTACCTAGAATGATTCCTCAGCCCTCGTGTTTCTGGATCTTGGCATTTTTGAAGAGTATGGGCCGGTTATTTTGAAGATTGATGTTAATTTGGCTTTGTCTGGTGTTTCCTCCTGGTTTAGGTTTAGGTTATACATTTTGGGCAGGAGTACCACAGAAGTGATGTTGTATTCTTCTCCCTGCATCCTGTCAGGAGGTATGTGATGCCAGTTGGTCCTAGAATGGATGATACGGGAGGAGTTTCTTGGGTCAGCTGGCTCCTCTCATGAGTGTGCTCCACAAAGACAGTGCAATAAGAGGAAAAACGTTTTGGTCCACCAGGACTCTGTAAGATGTGGCCTCAGGTCATGTAAACTCTTTTCCGTCCTCTGGATGATGAGCAAATGTCATATCTAGCGTGGTCACTTAGGCTTCACAGACCACTATTTAATTCATAAATAATACTAGGGGCTTCCCTGGTGGCGCAGTGGTTGGGAGTCCGCCTGCCGATGCAGGGGACACGGGTTCGTGCCCTGGTCCGGGAAGATCCCACATGCCGCGGAGCGCCTGGGCCCGTGAGCCATGGCCGCTGAGCCTGCGCGTCCAGAGCCTGTGCTTCGCAACGGGAGAAGCCACAGCAGTGAGAGGCCCGCGTACCGCCAAAAAAAAAACCAATAATAATACTATATTGGTGTAGAAAGAGACTCCCAGACTTAGAGAACGAACTTATGGTTACCAGGGGGGCAGGGTAGTGGGAGGGATAGATTAGGAGTTTGGGATTGACATGTACACACTGCTGTATTTAAAATGGATAACCAATCAGGACCTACTGTATAGCACAGGGAACTCAATATTATGTAACAACCTAAATGGGAAAAGAATTTGAAAACGAATAGATACATGTATATGTATAACTGACTCACTTTGCTGTACACCTGAAACTAATACAACATTGTTAATCAAATATACTCCAATATAAAATTTTCAAAAATGCTATATTGGTGTAGCTGTATATAGAGAGATAGAGCTTTGAAATGAAACTGTGACGCTTCCATCTGTTGATTCTACTCTTGCCTCTTCCCACACACTTAATTCAGAAGTCTACATATAGGGACTTCCCTGGCGGACCAGCGGTTAAGACTCTGCACTTCCAATGCAGGGGGCGTGGGTTTGATCCCTGGTTGGGGAACTAAGATCCCCCATACCGCGTGGTGTGGCAAAAAAAAAAAAAAAAAAAAAGGATACATATAAATAATTGACTTAAGTTGGGGTAGAAGACTGTGGCTGAGAAAATAATAAAGCCAGGGAGAAAAACGCATACTGCAGGCCTCGTGTGGTTGCTAGAGGTGCCTGCAGGTTTGATTCTGAGACTTGGGGGGGCTCGTGCTCGGAGGACGAGATATGTTTAGTTACAGGAGTCAAAGCATCCGTCAGGGAAAGGCTTGCCTGGTGTGGAGGAGAAGCAAAGCTTTTCCAGGTGTAGAGGCCGAGGGGGGAGTTCTCCTGCTAATTCCCCATACATGATCTAGACACTGCGATCTAGCAGTCCTCAAAAAGTCTCCCAACTGTGAATACCCGGAGTTCTAGAGAGAGGTTTTCTCTACCCTTCCTTGACCCTAGGTTGTGGCATCATCTCAGAGAACCAGCCAGGAACGGCTGCAGACCACAAGGCTACCCCGCGTACCAGCTGGACTCAGGCATACAATTCAGAAAATCCAGAGTTGTAGCTTTTTGTTGTTGGTGCGTGTTTCGTTTTGTTTCCGTTTTTAAGAGCAGGGCCCCCTTGGCACATCCTGACAAATGAAATTTAGAGGCGTCGGTTTTTGTTTTTGTTTGGCTTGGGACCAGAATCGCCTTTTGAAAGTGTTTAAAGAGCAGAGCTGTTTTGGTTTCTACCTCTCCTTACCTCCACCGCAGAACTTATTCTTTTCTTGCCCAAAGATGACTCTGAACGACCTCACAGGGCTGAGAGACAACAGCTCAGAGACACAGATCCCTAACTTCTCCATCTGTTGATTTCTTCGGAATTTTTTATTTCACCATAGTGTATGAAATACTCTGACAGTTTCTCATGTCGTAGCCCGAAGGAGATGTCTATCACTTTGGAACAGAGGCTAACTGTAGTGCTCACCACAGCCATGATGCCCCATAGGCCCTGGCCCCTGCCTCTCCCCCTGTGCCCCTCAGCCACATGGGCCACCCTGTTTTGCTCAAGTACTCCAAGCCTACAGGTCAGGCCCCTTCCCACCTCAGGACCTTTGCACTTGTTCTCCCTCAGCCTAGTATGCCCCCCACTGATTTCTGCACTTCAGCCTAGTATGCCCCCCTGATTTCTGCACTTCATCCAGATGTTTTTAGATCACACATTACCTCCTCAGGCACAGAAGGAATGCCTGTTTCAAATAGTTCTGCATTTGTTTGTTCAAAGCCCTTATCGTTAGAATTATACCATATATTTGCTATTGTGTCTCTCCACTAGACTATAATCTCCTGAAGGGCCAGGGCCTTTCTGTCTTGTTCATCAGTATCTCTAGCACCTAGAAACAGGGCCTTGCACCTGCACGGGGCTCAGCAGATATTTGGTGAGTGAATATTTAAATGAAACTTGGAACACCGGAAAGAAAAAAATCATTCATTGGCTTACCATCCGAGCACCACCACTATTAGTATTTTGATACATTTTCATTTCAAAGGTAATTAGCCTTTTGGGGTCACTAGAAATCCTATAAGATCTAGGGGTACATGCATATAAGCACAAAGTCCCAAAACTTGACAAATAATTTTAGCGATTTCTTAATCCTGCTACCCCTGGTTAAATTCTTGTTTTGTTTTGGTTTTTTTTCCTGAGTACTCATGGCTGGATGCAAAACACCCACATCACCTTACTGTATTATTTTTGCTAATTTGATTGCTGAAGAATGGCTCCTTAATTTGCATTTCTATGATTCCTTGTGAAGCTGATAATTTTTCCATGTTTGATTAGTAAATACATGTTCTCTTTCATAAATCGTTCAAATCCTTTGACTTACCTCTTGGAGCGTCTGTTGTATGAGCTCTTTTAATAATAAAGATGTTTACTAAAATGGCACGTAATAAAAAGAAAACAGATTAAGAACCAGCAGCCCACACTGGCAACTTCTCCTCGCTTCTTGTGGAACGCAGCTGCGGATTCATTTTCTGTTATTAAGCCTGGGTTGCCACACTTTGCACCTGGAGTAGTTTTAAAATCATTCAGGAAAGCTAACCAATAAAAAGCTACGATAAACTCTCTCCTGACTAATGAAAATAAATGCATGAATCAGAGTTTCCATTTCCTGCTGGGATAAAAGTATACCTATTGTCTGAAGATAATAAAACAAGAGAAGTTTTGGTTTTGCTGCTGTTGCCAGGCCATGGAATTAAATTCAAAGACACAAAGATAACCGTGTGAAGCAGCACAGTGAAACACCCAATTTCCTTTTTTCCGAGTTAGGTCCTTATTTGCCTAAATTCACTGCCTTCATAGATGTGCTTCCTTCCTGGCCACTTCTGATAAATCTTGAGATATCCAGAAATCACATGGAATCTGAGTAGCACATTCTGGTGCTGCTTTAGGTAGAAGAAATATGGTTTCTTTACAGCAGAAGGACCCAGATAAATGAACATGCCAGAAAGATGTGATTGCTTTTTATTTCTAGCTTGTCCTGGATCTGTCAAAACCATGAAAACCGATGTTGTAATCCTTTAAATGCCAATAAAATATACATTGTAGATGATGCATTTGCTAGGAAAACATAAAAACCTAGGTCACAGGCATTTCTGTCTTTATACCTAAGAGAGCAGAGTTGCCTGAATACTTGCACCCTGGTTTGTTGACTAGATTACTGTTTGGATGGGCAGACAGGATAGCAAGTAGGAAAATCGTGTGCTGGTGCTAACAATTCAGGGTTTCTTGTGAAGTAAATGCAGCTTGGGTTACAAGTCTAAAACCAGACCAGCTGGGGGCATCTGGAAAACCTAAGGTTCACCTGTTCAGTTTTGGGGGCACTGGAAGCGATTTTAAGGTTTGAAGCCGAGAAAGTGTGGCTGAATGCACAGGGATCCCAGAACTCTATGCCTTATCAACGGAGCCAGCTGAGAAATTTCCTTATAGCTATTCTCACCCAGAATTGGAATAAAGGGCTCAGTGTGAAGTTGGGATGGTGCAGCTTCTTGGTTTAATACTTTACAGATTTTTGGAACCGAATGCACCCTGAAGTGAAAGGCTGCCTTTTTTTTTTTTTTTTTTTGCTGACCTTGTTGGACAGCTAATACTGTTTCTGGGAAATAAGAGAAACAAGCGACTCATTGTTAGCAGGAGCTGAGAGAGGCGCAAGAAGGGCGAGAGACGTGTCTGCAGCCCTTTTCCCCCCTTCATCGTATCGTGACTGAGTCCAGGCTGGACTGAGGCTGGGTTTTTCTTTTCGACCTCCGTAGACATGTGTTTTCCATCAGACAGGGCTGCGTGACACCTGACATTGGCCAGTTCACATGAGTTAAGCCATGTACGGCCCATAAACAGAGAGGAAAAGACCCGCAGCTGCACCCAGACACTCTTGCTGCTGAAATATTTTTGAAGCTTGGTGTGGCTGGGTCTGCATATATGTCAGATATGATTTACACCTGTTTTGGCTTCTGTCTGTTGCATATCATTACTTCCCCAAAGCCGCTGTGGCCAGAAGGGCTAGTACTGCCTGATGGCAGCACCTCTTCTCCTTGAAACCTTCCTGAATTATGAAATGTAACTCTTCAAAGTTGTCTGATTTTGTCTTTTTTTTTTTTTCTAAGGACTGAAGAAGAAAGCCCTATACCATTCTCTGTAAAACCAGATCGCGCAGGGTGTCATTGTAACATGTGATCCGTGTTGATTTCATCATTTTATAAGTAAATAAGTTAATTAAATTAGCCTGCGTTAGACCTTTTCATGAAATAGGGAAAAGGAAACTCCTCAATCCTTGTCACCAAATTTCACTCAGTAAATATTTTTGGATCGCAGGACAGGGCGGTGATTGGTGGTCAATGCAGCCGATGCCAGCCGTGCATGCCAGCACATTCCCTGGGCTTCCTAGGTTTGTCACAGTCTATGCCTGTGATTTGTGCTGAGTCACTTAACCTTCCAAGTTTCTTCATTTCAAAAATGAGTGAATTGGCTTAAGTCAGTGGTTTTAAATTGTGTCCCAAGGCCCCATGCCAGGGTTTCAGGGGCATGTGAGCAGAAGCTAAGCTTAGTTAGTATTCAGTCTCCAAGAGCTGTGTCTGTTCAACATATTTTAAAACTTTGTTTAATATTTTGACACAAGAGTTGGGAAACGCCTGTAGGGAAAGCACAGTGAAAGCCAGACCAAGAAAATTTAGAGAAGAGAGTCAAAAGGGCTGCCATTTAAGCGCTCACTGGCACCAGCACAGGCCCCAGGCGTGTTGTGAATGAGCCCCTGCCCATGTGGGGTGTCTCTGCCTCAGGCCATATATCAGGCTCTGGAGAAAGATCCTGCTGCTAAAAAGAAGACTTGAGAACCCTGGTCGAAATGGACTGAGCCCCTTCCAGCCTGAACATCTATGGTGACGATTCAAAGTAGTGTAAATACATGGCCCCAGCTGTGATGAGTGTGGTGGGGTTTGTAAACCACTAATGATAAAACAGAGCAAAATGCAATGGGTCCTGAACAGGGAACTATGTTCTGGAAGTAAAGGGAAAGCAGCCACAAAAGTCTAGTATTCATTAAATATTCACTCGTAAGATTAGGGGAGTAGTGATTAAAACGCATCCTCAAGAGAAAGAGTTGTGTCTGTGTGTGTGGTGGGGAGGGATTTCCAGTTTATTCTGAGTTTTCTTCATACTATGTTTCTTTTAAATTAGAAAAGTCTATGCTGATCATCTTCTTACAAATGAACTGATATCATACACCAATTTCTGACCCATAAACCCTGAAGTTTAGTTCAGGGAGAATGTATTTAGTGCCTGCTGTATGCATCAGCAAGTCAGGTTTGAAATGCACTAAATTATCTGTGTTCTATGTTTATAAGGAACATCCGTATCATTGGGGTTGGTTCCAAGGGGCAGGGGGAGACTTGGCTCCTTCCTAGGTCTTATTTATAAAGAGCACAAATCCAGCCCCCAGGAAAGTGAGAGTTCAAATCACAGGAAGAAAACGCTTCAGTGTTTCTTAAAAGAGTTTCTGTTCTGAGTGTATAGCCCAACCCAGAATCCAACAGGAAAGATTTCCTGACTTTCAGCCTTAACCGAGTACATGTTTACAAGTGGTGCAATGCAATGTCATAAATAGTGCTTGATTTCCTTAAAAAGTTACAGAGTAAGTACAGGAGTCATATTCCCTCTCCAATTACCGAGTTGTATGGGTACAAAAGGACAGGCAGCTAGTTGTAACCCATGGAGGACACACTGAGAGCTAATCTGGGCAGCCTGACTGTCATTCTAAATATCAGACGGTTATTTCATACGGGCGCTGGTTCTCTTTGTCAGGAAACACATTAGCGTGGAAATAGGAAACTTGGGTTCTACTGCCATGAGTTAGCTCTGGGGACACGGACATTCACAGGCTTAGGGTGACCGACCAATCCCATTTGCCTGGGACTCTCCTGGATTTAGCCCTGAAAGTCCCGTGTCCCAGGAAACCCGTTAGTCAAACTTAGGACAACTGGTCACTCACTGTGACAGACCCGTTTCAGCATTTGTAGAGCAGGGACAGAGAATGGAGTGATCGTCAAGCTTCCCGTTGTTAACAGTCCATGATGCAGGAGAGCTTGTGTTGCCCTCTCATGGGTGTTTAGGTTTCTGGAATGTGTTTCTGATGCAATTTATATAAACGTATTAGCCCAAACGTCAAACTGAATTAAACACCTGTTCCAAATGGGAGGAGGAAGTTTCCCACATCCCAAATCAAGTGTATTACCCAAGGTGCGTACAGTATTCGAATGTTGCATATTCATCTACTCTGAGGAAACTGCAACCAGGTTTTCACAAAAAGTCAGCCTCTTCAAAGCTCTTCTCACGCTCAAGGGATGATGTTAGAAGGGTTCTTTGGAATGCTTGATGATTTATCATAGAAGCTTGTAAAAAAAGAAAGAAAGAAAGAAAGAAAGAAACCCCAAAACTAAACTAAAAGGTTACTTTGAATATGTGGAACTGAAGTTCATTTAGCAAGATTCTGTTTACCACCCGCGAAAACTGGAGTACAAATTAAACCATCTTTGAGATTTTCCTGTTAAATCAACATTTGCTGATGGAGAGTTTCAGCAGATACTCTGGCAGTCTCTTATAACCCCCGCTTTCCCTGCATTTTGTTTCGTTTTGTTTTTCTGTTACTTTGTATCTTGAACAACAGTGGATAACTAGCAAAAGGTATTCCTCTCTGCCCTCCCCAGATTCACATGTGCATCAGGGAGAAGGATTTGAAGGGAATAAAGTAATTTCTGTGTCTTTCTAGGGCTTAGGTGTGGCTTCTAGCCATTGGCAAGCTGGTTGTCCTTTCCATAATCTGCTCAGAGCCAGCCCCATGCAGGCCCGTGACAGGTTTTGTAGTTGAGCCTAATCTTGTGGTTTTGTTTTCTTCATTTGGCATTTTGTGTGTATGTGTGTGTGTGTGTGTGTGTGTGTGTAACCATAGCCTATTTTAAAAACAAGGGAAGCAAGCCCAGGACACAGAAAAGCAAGCCACTGAACCTCTCCGAGGCCAGAAAGACATTTGTCAAACATTCCAGGAGGCCCGCTGGACAACCTGATTCCCTGGCCTCCCTCCTCGTCTGCAGCTCCTGGCTTGGGGAAGCTGCCCAAACACTTTGTCTGTGAGCTGTCGCTCTCTGTCCCTGCTGCTGCAAAAGGCAAAAGTTCAGGAGCGAAGCCTTCACCTTTTCCACGTCTGCTTCTTATACAACAAATGATGTGTAGGCTTAGAACTGAGTCCAGGGACCTTCCTGGCCTCAAGCCTACTTGTGGGGCTTTGTAGACGTGACCAAGTGTGTTTGCTGGAGCAGGTCAGAGGGTGCATCAGCGTCCTGGGCAGCATTAAACAGAGAGTCTGGGTAGTCACCCCCTCTGCACACCCCATTCCCATGTTGACCGTTTACTTCACCAAGGATACAATCATTAAATCGAAAGAGTGTTCATATCTCAGATGCTGTGGAGTTTTGTTTTTCTTGGTGTTTTCTTTTATATGGAATAATAGCAGTGAAATGTTTCTGGTTACATATCTGTAGAGCTTGGTTATGTTTGATTGCCAAACACAGAAGAGAAAGCCAATTATCAAAGAAGAAAGAAAAAAAAGAGAGAAAGGAAAAGGAGATGAAAAGAATGAAAAAGATACATGTGGGTTTCAATTTAAATTCTGACTCTCGGAAGGAAAAAAAAAAGAAGTCTCTGCTTTAGTTTTTTTTTTTCTTTCTGCTTTAGTTTTGATACATTCCTGCTTCAATGGAGAAATCTTCTGTTTGGGTGATTCCTTTCTGTGGAGACTGGCAAAAGTCTAGAACTTGACTAGGTCTTTAGCCTTTTTGAGGCATTTAGTGGCAGTCTGCCCTTAACTGGTTTGGCCTCAGATACTGCATTTGAGATACTCTGCTGCTTTTCTTTCTTTCTTTTTTTTTTTTAAATTGAACTATTCTCTCCCTAAAATGTTATGGAATATTATCCCAAGGAGTATTTTGTTCATTGCAAGTCTAGATGTTTTCCTTCCTGGGCTCTCCTGAGGACCTCCTCTCTGTTTGTCTCTGTCTTGGGCCTCTGTTACCTCTTTGTCTTTGAGTAGCTAGAACCTCAACCATGGGTGAAGTTCATGAGATTCAACCTAATAAAAGATTCGAAAACAGTCTGAAATGAAATGACTAGAGGGAACAGAGTGACAGGTGGAATCATGGGCACCTGGGTTGAGTCAGGCAGGACATCTGGCTTCTAGGCCCTGGACCATTTTATGATTTTGACCAAATTCACTGTTTCTCTGGGTATTGTTTCCTCACCTTCACAAGAAGTTGCACCAGGCAGGCTCTTAGTTTTGAAGATCTTGACTATATTTTAAGCCTTATTCGTTTTTTTTCAAATAATTTGGGGGTTACCTCCTTTCAGTCCACCAAGAAAATATTTTGCATATTTGATGCATACATGACCGTGCTTTTTTATTTATTTATTTATTTTTTGCGGTACGTGGGCCTCTCACTGTCGTGGCCTCTCCCGTTGCGGAGCACAGGCTCCGGACGCGCAGGCTCAGCGGCCATGGCTCACGGGCCCAGCCGCTCCGCGGCATGTGGGATCTTCCCGGACCGGGGCACGAACCCGTGTCCCCTGCATCGGCAGGCGGACTCTCAACCACTGCGCCACCAGGGGAGCCATGACCGTGCTTTTGTTTTCTGTTTTTTACTTTCACATTTTTATGTTTTACATAAGTAATAAATGCACACAGAAAAATTTCAAACAGTGCAGAAGAGGAAAAGGAAGATCTCCTCCCATCCTTGACACCCCGTTTCCTCTCCAGAGGCACCCACTGTTGTGTATTTTCCTAGAGAGATTTGCTGTATATGTATTGATATGATATGAATGCCCACTGCCTCCATTTTTCTAGTTACAAATAGTGGCATGCTCTTACATGCATTTCTTTTCCTTGGATTTTTTTTTTCTTCCCTCTTCTAAACATTGTTCCTTAGAGAGTGTTCCATAGAAGGACCTACAGAGCTTCTTTATTCTTCAGAATAGCCACATAGAATTCCTCTGAATGAATGCATCATGATCTCTTATTGGTGGACACTGTTTTTGGTCTTTTGCTGTTATGGACAACACTATGGTGAATATTCTCATATAGACTTCCCCGTTGGTGGGTGTGCTTTATTTTGAAAACAAAGCCACTGGCTAAGTTCTACTCTTTTCCAGTCACTACAGTTAATAGCTGGAGATGTTTAGTCTGAGTGTAGTCTGAAGGATCAAATCTAAATTAACTGGAGGAAAGCAGCATGTCCACCATGCCTTCCCAATGGATGGTCGCCGTAAGGGCTGGTGCTTCAAAGGCTCGCAAGGGTGTGGTTTTGGAAGAGATCTTCTCCAAGTCTTAGACTCCCCCAGATAAGGATGCAGACATCAATAAAATCTGCCAAGCAGTATCTGGACAGTGTGTGGAGTGGAGTAACAGAATCCTGTGTGAGTAGACTGACAATGCTGTCTTCCCAAGTTACGGCAGAGGGGTCTGATTTGTCATGTCAGTAAGTACCAGACTTGAGCCAGTTTTAATAGTTTTCAAAGAACCTGAGTTGTAAAAATTAACATAACCTCTGAACGGCTAACAAAAACATTTAACATTTTTAAGCTTTTTTCCTAACCTGGGGATTTCTGATATTGGAAATAGTCAATTTACACATTTCTCTTATAGACACAATTCGGTTTTTTTTTTTTTTTTTGTCTATAGTAGTTACATCAGAAAAATAGGAGCATACTTTTTCAGAAGGTTCAGAAACGACTGTGCCTGGAGATAATCACTATTCTTCCATCTAAGCGTCCTTCTCCTGTCCTGAAGGAGGTCTTATGAATTAAACCCTTCTGGATATCTGGACTTTGTCTTACTTGAATTGGTATTTAAGAGAACTTTTCCCCGATGACAAAGTGTGTGCCCCGTCCCTGACCCTCCCACCCAGGCCTTCAAATAGAGATTGTGATTATGCTCCAACAAGCTGTAGAAATGGCGTACTTATTCCAGTTATTTTGGCATTGATCACAGCTGTGCTTTTTTTCTGTTCTCAAACTGAGAACATAAGGAATGCCCAGCTGGTTTCAGTCATTCATCCCATCGTTTACTGAGTTTCCCTGTGTGCCAGGGACGGTGCCAAGAAATGAGAGTTCTTGGTGGTGGGCTTGATTCGGGAAGTGAAGCCCAAACTGTTTGGGCAGAATACTCCAGTATCTTACCTTGCCTCGAGTGACTTCCCTGGGATTGAGCAGAGTTGTACATCTGTCCAAACCTTCCTTGAGCCCTTCCTAATTGTAACCTGAGCAACCTTTGTCCCAGGGCCCTGTTTTGAGTGCTTTGAGGGTCTGCTGTTTAAGTGGTGCTTCCTTGCGATCAACTGAAGGGAAACCGTGTGTAGAGGGGTTGCCTGAGTTTCAGTGATCGTTCCTGGTCTTCGGTTTCATGTGTGGCAGAGGGCGGCCAAGGACAGTTGAAAGGGCAGGTGGACGGAGTGTTGGGGGTTCAACTGTGGCCCTGGTTCCGCCTGTTTCTAAGCAGAGCATGCCCCTCACCTCCCTGGGTTTCACAAAATAAAAAGCTGGACTAGATGCTTTCCAGGAGTCCTTACAAAGCCTAACATTCTAGCGCTCCACAGCCAAGCATACAAACCCACCTCATTTCTTCACACGTTCCTTGTGAGCTCCTGTGAAGGCAGGAGCTGTTTATTCAACTACAAACCCAGTGCCCAGTACACAGTGGGAATGGGATAAAGACTTGAGTGAGTTATAAGTAAATTTCAAAAAAAAGAAGTATTTTTACCCCACCTCTACTCCCATCCAGAGGAAGTTCCTGTCATGGAATTAATTCTTCCTTAAGGAAACCAGTTCTTCTACAGAAAATCTTCAGTGTTGGTATTTTCTTTTCTTTTTTAAAATTTTACTGGCGTAGAGTTGATTTACAATGTTGTGTTGGTTTCAGGTGTACAGCATAGTGATTCAGTTATACATATACATATATTCATTCTTTTTCAGATTCTTTTCCCATATAGGTTATTACGGAATATTGAGTAGAGTTCCCTGTGTTACGCAGTAGGTCCTTGTTGATTCTCTATTTTATATATAATAGTGTGTGTATGTTAATCCCAAACTCCTAATTTATGCCTCCCCGCTACGTTTCCCCTTTCGTAACCATAAGTTTGTTTTCTAAGTCTGTGAGTCTGTTGCTGTTTTGTAACTAAGTTCATTTATATCATTTTTTAAAATTAGATTCCACATGAGTGATATTATATGATATTTGTCTCTGTCTGACTTACTTCACTTAGTATGATAATCTCTAGGTCCATCCATTTTGCTGCAAATGGCATTATTTCATTCTTTTTTATGGCTGAGTAATAGTCCATTGTATATATGTACCACATCTTCTTTACCTGTTCCTCTGTCCACGGACATTTAGGTTGCTTCCCTGTCTTGGCTATTGTAAATAGTGCTGCAGTGAACATTGGTGTGCACGTATCTTTTCAAGTTATGGTTTTGTCCAGATATATGGCCAGGAGTGGGATTGCTGGCTGATATGGTAGTTCTATTTTTAGTTTTTTAAGGAACCTCCGTACTGTTCTGCATAGTGGTTATACCAATTTACATTCCTACAAACAGTGTAGGAGGGTTTCCTGGTACTTTCTTTTCAATGTGTGTGTGTGTGTGTGTGTGTGTGTGTGTGTGTGTGTGTTTTCTACACATTCACTTAATACATAGTTGATTAGGCTAATTTAAAATTCATCTAAGAAAGTTTAGTTATAAAATATGTTCCCTTGTAATATCCATAACAAACTGATGATCTGAAATATTTTACTTTGAACTTTAAGTAAAGTATGCCAATAATTTTATCTTTTAAAGGTAATGATACCAAATATAGCAAAAATTGAGTGTTTTTTTCCCTCAGAAATGAAGTAAGTATATAAAATTACACATTGTTGCCTTTGGCCCTGACCTAGGAGCAAATAGACTGAAAAGCATGGTTTTCTTTATTGTAGGATATTACCCAGGCAGAAGTTAAGCAGATTTGACTGGTAAACTGTTTGGAGGAAAGCTAGCACTGTTTAAGATGCATTTTTTGGCGGGGGGGGGGGGGGGTGTGGGGAGACACCAATTATAGAATTTATTAAAGGATTACAAATTTTTTTTTTCTAAAGTGAAGTACTGCGTGCCAAAATTTTAAATGTCGGTAAATGCAGACAAATAGAAAATCCGTAAATTCTTGTGGCTTTATCCAATCACAAACGCTGTTAGCATTTTTATATCATTTCTTTCTCACAATAATTCTCACTAAATGATTCTCTAATTATTCACTAATAATTTCTCACTAAATAATTTGTTTGGGGCACCCTCTTTTAACAAAGTGTGAATGGTGTCCTGCTTTTGTGTAGGTCCCTGATCTAGGTACTATGTTTTACACGTCACTCGTCAATTCACTCATCCATCCTAAGTATTATTTTCTACCCACCACCTATCAATGATCACATGCCCTCCTTAGCCCTGCCATAAGCATGCAGTTTATCTGAGACCGTGCATACACACCCCCAGATGTCCTGGTGAAATTAGCTTTTATGCTGTGTCAACTTGTGTGGAATTTACTTACGACCACTCTGTTCCCTGAAAGGTTTAAAATGTATTCTAGAACACAGGCAAGGTGTGAAATCAGGTTTTTCACAGGGCACAAAAGCCACGACTAGGTGAGCCAGGAGAAGGGCCAGTATCTGAGCCTCCATGCATTGAATTAAGGTAATAATTACTTCAACAGTAATGATTAATAGGAAAGTGCTTTGGAAGGAATCTCAGGAATCTATAGTGTAAAGCGCAAAGCAGTCTGATGATCTCTTTTTGATAAGGTGCTGTGGTCCCCGGTCATTAACCCGCCTGTTCTTCCCTCCTGTAGTGATGAATCACCAGCACCAGCAGCAGATGGCATCCAGTTCCCTGAGCCAGCAGAGTCACCCTCCTCAGAACCCCCCAGCAGGGCTCATGAGTATGCCCAACGCGCTGACCACGCAGCAGCAGCAGCAGCAGAAACTTCGGCTTCAGAGGATCCAGATGGAGAGAGAGAGAATTAGGATGCGTCAAGAGGAGCTCATGAGGCAGGTATGGCCTTCGGTGGGACCTGGTGGAGGCTTCGTGGCCTTTGGTGGCAAGGCTAGTGGGTAGGTATCTACTTGCCATCGCATTAAAAGCCCAAAGCGCTGCTTCAAACTTCCAACGTCTATTTGCACTGTCTTGAGAGCCAAACGTAGATGAGTACAAAGACTAGCTGTATCAGCATGGCTGCCTGTGGCTTTCACTGCTAATCACTAGAAGGAGAGGAAGAATACGTTCCAGTTATTTATTACTGTGTAATACATTATCAAAAAACTCAGTGGCTTGAAACAATAGCCATTGTATTATATCACGCCATTTCGTGGTCAGGAATTGGGGCAGGGCTCAGCTGGACTGTTCTTGCGCTGTACGTGATTTTGACTGAGGTCACTTAACGGTGGTCGACCGGTGGGTAGCCTGGCCTGGAGGGTCCAAGGTGGGTTTACTCAAGTGTGTGGCACCATGGAAAGGGCTGCTGGAAGACTGAGCATAGCTAGGACTAAAAGCTGGAGTATTTGCCCACGGCATCTCTAGCTTGGCAATCTCAGAGCGGTGGGACGTATCACATAGCAGCTTGGGTCTCCCCAAGAGAATGTTCTAAGAGACAGGAATTGAAAGCTGCCAGGGTCTTGGGCCTGGCTCTGGAAACTGCCACAGAGTCAGTTCTTCCATATTCTCTTGGACAGAGCAGTCACAGCACACCCCTCCACCCCCAGTTAGAGCAGATAGCAGAGGGGATGTTCCACGGAAGAGATGACAAAGAATCTGCAACCATCTTTGATCCATCGTGGAGCATGAGAAAAAGAAAGGAAAATGTTTTGCATACAGACTCTGATAGAGTGCTCTGCGAAACCCCCTGGGCTTTGATCAGGCACTTAGTGCCATTTCCTCATTCAGTCAGTCAGTCAACAGAGTGTGTGTCCTCTGTGAGTCAGGCTCAGGGCCTCACTTCACAAAATAAAGAAAAGAAAATCCATGAAGGAGCCCACAGTGTTCTCCCTGCTTCAGTGGCTTGGTCTGTGCAAAAGCAGAATTCTCTTCTGTGTTGCTAAGCTAATGCAGCCCATGCTTTCAGGTCTCATAAATTTTGCTGGCTGCATTTTGGGGAGGAAGGCTTCAGTTTATTGTTTTAATTCTTCAGACTTTGCCTTATGACTCACATGAAGCAAGATACACGGGTAGCTTCCTTTCCATGTGGACGGAAATGAATAGTTTTAACTGTTCCAGAAAGCTTTCTTCCAGGGGGCTGGGGGTATTAGGGTAAACACGATTTTTTCTTTTAGTTATATCTGATACTTTCAAAAATATACATTGACTGCCATAGGTAAATAATGTATTTCTCATCAAATAAATTCTAAAATATAAAGTGTCTACACTGTATGAAGTTTAAAAAACATGATGAATTAAAAGAATTCCTTATACATAGCCTTTGAAAATGTGGGAAATGAATATAAATTGTGCTTTGTTGTTCTGTTGAACTAGCCTCTAAATTTGAGGAATACAACTTTGTAATATAACCATCGTTGTGCTTTTTTTACCCTGAGGATTTATGTCTGAACTTTCACGGTTATTTCAGGGTAGCATTTGTTTATACTGTTTTTAGATATACAGTATCATGTTTCTTAGCAGGAAATGATTGTATTATGGTTTTCTGTCTTTGGATAATAATTCTATTTGGAATAATTTATCTATTTTATAATATAGAGTAATATAAATAGTATTATAGTAGCATTTATAAGTTTTAATGTTTTTTTTTCCCCCGCAAAGAATGACTCGTGTCTCAGTTTCTGCCTCGCTCTGTGTTTCTCTTTCCCCTACCCCACCTCCTCCTTTCCCACAGAAAGTATTTCTGAAAAGGGGTGGAGAAAAGTGCCCCAAATTGTTTCCTTTATTCCAACCATAGGTGCCTTTGAACCAGAATGTTAGTATTGATGGTTCATATTACAGAAATACCAACCAAGTTCCTTAAATGCTGATCCCTAGAGGCTGTGGAACTTGGAGTATTTTGCTGCATGACAGCGTCGACTCCACTGTACAGGACCTCGGGGAGGAACGCTGTCCAGATTTGCTCCCAGAGTCTCCTGTAGTTCAGCTTTGAACGTGTGAGCTTGTGTGTGTGTGTGTGTGTGTGTGTGTGTGTGTGTGTGTGTGTGGTTAGAGGAGGAGAAGAAGGTGGAATGGATTGTTCTGATGTCTTTTTATCTTTATTATGGATACAGGAAAAAAGGTCTAAAGAGACTTTTTTAAGTCGTGGCAGACGTGTTCCCCATCCAGCAGCAGCCTGATACTCAGGGTCAAAGATATTGTTTAAGGCCATACAGTAAATGGTGTCGGAGTGTTTGATGACAGTGGCATTTGCCAAGATGTCTGATTGTTCAGGTGTGGATTAGTATGTGTATCACCTTTGTGGGGTTTTTTTTTACTGCTTTCTTTTGGTGCTTTGCCCTTAAGCCTCACTATTTGCACTTAAGCCAGGGTGGGGCAGGGAAACGGATTGGAAGTAAAAGTGATATTTGGCTCACCTGTTTAGCCGCCTTCCAGCACCTGGTAGGAAGGTAGAGGGACGGAGGCAGTGGTGGTCCTGATGAGCTCTGAAGATTGTCTGTGCCATTTGTTCTTTCTGTCCCACTCCCTGTTCTATGTAGTCAACAACTTCCTGAATATCCTTTGCTTTCTGGGCACTTTGTAATTCCCCTGGCCTTCCTCTAGTTTGCAGGAGGGCCCTAGCTGTCCAGCCTGTCTTCTTGAAGTCCCTGCCCAGCAGGCAGGCCCTGACCTTCCTATCAGGGGAGAATTTCTGGGAGAGAGGCCCCTTCCTAGGCTCCATCTTTATGATAGGAAAGGAGGTTGGTAAATTTTAATAAGTAGAATGAATTTGTTCCTAATTCTTGGGAAGTCATCAGTACTCTGTGTATATATATATATATATATATATATATATATATATATATATATTTTTTTTTTTTACGGTACGCGGGCCTCTCACTGTTGTGGCCTCTCCCACTGCGGAGCACAGGCTCCGGACGCGCAGGCCCAGCGGCCATGGCTCACGGGCCCAGCCGGACCGGGGCACGAACCTGTGTCCCCTGCATCAGCAGGCAGACTCTCAACCACTGCGCCACCAGGGAAGCCCATTACTCTGTATATTTTTATCATTGTTAAATATATGATAAATGTGAAAGGTCCTTATGAGTTATATGCCATGTAAATATTATTTTATTTTTCCTTTTTCTTCTTCTTCTTCATCTCCTTCTCCCTCTTGTTCTTTTTTCTGTTTCTGTGCCATTGTTCCTCCAGGCATGTAGTCTGATGTTGTGCTGTGGAGAAAACAATTCCTCGGTTCTCGTTCCACAGTCTGACGTACACCTCACAATGCCGAGGGCTCAGATGTTAACTTGTCACTGAAATCATGCCAGAGATATTAACAAATGAAGTTGAGGAAAGTCTGATTACAGATCTGAAGTGAACCTCCATTATTTCAGGATGGAAAATTATTTTTTTTCATTCCTTCTTTTATCTCTTCATTTGTTTATTCACCCAACATTTATGTTGTGGGAAATACTAAAAAGATAAGTGGGACACGGCTGCCTTCAGATAACTTACATTTTAGCAAAGGACACAAAATGATGAACTCTAATCCAGATTGGTGGCCAGAAGGATAAATTCAAACCATTCCTTACTTCGTGGGGTCCCAGTGCTGCCATCTTTCACTTTCATAGCTGGAGCGGGGACCAGATGCACCAGAGCCCAGAGTTCTGTGAAAATGAGCATAAGGTGCTTCTTTCTTTCTTTTCCTCATTCCCACAGGCCAACAGAACTCTGATCAAAGGGCCGGTGAGGTTTGGTATCTCCCCTGATTAGGAATCTTTTGAAGTAGAAGAGGTTTGTTAAAAATGATCCCTACAATTTAGCATTGGCTGCTGTAGCAACAGAGTTGAACTGCTTGTATCTGATAATTGATGAATTATCTCAGAATGTGGCAGGTGCTCCAAGGGCTGGGGTGCCACGAGCCCAAGGGGATCCCAGCCAGGTCTGCAGTACGTGGCCTTATTAGGAAAGTGGAACTTTCTCTGCTTTCGGCATCTGTCACAGACATTATGGAGAGTGAATTCTCATGAAAGACATTCTCCGTTGTCCGTGATAATCAGTTTTATTTTTGCTAAGTTTTCCAAAACGCCGTGAAGCGGTTTCAGGCTCATCTAAGAAACGGCAACCCTAGCAAAGAAAGCAATTCTCAGTTGAAGATGTACTTCCTGCTACCTTCACATTAAAAAAAAAAGTTAGAATTCAGTTTATGAAGTTTTTTTAAGTAAAAAATCATTTTTAACTTTTAAAAATATAATTTAGTAGCTTTTTTGTTTGTTTTCTCTGACTGAGATGAGAGAAAGCATTTTACTAACTGAAAGAATTCAGACTCAAAAGACTTCATAATGGGACTTCCATGGCGGTCCAGTGGTTACACTCTGCGCTTCCACTGCAGGGGGCACCGGTTCGATCCCTGGTCGGGGGACTAAGATCCCGCATGCCTCGCAGTGCAGCCAAAAAGAAAAAGGAAAAAGAAAAAAGACTTCACAGTGTATGATTCCATTTATATGACATTCTGGAAAGGGCAAAACTATAGGGACAGAGAACAGATGAGTGGTTGCTACAGTTAAGGATCGGGGAGGGGCTGCCTCCACAGGAGAGGCACTAGGGGGTTTGTGGGGGATGACACAGTTCTGTGTCTTGCTTGCAGTGGCTGCTTCACAACTGTATTATGTATTTGTCAAAACTTAGAACTGTACAGTTTCACAGAGTGAATTCGACTCTAAATAAAGATAATAATAAAGTAAAAGTGTCGCACAGAAAGGACAAAACACATTCATTGTAGTAAATGTTTAAAATAATCAAAACCAGGAAAGAATGTATGCATCACTTATACTCTTACCTAAAGAGAGCAGCTATGAAGATGTTGGTGATTTCTCTCCAGTCTTTGTATGTATCCATGTGTATTTTGTTTTTTAAAACAAAATTGGTAGTAGAGAATACTACTTTTGTTATCTCTTTTTCTTAATATATTGGGAAGTCATTTATTTATTCTGTATCAGCCATGGAAGTTGTGCTGTGAGTTTGGACATATCTATTCTAAGCTGCCTGGAATCCTTTCTCCAACGTTTCTGGACATAAATTTTTAAAATACTATGAGCCACACGTGCCCACAAGACTATAGATTATTCTGCTGTTACAGCTTAAAAACCAGCACAGTATTTGCTCAGTATCATAAAGGGCATGTTTACAACTTTACCGGAGGAAATGGAAAATTTGAGTAACTCGTAAGAAATTGTGAAACAGGCTTCGCAGTCCCTATTTACCCCTCTGAAAGAACAAGTCCTTGACATAAAAACAGACTCTTGGCTTTATCTGAGGAGAGTATTTCGTTGTATTATTCATTTAAATATGAAGCTGGGGGACCTTCTGCCTCAAAGATGATTTTAACCTCGAGGACTTCCCGTCAGCGTCCAGGGCCTGGAAGAGTCTTCAGTGAAGAAGCCTTCGCTCCCTCTGCGTTGTTGGGAAATGGTTATTATTCCCAGGCAGACTCAGCACTGCTTTTACCCCCATCCTTCCCTTAATTGAGGCTCAGTGGACAGGAGAAAGCAGCTTGTTAAACAAAAATGCTGACTAAGCCCGGCCTCTGGTTGCCAGGGCAACAGGGACAAGGGGAGAGGGCTTGGGCAGGAGGCCTCAGAATTCTTTGGGCAGGTCTCACAGATTTTTGTTGGGCTTGACAACCACTACCGGGTCTGGCCGGCCAGCTGGCCGGCCTCTGGCAGCCATTCCTGACCGAGGGCCCGGGGGAGGGACACACCCGGCTGCTCGTCCAGGGAAGGTTCTGAGGTCTGTTTTTTGTCATGTGAAGAATAGCTATTTAGAGACGTTAAAAAGTGTCATATCATAGCCTAAGTCGTGGCTGCTTCATAGAGTCTTGCCTTCAGCACCTGGGGCTATAATTTCCTTTTAGAAAAGCATTTCAGAGAATTAGGTTTCAGGATTGACTGCAACATCAGAGGTCATGTTGTCCACCCAGGATGTGGATCCCCGTAGAGTAACCTGGCTGTCTACGTTCATTCATTCATTTGTTCAGCATGCTCTAGGCACTAAATGCACAGCAGTGAACGAATAGGCTTGGTCCCTACCCTCAAAGGGCTTCCATTGTAACTGCTGTCAGTGTTCTATTTGCCTACAAGTCCCAGAAATAATCCATTTTCTGATAAATACCAATTCTTTTAAAAGGGACCCAGGGCTTCCCTGGTGGCGCAGTGGCTGAGAGTCCGCCTGCCGATGCAGGGGACATGGGTTCGTGCCCCGGTCCGGGAAGATCCCACATGCCGCGGAGCGGCTGGGCCCGTGAGCCGTGGCCGCTGAGCCTGCGCGTCCGGAGCCTGTGCTCCGCAGTGGGAGAGGCCACAACAGTGAGAGGCCCGCGTACCGCAAAAATAAATAAATAAATAAAAGGGACCCTTTTGAAAGATATTATAAATCAAACACATTTAAATTATTTATTTATTTTTAAACATTTTTATACAGTTTTAAAAAAATTTGTATTGAAATACAGTTGATTTACAATGTTGTGTTAGTTTCAGGTATACAGCAAAGTGTTCAGTTATACATATATATATATATATATTCTTTTTTAGATTCTTTTCTATTATAGGTTATTACAATTTTTAAATTCATTTTTAAAGGGTTTTTCATTTACAGTTATTACAGAACATTGGCTATATTCCCCATGCTGTACGATCCATCCTTGAGCCTGTCTTATTCCCAATAGTTTGTACCTCCCACCCCTCATCTGTGTATTACCCCCAACCTCTGTACAGGTAACCATTACCTTGCTCTCTATACCTGTGAGTCTGCCTCTCTTTTGCTATATTCACTATTTGTTGCATTTTTTTAGATTCCACATATAAGTGATATTGTACATTATTTGTCTTTCTCTGTCTTATTTCACTTAGCATAACACCCTCCAAGTCCATCCATGCTGCTGCAATTGGCAACATTTTGTTCTTTTTTATGGCTGAGTAGTACAAACACATTTTTTTAAATGGAGGCTCACCAGGTTTGCACAAATGCAAAGCAGCTTCATATTTCGGATCTTGATAAGATCAGAGGTACGAAGAAATATTCCACCTCGAAATCCATTCAGCTATTTTTCTTAAGAGGAGACTATCTAAATTATATAATGTTTTCCTTAATTCGATTCTAAAGGATAACAGAGATTATGGAGCAACACAGGATTGCTATATGCATCCTTAATTAAAAGAGCATCAGACAGGCCATGGATAACAATTATGGACTCAACAAATGTCTTCCCCGAAGTGTCAGAGTTTCGACAGTCTGAGTCTGGCAGCTGAGCTTGTGTGATGAGGTATTTCCAAAAGGGAGGCTCCAGGAAATGTGACAGTGAATTTCTAGAATCCCTTAGCACAGAGTTAAAAAGAAATTTACACTGGGCGTGTTTTTTTTGTTTTTGTTTTTGTTTTTTTTTTTTCCTTATAAAGAAGGTAAATAATTCAGTATTCTGCCTCTGAAGTCCGGGGAAGTTTCGGCAGAGAGAGCAACTTCTCTGCACCAGAATAACTGTTTTAATGTTAGGATTTCAAAATATTGTCTTTTTTTTTTTTGTCTTTCATTTGTTTCTACTCACCCCACCCTTTCTAATTAAAACAGTACAATCTTCCATTTTTGTAGTATCCCTGGCCACACACACCTAAATCAAGCAGGCACCCTCAGAAGAGGTTATTGTCTTTCCTTTCAAGTACATTCCAGGAGGGCCAGGGCTGGCTGGCGGGAGGCGCTCCTTTAGCCCGGGATGGACAGGGCTGCAGGATGCTTTCAACTGCTGTTGACTTTCTCACCTCCTCTCTTGATTTATTCCACAGGCAGGCTGCAGGCCAGTGGGGAGCTGGAAGGAAAGGAGGTTTGAGGTTTGCTTCCAGGAACACCTTCCTCTTACAGATGGGCCTTTGTCTTTCACACCCCTCCAGCTATTTGGCACACCACCCCCTCCCCCAGCCAGTAGGAGAGGGTGCTTGTAAACCCGCATGTAATTATTCGTTTTAGGGAGCTAGATGGAAGACCACAAACTCTGAAAGAGATTCTCAAGCCTTTATTTTGCAACAGTCTTTCCACCCCCAGCTTGGATGTAGAGAAAAAATAAAGTTGTGGTGGAGCAGGGTAGGGGTGAGGTTACCAGGGGCAGCTTTCCAGATCTTTCTGAAATTGGCCTTTAAAATCTGAACTTATAACTTTGCTGGATGTGCTTGTGAATTCCCAGGACACTAGCTCCACCCTTATACGTTGAAAAGGATCAGAGACTATGTCCAGTTCCATCTCTTTTCCAATTCAGAGAGGGAAACTGTGTTCAGGACAGTGAAACAGGCCACTTCATTAAATCCTCTAAACTGCCCGAAGGAGGGGGGTTGGTATTTCTGTTTTATAACTGGGAAAACAAGCTCAGAGAAATGAAGTAACATGCCCAAGTCCTATAGCCAGTAGGTGAAAGGGCTGAAAATTTGAGGTCTGCCGACCTCAATCTTTGGCTTTCCTCATAGTGTAGTGGCTACGACAACAGACTCTGGGGCCAGATCCTGGGAAAGTTGCTTAGTCTCTCTGTGCCTCAGTGCCCTCATCCATAAAATGGAGACAGTTGGGTTGTCAGGAGGATGAAATGAGGTATAGTATGTTAAAGCACTTAGGGCAGTGCTTCACAAGTAGTAAGTGATACGCAAGTATTAGCTAACATCTCCACCTCCTAAAACATTTAACACCATGAGTTAAGTAGCTCATTCTAGTAACTGCCTCACTGTGCCAGGTTCTTGATAAATATGCTTTTTAATCTTTATAACAGCCCAGCAAGATAAATCTTATGTCTTTTTTTTTCTTTTCTTTTTCTTCAGATGAACAAACTGAAAGGTTAAAAATGTACTCCAAAATGTTATAGCTAGGGAGTAGCTCAGCTGGGATTTGAGCTTTCATCATTCTGAATCCAAGGACACTTTTTCTCCTGTGCCAAGGCCTGGTCATATCCAGTAGCATTTAACCCTCAACAACTGCTTGAAAATTCCAGTGGCCAGTAGCCCAGAGAATTGAGAAGCAGCCAGTTCTATCACTGAACGAACTACTAACTACAAAGCCCTCCATCAGATCTGCCTCCAGGCTGGGGTGGAAGGAATCTTCCTTCTTCCACGTGGCAATCAATAATAGTTTGAGAGCCATGGTGTGCCACAAGTGTCTCTTAAACAGTCCCCTTGCTTCTTCGTAGGACATGACACTCTGACCGCTCCCTATCCTGATTTTTCTCCTCTGGTCACTCTTTGTAAAGATCGTGACAAAGTGTAGAACAATCTCCCCCTGCACATGGAGACTGGTAGGTCTAGAGAAGGAGTGCAGACGACTTGAGTTGGAAAGAAGGTTTGGAGCATGTAGATATCGGGGAGATGGACCCCATGAGGCTTGGCCCTTCTGCATCATTTTCTGTTGGAGTCTGTCTCCCCCTCTAGAATCCTTGAAGAGGCAGGACACTGTCTGTATTTTTCATTGCTGTATCCCTGTTGCCGAGAACTGTACTGGGCACCTGGTAGTCTCCATAGTATCTTTTTTTTAACATTTAAATTTAATTAATTAATTTATTTTTGGCTGTTTTGGGTCTTCGTTTCTGTGCGAGGGCTTCCTCTAGTTGTGGCAAGCGGGGGCCACTCTTCATCGGGCCTCTCTCACTGTCGCGGCCTCTCTTGTTGCAGAGCACAGGCTCCAGATGCGCAGGCTGAGTAGTTGTGGCTCACGGGCCTAGCTGCTCCATGGCATGTGGGATCTTCCCAGACCAGGGCTCGAACCCGTGTCCCCTGCATTAGCAGGCAGATTCTCAACAACTGCGCCACCAGGGAAGCCCTCTCCACAGTATTTTTAAAAAATAAATACAGGAGCAAATGAATGAATTGTTGTGGGGACTGAGGGAGACAGTTGACTGAGATTTGGAGCTGGGAGAAGGGGTGACGGCATTAGGAGAAAGCTTGACGTCAGCAGGAAGAGCTGCTTTGGGGCTGGGTGAGGAGTGTACTGTGAGACATGGAGTTTCAGACCCCAGCTGGATGCTTTATTTTGGACTTCAGGGGTGGGAAAGGGGCAGGTAGTGGTTTGCTGTGGTCATGGTTGTCAGGGAAGGCATCCTGGGAAAGGTGATGTAACAGAACCCCTAAGGATGGGGGGATATGTCTTGATGAAGAGGGACCCAAAGTACCGAGGACTTCAGGAAACTGAAGACTTGTTTGGGAGGATAGGGTGGGTGGGAGTGGAAGGGACACTGGGAAAGAATCTTGCTGAACTGGAGTGGAGGTGGGAGATGAGACAGACCAAGGGGCTCAGGTGTGTCTCCAGCTTAGCATGTGTTATCCTGCCTGCACTGGTGGGAGCTGGGGAGGGAGCACAGGGTTAGGGCAGCTGCACTGCCAGCTCTGAGTTGGAGACCTGAGTCTTGTCCTAGACCAGCCTTGTTCAACTGTCCCCCTGTTTCCACATCAGTTCACTTAGCCCAGTGCCCCATCTGCAGCCTTTGCTTCCGCTTCTCCTTCAGTCTTGACTCCTCCATCTTGGTCAGACTAAAGTCAGGTGTTTGCCTTTCATTTCTGCCCGGGCAAGGGCAGTGGAGGTCACGTGGCAGCCAAAATCATACTGCGTCTGGGGTTTAATTTTATACTTAAATTTAGTTTCTTTTTTTTTTCTTTTTTAAATAAAAATCCTCCTTTCTTTGGATGGGGACGTGTTAGTGAGATTAGTTCTTTTATTTCCAAACCTTAGATTTTGTATTGCTGTTTCAATTTATGAACAGAAATAGGAAACTGTTTTCATTCAAAAAAGGCTAGACCTTTAAAAATTCTAAATTTGGGGATTTCTCTGGTAGTCCAGTGGTTAAGACTACAAACTTCCACTGCAGGGGGTGCAGGGTCCATCCCTGGTTGGGGAAGTTGCACATGCCATGCAGTGTGGCAAAAAAAAAAAAAAAAAAAATCTAAATATGGAACTATTATAAAACATAATTGAGTGAAATGAAACTTCTCACCATTCTCCACTTATATTAAAAATCAATTTTATGTTATACAAAAAGGTTTACAAACCGCTCCTTGGTAAAATTTTTAAAAAGTTATATTTTTAGCCTTGCTGACTCATGATGAACTTCACATTTGGTGTAATCCTTCCAAGGTGAAAGTTGGCCAGAAAAAGTTGTCAGACCACTCAAAGTGGGTCAGTTCCATGTGGTAGTGTGACTTTTAAGATTGTTTATTTTTGTTTTTGTTTTATTTTCTGGGATTGGAATACAGAGCATAAGACGATAATAATACTTAGTTAACATTTATTAAGTGATCTCGTGTGCCAGCACTGCTCTAAGTACCCTATATGTGTTACCTCATTTTATCACCACAGCTGCCCTATTGGGTGGATGCTGTTATTATCCTCACTTTACCAATGGGGAACAAAGAAATTAGATAACTGGCTGGGAGATGGCATGGCCAGGGTTCAAATCCAAGCATTTGGCCCTGGAATCCCTGCCCATGACCACTCTGCCCTCCTGCCCATCTCCTGTGTTGGGAGCAGGAGAAACACCGTGGGATCATTTCATTAGGATGGAGTTTGAGCCTGGTTAGTTGGGATCTATACAGTAGACTGTTGTTTTACTCATACTTGTGGTTGAAGATGAGAATTGAATGATCTTAGTTAAGTTTTCCTTTTATTATTAATTATAATTTAAAATATTTCCATTTGAATTCCAGCAATATTTTTCATTTCTTCGTTGAGTGAATATTTTATCAAGTGCCCACTCTATGCCTGGGTTGTTATACACAGTGGGGATACAGAAGTGAACATGACAAATAAGGTCCCTTTCCTCTCTTTACATTCTAAAGAGAAAGACAGACGGTAAATATATAAGTTGCCATCAAGAACACTGAATGTAATCTCTGACGAGATGGCATCTGTTGGGACAGACATCAGTGAGGGAGTGAACTTCAGGACGATCTGAGGAGAGTGTTCCAAGCAGAACGAACAGTGGGAGCAGATGCCGGAAGTGGGAGGGGCAGTGGGGAGGGAGTGAAGGAGTGAGGAGGTCCCGTCTGAGACAAAGGAGGAGACGTGGACAGGGCTGTCAGGCAGGTTTTGTGGGCCACCGTCCAGGTGGGATAGGGAGCAGGTGGGTTTGGAGCCAGGGGCCAACATAACCTTCACAGTGGCTGCTGTGACTTAAGAATAATCTTAGAGTAATCTCGAAGAAAGTGTTGCCCCCTCGGAAAAGTTTCTAACTCAGACTGGCCTAATTTATATTGCAAAGTTAGTTTTCAGGTATATTCAACACCTTTTCTGTATTCTCTCTCCCAAGTTAGTCATTCGGAGGCGAAAATGATAGTGCGAGCCCCCTACAGGCAGAACAGAGCATTGCCTCTTATGATGCCGAGGGGGTCAAGTCCTCAAAGTAGTTAGGGAAACATCGATGCTGAGGAATGGAACTTCAGTTATCTCTCATTTTAAATAGAGGGGACAGACGTGAAATGGCACCATGAAACATTTTCCCTGATATATAATAGTATAGGTTCTTCCAGCTTTGGTTATTATAAATAGTTCTTTTGAATTTCATTTATATATTTAGCCACACACAAGCATTCTTTTAAAATGCATATTGTATCTATTTGACCTATTCCCAGAGTAATTTAAATGAAGAGGAAAGCTTAAAATATCAGAAACTAGATATTTTTCTTATAATTTAAACGTTTTATTTTCATATGATGTATCATTAGAGATGACAAATAATTCATATATACATTGTATCTATATTTTTTTCCCCAGTGAAGTTCCAGAAATGATTCTTATTATATTGAAATGCAGACCACCTGGAAACTGCAAATTCAACTAGTGTTCTTAAGATATATGGTGATAAAATTGTGTCACATGTAAAGAAATGCAGCAGTCTCTTCAAGCTGTATGTTTAAATGGGTATCCGTTTAGGGGTACACTCCACATTTATTCAGAAAGTTTGGAGAATTGGAATATTCTAGTTACAGTTGATTTTTTTGGTTAATGAAGGTTATTGCCCAAAGGATCTTTGCATTTACAGTTTATAAAGGACTAGAAATTATATCATTGACTAGCTGTCTTCAGACTGTGTGTATGAGTCTGTTTGAGAGGTTGGTGGCCTCTGTGCTCTTCACACCAGGTCCAATCCCTGTTATTCTTGTGTGTGAGGCCTCCGGGTAAGCTTTGGTTGGAAGATAAGATTTCTAATGCACACTGCCTACCACATAAAAACAACTATAGGAAATAATTCAGTTTTTCTAGATTTAGTCAGACGGTACTTCCAAGATTGAGATTAAAATCCCCCTTAAAAAAAAAAAACTCCATTTTTTGGTTTGCTTTTTACAGATTACTGAATAAAATTTGTTAGTTAAGTATTTGGTTATTTGCAATCCAAATGAACAGAGGTGAACCAAGAGCCCTGTCTAGACAGGGTATTTATTTCAGTATAAGTTGACAATGCAGTTTCTTATCAATCAGGTCTTCATGGTTTATAAGAGTTATGCTACCATAACTCCTCAGAACAGTATAATGAACTCTAATAACCGAAAGTTTTTATGGCCGATGATTTCACTAGACTTGTCTAGACAGCAGTTATTCTCTAAAATCATTGTGTGTCAGGGCTGGAAGGGATCTAACACAGACACTGTAGCTTAGATGGTCTAAATATTCTGTTTGCCATTGTAGCCATGGTTTTGGGGTTTTGAGGGATGGTGAGACCAGTGATTCAGCCTGCGTAGTGGGAAACCGATAGGCATAAATATGCCGAGGGCCTAACTTTGGTTTTGGATGCATGTATAAATATATAAAAGTATTATTCTCTGGAAACAGCAGCAAATTTGAAAGGAATTTGATGTCTGGTCATGTTTGTCAAAATGGGAGAGACTCCCTAGAGGTTGTATTTAGAGAAAGTAATTGCAGTCAGATTTGTAACCTTTTGGATTGACTCTCCTTGGCAAAGTAGTGCTAGCTTAAAAAAATGCTAGTGTTTTAATTTTTGCTAATGAAATCCACGTGCTATCGAATAGTTAATCGTCAGTGGGATTTGGATTGCATGTGCATGGTGCCCCAAACTTCAGCCATTTTAGTCAACAAAATAATTAGTAACATAGAAAAACTGATTGACTAACAAGCTTTTAAACTGGTTGTTCTGCTCTCCTGGTTATTATTGATATCAAACTGCCAGATGTGACAATGCAGAGCCAGAACTCTGTAATCCCACTGCTTTACTGGCCTATAAGCGGCAAAGACCAGAATGTACCTGCTAGTCCAGAGGAGTCCAGCTGCTTTGATTGACTTAGATTTGGTCTGAGCACCTGGGGTAAAAATAGTCTTGTCTCTGAGAAAGTGTCTTGAGAGGCCCTTATATGATTTGGGTTTTTTTTGGTGGGGGGTGGGTGGGTACAGGCCTCTCACTGTTGTGGCCTCTCCCGTTGCGGAGCATAGGCTGCGGACGCGCAGGCTCTGCAGCCATGGCTCATGGGCCCAGCCGCTCCGCGGCATGTGGGATCTTCCCGGACCGGGGCACGAACCCGCGTCCCCTGCATCAGCAGGCAGACTCTCAACCACTGCGCCACCAGGGAAGCCCTGATTTGGGTATTTTAAGCAATTGGATGGGTTAGATAGTTGCTATGTAAGTGCCTTGAGGGCAAATATTGCATGAGCTTCTCATTAACTTTGTGAATGTGAGAAAGTGACTTATATCTATAAGATTTCTTCAGAGAAAGAACACTAATGATTTCCTGATGATTTTGATGTATGAGGAATAAACATAAAGCGCTTTTGTGTTTGGTGAAAAGTTTTTATGCGAAGCATCCTTTGCTCCGATCCTTATGACAATGAAAGAATCACTGTTGCCTCTCCCTCGGACTGTCACCTCTCTGTAGGAAGCCGCCCTCTGTAGACAGCTCCCCATGGAAGCCGAGACTCTAGCCACGGTTCAGGCTGCTGTCAACCCACCCGCCATGACTCCAGACATGAGATCTATCACTAATAATAGCTCGGATCCTTTCCTCAATGGGTAAGTCAACATTTTAGGGCCACTTATTTTTGCTTTCTTTATTATGTGGTTTACAGTATAACAGATCTTTGTTTATGTTGGGAAAAGCTGGGGAGCTTGGAGGATGGGGTTAAGATAGAGGGAGGATGTGGAGGTTTAAAAAATCTCAAATTCAAAAATTGTTGCTATGGCATGGAGTAAACCCCTAGTCAATAATTTGAAAATGGGGATGAACTTAACGATTTCAATGGGATGGTGTTGTATAGTAATTATTTAGAAGAATCTTGTGGTTTTATGTAGCCAACAGGGGATAAAAATCATGTCATATGGCAAATAAGGGAGCAACACAATTAAGAGGTGATGTTTGTGGCGAAATGTGAATAAGGTCTATAGTTTAGTTAATAGTATTATACATTGTCAATTCCTGGTGTTGATCACTGTGCTATGGTTGTGTACCATGTCCCTGGGGAAGCTGGGAACAGGATGCACAGGAACTCTGTACTCTTTTTACATCTTCTGTGTGATTCTAAAATTATTTCACAATTTAAAATTTTCATTAAAACAAAAAGGTGTTGTTTTAAAATATGAAATATATGAGCAGAAGGAAAAGGTGATTGAACCAGAAATATCTTCATGAGTAGAAGTAGTCAACCTTAATTGTAGCCTTTTAAACCCAAATAAAAGGCAGTATTCTATTTCCTGAGTCTTTTCTGCCCTTGCAGAGTCTTCTGGCAAACAAGCAAATACAGTTATGAAAGTTATTAAAAATAGAGAGATGAAAACAAACAGTAAGGGAAATAATGAAAGAAAGGCGTTTTTAAATGATTGATTTAAAACTACTTCAAACGTACAGAAGAGTATAAAGAATAACTTAAGATTTACCCGCGTACCCAACTCCCACATTTTGCATATTTCCATAGATCTTATTTTTTTTTGAATAAGTATTACAATTAATACTTAAACCCTTCCCCACCACCACTGAAATCCATTTCTTTCCCGTCTTCCCTCCCTAGTGGTAGCCACTATTTGGAAATTGTTGTGTATCCATCACACCCATTTTTTTTTTCTTTTTTCATCACACATATTTTTATATTTCTTATTGCCTGTTAATGTCTGTATCCAGAAACAATATTCAACTTCGTTTTCGGTTTTGAAAAAGTGTACATAAATGGTATCATTCTCTGTATGTAGAATGGTGTTCAAATTGTTATTTTGAGATGAAAAGGGAATCAGTGTCAATTTAGTATGAATGGCCAGGTTTTTTTTGCTTACAATTTATTAATTTCACTGACACAGGGATATATGTTTCAAAATTAAAAGGAAGTGCAAAGTCCACCTCCCTTTGTTATCTGAAGATCGGGCAGGTTGACAGAACTACACTAGTTGAGGATCTTCATGACTGTATTTTAATTTTGAAATTTTTTTCCGTCTTTTGCTCTGCAGGGGGCCATATCATTCGAGGGAGCAGAGCACCGACAGCGGCCTGGGGCTAGGGTGCTACAGTGTCCCGACGACTCCGGAGGACTTCCTCAGCAACGTGGATGAGATGGACACAGGTAGGAGCCAAGCCTGCGAGGCCTTGCAGTAGGTTTGCACTTTTAAATTGTCTCTTTAGTCATCTCAATTCGTTTTTTTTTTTTTTTTGGCTACACCGCTCAGCATGCGGGATCTTAGTTCCCTGACCAGGGATGCAGCCTGTGCCCCCTGCACTGGAAGAGCGGAGTCTTAACCACTGGACCGCCAAGGAAGTTCCCTAGTCCTCTCAATTCTAAAATCCAACGAGAGACACTTAACCTCAGCAACAACATAAACTAACAGCTGAAAAGCCACTGGAACCCAGGCACTATTAATAAACTCTAGCCCCTTCTCCATAGTTTATACAAATATAGTTTTTTTTTTTAATTCCAGGAGTAGCCTTTTATCTTATTTTGTTTTATTTATTTATTTTTAACATCTTTATTGGATCAAATATAGTTTTATATATGGGCACAGGATTTTAGTTTCTGCTTTTTTCTTCTCTCTCCCTCCCTCCCTCCCTTCCTTCCTTTTGTTTGTCCTTGCTTCATATAGCCCTTTCCTCACAATTACATTAACATACCACTGTCTGCTTTGCCATTCTTCCACAGTGGAATATTTATGCTTTTTTCTAGCTTTTGGTTGTAATGTACAGGCCACCAGTATGCAAATTTTTTCATGTCATTAACTGCATTTGGGAAGTAATTGGCAGTGGGCATTTGGAAAGTTAAGCAACTCAGAGGATTCTAAAATGTCAGCTCCAAATCCTAACATGGTAACAGTGTCCTCCCTCAGCAGTTAAATTTAACATAGTTCCTGGCCTGCCCTGCTTTCAGGCTAGGCCTCAGCTGGCTTCCCGGTTACCTCCTTTTCACCCTTTCTCTAGGAGCGATGCCTCCAAATTTGGTCTAGACTTAATTATCAAAGTCCTAAACTCCCAGAAGATATTCTGAAACCAAAATTAAATGACAGCTAACAACAAGGACCTACTGTATAGCAGAGGGAACTACCAATATCTTGAAATAACCTATAATAGAAAAAAAATCTGAAAAAGAATATCTATATAAATATCTATATCTATATAAATATCTGTATCTATATCTACATCTATAGATATACAACTGAATCACTTTGCTGCACACCTGAAACCAACACAACATTGTAAATCAACTATACTTCAATTAAAAAACAAACACCCTGAAAATGGACTTAAAAAAATTAAATAATAGCTGCTGTATCCCCTCTTTGGAGCTGTTCATGCAAGTTTCTCCTCCATCCTCACTGTTGAAAGAAAATCGTTCTGTGATGAAATGATTGCTTTCCCCAGTGCCCTTGTCCAGAGCGCCCGTGTTTGTTACCCTCTGCTCCTCGATGACTGCACCTTGTGCTCTAAAACTAAACGACTGCTCAGACAAAAGTCAAACTCGGCCAGAAGGTTGGAGCAGCTGTTCCGGGCTCTCCGTGCAGCCCGTCATCTACTTGTTGAGAGAATTGCACAGACTGTCTTGTGAGGAGTCACACAGGAATAGTTTGAACTGTTTGTTTTGTTATTCTTCAATTTATTACTTCAGCCTTCTCCCTCCCTTCCTGCTTCCCTCCCTCCCTCTCTTCATCCCTGTCTTTATTTTTCGGTGTGAGATTTATCTTGCCCTCTTCAGACCTGCCTGATGAAGTGGCTCCTTCCTGTGGTTAATAATTGTTTGCTTTCATCTTTTAAACACTGGGAAGCCAGTAAAGATAAAAAGCGAAGTTAAATAAGAAATGACTCAGGAGATCTAAATCCAAGCTTGACATTTAAAAATAAAAGAAGATGGATTCTATTCTATGGCTTTTTAAAATGACATTGAGTGGAGAAGTAGGGAATGTTTTTGAAGCCAAAATGTAGAATTAAGTGGTGTCCTGAAAAGAGCATAGTCATTGCAGTCAGGCAACCTGAGCTGGATCTTTGCTTCTCTACTTCTTAGTAATGACTTTGGGTAAGTGACATAACCTCCCAGGGGCCTCAGAATTTCTCACCGGTAAAGTAGGAGTAATGTGCTCATCTTGTAGAGTTGTGAGGGCTCATGAGGTCACAGAGCTTGGCACAAAGTTGTCTTCTCCTCTTCTCCTCCTTCTAAGAAGGATGAAGTAATGTACAAGTTGGTCTTGTTAACTGTTAGGGTTCCAGGTTAACCTGGTGTAGTGAGTGTCAGCCTGTTGGGTTTAGGGTCACATCTGTGAAGCCTTTATAGGGAGTGGGCATAAACCCCCTCAAGGGGAGAAATGTAATTACTTTTTCAGGAACAAGATGAGGAAAAGCTGAGCTCCAGTGTGGCTGGCAAAGATCTAGTAGATGCACTGATCACATGCTGACCACATGCTGAATGGGAACAAGCCAGCTGAACACTCCCTTTGCAAAATACACATGGAAACAACAGCTGGACATGGTGTGAGGACAGAGTAGAGGGAATAACAGGAGCAAAGGCTGGAAGTCATCCACCTTCCAGAATATTCTGCAATAATCACACCCTTTTAAGAATTGCTTGGTTTTTTTTGGTCTGTCCCACTTTTCACTCATTCATTCATTCATTTTTATTATCTATGCAGATATGCATCCTTTATATTTTAATTGAGGTATAGTTTCCGTATAATATTATATGTTACAGGTGTACCCTACAGTGATTCACAATTTTTAAAGGTTATACTCCATTTATAGTTATTGTGAAATATTGGCTATATCCCCCATGTTGTACACTATGCCCCACTTTTTAAATGGATAAAACTGCAAAGACCCCCAAAATTACTACGAGGTTGCAGAGTTGCTCCAAAGAGAGAGAGTTCAAGATTGTTAACCTTATTGAAGAACCTTAACTAGTCTCCTCATGCTTTCCATGCCCGAGGAGAAAGGATAAGAGGAATTCTTTAAAACAGAGAGATTTTATTTGGTTAAAAAATGATTTCTTGACTTATTAAAAAGTTAAAATGGGAAATCAGTAGAGATGAATAATTCTAACTGGAGATGAAGAAGAAAAGACATCCAGCACTTTAGATCGGCTGATTTTTCAGGGCAGATAGTTTTTTTAAGCCTCATTTCCATTTGTTACACTCTAGTGGGTAGAAAAAAGTTATTTTGGATTTTCTTTTCTAAACTAATGTTTTTCAAGTCAGTAACACAACAGCATTGAGGTCATGTTGAACTCGATTTAACTTTTAAAATGCTGCCTTTTGCAATGAAAATCCTATAAAATAGTCCTAAGAGTCATTGATATTTTATGAGTTATAGAAAAGCCATCAAGTTTTACTATCACCAAAATGCAAGTTTGAGTACTTTTCCCTCATCACTCAGAAAAATGTACTTTTTCTCCTTGGAAAATGCATATGGTTAAAATGAGTTTTCTCCTGTTTTGCTCAGAATAGTGAAATTCCTAAGCAGGCTTTTCAGGAAGGCTACCGTACTTGTAGGGCACAAAAGCTAATGTAATACGTTTCTTAAAAGTGATTCCATGGTGAAAGCTGGCCATAGTTTTCAATGCACTATGAGGTGTGACTGTGAGGTGTATTTTATCCCTTCAGAAAATTGGTTGGGGTTCTTGGAATAAGCCAGTTGCTCTGATATTATGTCATTAACTGTGATTGAGTTCCCAGGTTTTTCTTCCTCTCAGCACAATCAACAAGCAATGCGTTTTTGTATTCTCCTAAGTGTGTATGTATGAAAGAAGCCCAGAGCCATGGATGTGTAGCAGATATTACATGGCACCTAACTCCAATTTGTGAAGGTGCTATAATCCCAATTTCAGACAGGTGAAGTGTGTCTAAATAAGGTTACACAGCTAAAAAGCTCATTTCCTCCATTGTCCGTACGTCTTCTCCTATACTATCAGTCATGAAGAGCATGTATTCCACATATTATATCCCAGACACTTAACTTTCCTCTGGAACAGCATTCTCTCAACTAGGTTCTATAGACTCTAGTTCTATTAGGATATAAATTCGGCCAAAATTGCATTCGATGATAAAATGGCTTTAGGTCATAGTGGCTTAAGCAAAATACATCAGACTTCCTTATTACAAGACTTCTCAGAACCTTAGTCAGCTCCCATGCATTGTGACTCACGTGCATTGTGAGAAGCGTAGATACTTGCGGGCTGTATGTGTGTGTGGAGTGAGGGGGGTGAACTGCAACACTCACTCTCTAAAATACTTTGAAAATGACCCCTAGAGTCATCAATGAAGGTAGCTTTTTAACAACGTGGTTAAAAGAAACTCCTCACTACTCTCTTTGAACATAAAGAGGGATGATATGGGCAAATTTGAGCTTACAGTTAAATCATTGGATTATAGCTCTGTGATAAGGTTTTTATGACAGGCAGGGCCTCTCTGCTCAAACCAGCTCTTCACGCCGTTGTCATGGGAAGTCATTGATTGTAGGTCAGGTCCACAGCACCCTCCTTTCCTGTTTCCCTGGATTTACCCGTTCTGGACAGTGTCTACCCAGAACAATGAAAGGTTCACCTGGCATCTCTGCATCTCTTAGGAGTGAGCATCTCCAATTCAGTTTCAATAATGTGGAAGCTGAACTTTTGCACAGAGATGAAATATTTTAGACCTGCAGCAATAAAATCTTCTGGTGGAATGTAGACACAGTGGAAATGAAGATGAGAGTTATGTTGACACTTGAATCTGTCCCTCTTTCAAGAGCTCTAAAAAAGAATTAAAATGGTTTCATTTCATTCTGTTATAGGAGAAAATGCAGGCCAGGCACCCATGAACATCAACCCTCAGCAGACCCGGTTCCCTGATTTTCTTGACTGTCTTCCGGGAACAAATGTTGATCTAGGAACTTTGGAATCTGAAGATCTGATCCCCCTCTTCAATGATGTAGAATCTGCTCTGAACAAAAGTGAGCCTTTTCTAACCTGGCTGTAAGCAGTACCACTGTAGCTTGGATGCAGCCGTGACCTGACATTTCCTGGGCCTCTTGGAAAAAGCGATGGAGCAGAGCAAGTCTGCAGGTGTGCCGCTTACTGCCTCCGTGACGCATGCTCCCTCCTTTCCTTGTGCCAGTTTAATCATTGCCTGGAGTTGATTGATAGTAACGTAAGTTAAACATAAATAAACATTCTATTTTCATTTTCTGCAAGCCTGCCTTCCTGTGATGGGTTATGCAGAATTGTTTCAGCAGAATTGATTATGCAGAATTGCTTCTCTGCTTTCCTTTCTGCTGCCCCATGACTAAGCTTTATGGGTGTTAGCTGAAATTTATACGTCAATTGATTATAAACCATGAAAAGCTGACCACAGGCAGTGACTTCTGACAGGCGGCTCGGTCCAGGAAATGTACACAAAATTCAACCTGATTTACAGTTTCAAAAACTGTATTGATGACATTAGTACCAAATGCTTTAAAAAATATTTAACTTGAGCTTTAAAAATCATTGTACAGATAGTAAAATTCTGCTGTTTGGAATACAATGTAGTCTGGGATCCATGCTGGTTCTGTTGGTTCTTATTACCCTGTATTCACAAAGGCACACACAGCCCTATTGTAGTTTATCCTTTAGCATTTTACTGCACAGCATCTAGCCAGCTAGTCCTTCCAGCAGGAGAGTAACAGCAGCATTAGTCACAGCTCCTACACTAAGATCTTATGAAAGAGACCAGTTTGGTACTAATTATGAACATCTATTAAACAAAGGTTTTTAAAATTACAAGTTGGATTTTTTTGTTTTTAAACTGCAGCTTAGAACTCAAATGTTTATTTTATGAAGCACTATCATTTTGTAGCTGATGACAAAGGGCAGTCAAATGTTTTTGATAAATCAGTGACAACTGTATCTCTGTCTTTTGAAACCGTTCTGAAAACATCAGAACCACGTGGCTTTCAACCTGATGGCACACGCAGTAAGCTGTTGCTTTTAAACTTCCAAAGCCTTGTCGGTTTTGCTTCTTTCAAGATTTCAAGGGTTTAAAATAATCTTATCTATGAAACTGTTTGAAGGATGAAGCAGATCTCTGACTGACATGTAAAAAAATGCCCCCTGAGGGTGTATGGTGGAGACATGTTTCTGAAGTCACTAATGTTGATTCCTAAGTATATTATCCTAACCTTGTTTGCTACAGTTGGTATAAAAAGGCATGAAATATGTACTCAATACCTCTTATGTAACCAAAACCGTTTTTTATTAGCTTTTAAGGACTGAGAGAGAGCATTGGGTTTGCCTGGCATGCACCCTGCCTGCATTGCCAATGAAGTCCTCAACTGTTTAATATTTTGAACGGACATTATTTATAATCTATGAATTTAATATCTTTTTTTGAGAGACATTAATAATGCAGGTCTCTGAGAGGAACCTTTCCATTCCCGAGGGGCTTATTTGCTGGGAATCTGAGATCCTTTTCGATCTACCAAAAGATAGATGGCAGAATACATCTTATCTTGTTGGAAAGAAAGCAAGTGTAAAGGTCAGAGATGAAGTAGTAAAGTTAGGGAATACAGTGGAAAGGCTGTTAGGTGTGAAATGGAAATAGACAAGCTATAGTACCCCAAAAGCAAGACGAGCAGGAGGTATGAGGTGCCCCCAAAGAGCAAAGCAACAATTTTCTCCTACAGTCTTTGTACCAAAAGACTGTTGTAGAAGAAAAGAAGGCTTCGGTGCACTTTATGTGGGAGAAGGAGGGGCAGGGCTAGTCTTGTCCTGTCTACGCTGATGTTAAGTGTGTAGGCGGACAAGACCATAAACCTACCATTGCTTCCAACACAATGAAGTGACTTTTTTCCCCTGAAGGACCCATGGTTTCTGTTCCTCTGATTCCTTCTCTCTCTCTCGAAGCGCTCTGAGAGAGATGGGGGTAGATGTTTCTTTAGCTACTAAATTGGAGGGAGCACTGTTTCTTTTCCTCTTGTGTTAGCAATAATTGCAAAAAGCATTGTACATTCTTTCTAAGAAAAAGCAAAAAAAAAAAAAAGACTCAGAAACAAGGGACCTAGTAACCTGAGCAGTGTTACTGTATTTTTAAAAAATATTTTTATAGACTCATTTTCAGGTTATTAAACATAAAAGAAACAGATACCCCTCTCTTTTTAAAGCAGTTAAAACATCGATGATTTGTATTATCAATTTTTAGACGTAATTTCCTAGTAAGCTTGTGGCATTAGAAAATACTAGAAGAATTTTTTTAGTGAAATTAGTTGGAACATTTATTAATGAACATAACAATTATTTTTCCAGAATTAAATATGGACCCTGACTATGTGTTTACTAATAAATGAAGCCAGATATAATTTTTGTTGTTATTTTTAAGGCCATAAAATATGGCGTTTGTTAAAGAACACTAAAGCTAGAAATCTAAAGTAAGAACAACTCTTTAAAGGCTCTTTCCTATTATTGTAAGTGTTAAAACCCCTGCAGAATTCATGATAAGGTGCTATTTATACTATATTTCTTATTATAAAAGAACTGCCACAATATCTCATCTTTTTAGTCCTAAATCAGTCAATAAATTTCAACATTTCATCCAATAATTTTGCCAGAGAAAAGGCAGATTAAAAATTGAAATTGAAAAATAATTTCAGAGATCTTTCAAGGTTTTTATTCCCCCTGATAAAACACATTTTCTTGAAGTAAATACATTGTCAAAACCTATTTGCAATTCTATGAAATCTTAGTAATTGTTAGCGTTTCACCATAGAATTTAGGATGTGAAATGCCATTTCTTTTCACTGATTATACAATATACATGAAAACAGAGTAAAACATTTAGCTTGCTGGGCTGCTGCTGACTCCAGCTTGGGAGAAAAGCTCTCTGTAGAAGAAGGTGATCTGGAGTGAGTTCTGTTAGTGACAAGTTGTGTTCTCATGACATAATTGGAAAGTAACTTCCGAAAGCGCCACTTTTATGAAAAATAAAAGCTGTTAAAAGGAAATTGTAGATTAATTTAATTGGGAAAATGGGTGATTGACAGAGACCGTTTCCCTAACACACTACATCATTTATGTGTTAGTATTTTAACTTTTAAAAAAATTATTTCTACATTTTGTAATATGACATATGTGTGTTTATTTTTAATTTAGATTGCTATACATACAGAAAGTATGCAGAAAAATCAGTCAGCTCAAACCATTTTAACTGGAGTTTGGTACTGGTTTTTACTTCTCTGATTCTGTATAAGAAAAATAAATACAGTTGAATTTCCACTTGGAGCCTTTATCTCGTCGTTATTTGTGTGTGTTCCTTTTACTGAGGGCTTTGGGTGGTACTGAAGAAAGGCTTATGTAACCCTCCTGGCAGACAATGAAAGAAATAAATTTTGTAGGCAAACATTTTTTTGGCTCAAATGCCTGGTCTTAAATATTCTAAATGTCCACAGAATTCTGGTTTCTACTTTATTTGAAGTAACTCATTGAGACTTTATTTGAAGTAACTCACTGAGACTTTAAAAACTATATATATATGTATATATATATATATTTTCTAAATCACACAGTCCTTCCAACACCCTCACAGATTTGACTGAGACATCAGAACTATAGGATTCTTAGGCGTTCCTCTGTTATTAACAACAAGCTGTGGCTTCTCGTCAAAACTAAAAAACAGCTCATCATTCATTCTGAGTGTAGGCTTGTGACAGTATATTTTCTCTGTCTGTTGAGTCCCTTGATTCTTGCCGTGGTGATACCTTATGAGGTGAGGGCACTCTTAATGGCAGAGTGTTTTTAAGCAGAAGCATTCAGCTAAACAACAGAAAGAAGAGATCCTGGTGGACACAACTTAGCCACAGTCCAGAGTCTAAGTCTCAAGCATCGTTTTAAAAGCTGTATTTCATCATCATTTTTTTAAAATTTACTTTTGGCTGCATTGGGTCTTCGTTGCTGTGTGCGGGCTTTCTCAAGTTGTGGCCAGCGGGGGCTACCCTTCGTTGTGGTGTGCCGGCTTCTCATTGCAGTGGCTTCTCTTATTGTGGAGCACGGGCTCTAGGCACGCAGGCTTCAGTAGTTGTGGCTCCTGGGTCTAGAGCACAGGCTCAGTAGTTGTTGCTCTGCGGCATGTGGGGTCATCCTGGACCAGGGATCGAACCCGTGTCCCCTGCATTGGCAGGCAGATTGTTTTTTTTTTTTTTTTTTGCTTTCAAAATATAATCTAATTAAATATTGAACAATACAATGTTAAAAAATACAATGTATTATAGAAAGAGAATCACACAAAGCATTCATTTTGTATATGTCCTTAACACTGTTGATAGTATTTCTAGCCCAGAGTCACTGAGTTTCAAATATATGTCCTACTTCCAATACATTTCAGTCAATTCTGAGTTTTCTTTTTTTTTTAACCTCTTTATTGGAGTATAATTGCTTTACAATGGTGTGTTAGTTTCTCCTTTATAGGCAGGCAGATTCTTAACCACTGCACCACCAGGGAAGTCCCTCATCATCACTTTTAAGTTACCAGGGGCTCATACCCGATACCAACAAGTATAAAGTAAAAAGTGAAAGTTCTCTATCTTTCAAATCTCACAGGAGATCGATGGGTTTGTGTCGTGCACACAAAGACACGCTCTTTTCTTATAGCATTTTCGAGAGTTCAATACTTATAACAGACAGGAAGATGAGAAACTGATATTTTAGTATGACTCTAATCCCCATACATAGCACCATTTCAACAAGCATGTTCGTTTCTGCTCAACCAGAGGGCCTGATATTTCCACTATTAAGATTACAGACTGTTTCCAGAAAAAGGGCCCCCTCAAATATCTTACCTGGGTGATGATGATGTGACTAGTTAGGCTATAAATGGAGAAAAGTATGGGATTAGCAGACATTAACAGTCACTAAACACCCCTGCACTCTAGGAGAATCCATTGATGGAATTATCATAGAGTAAAATAAGAGCTTCAGAGAATGAGAACAAGGGAAAGATTTATGGGGAAAAGTGAGTCCAGCACATTCCATGCAGCCCTGAATGTCCTGGAGAAGGGTGGGTGTGAGAGCTGAGGAAGGGCAGGTGTGAGCAGTCTCCTTTACAAATTGGCCCTGGGCTTCACTTCCTACAACCAGTTAAGAAGGTCAGTACCATGTCACTATGAGTTAACATCTTGGCCTTAGCCAAGTTTCTAGGGTTGTGCAACTTCAGTTTCTTTACGTGTAAATTGGCTATTACGGTTTAAAAAAGGGGGTTACAATGAGAGAGCGGTGAAGATCAAGAGAAGTGACTTATGTAGAATACTCAGTAATTCAAAAATGGTCAATAAGTGTTCATTTTCTTCCTTTACTGGTGAGCTTTTCCAACTCTCTTCTTCCCAGGCCACATTTTTCTCAACAGCATTTACTGCCATCTAACAGTAAGATGTCGCTGTCTCCCCCCATTAGCCTGTCAGTGCTGTGAGAGCAGAGATTTTTTTTTTCTTTAGCATGTAGCATCTTGAACCATACCTGGTACACTGTTCAAAAATATTTTCAGAACATCTGTTGCATGAATGAATATGTTTGTGAGAATTTGTCTTTCACACTGCAACCCTTCCTGTGGACGGCGCCATCTTTGATTGACTTGTTTGCATGCACTTCTATGTCTTGAATTAAAGAGGCTTCTGGAAAGTGTTCCTCAACGGGGAAATATTGGAAAAAATTGGATTCTTTGGAAAGATGGCCAAACCTGCCTGCCTCAGAAATTATTTGCTGAGTGATCAGCTGGGCCGAGTTGCCATTAGAGGGCAGCAGATGGCTTTGTCATGTGTGGTGACCAACGCCAGGAGAGGCTGGGGAAGGAGAGGGACATCACGGGAGCAGGAAATAGAAGGACATACAGAATACTGATATTTTTGTTAACCTTCTTTGCACTCGCCTATATATCCCTTGCCAGGAAGAGCTATAGCTTTTGAGTGAGAATAAAGTTATTTTTAAGTGCATAGGAAAAAAAAAAAAGGAAAAAATAAGGCATTCTCACAGCAAGGTTTATAGTGGAGTCAATGGATCACCTGCCTCAGATTATCCTAAGATGTCAGCGTAGAATGTGACTTTCCCTGACTTCCCGAATCTGAACGAGGCTGAGGGCTGGGAATCTGCATGTATTTAGCAAACTTCCAGGTGATTCTGGTGGGCTCTCAAGTTTGAGGACCGCCACACCTGATGAGTAGTCTCTAAACTTTTCTATCATGGAACCCCAAGGTATGTATGTTTGCCTGCTCATTTCTCTATTTGTAAATTATATACATAGATGTTGTCCTAATGTATCTTGTACATTATAAAACATTTCACAAAAATGGAGATTTTGAAAGGTTGAAAGAACATATATGTTAAATTTTATATATGAACTTCCCACGCCACATTTTGGATGAGAGGATAAGGGTAATTCATGCTGATGAAATGTTGTTTATCTGATCTGCAGGCTGATTGTGATGGCACAGTATTCATTTTCTCAACATCAACGGGCATGAGGCAACATGATTATCCATAGAGATTTTATTTCTGCTCCAAAGAGTCACTGGGAATTCTCTCTCTCTCCTTCTCCTTCTCCCCAGAATTCACATTTGGTGCTGGGGAAATTTGTCACGTTCACCCTCTTCCCCAACCTGATGCCCTGAGTGCAACTTCTGGGTGGGAAACTGAGTGTGGATTGGTCGGTGTGTCGGCATCATAGAGCCCAGCAATGCCCAGGTACTTACACACACACACACACACACACCGCTCTGGGACTACTTCAAGATGGAACAAGTTGCAAAATCATCTGCTTTCTCAGGTCGAAGGTCTCTTTGAGAATCTAATGAAACCTATGAATTTTCTCTCCAGGTTGGGGGGTAAAAATTACTCATCTGACTGCATACACCATCTCAGAGGGTGTGAAAATTTCTGGAATTCTCAAAGTGGGGACTCTGAGCCAGCAGCATCAGTGTTTTCTGGGAACTTACTAGAAATACTTCACCCTCAAAGCCTACTGAATCAGAAACTTTGCGGTGGGAATAAGTCCTCCAGGTATTTTTGGTGAATATTCAAGTTTGGAAACACTCCAGAGCAATGGTTCTCAAAACTGCCTCCTTATTAGAATCACCTGGTGAGTTTAAGAAAAAAAGCACTGATGCCGGGGCTTCAATCTCCTTTTTTTTTTTTTGCGGGGGGTGGTATGCGGGCCTCTCACTGTTGCAGCCTCTCCCGTTGCGGAGCACAGGCTCCAGACTCGCAGGCTCAGCGGCCATGGCTCACGGGCCCAGCCGCTCTGCGGCACGTGGGATCTTCCAATCTCCTTTAATTAAATCAGTATCTCTGGAGGTGAGGCCTGGACATTGGGATTTTATTTTAATTAATTTTTATTGGAGTATAGTTGATTTACAATGCTGTGTTAGTTTCTGCTGTACAGCAAAGTGAATCAGTTATACATATACATATATCCACACGTCTTTAGATTCTTTTCCCATATAGGCCATTTCAGAGTATTGAGTAGCATTCCCTGTGCTATACTGTAGGTCCTTATTAGTTATCTATTTTATATACAGTAGTGTGTACATGTCAATCCAAATCTCCCAATTCATCCCTCCTCCCCCCTTCTTCCCTTGGTAACCATAAGTTTGTCTTCTACATTTGTGACTCTTATTTCTCTGTTGTAAATAAGTTCACTGTACCATTTTTTTAGATTCTACGTATAAGTGACATCATATTTGTCTTTCTCTGATTTACTTCACTCAGCATGACAATCTCTAGGCCCATCCATGTTGCTGCAAATGGCGTTATTTTGTTCCTTTTTATGGCTCAGTAATATTCCATTGTATATATGTACCATTTAGGTTGCTTCCGTGTCCTAGATATTGTAAATAGTGCCGCAGCGAACATTGGGGTGCATGTATCTTTTCAGATTATGCTTTTCTCTGGACATATGCCCAGGAGTGGGATTGCTGGATCATATGGTGGCTCTGTTTTTAGTTTTTTTAAGGAACCTCCATACTGTTCTCCATAGTGTCTGCACCAACTTACATTCCCACCAACAGTGTAAGAGGGTTCCCTTCTCTCCACACCGACTCCAGCATTTATTGTTTACAGATTTTTTTGGTGATGGCCATTTTGACTGGTGTGAGGGGACACTGGGATTTTAAAAAGCTCTCCAAGGAGTTAAGCTCTGTGGACCCAGATTTTAATAAGCTAGGCTATTCAGAGCAAACCAGTTCCTCCTACAGAGGAACCTCGAATGGCCTGACTCATCGCTCTCATTTACCGGCGAGGAAACTGAGGCCTGGAGCTTTCCCCAAGGCCGCACAGGTACTGACTGTCTCAGGGTACTGACTGTCTCAGGCGGCATCCAGCTCTCCACCGTTCCCTGTTCCAGGAGGGGCCACATACTGAAACAGAGAACCGGTCACGTTCCTGAGGAAGCCTGGACAGGGAAGATATGCATGTTCAGCAGTAGCCGAGATCTCTGCATTTGCTGAAGCAGATCATTGACATCAACTCCCAGATGTTTTTATTCTTTAGTCCACTGTCTGCAGTACCTGCTGCCCATTTGCGCTGAACTCAGCTCCTGGCGCTTGTGGTCTTGGTGTTGACACTTGCGGGTGCCCTGCAGGAGAGCCTGGTGCGGTCAGAGGGAGGCTCAGCCGTGGAGCCAGGTGTCCCGGGTTTAATGCCAGCTCTGCCTCCGCCTTGCTCTGTGACCTTGGGCCTCTTGCTCAACCTCTTCATGCCTCAGTTTCCTAACTTCTCACTTAAGGGTGATAATATTAGCATAATTAACCCCCAGGAGCAGGTTGTGATTAAATGGGCTTGATGGAGGTCAAGACTGATGTCTGCCTCAGAGCACATGCTCTGCAAGTGTCAGCTTCTCAGCTGGTGGCAGGCATGGGGGCAGATTGCTTAGAAACCTGCTTTTCTTTTCTTTCCTTTCCTTTTCTTTTCCTTTCTTTTCTTTCTTTTCTCATTTCTTTTCTTCTCTCTTTTCTTCTCCCCTTTTTCCTTTTCTTTTTGCTTCTTTTCTTTTCTTTCTTCTTTTTTAACCCCAAGGGTTATAGAATTCTGCCTCGGCATTCCAGCTTATTCCACACAGAGAGAATAAAATCATTCAATAGAAATAATTGGGAAATAAAAATTATAGGAGTGAGCAAACAAGGGACTCTGTGTGTGGATGTCTTTATATAGGCGCTTTGAAAGATTATATAAAAATAATGATTTTGATTACATGTTTTAAGTGATACTTTTCACTAATTCAGGTTAGCATGAATTAATGAACAGTATAAATTATGAAATTTTAAAAAATAACAAAATTTTGATATTTCAGTTTTACAATGGGACTTTAAGCTAGCATAAGAAAGCATCCCTTCCTAGGTGCTTTTAGAAGAATTAGGGAGGTAGGGAGCACAGGGCTGAGAGTGTGGACTCTCACCCTCAAATAGTCCGACTCTCTGGGTTTATTTTATTCTTTCTTTATTTATTCCTTGGCCGTGCCTCGAGGCATGCGGGATCTTAGTTCCCGAACCGGGGATCAAACTGTGCCCCCTGCAGTGGAAGCGCTGAGTCCTAACCACTGGACCGCCAGGGAAGTCCCTTTTATTTATTTATTTTTCACTTTGCTTTTCGACTCTCTGGGTTTAGATCCTGGACTTCCCACTTGCTTTTTATGAGGTCCTGGGGAATTTATTTTTTCTAAGCTTCACTTTAGTCTTATACCAAATGGGCTAATCGTAGTTTCTTTATCTTAGCGTTGTACCAAATAAAAACAAACGCAGGCTTAGAAAGGGGGAAACTTTATTCAAAAGGACTATTGCAACAGGAAAATCACCGATCTCAGGAACCTGCAGGCATCTCAAAAACAGATCAAAAAGGCTTTTCTTTTATGGGAGGGGTAAGCAGACCTTCGCAGCAGTGGGAAGTTGGGTGGGCAAGGGGGCTTGATGGCCGGGAGTCTGACAGGAACGGGGTCTCGCTGCGGTCAGCGCATTCCCCGGATAAGCTGATAAAGGGACCCTTGAGTGCTTGCCCAGGCTTAGGAGCAAGCAGAGTTCAGCGTCCTGTGAGGAGAGGGGATCGCTAAAGCTTGGTCAAGACAAAGAAGCAGGGAAGATATGGGCCGTTGTGGACACTTGGCAGGTTGTTTTGAGGATTAAGTGAAATTCTCCACGTATATCACTTACCCCAAGATTTCTGGGTATATACAATGAATGCCGAGTTTTTTAATTTTTTTATTACAAATGCTTGATTCTAAAATGCGTGAGAGTAGCTTTTTCTTTCTCTTGAGCGGAATAATTTATTCATGGTGCCACAACAAGGCTAACAGTCTATTCAGTGAGCATTTACTATGTTTCAGGCCCAATGGTGGGAAAAGGTACAAACATTGATGAGACAGAGTTTCCAAGCACAAGGAGTTCTCAGTCCAGAGGGAAAGAAGGAAGTGTTAGGTGATATAACTTGCAAAGGGCAACCGTTCTGACATATACAGGATGTCATGGGAGAATGTGGAGGGGTTGTCAATTAGCTGGGGGTACTGTGATGAAGGAAGAGCAAGATGAGAAGTGAGCTGAGTCTTAAAGGAGAAGAAGGGCTTCCCTGGTGGCGCAGTGGTTAAGAACCTGCCTGCTAATGCAGGGGACACGGGCTCGAGCCCTGGTCCGGGAAGAACCCACATGCCGTGGAGAAACTCGGCCCGTGCACCACAACTACTGAGCCTGCGCTCTGGAGTCCATGAGCCGCAATACTGAGCCCACGTGCCTAGAGCTCGTGCTCCGCAACAAGAGAAGCCACCGTAACGAGAAGCCCGCGCACCGCAATGAAGAGTAGCCCCCGCTCGCCGCAACTAGAGAAAGCCTGCGCGCAGCAACAAAGACACCCCCCCAAAATTTAAAAAATAAAGGAGAAGAAGCAGTTACCCTAATGTATAAGAGGGAAAGAGTGTTCCCAGGCAGACAGAACAGCACATGCAAAGCCAGGATTTCAAAGAGTGTATGGGATGCCAATGACAACAGGTAGTTACTGGATCCCTGAGTTCCAGGCAGAGCAAGGGCAGAGGCCAGTGGGGGCTGGGTGATGGAAGCCATCGAAAGGACTGGGGCACGCTAAGTTTTGTGTTTAGGACACATCTCGGCTCACTCCTGCATTTCTAGGTCTACCTAATACAGAGGATGACATTCCCTAAGACAAGGATTTCAGGACAAGCATGTATGGAGGGAACTGGGAGAGTTCAGCTTAGAAATGTTGCTTTGAGGTGCCAGTGAGGAATTCAAAGACAGACATCGAGCAGGCAAGGCAGTGGTCTGGGCTGGAGATACAGACATGGGGGTCATGAACATAGTCATGAAACCACAGCAGTGACGATCATCTGGGAGTGTATTTAGACCAAGAAAAGCAGTGCTATGAAGTCAGAACATGTAAGGAACAGAGTACCTACTTTTCAATGTACGTATGTCACTTTGGTGATGGGCAGATACTTGTTTATGCACATATTTGGGCAGTCAACCAATTACTGAGCACTTTCTGTGTGTAAACACTGCTGGTTTCCAGGATAAAAAACTATGGCTCTTCTCCTCAAGCAGTACACATTCTAGATGAGCGATTCTCAACAATGGGTGACTTTGCCCCCCAGGGGACATTTGGCAACATCTGGAGATATTTTTGGTTCTCACAACTGAGAAGGAGAGGTTGATACTAGCATCTAGTTGGTAGAAGCCAGGGCTGGGGCTAGACATCCCACAGTGCACTGGGCGGCTCTTCTCACACCTGACAAGGGATTACCTCACCCAGATGTCAGCTGCGAGAAGCCCTGATCTACACTAAGAAACAGGACGTGCACACAGTCAAGAAAGTAAAGAAACCCATTCCCTTCTTCAAACTGAGTATGGTGGCTTTGTAACATGTTGACTTGGCTAGGTCAAACTGCATTTCCCAGAGTTATGCTTCCCGTTAGGGTGCACCACAAGGGCGATTCCTGCCAGCTCTGGAGGGCAGACAGGAAGCAGGAGCACCTTGTAACTCCTGCACACTGTCTTCGACATAAGGCAGCAGCTGGATCTACACCTGCTCGCCTTCCCCAGGATCTTCAGCTTCTCTGACCCCGGGGTCCACCACACCCAGTGTGTGTTCAGCTCCGTGGTAAAGGGTTCTACCTTCTGCAGGACACCCGTACCATTGAAGTCAGAGGCAACGAGAGCTGACACGGGTCTCAGTCCATCCTCCTGGTCTTCAGCTCATGCTGTGGCTTCCAGTTTGTTCATGCTCTCTCACCCTTTACAACCATCTCCCCTTGCCGATTGCCTGCCCTGTGGACTTCAAGCCCCAGCATTAGACACAGAGACAACAGTCTATCAGAGACTGCTTAACGAGCTCCCACAATTAGTAAGGGAAAATCCTTGTGATTTTTACACACATGGATCTTTAATCTCTGACTGAACCATGACTGATATGCTGGGCTGAGGTCAGTGTCAGTCTGTTAGTATTTCTAACACAGGACAAGGTAATTTTGTAGAAAGGCAGATTTTTTCCTCCCTGGGGCCAATCTCAGTGGTCCTCTCCCATGAATTGTTCTAAACCCTGGACCTATTCTTTTCTTTTTTCTCCTTTTCCTCCTCTTCTCTCTTCTCTATTTCTTTATTTGTCCTATTTCCCCTCTTGGATGAATATACTCCATAGATTAGCACCTATGGTTATTCCATAGTTTGTTGGCTAAATAGCAATGTACTTCATGTACCCTTTCCATGCGACCATCCAAAGTCATCAGTCATAACCTGTTGCTGCCTGGGTCTTTGTCGATTGAAGGATTACGATGCCTGTCTGGAGATGTTCCATCTGACCATTGGTTTTTTGTTGTTGTTGTTGTTTTTGTCTCCATCTGGAGATCCTCCAGAGACCTTGTGTCTTCCTGAAGCTGCTCAGAGGAGACCTGTCCTCAGTTCCTGGGCAGACTTCTCCTGGGGCTCGAACAGTGAGAGGAGAAGCTGGGTGCTACTTACATGTAATTGCTCAGCACTTCATTATAACTTCTTGCCTACGACTGTATTTGTGACTGGTATGTTTGGGTAAAACCTGGAATTTCTTTTTCTCTCTTTTCCTCCATCACCACTAAGAGCTCAGGCTCATCAGCGTGTTATGTGTATGTAGCTGGGTAACATTTTCAGAAAATAATCGAGGCTTTATTTTGCTCTTCCTTGCGCCCCACTTTTCCTTTCCCCCATTCAAGTGGGTCTTTGTGCTCATGGGCCCAGTAGAAGGCTGACACAGAAGGGAAAACCCCAAGAACAGCCCAAGTTAAACCCTGGCTCAGCGGCACTCAGAGTCAGAAACCAAACACAGTTATAGAAAATACAATTTTAACTTTTCTACTCATGGATCACTCCAGCCCCTTGTTCAGTTTGTAACACAGACGCCCACTTCCTACTTTTTTGGCTACTCATTTTTGAAATCTTCCTACAGTTTATTTCAGGATGAGGGGCAATCCTTCACTCAGTCTGAGGCTCTAGGAGAAAGAAAAATGGGCCCTGGGTACCTTCATTGACACAACAAATTTATCGATTGCCTATTATGTGCCAGGTCCCCCGTTAGGCATGGAGACGTAGACTTGAATCCAGATACTGTCCTTGCCTCAAAGAATTTGTAGTCCAAAGTGTAGAGATATGTCATGTACTCCAGAAAGCAACACGAGGTTGGTAACTCCCATAAAAGAAGTTTCTGCAGGGAGATGCCAAGAAGGCAGAGTAGGAAGACCCTGAGCTCACCTCCGCCCACAGCACAGCAGAATTACAACTATTTACAGAGCAACTATCTGTGAGGAGGGCTTGCAGACTAGCAAAAAGATTTTCCACGACTAAAGACATAAAGAGGAGTCACAACAAGACCAGTGGGAGGAGTGGAGACACGTTATAGTCAGGACCCACACCCCTGGGTTGGCAGTTCACAAACAGGAAGAATATCACAGTCGTAGAGGTCCTTTTCAAGGAGTGAGGGGTCTAAGCCCCACATTGGGTTCCCCAGCCTAGGGATCCTATACTAGGAAGATGAACTCCCAGAATGTCTGGCTTTGAAAACCAGCAGGGCTTGTGTTTGGGAGAGCTGGGGAGTTATAGGAAGCAGAGACTCTACTCTTAAAGGGCACATGCAAAATCTCACATGCTCTGAGACCCAGTCCAGAGGTGGTAGTTTTAAAGGAGACTGAATCACACCCACTTGCTGATCTTAGAGAGCATCCTGGAGACTCAGGAGGCAACTGGGACCACCCCCACCCTCCGAGAATGGGGATGGTGGTCCTTTTGGGGAGCTCATTCTTTTTTTAAAAAAAATATTTATTTATTTGGTTGCACCAGGTCTTAGTTGTGGCACGCAGCATCTTCGTTGTGGCATGCGAGATCTGGTTCCCTGACCAGGGGTCGAACCCAGACCCCCTGCATTGGGAGCACAGAATCTTAACAGCTGGACCAGCAGGGAAGTCGGGGGAGCTTATTCTATTGGGATAACATCAGCACTGGCAAGTGCCATTTTCAAATCCTCCCTCCAGCCTATTAGCACCGTAGACCTGGGAGAATTAATATTGTTAAAATGTCCATACTACCCAAAGCAATGTACAGATGTAATGCAATCCCTATCAAAATACCCACGACATTTTTCACAGAACTAGAACAAATAATCCTAAAATTTGTATGGAACAACAAAAGACCCCAAATAGCCAAACAATCTTGAGAAAAAAAAGCAAAGCTGGAGGTATCACGCTCCCTGATTTCAGACTATACTACAAAGCTACAGTAATCAAAACAGTATGGTACTGGCACATAGATCAATGAAATAGAATAGAGAGCCCAGCAATAAACCCATGCACTTGTGGTCAATTAATCTATGACAGAGGAGCCAAGAATATACAATGGGGAAAAGACAGTCTCTTCAACAAGCGGTGCTGGGAAAACTGGACAGCTACATGTAAAAGAATGAAATTAGAACATTTTCTCACACCATATACAAAAATAAACTGAAAATGGATTAAAGACCTAAATGTAAGACTGGAAACCATAAAACTCCTAGAAGAAAACATAAGCAGAACACTTTTTGACATAAATCATAGTAATATTTTTCTTTGGACCTGTCTCCTAAGGCAAAGAAAACAAAATCAATAATATTGTAATAACTTTGTGTGGGGACAGATGGTTGCTAGACTTATTGTGATGATCATTTCATAATGTATGTAAATGTTGAATCACTATGTAGTACACCTGAACCTGACATAATATTGTATGTCAATTATATGTCAATAAAAACTAAATTTTCTGGACAGTTGGATGACCAACCTTGAGAGGTGTGTGTATTTATAGGAGGATGTACCAAGGGAGGGGCCCATTCATCTTTACCGTTTGTTTCCTGTCTCTTCTTTTTAAGTCCTCTTATCCATGGTAAGCTATTTTCCCTAACTTCATAACAATTAGATTTGAAACCTTTTTTTTTTTTAACATCTTTATTGGTAGATTTGAAACCTTTTGCGTGAAAACGTGTCAAAGACTTGTTTTAGTTCTTTATCTGTAAAATAATAAGACTAGAGTTGATGATGACTACAATCCCTTCATTTCTAAAGTTCTGAGTCAATGAAAACTCCTGAAAAAAGAATTGATGTGTCTTCCCCACATTCTTATTTCCTCATCAAAGAACTTTGGTAGTGAATCAGTCCCTAATGCCGTGACAACTCTGAGTCTCTGGAACACCATTACCTGTGTCACCTTTAGGGTTTAGCATGTACTACATTGATTAATATTAATCAGTAGAGTGTAAGCTCCCAATGGACTGTTATGGGGTCTGACTCGTCATTGTTGGTGCATGCCAATCTGTGGTCTAAATCAATGGTTGCTCAAAGTGGCTGGATTTTAGCATCACCTGGTGAGCTTTCAACACAACCTAATGGAAAAAAGACAAACTTTCCTGCCTCACGCCTAGATTTTCAGATGCAGTAGGTCTAAGCTGGGGTTCAGGAATCATAACTTTAGAACATTTTCTTGGTGATTCTAATGATCAGCCATGTTGGAGAACCAATGGTCTAAACTGAATTGAAACACATTGTGTGTAAGTGTGTGAGTGTATGTGTATGTGTGTGTTTGTATTTATAGTTCTGCCAATGAGATCTTAATTGCCTATCTGTCTGCCTTTCTTCCTTCCACTTAAGCAACTTCCAGACGCACTCTCTGACCTCAGAGTTCTCATATAGCAAGGGAAGAATTACAGCATGTAACTCTTTGGGTCTTCAGTGCCCGGCCCCCAGTGGCCAGCACTATGATTAGTAATTGCTTTCTTGGTGACTGTGAGAAACCCAGTTTTTGGTGTGCCTAATTTACATAGTGCAGCCGATCAGCTTGGCAGGAGCAGAAGTGAGACTCTAGCTTGTGACACCCTCTAAGATCCTCCGTATTATACATCAGTCAGATAGACAATCCCACAGTCCTCTTTGTTTCACCCTTGGGGGATTCCAAAATTTCTTGATGATTGATTGCCTTTCAGTAGTCCTTTTACAGATGGGGAAACTGAGACTTAGAAAGCAACTTTCCCGGGATCCCCAAGCTGATATGTGGGTAGTTGGGGTTTGAGCTGAAATCAACAGAATGGATTTGACTCCATATTAGTGCCTGACTCATAAAACCAAAGCTAATGTCTCAACATAACATGTAGAACTGATAACACTTATTATCTTAATCCTGGGTCATACATAGGCTGACAAAATTATTACCCAAATCAGCTATTTAAAAACATTGTTTTTTGTTTGAGCAAAGGAAGCATTTGTAGAAAAGATGAAAAGAGGGTGTTATTCATTCAATCTTTTGCCCCTAACCTCCCCAAAAGCACACAATCTTTATTACCTCTGAATTCTGATTTCAATTTAATATATACAAGGAAACGCTTGCAAATGATGGCAGGCCCAGAAGATTAGTTACAAGTAATTCAAACATGTTAGCACAAAAGAAAACAAATAAAAATTATTTATGATCCATCAGTCATTCTTTTTTCCCACAGATCTTAAAAATAAAAATTGGTCTTAGCTTCTCATTTTCAATGTGCTTTCTTCCTTTGACTCCTGTAAAACTCCCAACGATATTAACACCTCCATATACAAAGAAGCAGTGTGGCAGTACATGTGACCTTATACATTTTTCACTCAAAGAAAAAATTATGAAATATTTGCTTTGAACCTGCTCTTTGATTCTAAGAGGAAGCTAATTTGAAAGATTCATAAATATTACTTAAGTGGCCAAACTATTTTTTATTTGAAACTAACATGAAACTCTAAGGTGAGCTGACCTGGTTGGAAAGGAGAAGGAATAACTCTGGCCTCCCTAAGTTTTGTCAGTTAGGAAACAGATAGGAATTGGCAACCCCAAGAAGAGAAGAATAAGTTTAATGTATCTTCTCACACACCATTAAGTTAGAGCAGCTCATCATGGAGGTTTAGACTGGTCCATCTCCCTAGAAGGTAGAAAAGGTTAATTAATTACAACATCATTTTTTTTTCTTTGCTTTCTCCTCCCCTCCCTTTCCCCTCCCCATCACCCCTCTTATTCCTGATTACTCCTACCCCTTATTGGTTACCTACTGAATGTTTTCTGTACTTTTCTGACTTTGTTTCAGAGTTTTAATCTGTTACTTAACTTGTGCTTAGGCTATAGGTGTGGAAGCTTCATTTTATTTTCCATCATTTTATTATTAAAATTAATTTTGATATGGGGCTCAAGTGATGTATCTGAAGCCACAGTTAATAAGTAGAGGAGCCAGGACTTCATAAGTAGAGAACCTGGGGAGGTGAAACCCAGAGACTGTGTTCCTTTCCTTGAAGATATGCTGTCACACAGATTTCCATCCTCAGTACAATGTACTGAGCCTTCTGTTATTAACATGGATGCTTTTTTTTTTTTTGCTGTGCTGCTTGGCATGTGGGATCTTAGTTCCCTGACCAGGGATCAAACCCGTGCCTCCTGCAGTGGAAGCACGGAGTCTTAACCACTGGACCACCAGGGAAGTCCCCAACTCTCAAGTTCTATTTAATTTTTTTCCTCATACTTCAATCTGTGCTTTAAAATAACTTTATGTGTATGAATAATTGACTGATCTGGCTTGCTCAGTAGTTGAAATAATCACCTTGTCCTACTGTCCATAGGTTTATTTGTATTTTTCATATTGTTGATCATTTACAGTCTTATTTGGAGAGTAAATTCCAAAATGATTTCGTTTTATTTTTTGCACTTAAGAATGATTTTTCTCTTCTATATCTTTTCCAAGGGAAAGAAAATAACCTTCCATATATTACTTGACGACTTTAACCCACTTCTAGATCTATTTAGGAAATAAAACATTTGGGGACAGACCGTGATGCGTATTCCTGACAATATGTGCCTGTAACAGATGTCCACTTCCTGTGGGGATCTTCATGTAAACATCATCATAAACTTCTACATGTATGTGGAGTAGGGGTAAGACTGAAAACTTTGGTCAGCTTCAGCCTGGGTACGTTAGCATCACCGAGAGCAGAACTTCCCTCACTGCGTGCCGAGAAGGAAAGACAAAGACCCCAACTCACCCGACAGCAGCCACAGCACTGATAGTCTCCACACAGGGTCCCCAGGAGGCCGTTGATCACCTGGATGGCACAGATAAGTATCTGAACCGCCCCTATGATCAGCAGGATGGAGAAGAGGGTCAGATGCCAGGGAATCACGTTGTCAGGCTTTTCGCACTGGCTCCATAAGTCCCTGTCCCTGAGGTAATCTCTGTCGGGAACATGAGGAAAAAAGGAGATGTTGGTAAAAAGTGTGCAATACCCTAGGTTAGAAAGTCACCATAACGATTTTTCTTCTGCAATACTATCTATCCAAGATATAAGCTCCATGAGAAAAAAAAAATCCCATAATAACAACACTTTTAAAAACAATACCTAACAATTTTATTGAGTATAGACTAAGGTGCCAGACCCCGTTCTGAACATTTAACACCTATTCACTCCTTTAGTTCTCACAGAAACTTATGGTTCTTTTCTTCCATTTCACAAATGAGAACATTGAGGCACAGAGTGGTTAAGTGACTTACCCCAGCTCACACAGCTACTGAGTGACAGAGTGATTTTCGTGAGCTGACCAGGAGGATGGGTAAGTTTAATATCTATTAAGGGGCAATGAAAATGAAGACACTCCAGGAGCAGAATCTCACAAATGTTCACGGCCTTTATCCTACTATTGTCCTTAGGGACCTTTTGGACTTCTGGTAAGTTATCTGTCACGTCTAGTGGCCGTGTGAAGCCATGTAAAGTACAGTTGTGTCGTATAGTTAAAGGGAAGAGCTCGATTCTTTTAAGGCCTACTTCTAGCCAAATTGTGAACTGACTCAGCTATATTTTTGTGAAGATGTAGGGATTCCACCTGCAAAAAGAGTTAATTAACTAGAAGAAAGAAATAATCTGCTGCCTTAATACACATTTTATGAAAACTTTGAAATAGGAGAACCTGCAATATATTTATACAATATATACATTAGGAGTCCACTGCAATATCAAGGGCATTGTGCCTTGAAGGAGAAATGTGAAGTGTGGTATCTTGAAGACAACAATGAGGGTAGAGCGGGTAAAATTTCTGCATCTTTATATTCCTTCTCACGTTCTTAAAGCCACAAATTGGTCTCTCCCTCTTCCTTTACGTGTCCTCTCTCCTTTCAAGGCCTCAAGAGGAAACTCTCCATCTGACTACTAAAGTCATCTCCACCTCATTGTTTTTAGATCATTTTGACGATCCGTCTCTGATGATTCCTCCAATGCATCAGCACACATTCATTTGAGATACATTCTGTATTAAGATTTTGAAAAATCTTTGAAATGATGGAAGATACCCCAGAGTTTAGTCAAGCAGAAGGGATAAAGGAAAGAATGAGACTTTCGCTCTTGATTGAAAAATAAAACATCGTTTATCACATTGATTCACCTTCCCATGAGAATACAGGTTCTAGCAGCTCACTGGCTGTGTGACTTGTGTATCTCTCTGTAAGATGGGAATAACGATATCAAATCATAGGGTTAAATAAGGATTGAATGAGTTAACGCTAGTAAAGCACTTAGAACAGTGCCTAGCATATCGTAAGTTTTCCATAAGCCCTAATATTGTTATTATTTTATTTAAGCTGAGCAGTCTGGTCTAAAAGAAAAAGGCTGGTATTTTGGATTCAGATGGACCTGGGTTTGAACCCAAGCATTCCTCTCACTGGCTGTGTATTCCTCACACAAGTCACCTACCACCCCCCACCCCCGGCCTTCACATCAGTTTCTTCATCTATAAAATGGGCTGAGAACAACCTCACAATTGTGAAATTTCACTGAGATAATATACCTATGTATGGTTGTATAAGACTTCTTTTCATTATGTTACTATTATTTTTAAAATTTATTTTTGTTTGCGTTGGGTCTTCGTTGCTGTGCGTGGGCTTTCTCTAGCTGCGGTGAGCGGGGGCTACTCTTCGTTGTGGTGCGCGGGCTTCTCACTGCAGTGGCTTCTCTTGTTGTGGAGCACGGGCTGTAGGCGCGCGGGCTTCAGTAGTTGTGGCACGTGGGCTCAGTAGTTGTGGTGCACGGGCTTAGTTGCTCTGCGGCATGTGGGATCTTCCCGGACCAGGACTCCAACCCGTGTCCAGGAAGATTGGCAGGTGGATTCTTAACCACTGCACCACCAGGGAAGCCCCCATTATGTTATTTTTAAAACACTCATTTTTCCATTCTGTTTTTTTCCATGTAGTCCTTCCTATCTTTACAATTTTTCAACTTGATGATTATAAGAGGTTACAAAAAGACAATATTTTCCAGGCACATTTTATAAAGAAAAGATCCTAAGGTGAAGTAATTGGCAGTCCCCAGTTTGGACCCTCGGCTGAAGAGTTTGTCCAGCGGTGGGACGACACCACCCCCTGGTGGTGATATTGTTGAACCGCTCACGGGGGAATTTGGAAGCAAGGATTGAGTTTGGGTGGAGAAATCCTCTCAGTTTCACTCCAGCTGCTGCCTCACCCCTTACAAACCCTCACGGATAGCTGTTCCACAGGCCCTTCTTCTTTCCCCCCAAACTCTCAGGTTCTGAGAGTCTCAGATCTCTGGAAATGATTGCTGCGTCCAACCCTCCAACCCCAGGTGAGAGAGGGCCCTAATTTTTTCATGGATCTGGAGGCTAAATCATGCTTCCACATTCTGTGACATGAGGAGAGCTGAGGCAGTTTAAACCCACTGAATCTCATCATTGTGAAGGGCGGTCCCAACTGAGATGCAGTAATTCCATCAGCCTCAGAGTAGAACACCATGGATTTCATACAACTCACTTCTTGCCAGCAGCAAAGGGAGCTGAAGGAAGGAGCAGGGGAGCCCGAGGGCTTTGCCTGGGTAACTCCTCTGAGACAGACCCCTTGATGTTCCTGCCCTCAGTTGGCTGTGGTACCCCTTCTGTGCTTCCCAGCCCTCTGGTTCCTTCTGGTACACAGTGCCCAGGACCCTGAGCTGTCCGCATCTGTCCATTTGTCTGTCTTCTCTTTGTGACTATACATCCACAAGGGTGGAGACCATGTCCCCATCTCTGTCCCCAGTTCCAGCACAGGGAGTGTTCAGTAAATGAGCAGCTTTCATGTACGGGGTCCTGCCCGTGTTCTGGGCGCTGGGCTAGCTGCGTTCCATCATCCCTCCCAATCCTACGAGGAGGTGCTAGTTTTCTTGAACAATGCCCCAGGAAATATTCACTGAATGAATGAACATATACACAGATTAAGAAGTTGAGGGGGGAGGGGCAACATGGGGGAGCGGATTAAGAGGTACAAACAATTAGATATAAAATAAGCTACAGGATATATTGGACAACACGAGGAATACAGCCAATATTTTATAATAACTATAAATGGAGTTTAACTGTTAAAAATTGTGAATCACTACATTGTACACCTGTAACTTATGTAATATTGTACATCAACTATAATTCAATTACAAGAAATGTACTGCTTAAAAAAAGACATTATTTAGAAAGTGTTAAAAAAAAAAAAAAAGCTGAGGGGCTTCCCTGGTGGCGCAGTTGTTGAGAGTCCGCCTGCCGATGCAGGGGACACGGGTTCTTGCCCTGGTCCGGGAGGATCCCACATGCCACGGAGCGGCTGGGCCCATGAGCCATGGCCCATGTGCTCCGCAACGGGAGAGGCCACAACAGTGAGAGGCCCGCGTACCGCGCGCACACACACACACACAAATATATATATACCTATATATATAGTCCCTAATAGCCGTGTGCAGCTACTGAGTGCTTGAAATATGGCTAGTGTGATTGAGGAATTTTAAACTTTATTTCATTTACGTGAATTTAAGTTTAAGTACACACGTATGGCAACTGTCTACTGCCTTGAGCAGTGCGGTCTAGGGGCAGAGGGATGTGTAATATAAAAAGACTAATAATACTCGAAGTTAGAAGACGAGAGTTTGCTCCCTGTCTCTGCTGCCCACTAATTGTGAGACTTGGAGCACATCACACTTATTCAGTCTGCCTCAGTGGGGAGTTACTACCTCTTGACGTTGTTGTAGAGATTAAATTATAAATTTATTTTTTAAAAAGTTCTTTCTAAACTACAAAGTACTGTGAAAATATTGTTACTTTAATGAGTTCTATTAACAATAACTCTCATGAAGAACCTACAGTGTTTTCAAGGTCGTTTTCCATAAATCTGCACCTTAAGAGATTGTTTAGTTATCCATCATTTGGGGTATTAGTGGAAGCCTTTGAGCTTAATGAGTAGTCATTCTCGTTTTCTATTATAAGATTTTCAATGGAAGGCACTGCTCCCTGTTTATTAATATTATTAGTTGCCTCATGTTGATGCTAATAAATTTTTTTTTTTAAAGATGGGGGTAGGAGTTTATTAATTAATTAATTAATTTTTGCTGTGTTGGGTCTTCGTTTCTGTGTGAGGGCTTTCTCTAGTTGTGGCAAGCGGGGGCCACTCTTCATTGCGGTACGCGGGCCTCTCACTATCGCGGCCTCTCTTGTTGCGGAACACAGGCTCCAGACGCGCAGGCTCAGTAGTTGTGGCTCACAGGCCTAGTTGCTCCGCAGCATGTGGGATCCTCTCAGACCAGGGCTCGAACCGTGTCCCCTGCATTGGCAGGCAGATTCTCAACCACTGCGCCACCAGGGAAGCCCGCTAATAAATGTCTGAATGCAAGTGGTGACGCCACCAACCTCCTTCCCTCAGGCCAACTGACGTGCCCTCTTCCATTATTTCTCCTGGTGTCTGTCAAAAGAGCACCTAGAGGTGAGATCTTGTGTAACTTCACCCCACAACTCCAGCTCTGCCTCAAAGGAGCAACATGCCTGAGACTTGTAAACTGAAGATGGAGGACCTTGAACGGTGTCACCCGTGGGCCTTTACCTGCTGGTGCCCCAAATGGTGACATGTGAGCATTGAAGGGTGTACCTTACCCGTCCAGGAAGGGGTAGCCCCACGTGCTATTATTGACCATGAGGCATTTTGGACCCTTGTTGATTGAGACGGCTGAGATGATAAATGAGTATCCGGCACCCAAGACTCCAACCACAGCAAATATTGTGGAGGTGAACATCTGAAAGAGAAGGAGAGAGACCGCCAGGTTCTTAAGGTGTCCAGAGATTACACACAGCACACCTAACTGGCCTGTTATTGAGCATGGTGAATATGGGGATGTTACGGGGTATGCAGCCAGTTTTTTACTGGAAATGGGGCCTGTGGAGTCTCCTAGAATGAATTTTGGTGTCTCATGTCCCTTTCTCCAACCCCATCCCCGTCTTTTTCACCTATTCATTGATGACCCAAGTGCTAGTTATGGTTTGATACCTTTGAACCAGGATTTTTAACCTTACTAAGAACAAATTGTCCTTCACAGGCCTAATATGGAAGACCAGTCTATTACAGAATCAAAGAATCTTAGAATGGGAAGTGATCTTCAGTTCTGTGGTCCAATCATCTCACTGAGGCTAGGTCACAGTGGGACCTCATGTGGCAGGAAGGTTCTGCTTATGAGAAAGGGTAGAAGTCTAGAATTTCTCCTCATCAGTCCTAGTTACATTCCTTGAGTTCAAAAAGATTAAGTCCAACCTCTCTTCCATGTGGTAGCAACATTTAAAATATCTGAAGATATTTTATATCTTACACAAAAATATTTTCTATATGACATCTCTCCACCCCTTCCCCCCTCTGTTAGTTTTCTCTTCTTTGGGTTACACAAGCCCAACGATTCCAGTTCTTTTAAATATTTTTATATGACAGATTAGTTAGTGAAAAATAGATTGTACTACATCTTTGTTTTAAATTATAAAATCAAGATAGAATATAGAATATAAAAGGCAGAAACAATCCTGGAGCCTATCCAGGCTAACTTCCTCTTAGAGATGAGAAAAAAAAAAAAAGGGGGGGGTCTAGAGAGGCAATGTCCATTCTAAACAGTAATTAGAGAGTAATGTGGAAACATTAATAATTCTGTAAATAGAGGTGGAAAATGATCACCTCTATTGCTTTGGGACATGAAGGTGTAGTGCAAAGTACAAGAGTTTAAAAGTCAGCAGAACCCAGTCTCAAATCTCAGTTTTGCTACTTTTCTCTGTGTGATGACTGGCTTTCAGTTTCTCATCTATAAAATGGACATGATAAAGCCTACCTAAGTTAGATGTGATAACCCAAGTTAAATGTCAGATACTTCCTCTTCCCCCTTCCCTGTATTACTATCAATCTTTTTACAGTATATATTTGAGGGTTTGAGGGTGGGGTTAGAGTGTAGAGAGGATCTAACTGTGCCTGGGCAACTGGAATCTGTGTAATCTATTTAGCTGGGGTTCATATTCATATCATATGTCATATCATATATAAATGTATTTTTTTTGAAAATTTATTTATTTATCTATTATTTTGGGCTACGTTGGGTCCTCGTTGCTGTGTGCGCGCTTTCTCTCTAGTTGCAGCCAGCAGGGGCTACTCTTCGTTGAGGTGCACGGGCTTCTCATTATGGTGGCTTCTCTTTGTTGTCGAGCACGGGCTCTAGGCACATGGACTTCAGTAGTTGTGGCACGCAGGCTCAGTAGTTGTGGCACATGGGCTTAGTTGTTCCATGGCATGTGGAATCTTCCCGGACCAGGGCTCGAACCCGTGTCCCCTGCATTGGCAGGCGGATTCTTAACCACTGCGCCACCAGGGAAGTCCCTATAAATGTATTTTTTTTTTTTTTTTTTATAAATGTATTTTTGATGCAACTTTCCAAGACTGAGCTCTGGCTCCATGCACCGTGTCTGACTTCCCAAGTAGAACTGACCATTCCCTTCTTCATATTGAAAGAGAACAAGACCCTGTGGAGTTCCTGGGCATGGAAGCCTTTCCATGTCCCTGTTTCTTGTTTGTAGGGAACAGACTCTAGCCTCCATGACCTTCCCAGAATCCCAAAGAGCAGATGTGAACAGTTGCTAATCAGGGAATGGAGAGGATGCAGAGACAAGGGAGGAATAGCCGAGAAACAGTAATTCAGCCTTGGGGCAAGGTCCTGGTTCCATCTCAAGGGATACACATAATAACATCTTTGAGCTCTTTATAGAACTAAAACCCTCAACAAATGGAAGATGTTAGCTTTCTTCATTCCAGAGAATGTCACAGTTTGATAACCTTGAGAAGCTCATCAGGACACCATTGAGATCAGATTAAAGTTCAGGCCCCGCATACACCCTGATCCTTATCAGCAAAGCTGCCCTTGAACCATTGCTATAAAACTCCTCACTAAATCCTCCTGGTTTGGGACACAGTTTTTCAGGGCATGAGCCTGCTGTGTTCCCCTTTGCCAGGCAAAGCAATAAAGCTATTCTTTTCTACTTCACACAAAACTCTGTCTCAGAGATTCAATTTGGCGCTGGTGAACAGAGGCCAAGTTTTCAGCATCCATATCTCCCACCTCCAGGGCTCTAGATTGTATCAACTCCCATCATAGCACAGTATATATAACACATTACTGCATAGCTGTTTATGTCTGTCTTCCCCAGCCAGAGGACAAACTCCTTGAAGCCATGGACAGTGGGTTATTTGGAGATAGTTAGGACATTACTCCACCCCTACCACCAACAGTTTTTTTTTTTTTTTCCCCTCCCCAGCTTATCAAAGGCACTGGATAACTACTTATTGGATATTTTCAATGACTAAAGTTCATATACTCATTATTTAGATTTTTCCTCTTAATTTTTATGCCTAGGGTATCCTAAACCCATTCCCACCATCAAGAACATTGTGAATATAATCTAGGTCAGAAGTAAATTAAAATTTGGGTCATTTTATCATGTTAGAACAGGCAATCTCTTTTCCAAAGGATGTCTTGTTGAATAATTTTGGAAATTGTTGAATTGTATAAAGTTAAATAGGTTTCATTCCTGTTGTACTTCTAAGAATCTTTGTGATATGCTAATATGTATGGAGCTCCAAGGAGGGGATATACTATGTATACTGGAATGTAAGGAAAATTATTAGCTCTCAAATTATCCCTCAAAAGTGAGGGACTTGCTTTAGAGCTGTGCCCTTATTTCATCCATCAGGTAATAGGACATTTCCTCAAATTTGAACAAACAGGTATTGTGTGGGAAAGACATTAGTCAGAAACAACCCAATTACTGTTGGATGACAGAATTATTTAAACATTTCCTTCTTAACACAGATTTGCTAACTATTCTAGGAAAGTTGACCTCACAATTCCTAGTTCCAGAGATTATAGTTAACAAGCCTTTTAACGGGCATTCTAATATAAGTATGTTTAGTGTTTACAGTTGTGGGGATCATTAATATATACTTGCAAGAGGGATGTCTGAATACTGTCTTTGTCTTATCTGAATTGATACTTATGACTGAGTGACATTTCCGCTGACAGCATCATACATGGATACAAAAATGTCATTAAATGGAAAAAAAAGATGTGCTGTGGGAAACTTTTGATGGCTCCAGTGGTGTCTTTAGTGGGAGCAAAGACATTAAGGTCAAAAAACATGAAAACATTTTAAAATAAATGAGAGGAAAGAAGTAATATTTCAAAATCAATATATTAAAATTATTTTATATTTTATACATGTGCTTTAAAATATGCATATATCACAGAACGCTTATGCATATATTCACGTTAGTCAAATAACTTTTTTTGAAACTGCTTTCTGGGAAAATAAGAGGTGGTTTTATACAAAGTTTCACCTTATATTTGGGTATGTATTGTAATTTGCAGAGTTTTCTGATCTCATAGGAGCCTATAACTTCTTCCCTTGAGCCCTTGCAACGACACACTTTGGGAGATGCTGCTCCAATTTAACGAGAGCTTATCTAGCTACTTCTCTGTCTCTGAGCTACCTCCATGCTCCAATCAACTTGCTGTTTAGTTAGACACAGCTGGTATTAATCTAGGAATGGCTAGAACGTTCCAGTAGGGCAATTGAAAGCTTATGCTCAGGTCAGTTTTTCCTAATGTTTTACCTCTTGTCCTTTCAGAGTGAGGCTCTGAGTGGTCTGGAAACATTTTTGACATGTGGTCCTTGGGATGGATTTGGATTGTCTCAATTAAAAAAGAAGATTCTATGAAGGAAGGGTCTCTCATCTTAAAATTGCTTAAAAGTGTTCAAAAGCCAGAATTTCCACTAAATAAATGGTTAAATATTCTTATAATTATGTTTTCACAAATATGACGATCTCAAAAACCTTCTAGTGCAATCATCTCACTTTCTAGATAATGCAAAGAGCTTCATTCTGTGACAGCCTTAGATGTATTATCTCATTTAATCTTCTCAACAAACCTGTGAGGTGGGTGTGATTATCTACATTTTCCAGACAAGAAACTGAGACTACTAGAAATTAAGATAATTGCTCTAAGTCAAACAAAGAGTAAAGTGGTGGGAGTAGGATCAGTCCATGGCCACTTGTTTCCAAAGCCCATGCTTTTGTGACCTTCTCAAATCACACCTCTAAAAGGTTGCTGAGCTAGATTAAGAACTGGGGTCTGGGCTTCCCTGGTGGCGCAGTGGTTGAGAGTCCGCCTGCCGATGCAGGGGACACGGGTTAGTGCCCCGGTCCGGGAGGATCCCACATGCTGCGGGGCGGCTGGGCCCGTGAGCCATGGCCGCTGAGCCTGCGTGTCCGGAGCCTGTGCTCCGCAACGGGGTAGGCCACAATAGTGAGAGGCCCACGTACCATAAAAAAAAAAAAAAAAAAAAAGAACTGGGGTCTCAGGGGAAGGGGCAACATAGGGTTGGAGGATAAGACATACAAACTATTAGGTATAAAACATGCTACAAGGATATATTGGACAACACGGGGAATATAGCCAAAATTTTATAGTAACTGTAAATGGAGTATAACCTTTAAAAATTGTGAATCACTATATTGTACACCTGCAACATATAATATTGTACAGCAACTATACTTCAAAAAAACAAAAAACAAAAAAAAAGAACTGGGTCTCCCTCCCAGTCTAGTATCCTGTACCTACCACCTCTTCAAATACACACACACAGAAAACACACTGCCACTAGCACCAGATATTCTGTTATTTGCAAATTTCTCTGTGAATGACATTGGTTCTCTCACAGAAATAAAACGACAGATAAGAAAAAAAAATCTTTTTGCTCATTTGACCTTCTGATCTTGAGTCCTAATTATTAGTCAGGAATCATGAAACTATTGATTATTAAGAATGGAAGAGTATCTAAAATTGCTGTAATAGAAAAGAAAGATCACTTTTCCAGGAAGGCAGTTTGGAAGTCTGCGGAAACCAGGGTTCCAGCCTCCTCAGTCACCCAGGCCCCCGCCTCCCTGGCCTCGGTTTCTGGTGGCAAACAGAAGAAAGGGGTGGGTGGTTCCAGATGGCCCCTTTGACTAAAGCAACTCCGGATTTCATCATCCACTGGCTGGTAATGAGAGGAGAAATCTGTCTTGTGCTATTCCTGCTGTGTGAGATGAGTGGAGGATTTTAGATATCATTCCTGGAACGTGTCACAGGCAAATGTTTACAGACACAAAAAGTGAGTACAGATGCAAACAGTCCTCATTTTAGGCAAGTCTGAGTAAATGAAAAACCAAGTTAATATAAAATAGCAATGAGATAATTTTCCCCTTGATCGAAGAGTCCCCCTCGTAAGCACCTCTATCCCAACACTGTCCAACTGAAACATAATGCAAGCCATATACATAATTTAAAATTTTCTAGTGACACTTCTTAAAAGGTTTAAAAAAATGAGATTAATTTTGATAATATATTTCCTTTAACTCAGCATATCCAACATATTATCATTTCAACAGGTCATCAATATAAAAACTACTAATGAGATATTTTACATTCTTCTTTTTACCGGTTCTTTGAAATCTGGTATGTGTTTTATACTTATGGTACACCTCAATTTTTCTCTTTTTTTTCTGTGGCCAAGCCTTGCAGCATGCAGGATCTTAGTTCCCCGACCAGAGATTGAACCCACGCCCCCTGCAGTGGAAGCGCAGAGTCTTAACCACTGGACAGCGAGGGAAGTCCCAGGTACATCTCAATTTTTTTTAAAAAAATTTATTTTTATTTATTTATTTATAACATCTTTATAGCAGTATAATTGCTTCACAATGGTGTGCTAGTTTCTGCTTTACAACATAGTGGATCAGCCACACACACACATATATCCCCACATCTTCCTCTTGCGTCTCCCTCCCTCCCACCCTCCCTATCCCACCCCTCTAGGTGGTCACAAAGCACCGGGCTGATCTCCCTATGCTATGCAGCTGCTTCCCACTAGCTATCTACCTTACGTTTGGTAGTGTACGTATGTCCATGCCACTCTCTCACTTTGTCCCAGCTTACCCTTCCCCCTCCCCATATCCTCAAGTGCATTCTCTAGTAGGTCTGCACTTTTATTCCCGTCCTGCCTCTAGCTACACGTAAAAGAACGAAATTAGTACATCTCAATTTTGATTGGCCACATTTCATATGCTCGATAGCCACATGTGGGTAGTGGCTCCTGTATTGGACAGTACAGTCTAGAACATGTGGAAGATTGATTTTTGGTAGTAAAAGTTAAAAAAAAATGGATGGATATGGGCTGTACTGATTCCCTGATTACGGTTACTCGCAGGAGGGAGGGATGTATAACAGAGGAGGGCAAGACAGTGACCCTCAATTGAAGCAATAAGGTTTTATTTCTTTACAAAACTTTCTGAAGAAAATATGGCATCAGGTTACAATTTCGTAAAGCTACAGGTAGTATGTTTTGTTTTTGTATTCACATTTGAAATACCTCAACTTGAAATAAAAAAAAATACTCTAAATAATTTTTCATAACTTTTCCAGAATGGATGACCTACATGAAGCAAGGTACTCTTTATGTCACTTTGTTTTAAGTCAGTTCGTGTTCAGAAGTCTTTAAAAAATTGCTAAATTTACTACTCTGAGCTATTATCAATCTTAAAATGAGATGAAGTACATTCCATTTATCATGGGTTTCATGATACAAAACTTTTCATGTTAAAAGAGAAGTTATTGAAATCAAGTTGAATATGTCAGGGAGCAGATGCTTCAAGTTGGTGTTTTTTAAACTAAACAGGCAAAAGGCCTGGAATATTTCTGGAAGGAGACACAATAATTGGAAACACTGGTAACCTCTGGGGAAGGGCGTTGCCACACTTTGAAGTCAGGAATGTGTGGCTTCCGTTGTAGTTTTTGTACTGTGGACATGTTTTCCCTATTCTAAATGAATAAATAGGAAAGGGGGACACTACTGTGTAGTGGAGTGGTCAGGGACGTGGGATACAGGCAGACAGATCTGGGTTTGAGTCCTGGTTCCTCCCTCATGAATTTGGGAAGGTCATCTTTCTAAGATCTCCATTTCTTCTTCTGTAAAATAAGCCTTGATAATAACTACCCGTCTCCCAGAGATCATAATATGTAAGATAACTAATCAAAAATAGGAAATAGGGAATCAAATGTACACATTGTCTAGCAAATCAGATAACCCCCAGGTGGGGTAGGTGATGCCTGGTACTTCACTGTGGGGATACCCAGAAATCTCTTTTACCTATTTCCAAGATTTGGATCATTTCCCATGACATTAACAAGCACTTGATAAGTGTCATTGTTATATTATAATGTTTTAATAATCATAGCCTCACATACTTTAACCTTCCAGAAATACAGAGAGTATAGCTCTGGGGAGAAAAATAAAAGTAAACAGGCTGACTGTCTTATGGTTGCTCAGCGCTCATGTTCAGTTTGTATTTCTAAAGAAATATGTGTTAATGTATATGCTGTAAATACTTCCGTTGAAACGGAAGGAGATGCTCCCGAATTCCCCGTGTGTCAGCTTTAAGGCCTCCCCCTCTACCGGGCTCTGGAGGCGGACCATGTGGGATGAGATCCCAGCTCTGCCCTGGTCCGTGGTGTGTACTGCGTCAGCTGAAGCAAATGGAGGAGGGGCGGGGGGCTGAGAAGGGGGGAAGGGTGGGTGGTTCGGAGACATGGTATTTTGAGGCTTGGGTAGTGGCAACATGTTGGGGGAACACCTCTGGTGGGCATGAAGGTTCCTCTCAGCAAGTTTTCTAAGAGGTACATAGATATTACTTGAAGTGTTTTCTCGCTTAAACGTGAATGTCCTCCTGTATTTTCTGCCTCAGCCTTGGAAAGCCCGGAAGACAGACAGGGGCGTCGCGGGTGTGGTGGTCAGAAACTCAACTTGCAAGAGCTTCAGTTTCCTTATTTATACAATGAGAAGTTTAATGCCTAACTCATTAGGGGCTATTGTGAGAATTGAGCCTGATCAAGTACGGAAATCACCTGAAATCCTCCCAGAGCGTTCGTTTACTTCATTCATCCAACAAGCATTTATCGAGGACCTATGTGCCCTCAGTACCCCCAGGCACTTGCTACTACTCTCCCCTGCCCTGCACGCTAAGGCTTGCAACCTCTTCCCCCATTCTTGCAATGTCCTTACGAAAGGTAGCAACTGCCACGGTCCATTTTACAGCAGAGGATTTTGAAGCAAAGAAAATATTTACTGAAGAAATAGGGTTTCATACGTTATTTCTCCTTTTAAGATAATCTGTTATTTCAAAAGAAGTGTCTTCTTACATCCCCCTCCTACGGGCTGTCCTTCCAAGGAATGCAGAGGCGGCTGTGCTCTTGGCCTCAGGAAGTACTGACAGCAGAAGTACTTACACAGGAGGCATCCCTAAGGGGCACTGGTGAGCCGAGCTGGTCATGGGGAGAAGTGCTGACTCTACAGTGAATAGACTGATTTATGAACTATTCAAGATCTTCCTTCAGAACAGGTCTGTCAATCATCTGACCCTGCCTATGGGTTGGGGGGCGGGGGGGTCTTTATCGGCCTGATATACTTTCAGAATGCTGAAATGCCAGCCTACCCCTAAATATCTCCTTTATCAGGCCCATTATTAGAGACACTCTTCTGAGTCAAGGTCAAGGTCTTCTAAAGGCTCTTATTAAAGAATATACTTAACACAAAAGCGTTGATAAAATTAATCAGCTGTCCCATTGGACCCTGAGATTCAAATTTTTTTCTTTTTTTAAGGATTAGAGGGCAGGAGACCTTGACCAACCACAGATCAGCAGCTAGGGCACCTCCAGTTTTGGAGAACGAGGTTGAGACCTAACTACAAACCCAGGCCAGGGTTTCCAAAGTCCACCTTGGAAGTCACCCTCCTCTCATAGCTTTTGCCCCAGGGCTCCCTTTTCTCAACTCTCATTTACCCTAATTTATTTAAAAGATTGCAGATCCCTGGGACTGGGTTTCAGTCTTGCTCTGCCTCAGAGGAGAGTTTGCCTCTATGTTTTAGTTTCACTACGAAACTATCAATTAGGTGACCTCAAGATTTTTTTTTTTCCCCAGCTCACTGTCTTGCTTTATCTCTACAGCCATCACATCCTGCTTCCACTATTGATTCATATGTCCTGGTTTTACTACCCAAGGAAAGGGAAGAGAATGATGCAGCTGACTTCTGGGGAATATTCCAGAAAGATGCAGCAAAGAAGAGAGGAGAGAGAGAGACCAGGAAACAAACGATGGAGAGCAAAGCTGTGAAGACAGCCGCAGTATTTAGCTCAGCAGCCCTTGGCCTAGTCTGTTCCTGCCTCACAGACCTTTCTGCCCAACAGGATTTCTTACACCACGTTCCTCAGAAGCCCAGTGTTCCTTAAACACTGGAGGGGATGGCTGTGAGCCTTTGGAAAACTAATTCAAACCTTTAGCATTATAGTACCAATCAAATTATGCTGCAGCTTTTTTTCTTTTTGTCTGACAAAATGTTTGTAAATACCTTACTTTAGAAACTGATGATTGCTCCAGAACCTCAGAACCTTAAGGAAACTTGGCTCTAAAGCAGGGGCATGAACCCAGTGGCCCTTAGGGGTGGGTGAAGAGCTCAGTCACGCCCAGTGCAGGCCGTTTTTGTGTCAAAATGGAGGCCCAGGAGTAACAGGTTATTTTTTTGTTTTTCGAAAAAGAAGTAAGGTATCTAGATATTTTTTGTGAGATCTCTCTACTTTTAAAAGTTGGCAGCTAACAAACAAATGAACCCCAAACAAGAAATCCTTCTGCTGGCCACCTAGAGTGTGGTACGCCTGGTACAGGGCAGCCCTGGCTGTGTCTTTGTTTCCAGCTGGCAGAGCTGGTCCTTTGACGGGCACTACCCTTGTGGACAGCCAGCCAGTGGCCGGGAGGAGTCATCCTCAACCCACACCAAGGGCAGATGGCCCCCGTGGGGTGAGGAAACCCAATCAGACAACTAGAATTGGGCAGATTGTATTGACTCAACAGTGCTTGTAAAAATGTGACTTTTCTGCCTCTTCTTGGACTTCATATAAATCTAATTTAAAATCACTCTTTGCACAATACTTTGAATATTGTTCCGCATCTCACTTTGGTTATGTATAAACCTAAAAACAAAAGAAATAAACAAACAAAAACCCTGGCTTTATACTGGCTAATCTTCAGACTTCTACTCAGCACCAGGGAATGAGCTGTTAGATTTCTAACCAATTCATCCAACTTTCTTAATTGCTAATTGTTTTCAAATTCTTGTTTCCAATTTATTGCCCCCAGATCCACAGGTATAGTGGGATTACATTTCAAAGAGAAAATGAGTTACATATTTATTCCTTTCCTTTATAATTAAGTCTAGTAAAATATTATATATGGCACATGTTACATAATTGTAGCAAATGAATTGTGGTTGATTTTTACATCTCTTTGTAAATGATGATTTTAAATGTTGCTATAATAACCAATGCTTGATGGTGTTAAAAAGGTGAGAACATTCTCTTTGAATGATCCTCGATCTCACATGGAAAAGCATCATTGTATTTGCAGTGCACCAGCCTCAGCCCTTCATATGTAGTCAATAGATATTTTTTACTTGACTGAACAAATAGTGATGAGAAGGAAATGTTAGAGATGATTCTGTTTCAGGACAAATTGCTACACCTTTCCCTTTAAGAGGTTACGGTAAGAGTGCGTAATTCATCATCGGGGTTCTCTTAGATGGACAATTGAATCTCAGGAAATTAGAGCAGGAGCTGGTCTTACTCATCATCCAGCCAGTAATTCCAGTTCATCCTTCTTCATTTTTGCCACATCAATGTACCTGAACTCAATATTTTTCTTTAAGTCAACTCTCTATTTTATTCATTTATATCACCTCTATGAATGAAAAACTAGAATCATTAACTCACAAAAACAAAATATTATTGAATTTCTAGTTAACGTTTCTTGCATTCCTGGAGCTGGAGACTTGGTCGAAAGGGAGATTATAAAGGATTAGAAATAGTAAAGACATTTCCATCAAAATTAGAGTTTTCTTGATAGAATCGAGAGGACTGAAGGAGAATCAAAATTAACTTTCTATGTTATTGAGAGATAGAGCACATCTGTGTACTAGCAGAGTTTGTCTGTACTTGGGACATTCTGATCTAGTCCACCTTCCTCATCTTATAGATGAACAGAGGACGGCAGAGAGAACCCCAGTTGCGGAAATGGAACCCAACCCCACTCCCAGCCTTCTTCCCACTCCAGCTCGGAATGGTGCAGCCTAGTTTGTCTAGCTTGCCCACTAAAGATGGATGGCTGCAGGAAACAAGAAAGGAAACAGAAGGCCCAAGGCAAAATCCAGGTAGAGGTAGGGAATTGCTGAGCCTCTGAAGCAGTGAAGCTGGCAGTGGTGTGGATGGAGAGTTTAGGGGACTATCGGGGAGAGGAGGTTACCATCTGTTATCCTGTCCCAGCTCCCCTTTACAGATGAGGCAATGCAGAGCCAGAGAAGGGAAGTGACTTGCCCAAGGTCTCAGGGCTTCGAAGTGGCAGAGGGAGAGTCACAGCCCCCATCTCTGCCTTCTGAGCACGCATTCCTTACATGGCATCACCGCAGTTTTCCAACTCTGATATCCCTGCCTGTTTGTAACATTTTAAATGGTACTTATACCCTATAAGTAGAAGGGTTTTACATTTTTATGATTATTGTTATTTTGCATCAGCAAGAATCCCACCTTCATCCCTGTACCAGCTGCCCCCAGAGTCCTGCCTGGGGCCGGTAACTCATCCCCACTCCCAGCGCAAGGAGGCAGTGCGCCCCGGAGCAGTTCTGGTGGCTGCCCCTCCCCCCTCCCCCCTCGCCCCCCAACTCACCGCAAAGCGTTTCCCACAGCTCTCGTTGCCACAGCACCTGCAGCAGTCATTGTTCTCCAGGCCCAAGAACACCAGCGCAGGGAAGATCATCTACCAGCAAAAGAAGCACCTCAGAATGGGTCTGGTCTGGCATGCGAAGGGGGGGCCCGAGCCTGCCTGCCTGTGTGAGCAACTACATCCGCAACGTGGGACTCGGTGGCCAAAGAGGACGGCAAGAGCTAACGGAGCCTGGCTGGTGGGTAGTATTATGGAGTCTTTAGGTTCTAGCTGGCCTAACTGCAGCTCCAAGGCAAGATGTCAAGATATGACACCCCGAGTTTCCATTTACATGGTGGGTTAGGATAGGGATAAGAAACTTGTCCTCAGTAGGCATGAAACATGAATCTCTCTCTCTCTCTCTAAACCAGAGGTCCCCAACTGCTACTGGAAACAAGGGGTAAAGAAATCATTAGCACAAGAGTGGAAGAGGAACCCACAGACACCTCCTTCTCTTGGTGGGTTTTAGTCAATCGATTAACTAGAAAATGCGTGCTCCTTCCCCAACCTCTTCAACTCGGCACCCACCACAGCATTATCTTGTTAAAGATATTATGCGGCTCTCAGTTTGGTTCAGGGAAGTCAACTGCCCCATGGGAGCTGCCCGCCTAAGCTTGGGGATTTCATGACTTAGTCAACTTAGTGCACATGCCTCTGGCAAGTCCCAATGCGGAAGGGAAAAGATTAAAGTGCTGACTTTTCATCGTGCGATGCTTGGGCTTTCGTTAGCAACTAAATCTCTTCCTGCTCAGTAAGTACCCAATTTTAAAAGGATGGAGCGAAAATCTCCTTTGGGGAGATTTTAAGGCTTCCTTACTCACCAAGACCCCGCTTCCTAATATTCCTCCAAAATACCAGACCTCGTCAGAAAGGTGGTCATTGTTGTCTATCACTTTTCCTCCAGGGAAAAATAGCAGGAGGTGAGCCAGGAAGCCAGACACAGCGAGGGGAATGAGGGTGCTGCCCAGGCACTTGGCACACCTCTCAGTGCACATGCCGGGGAGGTAGGATGCAGGTCTCGCTATGAGCCCCCTCGATGCCTCCTTTACAGGCTCTCTTCTGAGTTATCCGCCGCGGAGGCGTAATAATTGTCCCCAGGTCAATCCAGACGTTGGAGCTGAGAAGCGAGATCACCCTGTGAACGGTGTCCTTGGAGTCGCTTTAGCTTCTCAAATATAGCAGAACCTCGATGGCGATGGACATTTATACGTTCTCCCTGACCCGAAGTCTTTTTTTTTTTTCTGCACCCTCATAAATAAGATTACGTTCATTGCGATTTTGCCATGGCGACCAATAACCTCTGTTAATAATCCACCAGCACAGACAAGACACTCAGCCTTGCTGCAGTTGAACCTAGGGCTGGAACAAACAGCATCTGGGACGACTGCACCTTAAACTGAAAATGGCCCTGCACAAATCAGGAAATATTTCCCCCAGGCTCTTTAGAAATCACTGTAAAATTGAGTTGCATCCTAGCTGAAATCATGTCTCCTGAGGACTTAATGGTCTACAGTGCGTGTCTTTGTCTTTTCTGCTGAAAGCCTAGTGTGCAAAAGAGTTATTTGAAAGAGCTTCTGTTTTCCTCAATAGGAAAATAACAATGTGATGGTCTCGTTGGGTATTGCTGAGCTCAGGCCTACAGGAATTTTTTAAAGGACAAAATCAGAATAACTATTTATTTTATTGCCTGATTACTCTATTTCTATACTTGCTACTCCATTCAGTTCTATCTCTTTCCCAACCTGGCGTGATAGAAATAGCAAAAACTGTTTTCCCAATCACCTTGTTCACCTATAGCTTCCACGCAGGAATAAAAAACTCCCCCTTTACAAAGGATAAGGGGAAAGGGAGGTCGGCATTGGGTGGAGAAGAAAGATACTGACGAGTGGATTGGAGGCAGAGCGGTCAGGCAGCATAAGAGGTAAGAAATTTTGCCAACTGCCCAGGGCAGGATTCGGTTACTAATTTGCTTTGTGTCACTTTAAGAAAGTCTCTGCCATGCCTAGCCCAAGCCCTGCCTTACGCAATGACCCTGCTCAGTACTGGTGCTATGTAACAGCTGAAGGACTAGGGGGTGGAAACGGAGCCTGCTAGCTCTTTGTTGAGAGCCTAGAGGTTAGAATAAGACAGTAGGTAGAATTTCATAGTCAAACTGTAGCTAAATAAAAAGCAAGTCACATCATTATCATGGTGAGACCTGTCCTACAATGGAGTTGGCCACCTGTTTCCAGGGAAGCAGTGGGCAGTGTTCTGCCAGGGCTCAGGGACCCTTGACCAGGGAAGCTGTGGACAGGATTCCAGAGAAGTCAGGTAGGATGGACGCTCAGTTTCCTTCTGAAGATTCTGTGAAATGTGCATTGGTTGCTCTATAAAGATACTTTCTGAGATCTCAGGGTTGGGGTGAGAAGAAAAATAGCAAGTGTTTATTGAGCATGTATAATGTACTAAGCACAGACCACGAGGATGTCATGTCCCTTCTACAGGGGAAGGCACTAGGGCTCAGAGAGGTTAAATACATTTTGCTAGTTCATCCCAGCATAGTAAGGCGAGGAGTTAAGATTTTAAAACAAGACCCTTTGTCGCCAAAACCCAGGCTATTGTCTCCCTAATAGATTTTCTCTTTTAGAAATTAACAAAATATTATCTTTTCGATATAAACAATAGAATGACACCATGTGTGAAGTATATGGATACAGTAGGATATACTTCCTTCTGAACAATGACAAACAACTGTGATTTTTTTTTTTTCTTATTACAAAGTAATACGGGATTTTTTTTGTGGGGTGAGGGGTAGAAAAGTCACATAAACAGATAAGCAGAAGGAAGAAAAGGAAAACCAGCTGTACTCCTACCACCAGCAGGTAAGGACTGCTATCACTTTCCTTGCAGTTGTTTCCCAACACTCTGAGCACGTGCAACTGAGCTTTCGTTGTAACCCACCAGCTTTGACAGGGAGTTCTGAGAATAGTGCCAGGAGGAAGACAAGAGTTCTCAGGATGTAAGTGTTGAGTTCATCTTTGTAGATGTCACCTTGGAGCTAGGCAGCTCTCCTTTGGGGACTGGGCAGTTTTTTCTTTCTTCAGAGACTTTTGCCTCTAGAAGTTACCCAAGGCATTTGAATAACACTGGGCAACACAGCCCTGATGTCCTAGACTTTTCAGACTAGTAACTGGAGTTACCAATCACTAAGTGAACAGGTGAGAGTAAAAGATACTGTGGACCACAGTTCAGTTTTCTTCCACGAATCTTGAGAAGATGTGGTACATGAGTAACTATGAGGGAGAGACCTGAGGTCATTTATTTCCTGTGTGGAGAAAGGGAAACACTGACAGTCACCCTTCTGGAATGCCCTGACTTCAGATACTTGGAGGGTGATTAATTCATTTATTGTTCAGCTATTCATTGTGCCTATAGACCTGCAAGCAGGAAGTGGAACACCTAATCTGGGGGAAGGGGATAGGGAGGGGAGGGAGGCTTGGTGAAATTCGCCCTCAGGAAGGGTGGGGTCATTGTTCTAGGCACTCATGAGATTCAGGCAACTGATCTTGTGACACGCAGGCTTGATGTTTGCTGTTCACTCTGTTTAGCAGTGAAGCCCTTGAACCACAAGGGCTAGAGCCCTCCTTTTCAGAGACAGCAAGGAGGAGGTGGCTGAGACAGAACCCCACTTTGGATCCTGTCCTGCAGGAAGAAGACCTCAGAAGTGAGAGCAGATGGCAGCTCTGGAAGGGACAGAAAGTGATCCTTGCAGAAAGAAAAGGAGAAGAACATGAGCCTGGTGGCTCTCCTCCTGGACCACACCCTCTGGGAGTTTGATGGCAGAGGATTAAGCAGCGGAAAGTCCGGGGGTTCCTGGCAGTGATGCAGGCACTCCATCCCTAAGCCAACGATCAGTGCACTTGGAGATGTTTTCCAGGTAACTCTGACGACCGGCGGGAGGCATGCACAATACTTGGGTGATGCTTTCTCAGCCTGCTAAACTCTTCGCCTGGCAATAGATGAAGAATCATCAATTCAGCGCAATCAGTAAGTGTGTTTGAAGCACCCACAACGTGTCCACCAGTGTGCCAAGTGCTTTCCTAGTGAACAAAATAAATCTGACTTACTTTCTGCCCTCAACAGTATTACAATCTGTTACTTGGGACAAGAGATAAAAAAAAAAAAAAAAAAAAAAAAAAAAATTCACGCGCAGAGGTTAAATGAATTAACTGCTCCTGAGCAGAAGAAGTAGATTAGGTTCTTCTGCTCATCTTAAAGTAGATCAGGTAATTCTTCAGCTCTACATATTGTCATTGGGGTTACTCGCTCTTGATCATCTAGGGGCTGCATTGCACTGGTTTTTAGGGTCCAAGACGGCTTCACTCACATGCCACGCGGCTTGATGGGAAGGGTGGTAAGATTGGGCTCAGTAGGGTCCCTCTCTCCCCCCTGTAATCTTAGGGGTCCACACATGGTCTCTGCAGTAAGGTAGTGAGATTTTACATGGTGGTTCAAGAGACAAGGAATAGAAGCTGTCAGTTTCTTAAGGCCTGGGTCAGAAACTGGGACAGGACCACTTTTATCATATCCTCTTGGTCAGAGTCATCTAAGATTCAGGAGAGGGGCATAGACCTCACCTCTGCATGAAAAGAGTGTCAAAGTATTTGTGGCCATCTTTAACCCGCCACAGTGGTAGAGGTAGGATTCGAACCCAGGGAATCTGGCTCCAGAGGCTGAGCTCTGGACTACCACAGTGTAATGCCTCAATATGCTGTGCTTCGATCCACACGGGGAGGGCTGCCTGTGTGCATTTAGCTTCACATCCGGGGCCCTTCTCAGCTACAGGCTGACTAATCTGGATAATTCTCTCCATTTTAGATGGGTGGACACAGCTTTATTAGGATTTGGACTTGGGGATTTTGCAAGCACCATCGACACCTGGACGTCAGTATCTCCAGTTGTTTTCAAAATCAGAATGAGCGAGCACACCCTGCCTCATGACTCAGAGGGGTGTGCTGTGGCCCTCCCTAACCCAGGTCTCAGTACAAAAGAGCACAGCTTGACCCCTCAGAGAGGCATGAACTCTGGCTGATGACTCTCTTCTGAGAGATCTGCTCAGATATCTATTGGTTTTAACGTTCTTTCTTTTTGGCCTTATGCTGCTATGGTTGTAGGTGGTAAGTTAGCTTTCGATAGAAACTCAGCCGCCACCCCCTCTCCGTAAAGTGGAACATCACTAATTGAGACTCCTCATCCTCTTTTTAAAATTAACTATACTCACGTGTTCTAAAGTAGACTAAGTTTAGAAATTCATGTCATGGTTTTAAAAGGTAGAGAAATGTGAACACTGTATTTATTTTTTTATGTTTATAAAGCTGACTTTATGAAATTATATATTATTTTTTTTGTCTATGCCTCTGCACAGGTATTTCCCCAGTCATACTTACTTTCTAAAGTTTCACAAATATGCTAGAAAACAGTAAAAAAAAAAAAAAAATAAAACAAGCAACATTTGGAAAATATTGAGGCTTCTCTGAGAATGTAATGTACTTTTGAAACTTTACTGCCAAGGAAAAAATTTTAACAAAATTGTATAGTTAATATTTATTGTGTGCTTGTTACTTGCTAGGTATTTCTTTAATGCTTTTCATTATTAGCTCACTTAATTGTGACAGTGTCCCTCTGCAGTGGGTACAGTAACTCACTCTTTCCTACATGGGAGGAAACTGAGACTCAGAGGGGGTAAGGAGCTTGCTGAGGACCATGCAGTAGAAAACATCAAGTCAGCATTTGAACCCAAGCCCACACACTGCTTGTCTTAATAAAAGGAGAAGGCAGTGCTTGGGGAGATAGGAGGGCTCACACTGGCCCGCTGCCCAAAAATGCTCACATTAACTTTAAGGGCTGATTCTCAGCTGCAAAAGAACTGAGCAGGGCTTCCCTGGTGGCGCAGTGGTTGAGAGTCCGCCTGCCGATGCAGGGGACGCGGGTTCGTGCCCCGGTCCGGGAAGATCCCACATGCTGCGGAGCGGCTGGGCCCGTGAGCCATGGCCGCTGAGCCTGCGTGTCCGGAGCCTGTGCTCCGCAATGGGAGAGGCACAACAGTGACAGGCCTGCGTACCGCAAAAAAAAAAAAAAAAAAAAAAAAAGAACTGAGCAAAGAGAGAAAAAATGATGGGTAAGACTAAATACTAGGGTGGTGAAAATATTAAAACCAAAATTTTAAAGGCAGGCCTTGTTATAGGGAGCTGGTAAGATAAGGATTTACTTACTCTGTGGCTGACTTGGGCTGCCCTTCCACTGCTGGTGGTGGTGTTCAGAAGCCTGCGTTGAACGGTAGACATCACTCACCTGAAATCGAATGACCAGCTCCAAATCACAGAAAGTCAAAGTTAAAATAAACTGCTTTCCTTTGGAGACTGAAGTATAATTGCAAAAAAAAAAAAAAAAATCCTCCCAGTAATAACGATGCTGATTAAACTTAGAGGGTATAAAATGCATCCTAGAGGTCTTTGGTGGTCTTCACAGTACCCCGTACAGCTTGAGGGACATTGCAGAGGCCCAATATTTTCCTTTGTTGAGATTAGCATTACTGTGATTACCTATATGTATATCAAAGCTTTTAACAAAGTTATAGACCACGGTTTCTCAAACTTTAGTGTGTATATGACTTGTCTTGTTAAAAGGTAGTTTCTGATTCAGGAGGTCTGGGGTGGGACTTGAGATTTTGCATTTCTAACAAGCTTCCAGGTGATGCTGGTGGTCATGTCATATGACATACCTGTGATCCTAGGACCATACGGTGAATATGTACATATTTATTAGTATATTTATTTTGGGCCAAAGGGACACCTTCACTTTGACTTCCCACTGGATCTGCCCTGAATGGGGTGTTTTGGACAGTTGCTACTTGCTGTAGCCAACTTTGTTCTGGAGATAGTTACTGCCAACTTGGGGATTTCAGAAGGTTCTGAGATTGCAAGAGGGCTCTCATCACTCTGGCTTACTGATTTCTGTGTGCTTTAAGGCAGTAGTTCTCAAAGTGTGGGTCCATTAAAAATTTTTGCTGATGTCCACTGGAAGGGCCTTACCACTCAGCAGTCTGTCTTCTCCCTCATACTCATTCCCTACTGCATTCCATGACTGTTATTCTAGCCCTTTCCACATTCCCCAAGTCCTCCCTCCTTTCATCCCCACTCCTTTGCATCTTATAATCTCTCGTTCCACTTTGTGGAAAAGGAGGCCCAAGTTCCTTTATTCATCTGCCCTTTTTTTTTTTTTTTTTTGGCTGCACAGCATGCAGGATCTTAACTCCCCAACCAGGGATCAAACCCGCGCCCCCTGCAGTGGAAGCGTGGAGTCTTAACCACTGGACTGCCAGGGAAGTCCCTCATCTTCCTTTTAACTTTGTTATATTTTTATACCAACACTTCCTCTTCAACTCAGATTTTGTCCTCATTGTCATTGATTTTTATTTTCTTTCCTATAAGAAGGTAAATTCTCTCACCTGTGCTCTTGTTTCCATTCCAACACACCTCCTCTGAGACTGTGTGATCTCATATACTTTTAGTATCCTCCCTTTACTCATTTCTCTACCCTCTTCCCAGGTGTTAGGTTCTTACCTTTCTTTTCCTAAATTTTTATTAAGGAAGTTAAAAAATTTCTGCCAAGTATAACCAATATTTTATAATAACTTTAAATAGAGTATAATCTATAAAAACATCAAACCACTATATTGTACATCTGAAACTAATACAACGTTGTAAATCAACTGTACTTCAAAAAAAAAATTTGCCAAGCAGACAAAATTATATAATGAACTCCTTTTTACCCATTCACTAACTTCAATCATTATCAAAGTTTGCCACTTTTGAATTTTTTCCTTAGAAACATCTTCCCTCGGCCCTGCTCCTTCCCTCAGCTACCACCCTACTTCTTGGTTTCCTTTAGTGATCAAGCCCCTCTTTCAAGTTCCTGGTCCCTCCTGACTTGTTAACCTCTTGTTGTCTAGTTCCTGTCCTGGGCTCACAATAGAATGAGTCACTGCATGACCGATCCAGTGCCCATTTCTCAGGTCTTACTCTTCTTTGACCTCTGCAGCATTTCATCCTTCCCTTTAAGCCGCTGGAGTCACACTGGTTACCTGGGCAATGACTTTAGAAGTCAACACTCTGCAACGTTCTCCCTTCCTGAGACTTTTAAGGCTACATCGACTTTCCAAACTTATCACCACATCAAAAACTTTCATCTTAACCTCTGCCCCAGGAAAGGAGATGAACCACTCCTTAAAGACAGTGACTATATCTTTTAGAAAGGTAAAGTCCTTGATTGTACCTGGTACAGTACGGTCACTTAATTGAAGCACCATAAACTGTTATCTGATAATGGTGATGATAATGATAATGATGGCCACCCCACACAGCTACAAAACCTGACTTGTGGAAACGCAAGATAGGATCATTTATTTACTTCTTGAACCCAGTTTTGATACCCTTTTAGAATAACCATATAGTTAATTACCTAAAGTTTCCAAGGCTGGGATTTCCATGCTCTTGTGCTTCCTGTGTAATTTTGAATGCACTTTAAAATTCCACTTAACACTTAAGAGTATCCATTCATTGCTTGTTCACAACTGAACTGAGAGCTACTTAAGAGTGCATGTAACTGGCAAGGTGGGGTTAGGGGGGTGTCTTAGGTGGAGGGCAGAGAGGGAGAGGAGAGATTATCCTATCTGACTGAAGCATGGTATTTTCTTCCGTTGGGGGGAACACCTGAAAAATAACATCATGTTGAACACTTTCTGGCAAACAGTTTAGACAGTTGTGGGGTTTTTTTTTTTTTTCTGTTTTGCCGTGTTGCATAGCGTGCGGGGTCTTAGTTCCCTGACCAGGGTTTGAACCCTGGACCATGGCAGTGAAAGCACCAAATCTGAACCACTGGACTGCCAGGAAACTCCCTAGACAGTTAAGTTTTAGACAGAAGAAACATCAGCCACTTCCCTTCTCCCATGTGCAAATACTCACTGGCTATGAGTCCCCACATGGGCCACAATCTCACAGCTGTCATGATCCACAGAGTCTTGCCTCTGCCTGATGGAGGACACCTCTAGTGTTTTCACTGACCATGAGGTCAGCTCCTGGTGACTTCCAGAGCTGCCCACCAGGCTCATGGTTCATCTACCACCTGCAGAGCGAGGAAAGAAAACCCCGAAGATCCCTCAAAGCTTCCCGGCTGAAGGGATCTGTTCTCGGAATTTTATGCTTCATTCTTGTGAAGACGCCTGACCATCATCCCACAAGAAGGTATCTTCTCAGAGTAACTGGGGTGCATGTGCCTTTGAGGCAGGCCCGCTGTCCATTCTTTTTAGAAACCTTGATGGTATGATGGAACGTTTTTAAGTCTCTACCACTGAATAACTGTGGCCCTTGAGAATGACTTAACCTCTCAGAGCCTTCAGTGTGCATTCATGGCATCATCTCACTCCATCCTGCCCATGAGGTGGCCACTCAGGTATTGTTATAGCCGTTTTCTTTTAATGGATGAGGAGCTGAAATTTGCTAAAGTTCACACAGTCAGCAAGCAGCAGAACTAGAATTAAACATCCTCTGACTTCAGGCTAAAGATCTGGCTGCTACCATGCAGGCAGAGACAGAACGTCCACGCCAGAATGCCTACCAGCACCTAACCCCAACTACCGGCTCTAAACACACATGGCCAAGCTTCTTGTTCACTCAGCCCACTTCTTCTCTGTCAGCCCACCCCCAGGTAAAACTAAACTGAAGAAATATGTAAATATATGTATGTATATATATATATATATAATATATATGTGTGTGTATGTATATATACACACACACACATATATATAATATATATATATTAACAAGCTGAAGTACCTGCAGGAGGATAAGAGGCCACCTGGAAGAGAATCCAGTTGGTCTAGATTATATATATGTGTATATACATATATATGTGTGTGTGTGTGTGTGTGTGTGTGTGTGTGTATATATATACATATAAAGGACTTAATTATCATGTGTGTTACATGTTGGTTTTGCTGGGAGTATGTTATCTAATTAGGATTAGCGGTTATCCATTTTCTTCTGTATTAGTTAGTAATTGCTGTGTAACAAACCACACCAAAACCCAATGGTTTAAAGCAATAAGCACTTTTAATTATTTATAAATCTACAGTTCTTCTGCTCTTAGTTGGGCTCCCTCATGTGTTTGAGGTCAGCTTGTAGATTAGCTAGGAGCAGGCTGGTCTAGGCCTAGGCTGGGACAACTGGATTCTCCTCCAGGTGGTCTCTTATCCTCCTTTAGGTACTTAGGCTTGTTTACTTGATGACAATGGCAGAGTTTCAAGAGAGACACTGGGTGTGTGGAAGATCTTATTTGCTGTATTGTATTGATCAAAGCAAGTCACAAGGCCTGCCCAGATTCAAAGGGTGGTGAAAGAGACTTCTCTAGATGAGAGGACCTTCAAAGTCAAACTGAAGTCATTAATTAGGGTCATCACTTCAATCAATCTAAGAATTCCTACCTCTGGCTACTGTGAAATGTGGGCCCAGGCTGTTACCCCTCCAGATCTTTCAAAGGTAGTTGGACATCATACAAAATATTCTGATTTGATAGTGATTGGAAACCAAATAAAAATGTCCAAAAACAGTGTGTAGGCAAACAGAGCCTTTGTATGAATCTTGGAGTTAGAACCTGAAGCTCTATTGCTTATATATGTTATATTGCCCCTGGTAGCTTACTGTACTTATTTTGACCCAGTGCATAACAACCAAATGTTAACCATTAATGTCTTTAAGGTTCATTCATTAACTATTAGCTTCATAGGATAAACGTAAGGGATATAAGAATGAACCTGAAATTTTACCAATAAACTTAATTATCATTGCAATTTTATTATTTGAACATTTTGTAGAAGTGTGACTAGCATGAGATCAATAATTACTCAGCACTATCTACTGCTTGATACTGTCTACTAATCTAAATAGATGCTCATTTTGACTGAAGCTGGTGGAGAAACAAGATATTTGGGGATACCTCACTATTATTTAGTACTTTTTCTTTTTCTTCATAGCATTGCTTTTTTTTAAAGTAGAAATTGAATATATTTAAGGTGTACAACATGATGATTTGGTATACATACACATAGTGAAATGATTATTTCGATCAAGCTATTTAACATATCATGTCCTCACATACTTACCTTTTTTTTTTTTTTTTTTTGTCATAAGGGCACTTGAAATCTACTCTCTTAGGAGATTTCCAGTACTGTATTCAATATAATACTATTGACTATAGTCATCATGTTGTACATTAGATCTCTATTCATCCTCCATAACTACAACTTTGTGCCCTTTGACCAAAATCTCCCCATGTCCCCCACCTACCCAGCCCTTGGTAATCACCAGTCTACCCTCTGCTTCTATGTATCTGACTTCTAACATTTTGCATGTAAGTAAGGTCATGTAGTTTTTTTCTTTCTGCCTCTGGCTTATTTCACTTAGCATAATGCCCCCCAGATTCATCCATGTTGTTGCAGATGGTAGAATATCCTTTTTAAAGGCTGACTAATATTCCATTGTATATATATTCACAATAGCCTAGATATGGAATCATAGCATTATTCTGTCTAGATCAAAGATAATTGATCACAGATGTCATATAATTTTGAAATTTCTCCTGCTCATAACATTTTGAAATGGTTAAAATTATCTTTATGCTTTAAATTCATCCTGCTAATATGTAAAGAATTTCTAAATAAGACTTTTCATTGAAAGATATATGACCCAAATAGAGTTTAAATAACCAAAAATGAAATACAATTTTGAAAGTTTATTTTATTTAATTTTATGAAAGTTAGAACACCAATTCTTTCTACAAAGGTTAGAATTATTGCACAAACTGTCAACTGATTTCCCTATTGACCAATTTAGTAGTTCTTAATTGTTTTTGTATATCAAAAAGACAGCTCTCACAATCAAAATGAATTATTTTGACATTTTACCCTTACAGATGTAAATAATTAAATTTACATTTTAGCCGTCCAATAGAATGTTAACGGAAAGAGCACATAAGGAAAGTCTTCATTCCAGGTTATATCTGGCAAGTTTATCTATATTTGAAAGTGAACAGTCAGATATAAGATATCTAAATGGCATGACGTGCTGTTGCAGAGTGTATATATCCCATTCCACACACTCTTCTCACTATGTGATGAAGATGGTTCAGTTCAGGTCTATACCCCTTCCCTTTGAGACGGGGTGAAAGTGACCGTGAGGTTAGGTCATAAAAGGCAATATGACCTCCGTGTGGTTCTATCTCTAGGAATTCTTGCCCTTGGAAACCAGTTACCATGTTGTAAGGAAGGCCCCACAGGAGCACTACAGCCAACAGCTCTGTGCCGTGCTGACAACCGCATCCACTACCAGACACAGACATCCTCCATCTTCCAGCTGAGGCCCCAGACATCGCGAAACAGAAGTGGCAGAAACTGTCCCCATATGCTCTGTCTGAATTCCTGACCCATAGAAAGTATGAAATATAATAAGTGATTGTTGTCACTTTAAGCCACTAAGTTTCATTACGCAGCCAGAGTAACTGGAACACAGGCCTTGTAATTAAGGCTGCCAGATAAAATATAGAATGCCCAGTTAAATTAGAATTTCAGTTAAACAGTATTTTTTTTTTTTAGTATCAGTATGTCTCACGCAATATCTGGGACCTCCTCACACTGAAAAATGACTCATTGTTCTTCCAAAATTAGAATGCAACTGGACGTCCTGTGTTTTTATTTGCTAAATTTGGCAACCTATGAGGAATCTACGTCATCCTGTTCACTGATCACCCATAATGTTGGAGAGGCCAGAAATGACCCTGCAGACGCAGGCACTCAGACTTCCAAAAGCTGGGGCCTCAGCAGAAAAGCAGATTGTGGCCGACTGCGGCGGCATTGACCCTCCCTTCATCCTGTGGCTCACAGATTCTCTCTGATCCCCATATCCATTCATATGGATTGCTTCAATCAGAGCTGACAAATAAGGACAGACTTTTTAAATGCAAAGAATACTCTGGAAAAAAGTTATATCTTTACCTTTTTCTTAAAACTCTGCAACTGGGCATCATGCCTCTTAAAACCACTTCTGATAAAACTGTTGTCCATTTCCTGCCACGCTACTAAATGTAGACTCTTTGTCCTTAAGTTTCTATATATGAGCAAATGTGACATTGTGGGGCTCTAAATTTAAAAATTGTTCTTTTTCTTCTCAAAATTTCCTTTCCAGTAGGGAATGGCAGATGAAACAAATGATGTCTTGGGATTTGGTTCAAAATAGCCATTGGCATGGGTGAGTGTAGAGACATAGCAACATTGGCCGGCGCTGGGAATTTGGTGGCTGGGAAGCTGGTGATGGCCACATGGGGGTCCATTTTACTGTTCTTTCAACTCGTATACATGTTTGAAGTTTTCCATGACAAAAGTTAGGAGGAAGGAAAAAAATATATTAAAAATATAATATAATATATAATATATATAAATATATAATACATTAGGTATATATTTATATATATTAAAATATATAAAGTATAGCGAAGACTATTTTATGCTCTATAATTAGAACACTGAAAAGTCATCCAGCCCAGGCTTCCCTGGTGGCACAGTGGTTAAGAATCCGCCTGCCAATGTAGGGGACACGGGTTCGATCCCTGGTCCGGGAAGATCCCACATACTGTGGAGCAATTAAGCCCGTGCGTCACAACTACTGCACCTGCATTCTAGAGCCTGCGAGCCGCAACTACTGAAGCCTGCACGCCTGGAGCCCAAGCTCCTCAACAAGAGAAGCTACCGCAAAGAGAAGCCCACGCGCAGCAAAGAAGAGTGGCCCCCGCTCGGCACAACTAGAGAAAGCCCACGCGCAGCAATGAAGACCCAAAGCAGCCAAAAATAAATAAATAAATAAATGTATTTTTTAAAACGTCATCTGGCCCAAACTAGTATATTGTAGCTAAGATAATGGAGTCCTGGTGAGACAGTGACCATATCAAGGCCACACGAATGCAGCACTTGAACGCAAGCCTTCCAGATGTGTGCCAGGGTTTTACACAGCTCACTTTATACTGTATTCTTTAATCTTTCTGGTCTCATAAATCATCATTTTACAATCATCAAAAGTTTGGAAACTCTTTTTAAACAGCTCTGTTCCCTTGCATCTCAATAGGAATGCAGACCAAGGGAAGAATATTTGATTTATTTAGGTCGTAATAGAAAAACGTATCAACGTTTAAAGTATAACGTTGTGAACAAAAAAGGGCAAAATGTCTAAAAGACGCATATGATTTACATATAAGGTACATATTCAGGGTATATTTTTAGAATGTAATCACTTGTAACTTTCTCTAATTCTCCCCCTGCCCGTCCCCACATTCAGTTGTTTTTCTTGACTCTGAATTCAAACAGCACACATTTTTTTTCTAGCACTTATCACTTCCTACGTTGTATGTGATTTGCTTATACAGCCTATATACCTCCTTATTTATTCATTCAATGAATATTCTGTTGGGTACCAATTCTGTGCCCAGCAGTGCTGGGTTTACAGAGGTAAATCAAACAGACTTGGTCCATGCTTTCATGGGGCTTAGCTGGGGAGAGAGAAAGTAGGCAAATGTGAAGAAAATACATAAAAATTGAGATGACCCTACAAAGAAACCAAGCAGAATAGGAAGGTAGAGAATAATGAGGTGAGTAGGGAACACTGAGGGGATGAGAAGGAAGGACAAATATCCTTCCTTCTCGTCCAGGGAAGACCTGGCCCCAGTGTTGCTGGGACCGTGAGCTAAGGCAGAGGTGGCACTGTGGTTGGAGAGAGGGCTAGGCCAGGTCTTGTGGGACCTTGAAGCCAGGGTCAGAAGCTGGGAGTTTAGTCCAAGTTCACTGGGAGGCCACTGGGAGGTTTTAAGCAGAAGAGTGACACAGTTCTTTCTATTTTTTTTTTCTTTTAGTTAAGATCACTTTGGGGACTTCCTTGGTGGTCCACTGGGTAAGACTCCTTGCTCCCAATGCAGGGGGCCCAGGTTCGATCCCTGGTCAGGGAACTAGATCCTGCATGCATGCTGCAACTAAGAAGCCCGTGTGCCTCAGCTAAGAGGTCAGCATGCTGCAACTAAAAAATCCTGCATGCTGTGACTAAATAAATAAATAAATAAAAAGATCCCACATGCCACAACGACAACCTTGCATGCCTCAACTAAGATCCGGAACAGCCAAATAAATAAATAAAATTTTTTTTTTAAAAAGGATCACTTTGGTTCCTGAGTGGGGAATGGATTATAGCAAGACGAAGATATGAGTCAGGAGGCCAGACAGAAGGCCATGGTAGTGGCCCAAGTGAGTCTTACCGAGGTTGATGGTGGCAGAGAGGTGGCAGATTTGGGATACGATTTGGAGGGTAATCGTGGCGAAGTCTGGATGAGGGGGCACAGGGAAAGAGAAAAGCCAAAACCACTTCCCAGGTTTTTGACCGGAGCAACTGTGTCTATAGTAACTCCATAGATGTAGATAATTCAGGGAAGAAAAAGCTGTTTTCTTCTTTTTCCCCTCAGGGAACGGGGGTGTAGGCAATGGACAGTCTGGCAGGAGACACCTCCTGCACTAGGTACCACATATAAATGCAGTCACACGATATTTGTCCTTTTATGTCAGGCTTCTTCCACTTAATGTCTTTAAGGTTCATTCACGTTGTAGTACGTGTCAGAATTTCCTTCGTTTTTAAGGTGCTCAAACTCTTTTGTAGCAGCTAAAACAACTACGCTTAGCAGGAATGATTATTTAAAATTGAAGTGCTTTCCTTAGGTGAATGGCAATGGGTAGTCAAATGTACTGGCTCAACAGTCTGCCACTGTGAAGGACGCAGCTCACTCTGCCAGGGCTGGGCAGCCCCCTGAGGCTTAGTCCACTCTTGTCAGGATTCCTCTCTGGTTAGGTGTCCCCAGCAGGACCCCACTCACCTCCAGCCTAGTAATGCCCCCTCCTTTGTTAATCTCCATCACTCTCAACCCCACGCCCAACCCAGGCTGTCCATCCTGAAGTGTTCAGCCTGGTCCTGCTTCTCTGTTCTTTGGTCTCGAGTCTATTGTTGGTGAATAAATGTCTTGATCTTCAAAGCCAAGTTTATGTCTACTTTTGATGGTGAGTTTACAACCTCCATTCTGAATCTCCTTTACTTTGGGTAAATTTGGGTCCTTTCTTCTTTATGGCAAATGAAAGAGCCAGGAGACAAAAAAGAATGATGTTGCCAGTGACGAGGGTAGAAATGGGGAGTCAACAAGAAAATCCTAGGTTTGATACATATCTCCAAATGTCATCCCTCTATGGTCATGTCTTCCAGCCAAGCTTTTGGTAGGGCTAGAAGAGAAATCATTCTTCTTGACAAGCACTGGAATGCAGTTCTTCTTCGTTGATAATTAAGGTCGGACTTGGCTTCAAATCCAGTTATGAGAGTCCTGATGTATGATGGAGTTTATCTCTGCATGGGGATAGCCAAAAAGTAGTAAGAGGGAGGGCCAAGATTTCTTTCCACAAATAATTTGTCACAGACTATGCCATTCGGCATGATTGTCATCATTTTAGGCAGGAAAGATTTTTAAATGATTTTTACAGCACCCACCATGGTTTCAAAACACAACAGCAACGTCAATATCAATGAAGAACCTATAAATATTTTACTTTGTGCAAAGTAAATTCCTAGTGCCAAGCTGGTCTTTCAGACTGCAAGCTGAGATCTATGAGGAGGTCGCGAAATCAATTTAGAAGGTTAGTATTTAATTTTTAATGAAATAAAATGGAAAGTATTGGGGTATATCACTATAATAAGCATTGCTTTGTAGAATTTCAAGTTTGGTAAGGTATGTGCCTGAGGTGTGTATTTTGTGGTGTACCTTTTACTGAGTACAATGTACTTCTTTCCGAAGGTCCCAGTGAAGGTGAAAACGTTTGAGAAAATTGCCCAGTTCAATTGAATACATTAATTGTAATGTAGGCCTGCTGACTGCCCTACACACAAATAATGTTATTGAACGTCCACCCAAAATGAGTTTGATTTTGGAGTGTTTGACAATAAATAATAGACAGCTGGGCTAGTTTTACATTTTCAAACATTCATTTGACAATGAATTCATTTTTCTTCTCCAGAAAAAGATTTAAGAAACTTTATAAACAGCTGAATATAGTATAATAGAACACACACACACATAAATTATGAGTGACAAAAAATGATCTTAAGGGGAAATAGGTTCAGAAAGTCATGCAGAACCAGGACTAAAAATAGTAGTATTCAGTGAACTCATATACCCTAAAAAGTGGTAGGATAACGAGAAAGAAAAAACATTGCCCCTGACATCCAGAATGGATCTGATGTTCACAGCTAGATGTCAACACTGTTACAAGCTGGTCTGGCACTCACAGCCTCACTTTGCTTTCCTGCTGCACAGAAACAATCTTACAGAATATCTATAACAAATGAGGTCCCTCTCAGATCACAATCAAGTGAGACAAAAACAAGGTCGCTGTGCAACACAAAATACCAAACGTTCCCCTCGTTTACTGAGTGGAGAAAGTAATTTCTTTACCAACGTCAGCATTCACCTTTCTCTAATCTGACCTCCCACAGAGGTGACCTATTGAGATATCCATTCATAGAACTGCCTCCACTTTCTGACAACCTCCAATCCACAGTAAGTCCCTGCTTCCTTCAGCTGTCCCCCAAACTACCCCACCAGCGTCCAAATCCTTTACAAACTTCCTTCTGATGCCCTCTTATTGAGACGCTCCATGGTTCCCCATGGTGTGTGTTCCCACCACTGCCACCCACGAAAAACCAACTACAGGTGTTCCTGGTGGTCTTTGAAGAATAGAAAAAAGTAAAGCCAATAGTCTGTTAGTGCCATGTCTTACATGGAACAATAAGGGACATCATCAGAAATGGGCCCTGAGAATTTTTAGGTGTGATCATTTTTTAAGCTGTGTTTTTTAAAGTACTTATCTTTTGGAGATGGATACTGAAATCCATCAGGGGAGAGGGGAAGTGGGTGGAGTTGTGGATGGAAAAAGACTGGTCACGAATGGATAATAATTAAAGCTGGGTGATGGGCATATCAAACATTACAGTATTTTCTTTACTGTTAAAATTTTCATAATAAAAAGCAAGAATAAAAAGATTTCTAACGTCTAATTCCTCACCTGTGTTTGCAGTTTGAGGAGTTCCAAAGCGGAATGGAGCTGTGTCTGAATACGTTGAGAATCAGGGTATTGGAATTTAATCAAGGATTCCAGAGTTATGTGTGCATGTGGGCGGGAGGCAGGGCAGGCCTTTGAAAGTTACTGAGAGGGTCAGGAAGTTCAGGGTGATTTTAAGCCAAGTGGACACTACAGCTGTAACATCCATCAGCTGGGGTTAGGTAAGCAGGTATGAGGCAACTGGGAAGGAATGTGAGATACAGGAACACAGCAAGACGGTCGGGAATGGTAAGTGGGAGTCAAAACGTAGATATATTCCTGTAGTAGGGCTTAGCGTGCCTGAGGTCCTATCTTCTGCTGTGGAATGGTTCTTAAGGATTACTTCGTTTGTACTACTTGAGTCACAGAATCCAATAATTTCACTTTTCTTAAGTTGGATGTCAAGATTTCTAAGGTCTGACACTTAAACACTATATTTTTGAAATAAATTTCTAAAATTTCTTTCCATTTTAATGGGGTTGATCTTCTTTCAGCCTTAAATAGTTTGGGAAAAAAGAAACGATGCATTCATTCAAAGAATATTATTGACCATCTAGTATGTACTAGGTACAGACCTATATGCTGGAGATAAATAGTACCTGACTATAGAGCTTCGAGTATAGTGAGGCACATAGAAATCAATCTAACAATCTCACAAATACAGTTACAAGTTAAGGTAAGTGCCTTGAAGTACAAGGAGCTATTAAAGGACGTGGCTTATACTAAGCAGAAGAATTAGCTGAGTAACTAGAACTCATTGGAAGCTATGATTATTGGGACAATAGAAAGATATAAAGCAGCATCTGACTGATCAGAAGCCTTGGTTTTTACCTTAAAGACAGAACAATGAACTACAAAGTAACACGCTCACATGGAGGATGAAATTTGTGGGGGAAAAGGGTTCCAAGGTGATGAAGCCATCTTAGCCAACAGGAAAATGTCATGATCTGACGCATTCACAGATCTGTCCCTCGCTGTGGCCTCGTTCTCAGTGGTAGGAACTCAAAAGCTTGAGACATGTGGTGAATGGTGTTTACAGCACACTTGGGTGAAAAACTATCAGCTCAAAAAAGTCATACAAGTAAATATCTTGTGTTTATATCCACGTGGAAATCGTATGTTGTATCTAAAGTCAAGACATCCACCATCAATCGGTTCCTTCCCTTTGTGTACATATGCTACTCCCCCATTGAGGGGTAGAGCCCGTCCTTCTTCCTTGAATCTGGGCTGGCCTGTAGTTGCTTTGTCATCAGAATCTGTCAGAAGACACCCTGGGTCCTTCCTAGGCTCAGACTTTAAGATCATTGGCAGATTCTGCTTCCTCTCTCATGGAGCCTTAAGCCACCAGGTAAGCAGTCTAGGCTCCTCTGCTGGAGACAGGTGTCATGTGAAGGAACACGGAGACACCAGGTAAGTCAGTGAAGAAGCTGTCTTGGATGCCCAGCCCAGACAGGCCTTCAGATGACTCAGCACTAAGTACCATGGCGTGAGAACAAGGCAGCTAGGCTGAGTCAACCCACAGAACCACAAAGGTCAATAATACATTGTTGTTTTAAGACACTACATTTTGGTGTGGTTTTGGCAATAGGTAACCAGTAATCATCTCTAACATCCAGGACCTACAAGGAGGGAGCTTGTGCTCCACAAATCCTTCTTAAGTCTAAATTGAATTGAACTGTCTTTTTTTTGCGGTACGTGGGCCTCTCACTGTTGTGGCCTCTCCCGTTGCGGAGCACAGGCTCCGGACGCGCAGGCTCAGCGGCCATGGCTCACGGGCCCAGCCGCTCCGCGGCATGTGGGATCCTCCCGGACCAGGGCATGAACCCGTGTCCCCTGCATCGGCAGGCGGACTCTCAACCACTGCGCCATCAGGGAAGCCTGAACTGTCTTTTGCAGAACAAACCAGATCTCGCCAAAATTCACTGTGGCTTTCTGTAAGGGGCGCTGGGGAAAATGTATAGGATAGAGGGAATTGTCTTGCGTGCTCCTGTTGGAAGTGTGTGACGTGACAGTGATTAGGGAAGACTAATATTTATTGAGGCTCTATCGTGAGCCAGGGACAGTACCATGCACTTGATGTATGCTATTCTCCGTCATTCTCAATACTATTAAAAGGAGGTGATATAATCATCCCCAATGTGTTGATGAGAAAACTGAGGCCACAGAGCTGCTGTATGGCAGGGTCCAGTTGGTAGATCTGTTTGATTTCAATGCCAGTTACCTTGCCTAGAATGTGCACGTCTATCTGGAGGAGAGTCCACAGAAGTCACCTATGGAAATTCTTGAAAAGTTCCAATGATGTGGTGGCAGATTCTTAGGAATCTGTGTCACCCAGGTCAGAGCTGAAGGAGACTCCAGCAGCTGTCTGAAAACTAGAACGTTCCCAGATCTTGGAGGAGGCCAAGAGAAACATTCATGGGGTATGGAGAGGTGAGGAGGCCAGCAGAGAAGTGACCTGCCACATTCCTTCAGACCTCCAACCTGGCAGGAGGCTGCCTTCCTTGAATGCCACTCCCAAACCTCCCAGGGAGAGCAGGTTCCACCCTCAGCCCAGATGTTTCCCCTGGGGGGAGGCGTAGGAGTTGGGGGAGGGGGGGTGAAGGCACCTGTAGTGAAAAGCTCTGGTTCCATCAATCTTGCCCTTAGCTTTAAGAAGCTAAGTGCTCAGTTTTGCAACAGCATGGCTTAGACTTTAGAAACCTCAGCATTCTTCAGTGCAGAATTGGCAGTTATCATCCTAGTTTAGGGCTTGCCCAGGGGGTAAGTGTTGAATATGCTGAAGACATTCTTTAGGGATCTCCTACCTCCCTGGGTGGTGTTTTCCTTTCTGAGGGCTTAGCCTCCTGCTTCCTGCTTTTAGCTGTGTTTTCTCCTCTCTCTCCACAATTAGGTCCAGGAAAGGAAAACACAGAAAAACTCTGTCCCATCCTGTGGAGTTGGGAATCTCCTTGGGAAGAGCCTCAAGAGGAGGAACTCAATGTTTGTTGACTGAATTAAGTAATGTGACATTATCCATCTGGAAAGAGAAGTAAAGTTATCCTCAAAAGGACTCAAAACACCACTGCAGACCAGGGAAACTAGTATTGAGTGCCTACTGTGTCCCAAGTATTATACTAAGCATATTCGTTCAATTCTTACAAAAATTCTGTGTGGTATTACTTTATTTCCATTTTACAGATTAAAAAACTGAATATCAAGAAGTTAAATAATTTCTAAGTAGCCTTTGGTAGTTTTTAATCACCTTAAGTTTATTGTATGGTCACTGTATATTTTTCCTATCTTCTTGGGCCAATTTCGATTACTTATATTTGCTAGGAAGCTGTTCATTTCCTACAGATTTTAAAAATTTCCTGCCATTGACTTACACCTTGTATATGCTTTGGGACTTATTTGTTTAACTTTGCAAATCAATTTAATTGGGGGTATAATTTGCATATGGTAAAACATGCCTATATATCTATTTGAAGTATATAGTTCAATGAGTTATGACAAAGGTATAGAGCCTTTCCATCGCTCCAGAAGTTTCCTTTGCTCCTTTGCAGTCAACCCCACCTCCTGGCCCTGGGCAACCACTGATCAGCTCTCTGTTACTGTAACTGTACTGTAACTGTTACTGTTACTGTAAATACTGTCTTTTCTAGGCTCTCATATAAATGGAATCATACAGTATGTTTTCTTTTGTTTGCAGTTTGCTTTCCTGGGTTTAATGTTTTTGTTTTGTTTTGTTTTGTTTTTGCCTGCATTGGGTCTTCGTCGCTACGCACGGGCTTTCTCTAGTTGTGGTGAGTGGGGTTGCGGTGCACCGGCTTCTCATTGCCGTGGCTTCTCTTGTTGTGGCACACGGGCCTTAGGCGCACGGGCTTCAGTAGCTGTGGCGCACAGGCTTAGTCGTTCCGTGGCATGTGGGATCTTCCCAGACTGGGGATCAAACCAGTGTGCCCTGCATTGGCAGACACATTCTTAACCATGTCGCCACCAGGGAAGTCTGAGTTTAGTGGTTTTAGTTTCATCTATATTGTTGCAGATATCAGAAGTTTGTTTCTTTTTATCGCTAAGTAGCATTCTGCTGTATGAATACAGCAGTATGTTTATCATTCTCCTGCTGTTTTCAGTTTTTGACTACAATGAATATGTATTAGTTATCTATTGCTGTGTATCAAATTACCATAAAACTTAGTGACTTAAAAGGGAAACATTTAAGGGACTTCCCTGGTGGCACAGTGGATAAGACTCCCCGCTCCCAATGCAGGCCTGGGTTCAATTCCTGTTCAGGGAACTAGAACCCACATGCACACCATAACTAAAAGTTTGCATGCCACAACTAAGGAGCCCACCTGCCACAACAAAGGAGCCCATGTGCTGCAACTAAGGAGCCAGCAAGCCGCAACTAAAGGAGCCCTGGAGCCACAACTAAGGAGCCCGCCTGCTGCAACTAAGACCTGGTGCAACCAAATAAATATTTTTTAAAAAAAGAAAATAAAAGGAAAAGATTTATTATGTCACAGTTTCAGTGGGTCAGGAATTCAGGTCTAGCTTAGCTGGGTGCTTCTGCCTCAAGGTCTCTCATGAAGTTGTAATCAAGGTGTTGGCCAGACTGCTCGTCCCCATGCTCACAGTTATTCAAAGGATTCAGTTACTTGTGGGCTGCTGGACCAAGAGCCTTAGTTCCTCCCTGGCTGTTGGCCAGAGTTGTCCTTCAGTTCCGTGACATGTGGCCTCTTCATAGGAAAGCTGATAACATGTCCACTGGCTTCATCAGAGCAAACAGGGAAGAGAGCAAGAGAGAGTAGAGAATGTTTTTGTGGGCTACTCTCATCACTTTTGCCATATTCTCTCTCTTCTTTAAAAATTTTTTTCTTTATTTTTTTTAAATTGAAATACGGTTGATATACAATATCATGTCCATTTCAGGTGTACAGCACAGCAATTCAGTTTTACATATATGTGTATATATATTCCTTTTCAGATTCTTTTCCCTTATAGATTATTACAAAATATTGAGTATAGTTCCCTGTGTGATACAGCAGGTCCTTGTTGGTTATCTATTTTATATGTGGTGGTGTGTGTATGTTAATCCCAAACTCCTAATTAATCCCTCCTCCCACCCCCTTTTCCCCTTTGGTAACCATAGGTTTGTTCTCTATGTCTGTGAGTCTCCTTCTGTTTTAGAAATAAGTTCATTTGTATCTTTTTTTTTTTTTAAGATTCCACATATAAGCGATATCATACGATATTTGTCTTTCTCTGTCTGACTTACTTTACTTAGTGTGATAATCTAAGTCCATCCATGTTACTGCAGCCATATTCTCTTTGCTGGAGGTAGGTCATAGGATCAGCCCGCCCTCCAGGAGAGGGTATTCACAAAGGCATGAATTCTAGGAGGTGGGAAGCGTTGGGATCCATGTTAGAGGCTGCCTACCGCAGAACATGACTGCTATGAACTTTTGTGGACATGTTTTTGTGTGGACATGTTTCCATTTCTCTTGGGTAAATACCTAGGAATGGAATTGCTAGGTCATATGGACGCTTCGGCCGAAATTGTCAAGTTATTTTCTCTAGTGGTTGTATCATGTACAATCCCACCAGCAATATATGAGAACTCCAGTGCCTCTCCAAGCTTGGCAGCCCCTTGTATTGTGAGTCTTTTTAATTTCAGCCACTCTAATGGATATAAAATGATATATCCTTGAGGTTTTAATTTATATTTCTCTGATAATTAATGGTGTTGAGCATTTTTAATGTGCTTATTGGCCACTTGCATATATCTTCTTTTGTGAAGTGTCTGTTCAAATCTTTTACCCATTTTCTATTCAGTTGTCTTCTTATTACTGAATTGCAAGAATTCTTTATATATTCAAGCTCCAAGTCATATATATATATATTGTGTGTATACATATATACATACATATATGTACATACGTACTTGCTTTGGGAAATTTTAAAGGACAAAGTCACCACCCCCAAGGCTGGAGGACATCTCCAGGCTATGAACATGTGGTTACAGGGCTTGTTCTATAGCCTAGCTCTTAAAGCTCTGAGGGCAGCCCTCTGAGCCACTCGAACATGGAGCAGAAGGTCTCAGTCTAAAGCAAGCCAGCCGAAGGTTACAATCAGGCTGCTAGTCCAGCCAGGGGTCAAGTCTTAGAGGCCTTTCATTGACTCTACTGCTAACTCATGCGCATCTATCAGGCAAATCACTCCTTTATATAATAACAGCATCAAGCCCAAGGGTCTGAGGCATCCTTAAATTAACATATCTGAAATCATTAATTCTGAGATTGAGCAAGCTAGTTCACAGCAGATAGTTAGGCTTTGTTGGTCTGATTTTTCTTTCTTTTTTTTTGCGGTACGCGGGCCTCTCACTGTTGCGGCCTCTCCCGTTGCAGAGCACAGGCTCCAGACGCGCAGGTTCAGCGGCCATGGCTCACGGGCCCAGCCGCTTCGTGGCATGTGGGATCTTCCTGGACTGGGGCACGAACCCGTGTCCCCTGCATCGGCAGGCGGACTCTCAACCACTGCGCCACCAGGGAAGCCCCTGATTTTTATTTCTTTTTTAGTCATCATTTAACCACAGGGCATTTTCACACAGGCCATTTTATATTTTTACAAAGTGATTGTATGTGTCTCAATCACCCTTCACAAAAGCATCATTAGATAGAATAATATGGAAGGGAAGGAGGAGAAGGAAGGGGGAAGGGAGAAGAGAGAACTGAGGAGGGGCCGCTAAGGAGCTATGTGACTTAGGTAAGTCACAGGATAAGTCAGAACTGAAGGGGAGGGCAGACAGACCTCGAAGTTTTCGTCTCCTCGGCAGGAATGCTACATGTGTCTTTCTGAATCCAGGTAGCATCACCACAAGGTAACTGACTGAGAAATTCAAACCAGGTGCTATTCAAGTCCTGTGCTTCCTTGGATGGGAGGACGGGGAGGTTTGGAAGCTCTTCCACTTTCTTTGTCCTAGAGCTTGGCACCAGTGGTTGTATTGCTTTAAAAAAAATTACATCAGGGCTTTAGTTACCATAACAACCCTATGAGGTACATGATATTATTAACCCTTTACACAGATGGAGAAAATTAGGCACAAAAACTTGCCCAAGGTCACACTTTTAGGAGGTGGTAGGCTGGGATTCAAGCCCAGGCAGTCTGATTCCAGAGTCTTTAGTCCACTGTAATATTCTACCTTCCTAAAACAGACTGAGCCCCTGTGTCATCATCACTGAGTTAAATAAACATCTATGGGATTGACTTAAATGAAAATTTGTGGAAAAGAATGCAGGCTATTGAGGACCACTGTATATTTTTATCTTATATTTTATCTTATTTTCCAGTGACTGGAAAATACTTGCAAATGAGACATGTGGGAAAATGACTGAAGATGAGAGAGCCAAGTTAATGGAAAGAACTTTGAGTTGAGAGTCTGAAATCAGCTTAAAGTCCCACCCAGGACACTTAGCAGCTTAAAGTCCTCAGATAAAGCACTTAGGCTGGTCAAGCCTCAGTTTTCTCCTCTGTCAAAGAGGACTAATATTTATACCCACTTCAAAAGGTTGTTGTGAAGATTAAATGAGGTAATATATGAATGTGTGTTTTATAAACGATAAAGTATTATAAATATTTGCTTTAGTTTAAAATAAAATTATAAGATATATATATATTTAAAACTACTAGAAACATTGAATAGAAAAAGAAAAGCATGTTGTCCTCCTGGTTAAAAATATAATTTCAAGTCCAAGGATAGTGACTTTGCAAACCTTCAGCAAGTCTTATATTTTATACATTTCCAACTTAGCAATTAAGACTCAGTTTTCCAACTTAGCAATTAAGACTCAGAATTCAGATTTCAACAGCAGTTTTATTGCAGTGGGGTCATCTGAAGAGGATGAGGTAGAAGCAGTTTTTCTAACTCCTTCCTAGGAAAATATTTTAGTTTTAATTTATTTAATCATCATCATGTTTAAACAAAACTATGCTCATCTAGAAAAGACCCACAGATCTGTTTGCCCATATCTATAAGAAAGTCCCCTTGAAAATACTTCATTTGGCCTCCCTTCTTAGGAAGGGAGCAAAGAATAGAAAAGCCGTAACTTTTAAACTGTGATCTCATCTCTATCCAAAGAATTGTTAGGACCAAAATGGCAACCTCTTTACAACAGATAATTTTTTGTGTTTCAATTTGTTTTCTCCACCTGGAAAGTAATCATTTCAGGAACTGTGAAGTCCTAAAGGGAAAGTATATTGGAACCATCATGAAGTAGAGAGACTTATTCATGGCCTGGGACATGCAATCTATATATGTCTGAGGAAGTTAAGAGGTATGTAGTCCTGTAGACAGTAAAGAAGAGCACATAGCAATGGATTCTTAAGAAGTGTTCTGAGATGAACAAAATGCAACCTATGTGACATGGTGCCTCCCATTCCAGCCTGGAGTAGTGATCTCCCCTAACCTATCATGGTGAGAGACAATCTACACTTTTGGTTTTATGATTTCTCATGCCTGAAGGTCTTCCCTGGCCACTCCCAGGCCTTACCTCCCTGTCTCTCTCACTCTCTCCCTTCTTGCCAATAACCAAATGCGATCCCACACAAAAGAGCAAATACATAGTAGAGTATGCCTTTCTCCGTCAAGGCTTGAAATTAATGATAGGGACCACAGTAATCCTATCGCAGGCGTCTTCCAGCAGGGCACGTACACACATATACAACCACACAAGTTTGGATGTGTACACAGCAAAGTCTCAACATAAATCCCTCTTACTAAAGGGTTTCTCCTGTCTGTGGCAGATCAGAAGCCCTTTAACCTAGTGATTGCCTCAATTACAGTAATTAGGCAAAGGATGAATTCAAGCCCAACACAGTCCATGCCCACGGGAAAGATCCATGGAGAAAATGTACAAATGACCTTGGACAAATAAATGACCTGCTCTATTTGTAAGAAACCTCATATCCTCTGTGTAATGGAAGATTTAGGTGATTTTCAAGGTAAATTTTGAAAATAAGCAATCTTCGTCTAACGTGATGACTTTAGAAATCAATCTGCCCCTTTCCATCTCAAATCTCCATCTATCTTTATGTCCTCCCCCCATGCCCTACTCCACTGTATCTTTATTAAAAAGGGAGGTAAGTATCCAAAGGGTATTTCAGAACAGGAAAAGTAAACATCAAAATGCTTGCACGCAGAGAGATTTTTGTGTCTTATAAAAATTGAGCCCTTCTGAGAAGGACTGCCACGTGGCTGTGCACTGTGACAAGGTGGACACCCACACCCATGGCAGTGGCTTCCCGGTGGGAAAAAAAGAAATGGCTTTATGCTGGCTATCTTTTCTTCTGTCACGTGCAAGGTGAGTTCGTGATTGTTAAAACCAGAGAATCCCCACTTTGTTTCTTTGGGCGGTTACGGCAGCTGCGGGCAAACGTTGTTCCTTACCCACAGGCAAAATGAGGAGGTCGGAGTGACTAGGTCTTCTTTTCCAGCACATCACTAGGCATCTGTTTAAGGAAAAGAAGGAAAGAGAGAGAAGAAAAAGACTGCCTGCCTTGGAGGGGTCACGTGAGAGAAATCTATGCCTGGTTTCATTAGGAAATCCATTCTGTTATTTTTTGGTGCTGTTGGCTACTTTATGAAAAAACCCTTCGGTAGCATCCTTAAGAAAAAAAAAAAACAGGAAAAAAGTGACTGAAGCCGTAAGTGCTTCTTTGTCATGGATGTGCGATCTTTCTAACATTCCATCTTCATCTCACTGCTTGCTGTTTCACACCTTCACAGGTCAGCATTCATCTTTCTTGTTAAACTTGTTTCGTTGGTGATCACATCTAGGGCCACTAGGAGGTCTGCCTTTTTTTTTTTTTTTTTACATCTTTATTGGAGTATAATTGCTTTACAAAGGTGTGTTAATTTCTGCTTTATAACAAAGTGAATCAGTTATACATATACATATGTCCCCTATCTCTATCTCTTCCCTCTTGCGGCTCCCTCCCTCCCACCCTCCCTATCCCACCCCTCTAGGTGGTCACAAAGCACCGAGCTGATCTCCCTGTGCTATGTGGCTGCTTCCGACTAGCTAGCTATTTTACGTTTGGTAGTGTATATATGTCCATGCCACTCTCTCACTTTGTCCCAGCTTACCCTTCCCCCTCCCCATATCCTCAAGTCCATTTTGAATGTGAAAATGCATCTGCGCTCATCTGGTCTATTTTTTCTCTTCATGTTGTAACAAAAACAAAAACAAAAAAGGAAAAATCAATCCTGTCCCTTTTGTACATAAGCCTGTATATTGTTTTAAATATTTGAGCCTTTTTCTGGGTGGGGGAGGGGAAGGGGTGAGAAGACGAGATGAAGAAAAGTCTTATACTTCAGTTTCTTCACCGGTTGGCTGGGATGCTTACAGCGTTTTTCTTGTAACATTTATAAGTGCTGCTTACATCACTGAACAACAACAAAGAATAATAATGGAGTAGCTGTTGTCCTTCTTCGGTTGTGTTTGGAATAAAAAAGTATGTGTGGAATAAAAAAGGGAAACTCTTTTCAAAATAAAAAAAAAAAGAGCCCTCCTAGGCTCTGTGAAGGTCTTTAAAGGATGGGTATCCTAGGAACCTACCTGTTCTTCCACCCGTTTTTCTCTCCTCAGTTCTCTTCCTCAAGCCCACATATACAGCTCTTCTTCTCTTCAAGTCTCTCATTCTAATGATGCTAGAAAAACTCTACTATGTGCCACTGCTCCATCCCTCCATCAATGCCTCTGCATTTCTCTGAATGCCTGTTGTGTGTCTCCAAAGGATATGGCCCCATGCTATGAATGATGATGAAAGCTGCTCTTCTTATTACAGCTCAGACTCCCCTCCCATCAAAATATGTCCCCATGGAGCAAAGCATTACATTTCTATAAAGGAGTTATTTGCCTTAGTTACATGAGTTTAGTCCTTCAGGAACTATAGGCACCCCCTTCCTCACCAATGGACCGAGAGACATGGCCTTGCCTGGAATTGTCATAGGAGAAGCCACATGAGCTGTCAGTGGTCTCTTTGCCACTCTTTCTAATTGATGCCATATGTCAACTTCAATTAGACTGTTTTGATTATAAGTCCCTTAATAGAACGGATGGTGCTGTGTGTGTGTATGTATGTTTGTGTCTTCTCAAAGTGGGAGTGATATTCATCTCACCTTACATGGTTCATAGAGAGACTCTGGGACCCAAGTTGGTAGCCCTAGGACCAGCCCCTGGAAGCATCTAGCCAAGCCCTCACCTGGCCCACCGGAGTCCAGTGAGATTCTGGGTGACTCCTTTGCCCACTGCATAGGAAATCACTGCTATTTCTCCCATGGCTGATGCAGGATTCTCTTTCCTCCCTGTGAAATGCCTTAACCCCTGCTATACAAACTCCATCTTTTCTGGGTCTTCCTGGAACTAAAGTTGTGACAATTTGGGGGATGGTGGTCTGGGTGATTTCCCCCATGTAGAGAACCAGCCATCCCATTGCCCTTCTCTACTTCAGAATGTAGGTCCCACCTACTCCTACCCTCCTTGAACCTACAGGCAGTGTCCCTCCTCAAGACCTAATGACCAAAAAAGGGAGGCCCCTGCCACACCAGGGTTAAACAGGAGAGCTGGTCATGGCTGGAGGTTTACCCCATCATGATAGGGGATGCCTGCTAGCGGGACGTGACACTGCCTGTTCGTCACCACCTCTCAATCATGTTTTGGGGCTTAGCATGGTAATTAAGGGCTCCACATCACACTGTGTTTGCCATAACCTTTATTCCATTCTTGCCATTTATATCAGGCTTTCTTTTTTTCAACTCAGATAAGAACCCATGATGCATGGATTTGTAAGCAAAACTCCTTTTGGAAAAAGAGCTTGTGATGTCATCAAGTAAGAACTCAATCCACAGGCAACCAGTTTTAACTACTCAGAAGAACGAGTTACAGTGTAACAATGTTTTCTACCTGTGTTTAAAATTTGAAGTTAGAGATTAGTGACCTTAACTGGAAGTTTAGGATCGTTGCTGTCACAGTTTGTAGCACAAGTGGTTATCTTCTTGTAAAGACTCAGCATCAGACAAGGCAGGAGAGACTGCAATGCTGGTCAGTGCTTGTTATTTGCACAGTAAGGTCTAGACCCAGAACTAGAGAAGGCAGTTGGGGAAGCTGGCTTCATCAGACTGTATTTTTTGTTTTTTGGCTGCAAAGGGTCTTCGTTGCTACGCACGGGCTTTCTCTAGATGCAGTGAGCAGGGGCTACTTTTCATTGCAGTGCACAGGCTTCTCATTGCGGTGGCTTCTCTGGTTGAGGAGCATGGGCTCTGGGCACGTGGGCTTCAATAGCTGCGGCATGCAGGCTCAGTAGTTGTGGCTCGCAGGCTCTAGAGCGCAGGCTCGGTAGTTGTGGTGCACGGGCTTAGTTGCTCTGACGCATATGGGATCTTCCCAGACCAGGAATTAAACCCACGTCCCCTGCATTGGCAGGTGGATTCTTAACCACTGCACCACCAGGGAGGTCCCAGAGACTGTATCTTATATTCCTATCACGCAGCCTTTTGGAAGGAAAAACAAATGAACACGCTTCATTTTTCCCCATGTGTTTCAGGTAGCATTGCTGCTCTTTCTCTATACAAATTTCCATGTGGAAATTACTTTAGATACCAGTTAGGCCTGTGAATACATAGACAACAGCAATGTAGGAAGAGATGTATGTTTATTGCTGCTAAAAATAAGAAGAGTGAGCCACACCTCAAGATGACTAGGAACCATGGGTGTAATCATCTCAGTGTTCTCTAATAAAAGTTAATTACTTCCTTCTGTTTAATGGCTTATTTATCTTTGTAGCCTTCACTGATTACTGAAGGTTGGATATAAAGATGTCATGTGGCTTGGGTGGCAGAATGCACCACATGCAATAAGATGGTTTGAACAGAAAAAAAACCTTTCTAATTAACACCTGAGAAAAAAGTGTGTCTAAATCATAGGGAGATACAATTGGCAGCTTTCAGATCCCAAAGAGTCACATAAGCTAACACGTTAGCTTATCGAGTGATTTCAATGCCGTTATAAATGCTAAAATCTTCATTTTTTGAGGGGGATGTGGTACTGTTTTAATAAAATTCTAAATTATCTTTAATCTTCTTACTCCTGGTTGAGAAATGTGAATGTGCTCTTCAACGGAATCAAAGTAGACATATCAAAATGTTGAGACACAAGAACTTTTTTGTTTTTTGGCTTTCTATTTTTCAGTAGTGGAATCTTCTTGTCACATTTATTCTGTGTTACTTCCAAAGAAACCTCCACAGGAAATTAAAGATTTAGGGAAACCATGGTTACAATCATCAAAACAGGCACACAGAATTATCAACATATATTTTGAATACCTTCCGAAAATTCACCTTGCATGGCAGAGTTCAATTATATGTAGCATAAGGCTACTTACTGTGAGCTAACCGTATAGCTGTGTGCCAACTAATATTAAACTGTAATTTCTAGAGCTGAAAATCTGCTGCCCCAGAGGCTGAACCTTGTGACTACATACTTAGCATTCTTATTTTGGAAGAGCCATGGTTTGGTCTGTAATCATGGGACTATGTATGGCGCGTGCGCTGGAAAGCAGCAGGCCCTCCTATCTAGTGTGGAAATTTATTACACTTTAAAGTATGCATGCAGGACTAGGAAAGAACAAAAGGGAAAAATAAATGAGTAGACAACATCTATAGGAGAAGATGAAAGGAGTTGGGATGGAGTTAGGTTCAGAGCTGAGAAGGCTAAGTCAGAAGTTCTGTTTTATGAAGGTTCTACCATTTTGTTGTTGTCTGTATTGGGGGACCAATTTATCTTTGCAGAACTGTGTGCCTCCTGAAAGTCATGACTCAGGGAGCCCTCCATCTTGCTCTGTGGCATTATGGAAGAAGACTGTGACAGCTGTGCTGTACTGTGACATCAGGAACCAAGAAGGATGGGGCCTTAATGTGCAAGAGTAGATAGAAAGCAATCTACTGGCTTGAGTCATGACTTTGTAGTGACTTAATGGATTTCATGTCTATGTTTGGGCTGTTTCGTGTTCCTTATCATAAGTATTACTGGGTGCCTACTGAGTGCATGGCATCCATGTAAATGAATGTATTAAAGGAGTATACAAGATTCCAACATTTATTGAGTGTCTTTGTTTTGCACTTTTTGTATATTAACCCATGTAAACTGTGTAATTGCCTTGTGAAGTAGGTACTATTATTATTTGCATTTTAGAGACGAAAACTGTAAAGGCTAAACAGCTAAAATGATTAAATTATTTGAAAAAGCTAAATTACATTCCTAAAGTCACCTAAAGAGTAAATGGCATAATCTGGATTCAAACCCAGGCATTCAATATCTAACTCTTGTGCTCTGGTCAGTTTATATATATATATATATATATATATATATATATACACATACACACACACACACACACATACACACACACTTAGTTATATATATATATTTTTAATTAATTTATTTATTTAATTTTGGCTGTGTTGGGTCTTCGTTGTTGCGTGCGGGCTTTTCTCTAGTTGCGGTGAGCAGGGGCTACTCTTCGTTGCGGTGCACAAGCTTCTCATTGCGGTGGCTTCTCTTGTTGCGGAGTGCGGGCTCTAGGAGGGCAGGCTTCAGAAGTTGTGGCTCGCGGGCTCTAGAGCACAGGTTCAGTAGTTGTGGCACACGGGCTCAGCTGTTGTGTGGCATGTGGGATCTTCCCGGACCAGGGCTCGAACCTGTGTCCCCTGCATTGGCACTTAACCACTGCACCACCAAGGAAGTCCTATATATGTATTTTTAATGACGGAGAGAGAGTAATTTAAAAATTTGTGTACACAATTGGATAAAATTTAGGTGAACTGTAGATGACTGTTCTGAGCCGATATTAATAATTGGTATGAGAATAGAATCTGTGAATTATCTCGTTAATAACCAACAATTACCTATTTTTTCCCCAGAACCTTTGTGATTCTTGTTCTACTTGTGAGACATAGTCTTGATGTTTTGAAAAGAAACCCCATACCCTCTCCTCTAGTTATTTTAAAGGGCGGTAATGACTATCATTGTAAATGTCATTGAACTTTGAAGTGTCACTAGCTTGGTGGAGAAAGCTCTGGTTCTAACGTAAAACCAGAGAAGGCACCTGACTTCCGGGGATGATAAGGTCTAGAGATAAAGCCCCAGAAGAACATCCTTATAGATAGGAATTCAAAATAGCTACAGTGAATTGTGAGATAACTCAGTACCATCTGCTTTTAGAGATACTTTTCACTTTTGTGCTATCACAGTCTGTGAACTTTACCCATCTTGTCTTCCTTGGGCTGTTAAAGCAGTACTGAGGGAAAAAATATTTCAAACTATATAAAATATAAGCAGATATCCAACAAAAATAAAAGTTCACATTGTGTCATATATGTTTGTTTATTGTTTGTTTTGGAAATGAAATGAAACTTTATTAATGAAATTGCAGTCCCCTTCTTACCTTTCCCCAGTTCTAATTCCCTTCTTTCCTCTCTAGAGTAAATGCTATCACAGATCTGGTGTGTGTCTTTTAAGTTTACATTTTCATATATTTTTCTGTTTGTATATGTTAATGAAACTATATATATAATATTCTTCTTGTGATTTTTAACACTTTTACATAAATATTATATTATGCATATCCTTTTGCACCTTTTCATTTGATTAGATTAAGATCTAATCATAATGACATAGAGTTCATTCATTTTAACTGTTGTATGAGATTACCAGATCAACAAAACACTTATTATTAATGCATTTTCCTGACCATGGACATATAGAATGTTTCTAATTTCTGCCTTGAAAAAAATGTATTAATAAATATCTTTGCCCTGATTTTTTACCCTTATGCACTCACAAGAGAAATTTTCTGGGGTATATACCTAGAAATGGATATGCTGGGGAATAAGATATATGCATTTTCAGTTTTACCAGAAGTTTACTAATTGTTACAATGGTTGATCTAATTTACACTTTCATCATAAGTATATTAGAAATTTTGTCTCTCCAACAGTATTCAGATTTTTCAGATTTTGTTAATCTGATGGTACCTCTAAACCTAACTTCATTTAAAGAGAATATAAAACCACTACATAATTAGCCTTATTATAACTATAAAGTATTATGAGGTGAGAAATTAGAATTTCAGTTCCTTCTTGCTTAGATTTTCCTCTGCTTTACATTCTGACAATTTTTGGCAAACTACAAGAAAATATATTAATTTCCTGCCAAGAACAGCTATAAGTGACTATTCAGCTAGAAGTAGTGCAAGTAAACAACCTAATACAAAACAAAATTTTGTTTCAGATGAAATAAAGTAAAACATGTTCATTGTAGAAACATTAGAAAATGCAGAATACAATAAAGAAGAAAATGGAAATCACTCAAAACCCTTCCATCCAAGACAAGCACTGAGAGATTTGTCAGGTGTCTTTTTCTATGCATAAAAATACATGCAGAGGTTTTCTAATTTTTTCCCCAAAAATAGATTTAACAAGAACATGAACATGAGCAATGTATTGTGAGCATTTCTAAATCATTAAATACTCTTATAAAACATGGTCTTTAATGACTGAGTATTTCTCCGTCAGATGAAGGTAGCATATTCTATGTACTGAATTCCCTAGTGGTGGACATCTCTGATTTTTCTTTCAGAGAAATCACTAGAAGTGGCATTCCTGGGTTAAACAGCAAGAATAGTTTAAAAGAAGAGTCAGCAAACTTTTTCTGTGAAGGGCCAATAAATATTTTAGGCTTTGTGGGACATATGGTCTCTGTTATAGCTATTGTAACATGAAAGCAGACATAGAAAATATGAAAATGAGTGAGCATGGCTGTTTCCGGTGAAACTTTATTATCGTCATTGAAATTTGAAATTTGTGTAATTTTCCTATGTCACAAAAAGTTGTATTCTTTTGATTTTTTTCAACCATTTAAAAATGTAAAAACCATCCTCATGGGCTGTACAGAAACAGCGGTGGCCATGGTTTGCCAGAGAACTTAATCTCAGTTTTTAATAGAATATCAGACTGGTTGAACCCTTACAAATCAATTAGTACAACTTGTTCCTTTTAAATATTGGAAAATGAGGACTAAGTAATTGACCAGTTTGTTTGCACTCTTCATGTATAATACACATAGAGCATCAATGGTACTGACTCAGAAGTCAAGTGTATTGACTTCTTCTGAAGTCAGTTGAAAAGATATGTTTCAACTGGGTAAAGGGTATGCAGAAAAAAAAAAAGAAAAAAAAAGGTATGCAGGTTTTCTGTTATTTCTTACAATTGCATATGAATCTATAATTACCTCAAGAAAAATTTCAATTAAAACAGATATGTTGGGCTTCCCTGGTGGCGCAGTGGTTGAGAGTCTGCCTGCCGATGCAGGGGACACGGGTTCGTGTCCCGGTCCAGGAAGATCCCACATGCCGTGGAACGACTGGGCCCGTGAGCCATGGCCACTGAGCCTGCGCGTCTGGAGCCTGTGCTCCACAACGGGAGAGGCCACAGCAGTGAGGGGCCTGTGTACCGCAAAAAAAAAACAAACAAACAGATATGTTTAAGCTAAAGAAAATCCAGTTTTTTAGATACCACATCCGGTTGTAGAAAGAAATCAGGAAACAATCTTTTCTTCTAAATAGCATTTGAAAATGTTTCATTAGCAATCACTTAATTTCTTCATATAGAAACAAATGCCTGTAAAAGTTAACCACATAGATTACAAAATACCAAAGAGCCCCAAACAAATTCACATCCATGCAGAAATGTGCACCATCGAACTTGCAATGACGCAAGTCATCGTCCTTTATAAAGTGTGTTACAGAGAAGTTTTACAGCTAATCTTGTCCTTAAGGATAAACCTGGTTAAGGAGGGCCACTCCCAAGGCTCTCGGCCAGCAGGGAATTCTCTGTGCTGTTTTCAGTGTTAGTAGTCAGGACAGTACTTTGCACTAAAGGAAAATGCCCTGTGACCATCTTTATTTTATGTGGCAAAGCTAAAGATGGAGAAGACTCCTTAGTCCGTGTAGAAATGCAGCCATATCTATAGTGGGACCTACCCCAATTCCAAAACATCTGTAATGGGAATAAAATACCAGATGCCTCATCACTGTTGCTGAGTCTCTTGTAGAAGACTTAAGCCTATATTGGAGCTCCTAAGAGTCCCATATAGTTTGGAGTTTCAAAATAATAGTAGCATGTACAAAAGGAGGATTTTATACATTGGTTAGAGAGTCTCACAGTTAGCTGGAGTCTAAAAATTGATTTAAGAATTGATTGAGCAATTGATTGATATATTCATCAATTGAATGATTGATTTATTCATCATTCAACATTCGTTGAACATCGTCCATGAACCTCGCCCTGGGCTAAGTAAATATTATACTAGATCAAGTCAGAAAACTTCATTTTAGGAAGATATGAAGTATTTGAAGTTCTGGCTCTACATGTGGCTAGAATATATTCAACAGTGATATGACGGTATAAAGTAACCCAAGTATGTCTTAAAGTTCTCTAAAGCCTGCTAAAACTGTATGCATAGTCTTCTCTGTGAGGATTTCCTGGGTGGATAAGAGGATATTTTGCATCTGTACAGAGATGCAGATTTTTTAATAAACTTAAGCTTTCAACCTTCTCTTAGGTGATCTTATAGAGCGGATGTTCTTTAACATATTTGACACTGGAAGGCAAATTAGACCTAGAGACAATTAGAGACTCGCCTATACCAAGTTAGTGAGGCAACCAGTCATTTAGGCAAGCAGTATAGTATAGCAGAAGCAAAATGCAGGCTTTGGGTTCAAACTGTCCTGAGTTTGCCTTTACAAACAAGGCAGCTTGGGCAAGCTACTCAGCCTTCTTGAGCCTCAGTTTCCTTGTCTTTAAATGAGAATAACACCCATCACTCTGAGTTGTTATGAGGATTAAATGAGAAAATATGTGTCAAATGCTTGGCATACGGTAGTGAATCAAGAAAAAGTTAGCTTAAGTGCCCTCACTTTTTCTCCTGCTCTCCTAGAAGGAGAACACTGAAGGTACGGGTTTTCTATTATTGATCCAGAAGGATGAATTTATGCTTTGCATTGTGCCCACGGGGCATGATTTGGTGGGTCAAGTGAAGGAAGAGGGCTGTGGGGTCAGGGGTTTCTTAACATCCAGTAGCAAAGGCTTCACTCTGTCCCCTTCTCTCTGGTGTAGGCCTCAGAGCAGCACTGTCCCGTAGAACTTTCCACAATACTGGAAATGTCCTATATCTGTAGTTTCCAATAAGATAGTCACTAGCCACACGAGGCTTAGGCACTTGAAACGTGGCTAGCGCGACTGAGGAGCTGAATGTTTAATTTTATTTCATTTTAATTAGTTAACATTTCAATGTGATTAGCCACATTTGGCGAGTGGCTACCCTACTGGACAGCTCAGCTCTAGAGAATTAGCCTCCAGTAGGGATAGGGTAAGTTCGATTTCCTGGCCGCTTACACAGATTTGATACCGTCCTGCTAATGGCAGTCTGGCTCCTTCACCTCCACTTCCAGAGATAGCTGGTGACACCCTGTGGGAATCTGGGAGATTCTGTGGTGTAAATTGCTTTGGGTCTCAGTGTTGTGTTGATTTGTGTCCCCCCAAATTTCATACATTGAAGTCCTATCTCCAGTATCTCAGAATGTGACCTTATTTGGAAACAGGGTCTTTGTTAAGATGAGGTCATGAGAGTGGGCCCTAATCCAAGATGATTTGTGTCCTTATTAAAAGGGGAGATTTGTACATGGAGACATGCACACAGGGAGAACACCACGTGAAGATGAAAGCAGAGACTGGGTGATGATTCCACAAACCAAGAAACTCCAAAGATGGCCCACAAGCCACCAGAAGCTAGGAGAGGAGCAGGGAACGGATTATCCTTCTCAGCCCTCAGAAAGAACCAAACCTGCCCACACCCTGATCTTGGACTTCTGGCCTCCGGAACTGTGTGAAGATAAATTTCTGTTGTTTAAGCCACCCAGTTTATGGTTATTTTGTTACAGCAGCCTTAGGAAACAAACTCACTTGGGATTGAGTTTTCTCCCGTCTGCATCCTCAGTTGCCACTTGTCCTGCTTCAGTGCTTTCTTGCTCTTGTGGCTCTTGTCTCCTCTCCTGTTCACATCTTTGTCACCATATGCCTAAAAACAACAGCAACAACAAAACTCTCTTTATTGTTGTGTAAGTGAGATTGGGGAGGGGTGAGACTAGCTGTGTTCCATTTGGTACCTTTGCTGGAAGTCTGGATTTTAAAATGTTAAAAATTTTTTTTTTCCAGTTTTGGATTTTAAAAAGTCTTATTTGCAAATATGAGTCCTTCCTTGCCCCCTCAGTATTTCCTTAGAGAAACAAGATGCTCTTGTTGAGAAAACAAATTAAAATTTCTTCCAAGGGTCTAAGTGCTGCTTGGAAGAAGGAAAGCAAATCTCTTTTAGGGGAGAGATGTCTCCACTATCATCTTTCTTCTGTTTAAAATAGATGAAGGAAGTTAAAACTCCAGATGTTCGGGGGTGGCAGGGAAGTGAGAGAGGGTTGAAACATTTATATATTTGCTTAGAGGAGGTGCTGTTTCTATAAATCTGATAAATGATTACTGCAATGTCTACTTAGACAGCAATTACACAAAGTTGCAAGTCAGGAAGAAAAGCAAAGATATGACAAGACATGTATTTAAAAGCCATCGATGGAGGCAGATTCCAGGTTGAATAAGAAATAAACAATTGGGGGCTTCCCTAGTGGCGCAGTGGTTGGGAGTCCGCCTGCCGATGCGGGGGACGCGGGTTCGTGCCCCGGTCCGGGAGGATCCCGCATGCCGTGGAGCGGCTGGGCCCGTGAGCCATGGCCGCTGAGCCTGCGCGTCCGGAGCCGGTGCTCTGCGGCGGGAGAGACCGCAACAGTGAGAGGCCCGCGTACCGCAAAAAAAAAAAAAGAAAAAAAAAAGAAATAAACAATTGAGTGACTCAGATTTCATCTTGGGGATTTCAACCATCATAGCAGGAAGGATTTTCCAGGTTGGAACTGGAGTCCTGAAGTTTTTACTTTACATAATAAAAATGGAAATCTACAAAGGATTAAAGAGAATTTTCTTTATCATCCCATCCTTATTCCCATTTCCCATGCAGTCAAAAGTTTCTTATTGGCAGTTGGGTCTAAATAAATGTCATTATCCTTTTTACAAGACTTCTGAATAATAGTAATAATATACTAAACGATTATATTTATTGAGCATTAATACGTTTCAACATTTCAGTTTTTTCTGCTGAGTAGCAAAACACATCAAAATGTAGTGGCTTAAAAAAACCTAACTTATTATTTTTCACAATAATGCATGTTGAATGGGCAGTTGGTCCTACCTAGAATTCACCACGTGGCTTCATTCAGCTGGCATACTCCCTGGGACCAGGCTCAGCTGAGGCTCCTGTCCTGGACACCTCTGTCCTTCAGGTGGTTGACTTGTGCATCCTCATAGCATGGCGGTCTCAAGCATTCCAAGAGGGAGTATTTTAACAGCAAAGAAGTAGAAAACTGCCAGTCCTCTTAAGACCTGGGCTTAGAAGTCCCAGAACATCCCTTTCACTGCATTCTGTCCATCGTAAATCACACTTAAAATTTCCTCAGTTGATCTGAATCCTTGCTGACATCATCTTTATAATTAGATTTCAGTAGATTCACCATGTACAACTTTATATGTCAATATAAATAGAGGAAAAAGCATTTCCTCAATAGAGGAAAAAGCATTTTGAGTTCAGTGATTATGGAGATATAGAAGTGTACTTAATAAGTGTGTCAGTCAAATTAATAATTTCCACAGCAATAACCAAAAGCGCTACTGGCATCTCACCAGAGTTTTAAATCATGTCTTCATGTAAATTTTAGAAACTGGAGAAAAAAGCCACCAGGCCAACCCAGATTCAAGAGGAGGGAGATAGACGGCATGGCTTGTGAGAGGAGCAGCTGTGTGTGCAGGGATGGGTGGAATTATTTGGAGGCCATATTTACAAACTCTCCCAGACAGGCACTGTGCTTACTGCTGCATATGTATTATATTTAATCGTCACAACAGCCCTATCAGATAATTATTCTTTTTGCCACTTTATGGCAGCCACACCATGAGGCTTGTGGGATCTTAGTTCCCTGACCAGGGATTGTACCCGAGTCCTTGGCACTGGACTGTCAGGGAATTCCCTGCCTCTAATTCTTAACACTCAGCCAAAGCCAGGCCTTCTTCCAGACCCAATAACATCTTGCCCTTTTCATTAACTGAAAGCAGAAAGACTTCCAGATTTAGTTAGAGAGCCATGGATGTGAATCTGGCTCTATTCCTTTCTGGGAGAGTTTCTTATCTTTCAGTCTAGAGCACTTCATCTGTGAAGTGAGAATTGTAGTGTCTTGTCTAAAAGGTTCTGGCTAGGAGTAAATTTCACAGAATAAACTAAGTATATAGAGTTGGGAAAGAGGGCCAGTGGTTTTAAACACTGGGATTAAGGAGTCAAGAATACTTTTATATGACTTTCACTAGCATTTCTTTTAATAAACCGTACCCACTGGAAAAGAGTTTATAAAAAAGACAACAACTGAGAGTGGTTTAGAAAGCCTGCTGCATAATAAACCACTGTAAATTTTCATGCCTTAAAGCAATAGTGTATTATTCCTCACAGATGTGTGGATTTACTGGGTCAAGAAATCCTTCAGGATTTATTGCTGTGGTTACCTTCAGAAAATACAATCTACCACCTTAGTTATTTTGGCAGATTCCATCATTCGTTATATCTTTGACTAGGAAAACCTTCTGAGAATCAAAAGGGGTCTGGTGTCTTGATGTCAGTGACAAATTTCTTTCAGATGCCCACAAACACTCATAGAAAATATTGGCTGATTGGCTAACTTCTTCAGAAGTCTGCCCCTAACTCCTTGTGTGTCCTTGAGAAAAATCTCTTAACCTCCCTGAACTGCAGCTTGTTTCTCTGGAAAACTGGGCAAGGAGGGTTGGACTACATGATCTCTAAAGTGCTTTCCATAGTCGACATTCTACCATTAAAACAAAAATCACTAGGCACTATCCGAGGGGAAAATGTTTCACAACCTAATTTTTGCAGAATCCTCAAAGGTTAGGAGAATATATATTGACAACCATACTCTAACACAGAAATATGCACAGGATATAATTTGACGTCTTGGGTTTGTAAAGCATCTGAACAACTTTATAATTTGTGCTATTTAAATTTGAGAGAAAATATCAAGTGTTCTATGTTAGGAAGTAAGATGATTTATAACGATCTCATTCTAATTCTAAAAGCTCAATTCCGTGTTAAAGTTTGGCTTACATCTAGAGACATATTTTAAAGAATTTTTTTTTTTTTTTTAATTTGGATGTGCCAGGTCTTATTTGCACCACGCAGGATCTGGGTTGCTGCATGGGGGCTCTTTTTTTAGTTGCACATGCGAACCCTTAGTTGCAGCATGTGGGATCTAGTTCCTTGACCAGGGATCGAACCCAGGCCCCCTGCACTGGGAGCACGGAGCCTTAGCCACTGGACCACCAGGGAAGTCCCTAAAGAATTTTTTAAAGTGCTACATTATAATCAACTTCACAGAGCAGGAGGGCAAGAATGATAGTATTACCCCTTTTGTCCTGCAAGCCATTTTGTAGATGGAGAAATAAGGAGCCAGAGAGAGTCATTTTATTAGGAACGTTGAGTCTGGGTGTGTCCAGGAGAGAATGGTCAAAATAAAATGGAGCTTAGAAATGACAGTAAATGAGTGGTTGAAGGAACTGGAATGTTGGCTTGGAGAATGTAGGGAACTTTACTGTCATCAAAGATTTGAAAGGATGTCATCTGCTGAGAAAGACATTTTGGGTAGCTCCATCCAAGAGAACTAGGTAGAAGTAACTAAGTTCAATATAAAGGCTTCCAGTTGATGTAAGGCATTTTCTAATCATTATAGCCCACATTTAGGGCTGATGCCCTTGAAATAGTGAAGTTTCTACTACTAGAAATGTTTAAACAGAAGCCAGGTACACCTTGGCAGAGATCTGGCAGGATCGATTCAGGCAAAGTATGGAAGTATGGTGTGGACGTAGGACTGGATGACTCTGGGAGGGGTTTTAACTTCAGAGTTTTTTTTTTCTTTCAGTGACATTCAGTGACAGTGGTAAGAGGCTAAGCAAGCCACAAATGGGAAAAATAGTTGCCACCTCTCTAACAAACTTTCATGCAGATCTCACAGAAAGCAACACCAAGATTCAAACTGGTGAATGTTCAAAGGCCAGGAACAGACAGTGTGCTAATGAGGAAATATAAATAATTCATAAGCTTATGAAAAAATGTTCAACCCCACTGATAAAAGAAATGCTAATTCAAATATCAATAACATTTTTCACTTATTAAATTCGTGAAGGAAAGAAAAGTAATATACAATTTTGATAAAAGTGCAACGAACAGTCTCAAACATGGTTGGTGAAAATATAAATTTGTTTAGACGTTCCAAAGAGCAGTTTAATAATGTGTATCCGAAGCTTTAAATATGTTTAAACCACTCTAGATGGACAATTAGCCATATTAAAGAATTATTATTATTATTAGATGCAATTACTCTATTGAAGTTAAGGTAAAAAACAAAAAGCATTTTTATATTCTAGAAATACATATTTAAATATTAACAGATGAAATAATGATGTTTAGAATTTTCTTCAAAATTATCCATTGGAGGTTGGATGTGCCTGCATGGGAGTACGGATGAAAAGTGATTGATTATATATTGATCTTTGTTGAAGCTGGGGAATGGCTATACAGGGATCCATTTTGCTATTCTCTTCATTTTTTTTTTTTTTTTTTTTTTTTTTTTTTTGCGGTACGCGGCCCTCTCACTGTCGTGGCCTCTCCCATCGCGGAGCACAGGCTCCGGAAGCAGGCTCAGCGGCCATGGCTCACAGGTCTAGCCGCTCCGCGGCATGTGGGATCTTCCCGGACCGCGGCACGAATCCGTGTCCCCTGCATCGGCAGGCGGACTCTCAACCACTGCGTCACCAGGGAAGCCCTCTCTTCATTTTTTATGTATGTAAAATTTTCTATAATAAAAAGTAAAAAAAACCAACCAAACCTCCCCCCCCACCACCACTTTACATTCTCTGACCTAAATAATTTTCCACTAGGGAAGATATCTTGATGAAGTGAGCTGATTGGCATACAAAGCTTTATGCACAAAGATAATTTCTGACTGGCTCACTATCCTGCAGTGTCACTCACCGCTGTAAACCATTCAGTGGCAACTCATTGCTGTCAGGATTAAAATCAAAAAGTTGAACCCACCTGCAAGGTCTTAGATTCATCTGACCTCTGCTTACGCAACTTGACAGATGTCCCAGAGCACTCTGTGCCCCATCACTTTGGCCTTCTCTTAGGGAATACTCTCCCTTGACCACCTTCTTCAGGTCAACTCCCCCTCCTACTCCAAATCCCAGGTCAATACTGCTTCTTCAGGGAGGTGTTTCTGCATTTCCCCAGACGGAGTTAGACCCTCTGTCATATGCTTTCATGGCACTGTGTACCTCTCTCATTTAGCCCTCTTCTCAATTCTAATCAAGTAGATAATTAGATAATTACATACTAGCTTCATAATGACTGTCCACCCCTGTCAGTGACCTCCACTCTCTTATATCTGTATCTACCAGAATTCCCAAATATAGCAGGAATTCAGTAAATGCATGTTGAATTAATTAACTAGTAAAAGTAATCTAAATCCAATGCAGCCAACTAAACCCTGTGATGAACTTAACTCTCTTCCTTGGTTATATTTCTGTGTGTTAAAATAGAACAGCAGATTTTTAACCTTTCAAAGGCAATGGTAGGATGAGGGGCTTAAAAGGAAGAGTGCCTCCTGACCTTTTCTCCACCTTAGCCTTTTGACAGTAAATATATCTTAGAACTAGTGGGTGCCTCCTTTGCCTTGTGAGAAAACTACATCTCACATCGTCCCAAAATGAAAATCGCCTTCACTCTATAGCTAGGAGTACTTTGCATAGTGGAACTGACAAAAAGAATAGAGAAAAAGCCCCAAATGCCCATATCTCAGGTAATGAGTCCCTGAGAGAGACGAGGTGATTAGGGGTAAAAAAGAGAGAACTATAAATTACACAGTACATCTCTGGCTTTTATTTCATTATCTCAGGAATACATGTTCTAGGGACAGCTGCTGTATTCTCTTGTCTTCTGCTCTAAGCTAATGACGTCAACAAGTTTTAATCAAGGAGAAAGATGTTCCTGTTAATTAGGTAATGAATGGGATTTGGCCATTTTCTATATTAAATTACTTTAATTTCCAGAGCAAAAGAGTCTACTTCCTGGCTAGCTCACTTACATAATCTAGACAATGGAAATAGGAGGCAATAGAAAAAAACTGTCATCTCTAAATTCTACTGCAGTTCTCGGGGGTTCACATATCCACGCTGGCTCATTTTTTAAGAATTCGGGCCAGAATGCTCCTCAGTTGGGGTTTGTCTGATTGTTCCTCACAACTAGATTCCGATGAAACTTTTTTTTTTTTGGTGGAAATTCTATATAGACAATGGCGGGAGACACGTGATGTCATTTTGTTCTTCATCCCCATTGCTCATCTCCCACCCCACTACACACACACACACACACACACACACACACACACACACACACACACACTTTAAAAGAGACAAAACTCAAGCAGCTTGTAAGGCTAAGCATTTGAGAATTCAAATGGGCAGCTTTTTATTTCTTATATTCTGACTAGACCAGATACTCAAAGGTTTTGTTTGTTTCTGAGTAAACAAAGATCTGGGCTCATCATTGATTTAGCTTTTTCAATTAAACCCCGTAAACTTTGGCTAAAGACCCTGGACTTGCCCACCATAAAGACTCCAAAGCACTTTTTAAAGACTTCCCTGAAAAGGGAGGCTATAATTCATTTGGAAGAATTGCCCAAGGGTTGCATGTAGGGCAACATTGGACAAGGAAAGAAAAAAGACATAGACAGATAGACATTCTCAATATAGAGCAGCTTTCTTGTTTAACAGAGCGATGGCATTTGCTTTCATTCATTCATTCAAATAAATAATTATTGAGCCAAGAACTATTCTAAGTACAGGGTTATGGCCATGAATTAAACCAACAAACCATCCTTCTCCTGCTCAAAAAAAATTTGTCTCTTCTTTTTTTTTTTTTGCGGTACTTGGACCTCTCACTGTTGTGGCCTCTCCTGTTGCGGAGCACAGGCTCCGGACGCGCAGGCTCAGCGGCCACTGCTTACGGGCCCAGCCGCTCCGCGGCATGTGGAATCTTCCCAGACAGGGGCACGAACCTGCGTCCCCTGCCTCGGCAGGCAGACTCTCAACCACTGCGCCACCAGGGAAGCCTCGCTCTTCTTTTAAAAGTAAATTTCGTGACAGACTAAAAGATGTTTCCTTTTGAAAATGCATCATTGTTCTTTCTGTACTTATAGAGATAAAATATGTACATAGGAAGAAAAAAAAAACAAACCTCCTGGAGGGGTATGCCAGAATGTTGATGCTAATTTTTTCCCCAGGGGAAGGCAGTGGTTTCAGCGCTCATACTTGTCTGACTGGCATTTTTCTGTGTTTTCCATGTGTTATCATGTTTCTGTGTAACCATGAACAAAATTAATGTTTTGTTACCTGAAAAATGAAAACCCCTGCTCTTGAGAGTTTTGCCCCAGGTAAGGTCTCCAAAGGCCGGGCGTGCTGGCCTGAGGCTGAGTGGTGTGGAATAAAGGAAAAACACCCTATTTATAGGTCGTGGGGAACAAGAGCTGGTTTAGAAGCAAAGGCTTTCTCTGGAGGTCCTGTGAGAGAGGAGAGATAAGGAAAGGTGCAGAGAGAGGGAAGTATCCTTAGGCTCAAGTCCTGGTGAATACCACAAAGACGCCACTTACATTTTTATTTCAATTTGTCAATGAGCTGTTATGGTTAGCCTTATCTTTGTTGACTAACCAAAGACATGGAGGCAGCCTAGTTTAGCTCTGCATTGACTCTGAGCAAATTCTATTGTAGGCTAAGGAGCGAGGATTCAACCACATCACTCCATGGGCTTCCATTTACCACCCCCTGGGAACCCCGTGAGAGAGAGTCATAGACTAAAGGAGAGCTGATAAGGGCCTGAGCTGATAAGGGCCTGAGCTGAACATGCCTAGAGAAATTTCAAATATGTGTTCTCATCAAGTGCAAAGGAAGCCAGCATGAAAAGAGGAGAGTCAGTACAGAGGTACAGAGATGGCTGTTAGCTCACCTTTGAAGTTGTCTCAATCAACAGCTGTGCCTGGAAGAGATACACAGAGTTCTTGCATCATGCCTGGCCCGAGCTGAATGCTGAGGCCTGGCCCCTGTCCTCATGGAACTTCCATCCCAGGAAAGGGGACAGACGATGCATGTGCAACACAAATAATCAGTTAAGAATGTGTTAAACATTGGAACCAAGCAGAAAGTGAAAGAAAACGATGGGCAAGGAACTGAACAGTCCAGAAGCCTCTGAGATAAGACCGTTGAGGTGATATGACAGGTGAGAATAAAGGGTGAGAATAAAGGGTGAGAATTAAAGGGTGAGAATAGCCAGCACTTGTACGGGAACCACCAGGAACTGCTGTAGATTTTAGAGATGACTTTTGTTTCTTCACGAAGATCCAGACTTTACCTCCTATTTTTGTTTTCTAGATGTGAGCTGGCCACGAAGTAATCTCTTTTACTTTAGAAATTTGACAAGTTGAGAAAGAGGAGAATAAATATTGTTTGAAACTCTAGTACCATTTTAATTCATTGAAAGAATTCAAGTCAAGCCACTAATCAGACTCTGGTGACTAATAGCTGTATTTTAAGCACTCACAGTGCGCCGTGAGACATCTAATGTTGGGTTTTTACATAGGAACAAGCGCTTCTCCACCCATCAGCAATTGTTATGAGGATCCCAGACTGATTTCTTCTTGTAATATTTTATCACAGTTCCATAAAAGGATCAAAGGTAAGTCTACACAGAACAGAACTTAAGAGGGCTCGTGGTTGTAAAGATTTTCTAAAGATGCTTGAAAAGCTGAATCACATTGAAACAGCACGTCATAGCATGAGGAGATAATCTCTGCAATGGCATTGCAGCCAACGAACCTGAGAACGGCACCATTTATGGGGTACTTTGCCATGTGGCAGGCCTGGAACTAAACACTTTGCGTGCGTCCTTCATGTAACCTCACAACCCCCTCCAAACTGCATTCCCATTTTACAGAGGAAGAAACAACAACCCAGTGAGGAAATATGGGCCACGGATACATTCCTGGCTAGTAATCAGGGCTTTCTGACTCTGAAGCCTGCAGCCACATTTAATCACTATGAAATGCTGCTTTTCCTCTCATTTCAATTCATTGAAAAAATTAGATGTTTCACAGAAAAGCTACACAGCTCATCTGCTGTTCCCGTCTCAACCCTTCACATTCCATGAAGAAATCCACTGGCAGTGAAATGCCACCCAATAATCATAGTTGGAACTCTTTAACTCAAGTGGAGAATAAGAAAAAGAATACCTGGAGTAAATATTGAAGCATGAAGTAAAAATAATAATGATATTGATGATAATGCTTGCAGGCACTTAAATCATACAGTCAGCGAAGGAGACGTATATAAATATTTGCAAATATTTACCACTTTTCAATATCTGCAACATTCAATTTAGAGGTTTGCTATTCTCCCTCTAAACTTTTTTAAAATTAAAAACATGTGACTGGGACTTCCCTGGTCCAGTGGTAAAGAATCTGCCTTACAATTCAGGGGACGAGGGTTTGATCCCTGGTCAGGGAAATAAGATCCCACATGCTGCGGGGCAACTAAGCCCTAATGTCACAACTACTGAGCTCGTGTGCCTCAACTAGAGCTTGCGTGCTGCAAACTATGGAGGTCACGTGCCCTGGAGCCTGCATGCCACAACTAGAGAAGAGAAAACCCGCACACCACAACAAAGAGCCTGTGCACCGCAACTAAGACCTGATGCAGTGAAAAATAAATTAAATAAATCTTTAAAAACAAAACAAAACATGTGACCAAGACGGCAGGTAAATATTAATGTGTTTGATATTTCTAAAACTATTTCAAATTAATAAAAGCATGATTATCATATTAAACAAAAGAACAAAGGATGTGAATATTTCAGAGTGGAAATATATATGATTAATAATGCCACCAAAATAACTAACCTTGAAGATAATAAAGGAAATGCAAATTAAAACAAACAACTCTATACCCTATTTTCCCTATCAAATAGACAATGATGGAAAAAATTGATAACATCACAGCTTGTGAGAGTGTGGTGAAGCGGGACTGATCTAGTTCTGCTGGGAAAGAAATTGATATAATTTTTCTAGGAAGTAATCTGAAAATGTTTCACTAGCCCTAAAAATGTCACGTCGATATAAGGAATTATTAGGTATTAAAATATTATTTTAAAATAATATTTAATGTCATGTAAAAGGCTATACTAAGTGAAAAAGATCACATTACAAAATGATGATCCGTTTTGTAGCAAAAATGCTTTACATAAATACATGGAAACCAGACTAGAAGTAGAAGCTGAAAACGTTAGAGGGCTTATCCACAGGATGACAAAGAGATATTTTTTGTTTCCCGTAATCTGGCTTCCTCTCTCTGCCAGGCCCCAGTTTTCTCAGCCCTATTGCATCGGAGACATCCTGATCCAACCAATTCTCCCTCCACCAGGCTCTTTCCCTTGTCCTGTGAACAGGCACCTGCAATTGGAAACCTCTCCTACCAGCCCTTCTAGCCATGACTCTGTCCTTTCTGTTGTTGAGCCCCAAATGCCTTTATTTTCTTCTTAAATAATTTTCCTATTACTGTCAATACATGTTTACTTTTTAAAGTTGAAGTTGAAAAAAAAATTTTTTTAAAGACACTGAATGTATCTTTTTCATTTCCACGGTTCACCTGCCCCTACATGAGGGTAAGACCACAGTTTATCTTTTTCTTATGTCCATCCCAGGCTACTGGAGGCAAACCTGCTCCCCATACTTTCCCCAGAACGATGCTTTCTAAAGTGCATTTTTCAGCCTGAGAGAAGAAAAAAAAATCAGGAAATAAAAGTGACTTAGAATCCTTCTACTCCAAGATGAGTGCAGCGAACACCACTTCGGTGGGTATCTTTCCTGTTTATTTTGTCATGGCTTAGCCTCTCCGAAAAACAAGCCTTCACTCACCATCTCCGTCTCATCTCTTTACTCTTCAATCTACGGAGCCTGGCCTTCCCCCAACTCCGCACCTTCCTGGGCAAGGTCAAAAATTACCCCCTTTGGGCTTCTCTGGTGGCGCAGTGGTTGAGAGTCCGCCTGCCGATGCAGGGGACACGGGTTCGTGCTGCGGTCCGGGAAGATCCCACATGCCGCGGAGCGGCTGGGCCCGTGAGCCATGGCCGCTGAGCCTGCGCGTCCGGAGCCTGTGCTCCGCAGCGGGAGAGGCCGCAACAGTGAGAGACCCGTGTACCGAAAAAAAAAAAAAAAAAAATTACCCCCTTTGCAAAATTCAATGGATAATTTATCTTCCTGGAGCTCTCTGCTGCTCTTAAATTTACTCCGTCTGGCAATTCAACTTGCTTAGTTTATAAAATGCTTGTCTCTCCTGGTTCTCCTTGAATCCCTCTGCCCAACTTTCAAAATAGAAACACAGCTCCATCTCTAGCCAAATACTCTTCTCTCTCTGCAGCCTCTCTCTGGGCAATCTAAAGCAAATTTTCATTTCAAATCATTATCTCCAGCCCTGACCTGTGATTCAACTCAGGTGTTAACTGCCCATGGTTACGTGTCCACTCAGCAGACAGGAGAACATCGTTGGAAAGAACAAAGACTTTGGGGTAATGTGTGCCTGGGTTTAAGAGCCAGATCTGCCCTTTACTAGCTGTGTAATTAATGGAAAATGATTTATTGTCCCTACCACTCAGTTTACTCATTTACAAAATGAGTATGGCCATAGTAATTCCCTTATACGGATGTTGTACGGATTAAATTAAATAGTGCATGTAAAGCACCAGTATAGAGTAAATGCTCAACAGATTTAGTCACCATTGTTGTAATGTTCCAAACTCAACGTGCCTAAAACTGAAATCAGTGAATGCCATTACCCTTATCCATTACCTCAAGCCAGGGACCCGGAAGTCATCTTCCTACCAGTTAGAATGACGTATAAACTGAATCACTTTGCTGCGTACCTGAAACTAACACAATATTGTAAATCAACTGTACTTCAATAAAAAAAATTAAAAATAATAACTATATACACACAGAAAAGAATAACATGTAGATTCCTGGATCCCACCCCAGACTTGTTAAGCCAGAACCTTCAGAAAAGAGGCTGGGAAGTGTCTTTATCAGGATTTCCAGTTGATTCTTAGCAGAGAAGATTGGGAAGCTTCTTTATACTCCTCCCTTCCTTCCCCACCCATCACCATCTCATACCAGTTATTACTTAAGATTAATTCTTGAATCTACCCCATCCTCTTCATCGCCACCACTACTGTTCTAATTCAAGCCTTCAGCGTCCCCAGCCTGGAGCTAGTCTAGGGCTAACCTTACCCCTAACAGATGTGTCAGTGAGTGTGGTTATCAAGGGTTCTCTCCCTTTCTCACTCTCACTCTCAACACAGCCACCCTTTCCAGGAATTAGTACCACTTTGAACCTCAAGCCCAGGTTGGTACCTTTCTCCCTTTCTGAGCCGGGCCCCAGTCCCCAAGACCTGTGGCCCATCAACTGGGGTTCTATAAAATAAGGATGGACATGTTAGTATCAGGCCAACTCACCCACTGACTTTCAGGTAGGTCACTGCCCCTAGATTCTACACAGTTCGCTCAGGGCTGCCTGCCTGTTCAGAGAGTCTCAGATCCAACCCGCATCCCAGGCTGCCTTCAAGATCAGTCTCTGCAGTTTTGTGACACCCCGCCATGCCCTCTTCCCCACCAACTAGTGGACTAGACAACCAACTGCCTCTGCCTCATTGGAAAAATTCTTTAGGTATACTGTTAGTGAGAAAAATATAGACATAAATTTACATACAATAGAATTAATGTTGAGAAAAGAAAAACACCATATTTATACATATAAAAATATTAAATAGGGCTTCCCGGATGGCGCAGTGGTTGAGAGTCCGCCTGCCGATGCAGGGGACACGGGTTCGTGCCCCGGCCCGGGAAGATCCCACATGCCGTGGAGCGGCTGGGCCCGTGAGCCGTGGCCGCTGAGCCTGCGCGTCCGGAGACTGTGCTCCGCAGCGGGGGAGGCCACAGCAATGAGAGGCCCGCGTACCGCAAAAAATAATAATAATAATAATTAAATAAAATCCCATTGCCCTCAGTGATACATAAATGTGTAATGTGATTACCTATGGGTAATGGGATTTCACAAATTTTATATATTGGGGATTTATTTATTTTGTAGTTAAAAATAAGGCATGAATAATAAAGGAAATCAGGTGATGGATTGAAGTGTTGTCTACATGCTCCCCCCTTGGTTTTTCCTGTTTCCCATCCCTCACCCCATTTCCAGCTGAGAACTAGGCTTTGTAATTCCTGACTCGGGAGTTTGGGACAAAGATATCCACCTCTGTTAACTAAAAACCCAGATTATGTCAGGTCAGTTCTTCTCAAACTTCTGTGCACAATGGGTTACACAGACAGCCTGTTAAAACATGGGGGGGAGGGAAGAATATACATATATGTAGTTTTTTTCTATATCTGGAAACACCACAAAACTCTGTTAACATGGGTTACCATCAGGGAATAGCCAGGAATGGCGAGAAACGGCTGGGGCAGCTCTCAGGCTATGCCTCATGTACGTTTTCGTATTCTCACACGCCAGATGAATGTATTACTTCAAAAATAAAACATTTTATAATGTATGCATATAAATATATAAATAATTGAGCAGCTTGAATCTTTAGAAAGACTGACTCCAGCCAATTTTGTCATTCAACTTAGTCATATAATCTTTCCCAGAAACTAGGTCTGTGACTTTGGCCAACAGCAGATTGCACAAGTAATTCCTGAACTCATGTGAAAGGTGGGCAGGGTCATGAGAAGGGAATTTTTAGCCACGAATTTAAAACAACGAACGCACACTACAAGCTTCTGGTGAGTACTTGAGTGTTTAAAACGGGATCCTTATGACCCTCTGTCATGAGAATTGATCTCGTGGGACATGATAAGGGCACAAACTGTTAGAAAACGGCATTTCCTTTGTAGTGGGAAAGGATTGCTAATGAAACTGATTTATAACTATGAGCATCCTCTTGAATGACAAGATTCATTATAAATTCAGATTCATGGAGAAAACACTGATTCTTGGTCTCTCCTGTTTTTTTAAAAGCTTACTGAGGTATAATGGCAAACAATAAGTTGCATATATTTAAAGTGTACAATTCAATAAGTCTTGACACGTGTATATGCCCATGGAGCCATCACCACGATCAAGATAACAAACATTTCCTTTACCTCCGAAAATCTCCTTGGGCTCCTTTGTAATTCTACCCTCTCACTCTTTCTCTACAACTCTCACCAACAAATACTGATCTGTTTTCGGTTCCCATATTAATTTGCATTTTCTAGAATTTTATAAAAATGATTCATACTGTATGTACACTTTTTTATCTAGTTCTTTAACTCAGGCAATGATTTGGAGATTTATCCACGTTGTACATATTAAGAGTTAGTTCCTTTCTGTTGCTGAATGGTATTCCACCAGAGAGTAAACCATGATGTGTCTAACCGTTCATCTGCTGATGGACATTGGGTTGTTTCTGAAAAACCACTGATAGTATTTTATTTCCTCGTGACCATCTCACAAGTCATTCATTCTCCCAATTTTACAGATGAAGACTCAGAGAGGACAAGAAACGTATCCAAGGTGCACGCGCAGTAGTTGGAGCACAGAACCTTAAATTGTTAGAATGTTCAAGCTGAAAGGGACATTAGGACTCCCCTCTCTCTCTCTTTTTTTGAAGACTATTTGGTGTCAAGATTTGAACTGTAATCGACAAGAATTAGGTTATTTCTCTTTATTCAGGATAACGTCAGCAGATCTTACTCTGACAGCTAAATACCGATATCCCTTTATTGAAATTCATTCTTAACATGCTTCTGCCACAGGAAATTACTCTGTAATGTTCTATCAACCTAAGGTGACCTTCTTTTCCCACAGAAGCAGCAGTGTGCTGGGCTGACTTGTACAGGCTCACGAGACCTGAGTGTTAAATTTTCAGAAGTTAAACACTGTTATTATAAAAATTAAATAATAAAAAATTGCCTCTACCTGAGATGCATCACTGCCATAGCCCCTGCTACCCTCAGCTCCCAGCTTTCCTGACCTCCCAAGTCTGGATCAGGTGCCCTTCCCACGGGCATCCTGAATGTCCCCATCATAGCACTGCCATTGCCGGGTCATGGGAGAGGAGACTGTTTATATTTGGTTCACAGCTGTATCTCAAGCCCTTAATACATGTTTAGGGAATGAGTGAATGAATGAATTTCCTCTGAGGAAATAAGGTGAAAAAACAACCAAACTGAGTGTACTAGAGCCAGGAGGATCCTTACCTACCTTCTCTTCTTTGGTCTTCATCACAGCTCTATGAAATAGGAACTATTATTCCCATTTTACAAACTCAGGGGATTAAATGATGTTGGAACCCAATGCTGGCAGAACCAAAAAACTCTCTCCACAATATCAATCTATTCCTCCGTAATATCACTCTTTTCCAATGCAGTGGCAATCATTGACTGATAATTATATACTGGGGCCAGAAACAGGTGTCTGTATCATCTTATTCAGTCTTCACTAACTGCACTAAGAAGTAGACAGTGTCACTCATTTGCGGGTAAGGAAATGAGGATGACCAGAGGGGAAATGACTTGTTACAAAGTGCTGTAGATTTGCAAAAATGAAAAATCATTGTGAGCAGAGTAGGCTGCGAAGGCTTTATGGTGAAATAGAGATTAGAGTAGATACTTGAAAGAAGGATAGCATTTAGATAGAATTAAAGTCATCAAAAACAGGGCTTCCAGTTGGGCAAAGAGGGGTAGGGCGTGAGTGTTTGACAGTGAGGATACCAGATGACAAGACCGAAAGTCCACGATTAAGAGTTAGGAGAACATAAAGATGGAGAAGTTGGCTGGGCCATTAACATGGAGAGCCTGGAAAAAGAGTGTTTCAGAAGTTGTATTCTAAAGGAAATAGGAACAATTTTGTAGAAGTGACATTATGAAGGGTGTATTTGATTTTTTTCTTTCCTTTTAAAATAGAATTTATTTTTAAAAATTCTAACTTCCTTGAGTATTTATCTTTAGCTATTTTTTTTCCTTGAAATCATAACCCATCTAACCTAGAGTTCCCACTTTCTGAGAGATAGAAACCTTGAGAAATGGAAAGTGCTGAGAACTTGAACTCTGCTATTTCAGGGTAGAGCAGGACATACCATTCTTCCCTGTGAAGAAGACTTTCTGCCTTTTTGTACTTGAGAAAACACTGGAGTCCTATGTGATTAGTAGAGCAGGACCTTTGAGTAAATCAAATGGCTTATGAGGGAAATGCTGGCTCCCTTACGCCCCCTTAATCACTCTCAAACTCAGCTCGGAACTCTCAGGAAGGATCAGCAGCAAGTTCCCATGGTTACTTTTTTTCCTTGTATTTGGGCCTTTCTTGCCAATGTTCTTGAAGTAGGGTTTCTGTGGGATTTTTTGCCTGTTTTTCATTGGCATGCGTCCTCCCACTCTCTTTACTTTCCACAGGAGACTGGACCCAGGAAGGGCAGACCTGCCCACCACCTCCTCTTTATTAAAGAGGGACTCAAGGGCGTGTGACCTACATCTACTGTAGACTGAGTCCAGCCTCGGAGAGACAGAGGTTGGTCAGTATTTCTCAGGCTCCTCTTGCGATAGAGCCAAGTACCAAGGGAAGATTTCAAAGGGAGGTGGTTTAAATGCAGAAGGCCTGAGAGCAAATGGGAGCTGAGCATTTGTGCTCCTGAGGCCTGACGTCCCTGGAGGGGCTCCCAGCTAGCTTGGGCATCCAGAAATTTCAGTCCCTGTGCTTAGACTTTTTCCTGCAAGGAGACACTGTGCTAACTAGGTACTATACAATTTATCATACAGACTGGGACATTTTTAAGAATAAAAGAGATTAACAAAAATAATTAAAGCAATATAGCTCTAAAAATATTTTTGAATGACAAATTATTGAATTTATAAGGTAGTGCTATTCAAAAACTATTTTCAAAAATAAAATTGCTTCCAAAAATAAAAGTATCATGTTCAGGGCTTCCCTGGTGGCGCAGTGGTTGAGAGACCGCCTGCCGATGCAGGGGACACGGGTTCGTGCCCACAGAGCGGCTGGGCCCATGAGCCATGGCTGCTGAGCCTGTGCATCCAGAGCCTGTGCTCCACAATGGGAGAGGCCACAACAGTGAGAGGCCCGCGTACCGAAAAAAAAAAAAAAAAAAACCATGTTCATATGTATTAAAATAAAATAAAATAAAAAACTTTATAATGATTACTTGAACATAAAAAGTAACATAAGAAGAATTATTTTTGGTACATAGTAGCATATACTTTAAAGGTTTCTTAGATATGCTCTGTCTCTAATAACACTTCATAAGTGTTTTTTTCCTGAAGACTATATTCTTTTCCAATAGGGTCCTTTTATTTTTAATTTTTCACAAAATTTCCTGAAACCTTCAAATTTGCACTTTATAGTTAATTAATTTGAATTGTTAACACCTTTTTTTGTATAGTTATAATCTAAATTAAAAAATTAAAAATTTTAAGGTCTGCATAATACCTGATAAGCCCAGAGCAAAGTGAGTTTTGATTCTAATTTTATTTTATTTTTTTGCATTAAAATGTATAAATACTTAAATCAAAATATTTTCATAGGTACTCTTTTTTGCCTCTTTGACTATCAATTTTGCACCTTTGACAAATACTTTTCAAAGAAAAATATCATAAAAAATTCTCTATATTATGATTTTTTGAGTGTTTCAACAAGTATACATGCTGCAAAAATACAGGCCTTTCAATTTCATTCTATTGTGGTATAGAATACAAATTTAGGCAATTAAAAATAAAAGGTTTATCAAACATTTCTTCATATAAGTCAAAATAGTCAAAAGCACAATTTTGGAATTTTAAAATTAAATCTTGTAAACCACTTAAACTCTCATTGTTTATTTTGTTCAGTTCCTCCCTGGCTTTTATATGGCTTAATTTCAATATCTTCCTGTTTGCAAACTTTAGTTTCAATAATTGCAATCTGCCAAAATGTAAAAGGTGAAGTTTTGGGGAACTCCACTTATTGAATACTTTGAATAAACATTTCCAACTGATTTTGTACAAAATGCAGCAAAATTTAAATAACATATTTACAAAAAATGTTCAATGCCGTTACAGGACACTTACGTTGAGTTAGAAATTTGTTCTTGAAAGATTCAAATGTTTTTAAAATCTGATTAATATTGGACAGCAAAGAGTGAATTTATACACTGCCATACCCAAGTATTTTCTTGCTTCAACAACAGTATTGTCATGAAAATTATGTAATTCAGTTATTTTATCTGTATATTTATAAAAATATTTGTAAATGTTGATAACACAGCTTCTATTACAATTGGTAGAGTATCACAGCCTGTTTGAACACAATTATGAATTATGTGCATGGCAATCATTTCCAGTACATTTTTGTTCCATAGCTTTAATTTAGTAAGAGCAGTTTTTTCCCATAATTCTGCACACCACCAAAGTTTGTAAACATATTACGGCTGCAAAAACAAATAATTTAATCCTTAGTGTTGAACTTTGTAACTGAATTTACAATAGCATTCATAATTCAGGTGTTTTGCTTTCAACAAAATAAAATCCTAAAAGTTTTACTCTGATTCCGAGAAAAAAATTTTGGAGGGCTTCAACTGTTGTTATAATTCACTGGATTTTTTATGACACCAGATGACAAAGATATAAAATTGGCATCATTTAGTAGTTTGGCAAGTTCGTCTTATGTTAATGGAGTCAAAACATTATTGTCTATCACTTTACAAGTGTATGTACATGAAGGAGCTTGGAGTTAAAACAGGACAAAATTAAAATAGAAAAATGTCATTGGAGCCACATCAAAAGGCATGATTCAAGAGGGGTTGTACAAATATACCTTCTGAAGCTGCACCCGCCCAACTCTTGTATTCAATCCCAATCTTCTTAAGTGAACTATTAACTTTTGAAGTAGACTCTGGTGTTTTTCAGAAGATTGGTAGCTCCTCATTTTCAAGTGGTCAGTGATTTCACTGTGGGTCCCATTGTGGGTCATAATGTATACATTTTGTGCAAGTTTTGCTTTCATAATTAACTTTCTTGAAAAGTGGAAGTTCTGTGCTTAAGTTTTCATGAAACTCATACTTTCATTTCCTTGAGGTCATTGCTCTTGAAAGGGTTTATTGAAAAATCAAAAAGCATTGTCAAACAATAAAATAAATATTTGTGGCTTTACACCATTCAAAAATGGCAAAGCCACCATAGCTTCAGACTACACAGTGAGCTCTATGGTAGGACGGGTCGTGTTTTATTTCCTGGACATATATATATATTTACCTAACCCATAACTCTACATGTTTTCCATTGACCTGGTGCTTGGTGACTTTGTGCATTTCAGAGAATGTCACAAGCTGATACAACAAGTGGCTGGCGGGGTCAGCCCCATGGATTATTTCTCTCACCACGACCTGAAACCAAAAGTAGTTATTTGTCTCTAGTAGCTCATGACCGAGGGTACCTCATTTTATCAGGGAGGGCCCTGCATGATGGCAAGGAAGTATTAGCTATATTGCTTCTGGAAAGAGCTGGGAAAAGAAGAATGGGATATTGCTGGTTTCTTTCAGATTTTCCATATGTTAAAGTGAAAAAACATTGCCCAATCATCTCATATACTATTCAATGAGACTGTGGCAGAAGCTGGTAGTATAAAGTGGCTGTCTACCCAACCCATTCTGGCTTGTTTTGACACAATTATTAATAAAAACACTTCTGGGACAAGTGTTACACCAAAAAGATGCTGAGAATATAGGTGTAAACTGGGACTCTTCTGAGCAAACTGAGAAATACAATCACCCTGCCCTGACCAATTTTTTTCTGGTTGCATTTGGCTACATGACACTATCTGCTTCCTGAGTTGTCATTACATAAACCTTATCATGTCTTTATTCTTAAAGTAAAATAATTCACTGATCTTGAGTTTATTCAACTTCTGGAACTGGACCTTTAATAAAGCATATGACAAACATTGTGCTTGGCCTCATGCTATGAAAAAAATCCCGGTTCTGGTCTGGGCCACAGGGCTTGTGGAAGAGGGTCCCCCACCCCTATCTCTTCAGCCTCGTCTTGTTCCATTTCTCCTACTTCATGATGCTCTGCTGAGCTTGTCTCGGTTCAGTTCTTCAGACACGCCAAGTCTTACCTGTACTCATAGCCCTTGGAGGCTGCTCCCTCTGCTAGGAATGCCCTTCTTCCCATGCTCCCAAGCTCCATCTCTTCCTGGTGATGATCTCAGCTCAAGCTTCATTTCCTTAGAGAGTTCCTCCCTGGCTGCTTACCTAGGGGAGGTTTCCCATGGTTTTTCTCAATCTCAGCCCATATTTGTTTCCTTCATAGAACTTATTGCTTTTTGTTGGAAATAGTTTTTTTTTTTTTTTTGCGGTATGTGGGCCTCTCACTGTTGTGGCCTCTCCCGTTGCGGAGCACAGGCTCCGGACGCGCAGGCCCAGCGGCCATGGCTCACGGGCCCAGCCGCTCCGCGGCATGTGGGATCCTCCCGGACCGGGGCACGAAGCCGTGTCCCCTGCATCGGCAGGCGGACTCTCAACCACTGCGCCACCAGGGAAGCCCAATAGTTTATTTTTTGGCTTATTTATTGTATTAAAAAAATAACAGTCCCTACCATGAGAATGTAAGACCCTTTTCATCCTCATATCCCCAGAACTGAAAAGGGTAGCTGGCACCAACCACAAATAAATATTTGTTGAATGAATGAATAACATACATTAATATTTTGATTAAGGTGCCAAATACATATCAAAAGATTTATAAACAGTTGGGTCAAATTTAGTGTATATGAAAATGTTGATTATAATACCAAGTTTCTAAAAAATGTCTTATTTTAATAATGATTTCTATTTTATGTTTAGTAAGTTATTCCCAAGGGCACCGCTCTGCTCATTACAGAAGCACTTCCCAGATCCTTTAAGTCTGCAAAAAAAAACAAAGGGCAGCTGCCCAGGTCCACTTGCTGAGATGGTGCTGTGAGCGCCGGCATCCCTCCAAGCACATGGGGCTTAGACACTGTGGGGAACTGGGAATTTAAGCCAAGAGCTTCCTTTCAGCTATTTACCTTTATAAACCTGCCCTTGTATGGAACTGTGGTTTTTGAACAGATGGTTGAAATGGCTTTGTTAAATGCAAGAGTTTGTTATGTTGTCTTCGTAAGCTACAAACCATTGATAACTTTCTTTGCATTATTTGATTTGCATTATTTGATAAACATGCTCCATGCTTCCCTGCATTTCTGCTCTGCAAATGTTCTGATTTCTGGAAAAACGTTACTCCATTAGACAGTCTGTAAAACAAAATGAACATCTCCTCATATTTTAACGTTTAAAAAGATAATCCCTTGAGTTTGGTTTTAAAGCATGCTCATTCTTTTAGTTCCAATTAATGTCATAATCACGAGCAAACAATTTGTGAAATAGTTTTAATATGCACATTTTAAAGTTATTCATTGGTAATAAAAGGCTGCTTTATAATTACATATTCCATGTGTGATTTTGGCTAAGGGAGATACCTGAGGTTGTGAGAAATTAGAGAGAGCTATGTTAACTGTCCATGAATAAGGGAAAGGAACTAGTACCTCAAGTCACACACAAAAACCAGTCTCATTACTATAGTCTCTTTATGTTTTCAACTCTCAACAAAAACTGCATGGCTAAATATCTAATATTAAAGCATTAATTGGATAAATTATATTATATCTATGCTCCGGAGTACAATAAGGCATTAAACATCATGTTGTAGAAGAATATTAAATGATACAATAAGCTGTGATATAAGTGAAAAAAGTAGGAGATATAAGCATATGTATAACATGATACCATTTTTTAACTATAAAAAGGCAGAGAAATATTCATGCAGAGAAAAAAAGACTACATGGTAATATCAATACACGAAAATATTAATGATGATTTTCCCTGAGTGGTGGGAATAGGAATGATCCTTCCTCCCTCCCCCTTCCCTCCTTCCTCCCTCCCACCCTCCCTCCTTCCTCCCTCACCCCTTCCCTCCCTCCCCCCTTCCCTCCCTCCCTCCCTCCCTTCTTTCCTTCTAACCTTCCTTTCTCATTAAGATTAATGAAGAAAAGAAAGTAGGATAGGGAACAGTTAGAATGAACGAAGAGTTAATTTTCTTCATTTAAAAATATACATAGGGCTTCCCTGGTGGCGCAGTGGTTAAGAGTCCGCCTGCCGATGCAGGGGACACGGGTTCGTGCCCCGGTCTGGGAAGATCCCACATGCCGCGGAGCGGCTGGGCCCGTGAGCCATGGCCGCTGAGCCTGCGCGTCCAGAGCCTGTGCTCCGCAACGGGAGAGGCCACAACAGTGAGAGGCCCGCATACCGCAAAAAAAAAAAAAAAAAAAAAAAATACATAAACATAGTTTAAAAAATTGAAAAAGTGCCAGAAGAGATATGAGAAGGAGAAATAAATACACATTCCACTCACACCTCCCTGTCTTTCAATTTTCTTTCCCAGAGACCACCTCTGTTAACACGTTTTTGTATTTAACTATACTTGTATTTAACTATATTTGTGTGAATAAATATACATGTGCATTTGTGTGTATATATATTTCCTTCTCTTTTTTACACAAATGCTAGCATAATAAATCATTTTGCACCTTTTTAAACAACTTATCATGAAGGTTTTCCACATACATCACTGTGTAGACTATCTTCATTACTCTTCACAGTTGCTTAGTGTTCCATTGTCTGAATGTGCTGTAATTCATGAGCCTCCCCCTAGTGATGAGTATTTAGGTTGCTTCCAATCTTTGCTACTACTAACATTTTTGTAATGAGCATACCTCAACATATATTTGTGTGCTCATGTGAGTATATTTGTGGGTCAAATGCTTAGAACTGGTGAATCAAAGGGCATGTACACTTAAACTCTGAAATGTTCCAGTTTATAACCCACCAAAACATATGTGAGGACCTCTTTCCCCAGAAGCTCATCCATGCTTTGAATATATGCCAATCTGTAGGTTAAGTGATCCTGTGGTTTTAATTAATTTTTCTTATTATAAACTAATCATAATATTCTAGCTGAAATTTATTTATTTATTTTTGGCTGTGTTGGGTCTTCGTTGATGCGCATGGGCTTTCTCTAATTGCGGCGAGCAGGGGCTACTCTTTGTTGCGGTGTGTGGGCTTCTCACTGCAGTGGCTTCTCTTGTTGCAGAGCACGGGCTCTAGGCATGTGGGCTTCAGTAGTTGTGGCACATGGGCTTCAGCAATTGTGGCACATGGGCTTCAGTAGTTGTGGCTCGTGGGCTCTAGAGCGCAGGTTCAGTAGTTGTGGTACACAGGCTTAGTTGTTCTGCAGCATGTGGGATCTTCCCAGACCAGGGCTCAAACCAGTGTCCCCTGCATTGGCAGGCAGACTCCTAACCACTGAGCCACGAGGGAAGTCCCTAGCTGTAATGTTTTAAAAGATATCTAGGTTATTGTTTTCAAGTCCTCACAGTAAAGGAAGTTATTACAATGATGAGGTTTTGCGCCTGGGTAAATGAATAACCAGTGTGTGGGTGATAGCTCAGTTAAGGGTGGCAGACACAAAGCCTGGGTACTGTTCTCCCTCTTCATGTTAACAATCCATTATGTTTTGTTTTGTTTCTGAGAATGGACGGACCCTCAGAATCCTTCTAGACAAAACTCTAGGATGTGCTATCACTCAGTCAGAACTAACATATTGCTTATATTCTTTGCCCTACTTGTTTTAGATAGTTTATAACTAAATAAAGTAAAGGGACAAACCCCTGAGCATTGGAATCCCACGTGACAACCAATTTAAAAAAGAGAACTCCTCTGCCATGAATCTCTGTAGGATTCACACAGTGTCATACAGCCAGTTTGACTGTCTTTTCCTTTTTTTCTTTTTTCACAGAATTATTGGAGGTATAGCAAGCCCCAATAACGGGCATCGACAGCTGGCTTGCTATTGCACCTTTCACCGGCCGTTTTCTTTCCTGACTTTACTCTCCTCTTTGAATACTCCCTTCACCTTCCAAATAAGCTACTTGAATCCAAATCCCTGTTTCAGGTCTCTTCTGGGAACCCAAACTTAAGACACAGACTATCTTATTTAATTTTCATAATGCTCTGCGAGGTTGGTGTCAAAACTCCATTTTATAGGCAAGAAAACTGAGCTAAGGAACTGAGTCAAGATAGGGAATGGCAGCAAATATTCTTATTTAGGTAGATATTTGGGTTTTTTGGTGTTTTGTTTTTAATCCCTTGTTGTAGTTCTTGCTAGGAGTAAAAACAGGCATCTAACTTGAGAGGGTGTAAACCTGGGGGCCAGGTTGACTGGAAAGCAAGGCCTGATGCCAGTTGCTGGGGGGCAAACACATAAATCACATAGGGGCGTCACCCTTTCCCAGGGTCTCAGGCTTCTGATTTCACATTCCCTCCTGTTTTATCTTTTCATCATGACCTTCACAAATGTACCATTGAAGTAATTCCTTAAAGACATTAAACCTTTTAAGATGTGCAACTGTTGTTTTAAAAAATGTGCAACTTTGGGAAACTCCATGCAGGGGGCAGATACAGACCCCCTCCCACCATGCATACATTTAATCTCCCTCCAAATAAAATGCCCACAACTCTCCTGCTGACTGGCTCGTGCCTTTTCAGTTCCTCTGGGTGACCCGCCATCTACCTTCTCCCATCACGCAGGGTTTTGAAAACTGGGAAAAGAGATGTATCAGCTGAATAATGGGGACCCAGAGCAAAGCATAGAGAAGCAAACTTGGCTCCAATATATTTTCCCTTCTTCCTCCTTACACATCCAAGGAACTTCTCTGAAAATCTTGCCATGGGTGAATGTAGGAGTTTGTTGGGCAGATTCTGTGGAGATGTCTCACCAGCGTCTTACACACTCCCCTCTGAATCCAACCTCACGCCCACATTACACAGAGCAGAGTAACTTCTTCAGACCTAGTCAATAGATATTAGAAATAGTATTTTATTACTTATTTTTAAGTAATAAATTTTAAGTAAAAAATATTACTTATTTTTATTTATGATAATTCAAATTTCATGACTTTTATAATCTGTTCTTCTTAAGAACCCCAGAACATTGGACGTATCTAAATAGGGAGATACTAAGATTCCCTCGCAGCCCTTTCCCCACCAGCAAATTACATTGGAGGAAATATTCATTAAAAAAAGTGCCAGAGACCTTGGGAAACTGAACAACTTTCTACAATTTCTTAAGTGTTAAATGATTCAAATATTTTGGAATGATAAACTAATTTGGGGATAATCCCACCATCATAATTAAATGGATTTAAATAATCTGAACATATATTAGGTTTCCATGCACTTAGGCCTTTGTTATCCAATATTATTCTACTATGTCTCAAAAACATTATAAATATACACACACACATATAAAACACATAATTATATGTGTGTGTATATATATATATATATATATATATATATATATATGAAATACTTCTGAGATCAAAGAAATACTTCTGAGATCAAAGAATTACAGACATGACCATATAAAATGATTTGGATATTGTTGTTATTGTAGGTTGTCCAAGAATACTCAAGTGTAGGAAATGGTGTTGTGTACTAAAGACTATAGCTAGATCTTCAGCAAGTTCTTAATTTTAAATTTTATGGAAAAGTCAAAGGAAAAGGACAAATAAAATCATTAGTACATTGAGAAGATGTCAAGGGAGGAAAGCTAGTTGATTGATCCTTCAGAGTCTTTCAGATAAGTGTATTCATCTGTGGGGTCCCAGGATGAGTCCACTGATGAACATAAGTATTTCTTTTCTTTTTTATTGGAGTATAATTGCTTTACAATGTTGTGTTAGTTCTGCTTGACGGTGTGTTTGAATTTTCAAAAACTCAGTTATGTCAGGGGAACATATGTTAGGGGAAATCGGAGTCTTACAGAACTGCCTTGTACTAACCAAATTTACAAGAGCCTCATTGATAACCAGGTTGCTGATTAAGGAATTTGAAGTAGAAAAAAAATAGAGCTATTAAGGGGTCTGGAATATTTACGTTCTCAGGTCAATATTTTCTCTCACTTGTGGGAAAGTCTGCCTTGGAAGTTGAGTACTATGGAAAGATGCTTGGTAAAAACAAAGTCAGAATAAAGGAAGCTGGATCACCTTAATGAGAATTGTCATTATAAAGAATCAACTGAAGCTGAAATGATTTGGATAAAATGTCTGTATTTTTTTCAGAGGCTCAGACTGTATATTCTCAGTGAAATTTAAAACTTGTCTTTTTGATACATTCTGGTGATAATGCTCAAGTCTCCACAGAAAAATTCACCTCTAAAATATGTTTTAAAGGCCTTTTGTCACTGTTTCATTTTCTAGAGCCAACTATTTCGGTGTGAATTCTGGTGTGGCTTGACTTATTTCTTTTATAGCAAAGTCCTATCAGTACAATTAAGAGAGGTTTCCCTCATAATATTTTTCTATCAGTTTCCACTTCTTTCTTTAAACACTGTTATCTACTTCCCCTGCCAATGACCTTTACCTTTATGGCATTGGGATCATTATGCCACAAACTGGATACTTTGGAAATGTTGAAATATTGCACTTTCATGCAATTGCAATGTGTTCGCTCCATTTTGCCGGCACTTATCACTTTAACACTTCAGTAGCAAACATGTTGGGACCCAAAGGATAGGATTTCTGCTTTGTGGAACCCCCCACCAATTTTCTTGATTATAAGAATCAAGTTAGGGAGCAATACTGAAAAAACTGTACTTCCCACATTTTCTGTGGACAGAATTTAAGAGTTCAGTGTCATTGTTGAATCTATTATCACTATTAGATTTATCAGGAACAAGATAGCATATTCTTTCTTTTTTCTTTTCTTTTTTGCAGTACGCGGGCCTCTCATTGTTGTGGCCTCTCCCATTGCGGAGCACAGGCTCCGGACGCGCAGGCTCAGCGGCCATGGTTCACGGGCCCAGCTGCTCCGCGGTATGTGGGATCTTCCCAGACCGGGGCACGAACCCGTGTCCCCTGCATCGGCAGGAGGACCCTCAACCACTGCGCTAGCAGGGAAGCCCCAGCATGTTCTTTCTTTTAATCTTCATATCTTTAGCATCTATCACAGTGTCTGGTGGAGAAGAGGTGTCAGGAGACAATTCTCCATAGATCTCTCACATTTCTACACATCTTCCATGTAGAGGCATTGAATGCCTCTGCTATGCAATATTTTTCAAGGATGTTGGTGTAGCAAACTGCCTTAGAAGAGGGAGGGAGTCTCCTTCAATAGCAATAAGCCGGCATGCCTACTGTTCAGTATAAGAGACCTGGTCTCCCTAAGCTCAGAGTTCTCTCAAATGCTGACACTGGCCACTCCTACAGCTCCAAGTGATAAAGTCCTTTGTCTCTGACCCAGGAATCTCACCACTTGTGTCAGCATCTATGAAACTGTGGCAAGCTAACTTGTGAACTTGAAAGTAGGGCAAAATCTCATACAGTTCCTGAGAGTAAGTGCTCAAAAAACAAACAAAAACAACGACAACACAAGACAAACAAACAAAACTCTGTTGAATGAATGAATTAAAAAAATATATTTTAGGGGGCTTACCATTCTTCGAATAATCAACAGTTAACCAGAGAAAGAGCCCAAGAGCTTCTCTTTGTAGAGAGCTATTGCACAATACATTTTCATCAGAGTACCAGTGTGTGATAGTCAGCCTGTGTTTATTTTAGATATCAGTGTTGACTTTAAAATGTTGGCAGCAGTATGTTTGGACTTGGCTAAACACTGAGTTGTACGATGGGAACCGAATATTTATTTAAGCACTACCTAGTCATATAGGAACTCCAGACCTTCAATAGTTTTTACTTGCTTCTGCATCAGTGACCCTAATGGATGAGGCCATAGTTTTGGTACACCGAACTGAAATTTTGTTCTCTCTTTCTAGAAATAACAATTATTTACCTTTAGAATGATGCTTTCATCTGGAACACAAAATACCGACTTAGGTGTTTATTTTTCCATCTGCTTCAGAGGTGGATTTGTTTTTCTCTCCATTTTAGAATGCCTGACAAATCTGAGGTTGGAAGCCCTTTACGACGAGGAAGTGACCTAGTCTTTCCATGTGGCAGATGGCCAAGCTGCCACCTGTTCCCCTCCTGTTAATCATGATTCCAAGAGCCTGAGGAGAGTGCTGGTGCCAGGCAGCTGGGGATCCAGGGAGAAAAAACGTTTTCCAAAGATAGACAAATAATTTAAGGTCAATCATCATTCATAACTATCTTAGAAACAGTATGGCATGTCAGGAGGGAAAAAGTGCTAGGATCCAGAAGACATAGGTTTACTTATAGACTCGCCACATTTTCTGTGATCCTGGGCAAGTCGTTTGAGCTCTCTGGGTCTTAGTTTTCCCAGTTGTAAAATGGTAACAATACCTGCTCTGCCTGTACTAACACTGTTTCGTGCATCAAATGAAATAGCTCAAGTCTAGTTAATAAATATAATAATCATACAGCCTTTTTCTCGACATTTTGGTTATGAATTTAGAAGGGCTTTGAAGATCATAAAGTCCTACATAAATGGAGGTATTATTAGTAAGGACTGTATCTACTGCATTCCTTTTGAGTTTTTACTTCGCTTTTCTTTTTGCACTGAGCGAAATATCACTCTAAGTAATCAAGCAAATACAGTTGCAAATACCATGCACACGTGATTGAAAGTTTTAGATCATGGCCAAACCGACTTGTTTTTTTGGACTCTTTTTATGTGACAAGCCGGATCAAAGCAATCAAAACCGAAACAGTATCAAATCAGCATTTGATAAAGATATAGAAGTTATGATTTCTTTCTTATTCATTAGATGTTCTTAAAGGATTTAACTTGGTCAACTACCCTTGACCCAATTTGCCCCAGTAAGACCCTGAATGGGATATAGAATGCTATCTAACAGCTTGTTGATTTCTGTCGTGAATCAGCTTCCTGGGTGGTGCAGAAATACTTTTTTTTTTTTTTTGATGTGGACCATTTTTAAAGTCTTTAGTGAATTTGTTACGATATTGCTTCTGTTTTATGTTTTGGCTTTTTGGCTCCCGACCAGAGATCACACCCACACCCCTGCATTGGAAGGAGAAGTCTTAACCACTGGACCACCGGGGAAGTCCCAGAAAGATTTTTCTTGATTCTTGGAGAAGAGGAACCGATTACATAGGGAGCTGGTCTTTGTGGTAGCAAGTCACTATTGCTATAATCAAAAGTTGTATGTTTTGACATGGAATGGGAGAAAATAGTTACTATTCATATTTTAGATTTTCATGGAAATATGGAATTCATAAATATCAATATATATTCACAGAGATATTCATAAAAGTGACAGAAGGGATCAATATTCCTTTTTTATAACCTAAATAACATGCAGAAACTAATACATTTCATTGGGATTTTAGCAAACACTCCTAAATGTGCTGTATTTGTCCTAATATAAAAATTTAATGATACTGAGGAAAATAGAGATGAAACAACCTGCAGAAGAGCATTTTTTAAACTTCTTCAAATTTCGTCTCTAGGATCATCTGTAAAATGGGTTAATGCCATTTTACGTGTTGCCTTAATAAACTGTAATCACCAGTTTCATGTTCTTAGGAGATAATCCTTTTAATAATGCATCTATGGCTTGGCTATAAGGTAAAGTGGTGAATTATTTACATAAAGATATATTATCTCAAATTGTGGTTCACTTGTAACTTGCTGTTGAAAGATATCTTTATAGTACTGAGGCTGCCATATGTGTTTCATGTACTAAAGATATGACAATTACCTAAAAGACTCAGTAAATAACAGTATCTCCATTATGAATTTTAATTCTATTTTAAATATATACTATATATTTCGGTCACAGGTCCCTCAAATTGATCACTTTGTTGATCGCTCAATGTGTTTTCAGAAAAAATAGCTATTCTAAGTTCTACTATAAAAGACCAGCACATATTTGAACAGATACAACTGGTGGATATCGTCATTGGCAATCAGATCAGTCTAGCTGAAAAAGGTGCAGACAGAGCAAAAAAATCATGTTTTATGTGTTTTCCTGCCTAAAGTAATGTTCATTGTTATTATCTGTAAAATAATAGTGCCAATATTGCTAAAACAAATTTTAGGACAAGCTAGGGTGCAGAGTCTAAATTTTCACTCATTCACTTTATTTTCACTTATTTAACATGAATGTGGAATACCTCGTTTTTCCTTATGTACAGGTAAAGCTTCTAAATATCTTTATAATGGAAAAATACAAACATATACAATGGCAGAAAAAATAGTATAATTACACCCCACACGCCCATCATGCAACGTCAACAAATATTAACACATGGTCAATCTCACTCATCTATACTTCATATTATTTCATCCAAAAATACTTCAGTGTGTTTCTCTAAAATATATGTACAAATCTTAAAAGAATAACTGCTCACATAAAATGGAATATGGTCTCTGTATTAGTGGCATTTGGCAGAGTATAGGCTGAAGAGTTAGCCATGTGTACAGGGGCTTAACAAAATGCCCACAAATATTTGCACATTTAAATATTTATTTCAAAACAGAAGAGCCATTGTATTCCCTGGTGGCTCTACAGTTCCAATTGGTTGGCACCTGTAAAGCCATTTCTAATATCTTTCATAACTATTTGTGGGTGGATGGATGAATACTTCGGTGGTTAAAGCAAACTTGGGAAACTTTATGTGTTCTTTTTGTGGGAGCTGGCGGAGCAGGATGGTTTTATCCAACCAGAAAGCAGCAGGGAAAGAAGTTCTGAGACACACCAGGTGCAGAGGAAACTCTCTACCTTTCTGACACTCTGTACCAGTCCCTAGGCAGGGACACTTCTTCCTTAATGTGCTGTTATTGACTTTAACTTTCTCTGGGGCCATGGTCTGTACACACAGTGAGAAAAAGACATATAGAGGAGACCCAGTCCTCTGTAAATATACAGTGAACTTCTGTAGTGTTTGCACAGCTCTTCAGAGCTTACAAATTTCATAGATGTTGCCACCTTTAAACTTCACTGTAATGCTGCTAGGTAGCTATTATTGTGCCTGATTTATGGTGACTGAGCCAAGGATCAAAGTCAGGGGACTTACCAAGGTGGTGCAGGAGATGAAGCTGGGGCACAAGGGTTCTCTGGCAGGCTCATGTTTGTTTTACTCTACTGTGCTGTCTCTGGGCTAAAGCTTTTTTTTTTTTTTAAATAAATTTTAAAATTGTAAAGGATTAGGGAAGGTGTATGGAATGAGTTTACAGTGTTTAACAGGTTGAATACAGAGTTTAGGCATACAGGCTTTAAAAGAACAACGCAAGAGTAGACCTTCCTCTTCCTTATCCCATCTCCTGAGGGAATGAATATGCCTCTTGCCTTCTCATGGGGGGATGGGTCTCATTAAGGTGCTCTCCACATTAACAGTAGAAATGGAGTCAATGTATTGATCCCAGACCCCTGTAAAACAAGGGTCCTTTGTCTGGGTGCAGGGACAGAATTCAGTAGTAAATGGGATTGGATGAAGAAAACATTCCTTTGAAAATTTTTCCTGAGGAGTACCTTCAAGATGGCGGAGGAGTAAGATGTGGAGAACACCTTCCTCCCCACAAATACATCAGAAATACATCTATATGTGGGACAACTCCTACAGAACACCTACTGAACACTGGCAGAAGACCTTAGACTTCCCAAAAGGCAAGAAACTCCCCACGTACCTGGATAGGGCAAAAGAGAAAAGGAAAAACAGAGACAAAAGAATAGGGACGGGACCTGCACCAATAGGAGGGAGCTGTGAAGGAGGAAAGGTTTCCACACACTAGGAAGCCCCTTCGTGGGCGGAGACTGCAGGTGGTGGAGGGGGGAAGCTTCTGAGCCACAGAGGAGAGAGCAGCAACAGGGGTGCAGAGGGAAAAGTGGGCAGATTCCCACACAGAGGATCGGTGCCGACTGGCACTCACCAGCCTGGGAGGCTTGTCTGCTCACCCGCCGTGGCAGGCGGGGCTGGGAGCTGAGGCTCGGGCTTCGGAGGTCAGATCCCAAGGAGAGGACTGGGGTTGGCTGTGTGAACACAGCCTGAAGGGGGCTAGTGCGCCATGGCTAGCCGGGAGGGAGTCCGAGAAAAAGTCTGGAACTGCCTAAGAGGCAAGAGACCATTGTTTGGAGGTGCATGAGGAGAGGGGATTCAGAGCACCACCTAAACAACCTTTAGAGATGGGCATGAGCCGTGGCTACCAGTGCGGACACCAGAGACGGGCATGAAATGCTAAGGCTGCTACTGCAGCCACCAAGACAGCTGTGTGCAAGCACAGGTCACTATCCACACCTCCCCCCTGGGTGTCTGTGCAGCCCACCACTGCCAGGGTCCCGTGATCCAGGGACAACTTCCCCGGGAGAACGCATGGCGTGCCTCAGGCTGTTGCAACATCATGCCGTCCTCTACCGCCACAGGCTCACCCCACATTCTGTACCCCTCTCTCCACCCAGTCTGAGTGAGCCAGAGCCCCCTAATCAGCACTCCTTTAATCCCCTCCTGTCTGAACAAAGAACAGATGCCCTCAGGTGACCTACACACAGAGGTGGGGCCAAATCCGAAGCTGAACCCCAGGAGCTGTGCGAACAAAGAAGAGAAAGGGAAATCTCTCCCAGCAGCCTCAGGAGCAGCAGATTAAATCTCCACGATCAACTTGATGTACCTTGCACCTGTGGAATACCTGAATAGACAATGAATCATCCCAAAATTGATGTGGTGGACTTTGGGAGCAGCTGCAGACTTGCGGGTTGCTGTATGCAACTGACCTGTTTCTGATTTTTATGTTTATCTTAGTATAGTTTTTAGCACTTGTTATCATTGGTGGATTTGTTTATTGGTTTTGTTGCTCTCTTCTTTTCTTTTTTAATTACTTTTTTATTTTTTTATTTTAATAAATTTATTTATTTATTTTTTTTTCATTATTTTTTTTCCCCCTTTTCTTCTGAGCCGTGTGGCTGACAGGGTCTTGGTGCTTCAGCCGGGTGTCATGCCTGAGCCTCTGATGCAGGAGAGCTGAGTTCAGAACATTGGACCACCAGAGACCTCCCAGCCCCACGTAATATCAATCAACAAGAGCTCGCCCAGAGATCTCCGTCTCAATGCTAAGACCCAGCTCCACTCAACGACCAGCAAGCTCCAGTTCTGGACACCCCATGCCAAACAACTAGGAAGACAGGAACACAATCCCACCCATTAGCAGAGAGGCTGCCTAAAATCATAATAAGTTCGCAGGCACCACCAGATGTGGTCCTGCCCACGAGAAAGACGAGATCCAGCCTCATCCACCAGAATGCAGGCACTAGTCCCCTCCACCAGGAAGCCTACACAAGCTACTGAACCAACCTTAACCACTGGGGGAAGACACCAAAAACAACAGGAACTACAAACCTGCAGCCTACGAAAAAGAGATTCCAAACACAGTAAGTTAAGCAAAATGAGAAGACAGAGAAATGTACAGCACATGAAGGAACAAGGTAAAAACCCACCAGACCAAAAAAATGAAGAGGAAGTAGGCAGTCTACCTGAAAAAGAACTCAGAGTAATGATAGTAAAGATGATAAAAAATCTTGGAACTACAATGGAGAAAATACAAGAAATGTTAACAAGGACCTAGAAGAACTAAAGAGCAAACACACAATGATGAACAATACAATAAATGAAATTAAAAATTCTCTAGAAGGAATAAATAGCAGAATACAACCATGGCAGAAGAACAAATAAGTGACCTGGAAGATAAAATAGTGGAAATAACTACTGCAGAGCAGAATAAAGAAAAAAGAATGAAAAAACTTGAGGACAGTCTCAGGGACCTCTGGGACAACATTAAATGCACTAACATTCGAATTATAGGGGTCCCAGAAGAAGAAGAGATAAAGAAAGGGACTGAGAAAATATTTGAAGTGATTATAGTTGAAAACTTCCCTAACATGGGAAAGGAAATACTCAATCAAGTCTGGGAAGTGCAGAGAGTCCCATAGAGGATAAATCCAAGGAAAAACATACCAAGACACATATTAAGCAAACTAACAAAAATTAAATACAAAGAAAATATATTAAAAGCACAAGGGAAAAACAACAAATAACACACAAGGGAATCCCCGTAAGGTTAACAGCTGATCTTTCAGCAGAAACCCTGCAAGCCAGAAGAGAGTGGCAGGACATATTTAAAGTGATGAAAGGGAAAAACCTACAACCAAGATTACTCTACCCAGCAAGGATCTCATTCAGATTCGATGGAGAAATTAAAACCTTTACAATCAAAAGCAAAGAGACTTCAGCACCACCAAACCAGCTTTACAACAAATGCTAAAGGAACTTCTCTAGGCAGGAGACACAAGAGAAGGAAAAGACCTACAATAACAAACCCCAAACAATTAAGAAAATGGTAATAGGGACATACATATCGATAATTACCTTAAATGTGAATGGATTAAATGCTCCAACCAAAAGACACAGGCTTGCTGAATGGATACAAAAACAAGTCCCATGTATATGCTGTCTACAAGAGACCCACTTCAGACCTAGGGACACATACAGACTGAAAGTGAGGGAATGGAAAAAGATATTCCATGCAAATGGAAATCAAAAGAAAGCTGGAGTAACAATTCTCATATCAGACAAAATAGATTTTAAAATAAAGACTATTACAAGAGACAAAGAACACTACATAATGGTCAAGGGATCACTCCAAGAAGAAGATATAACAATTGTAAATATTTATGTACCCAACGATAGGAGCACCTTAGTACATAAGGCAAATGTTAACAGCCATAAAAGGGGAAATCGACAGTAACACATTCATAGTAGGGGACTTTAACACCCCACTTTCACCAATGGACAGATCATCGAAAATGAAAATAAATAAGAAAACACAAGCTTTAAATGACATATTAAAAAAGATAGACTTAATTGATATTTATAGGACATTCCATCCAAAAACAACAGAATACACTTTCTTCTCAAGTGCTCATGGGATATTCTCCAGGATAGATCATATCTTGGGTCACAAATCAAGCCTTGGTAAATTTAAGAAAATTGAAATGGTGTCAAGTACCTTTTCCAACCACAGTGCTATGAGACTAGATATCAATTACAGGAAAAAAAACTGTAAAAAACACAAACACATGTAGGTTAAATAATACGCTACTAAATAACCAAAAGATCACTGAAGAAATCAAAAAATACCTAGAAACAGATGACAATGAAAACACGACAACCAAAACCTATGGGAGGCAGCAAAAGCAGTTCTAAGAGGGAAGTTTATAGCAATATAATCCTACCTCAAGAAACAACAAACATCTCAAGTCAACAACCTAACCTTACACCTAAAGCAATTAGAGAAAGGAGAATAAAAAAACCCCAAAGTTAGCAGAAAGAAAGAAATCATAATGATCAGAGCAGAAATAAATGAAAAAGAAATGAAGAAAATGATAGCAAAGATCAATAAAACTAAAAGGTGGTTCTTCGATAAGATAAACAAAATTGATAAACCATTAGCCAGACTCATCAAGAAAAAAAGGGAGAAGACTCAAATCAATAGAATTAGAAATGAAAAAGGAGAAGTAACAACTGACACTGCAGAAATACAAAGCATCATGAGAGATTACTACAAGCAACTATATGCCAATAAAATGGACAACCTGGAAGAAATGGACAAATTCTTAGAAAAGCACAACCTTCTGAGACTGAACCAGGAAGAAATAGAAAATATAAACAAATCAATCACAAGCACTGAAATTGAAACCATAATTAAAAATCTTCCAACACACAAAAGCCCAGGACCAGATGGCTTCACAGGCAAATTCTATCAAACATTTAGAGAAGAGCTAACACCTATCCTTCTCAAACTCTCCCAAAATATAGCAGAGGGAGGAACACTCCAAACTCATTCTATGAGGCCACCATCACCCTGATACCAAAACCAGACAAAGATGTCACAAAGAAAGAAAACTACAGGCCAATATCATTGATGAACATAGATGCAAAAATCCCCAACAAAATACTAGCAAACAGAATCCAACAGCACATTAAAAGGATCATACACCATGATCAAGTGGGGTTTATTCCAGGAATGCAAGGATTATTCAATATACGCAAATCAATTAATGTGATACACCATATTAACAAATTTAAGGAGAAAAACCATATGACCATCTCAATAGATGCAGAAAAACTTTTGACAAAATTCAACACCCATTTATGATAAAAACTCTCCAGAAAGTAGGCATAGAGGGAACTTACCTCAACATAATAAAGGCCATATATGACAAACCCACAGCAAACATCATTCTCAATGGTGAAAAACTGAAACCATTTCCACTAAGATCAGGAAGAAGACAAGGTTACCCACCCTCACCACTATTATTCAACATAGTTTTGGAAATGTTAGCCACAGCAATCAGAGAAGAAAAAGAAATAAAAGGAATACAAATTGGAAAAGAAGAAATAAAACTGCCACTGTTTGCAGATGACATGATATTATACATAGAGAATCCTAAAGATGCTACCAGAAAACTACTAGAGCTAATCAATGAATTTGGTAGAGTAGCAGGATACAAAATTAATGCACAGAAATCTCTTGCATTCCTATACACTAAAGATGAAAAATCTGAAAGAGAAATTAAGGAAACACTCCATTTACCTTTGCAACAAAAAGAATAAAATATCTAGGAATAAACCTACCTAAAGAGACAAAAGACCTATATGCAGAAAACTATAAGACACTAATGAAAGAAACTAAAGATGATACAAACAGATGGAGAGATATACCATGTTCTTAGATTGGAAGAATCAACATTGTGAAAATGATTATTCTACCCAAAGCAATCTACAGATTCAACGCATGCCCTATCAAACTACCAATGGCATTTTTCACAGAACCAGAACAAAAAATTTCACAATTTTTATGGAAACACAAAAGACCCCGAATAGCCAAAGCAATCTTGAGAAAGAAAAATGGAGTTGGAGAAATCAGGCTCCCAGTCTTCAGACTATACCACAAAGCTACAGTAATCCAGACAGTTTGGTACTGGCACAAAAACAGCAATATACATCAGTGGAACAGTATAGAAAGCCCAGAGATAAACCCATGCACATATGGTCACCTTATTTTTGATAAAGGAGGCAAGATTATACAATGGAGAAAAGACAGCCTCTTCAATAAGTGGTGCTGGGAAAACTGTACAGCTACATGTAAAAGAATGAAATTAGAACACTCCCTAACACCATACACAAAAATAAACTCAAAATGGATTCAAGACCTAAGTGTAAGGTCAGACACTCTAAAACTCTTAGAGGAAAACATAGGCAGAACACTCTATGACATAAATCACAGAAAGATCCTTTTTGAACCACTGCTAGAGAAATGGAAATAAAAACAAAAATAAATAAATGAGACCTAATGAAACTTAAAATCTTTTGCACAGCAAAGGAAACCATAAACAAGATGAAAAGACAACCCTCAGAATGGGAGAAAATATTTACAAATGAAGCAACCTACAATAGATTAATTTCCAAAATATACAAGCAGCTCATGCAGCTCAATATCAAAAAAACAAATAACTCAGTCCAAAAATGGGCAGAAGACCTAAATAGACATTTCTCCAAAAAAGATATACAGATTGCCTACAAACACATGAAAGAATGCTCAACATCATTAATCATTAGAGAAATGCAAATCAAAACTACAATGAGGTATCACCTCACACAAGTCAGAAAGGCCATCATCAAAAAACCTACAAACAGGGCTTCCCTGGTAGCGCAGTGGTTGAGAGTCCGCCTGCCGTTGCAGGAGACATGGGTTTGTGCTGCGGTCCGGGAAGATCCCACATGCCGCGGAGCTGCTGGGCCCGTGAGCCATGGCTGCTGAGCCTGCGCGTCTGGAGCCTGTGCTCTGCAATGGGAGAGGCCACAACAGTGAGAGGCCCGTGTACCAAAAAAAAGAAAAAAAGAAAAAAAGAAAAGAAAAAATCTATGAACAATAAACGCTAGAGAGGGTGTGGAGAAAAGAGAACCATCTTGCACTGTTGGTCGGAATGTAAATTGATTCAGCCACTATGGAGAACATTATGGAGGTTCCAAAAAAACCAAAAATAGAACTAACATATGACCCAACAATCCCACTGCTGGGCATATACGCTGAGAAAACCATAATTCAAAAAGAGTCATGTACCACAATGTTCATTGCAGCACTATTTACAATAGCCAGGACATGGAAGCAACCTAAGTGTCCATCCACAGATGAATGGATAAAGAAGATGTGGCACATATATACAATAGAATATTACTCAGCCATAAAAAATGTGAAATTGAATTATTTGTAGTGAGGTGGATGGACCTAGAATCTGTCATACAGAGTGAAGTAAGTCAGAAAGAGAAAAACAAATATCATATGCTAACACAGATATATGGAATCTTACAAAAAAAAAGTTTCTGAAGAAGCTAAGGGCAGCACAGGAATAAAGACAGAGATGTAAAGAATGGACTTGAGGGTACAGGGAGGGAGAAGTGAGAGAGTAGCATCGACGTATATACACTACCAAGTGTAAAACAGTTAGCTAGTGGGAGGCAGCAGCATAGCACAGGGAGATCAGCTTGGTGCTTTGTGACCACCTAGAGGGGTGGGATAGGGTGGGTGGGAGGGAGATGCAAGAGGGAGGGGATATGGGGATATATGTATACGTATATAGCTGATTCACTTTGTTATACAGCAGAAACTAACACAACATTGTAAAGCAATTATACTCCACTAAAGATGTTAAGAAAATTTTTTTTCCTGAACCTCTAACACTTCCTTCAGTTATGAATATAGATTCCAAACCATAGTAATTATTAACTGTTCCTGTAAGTCTGTCACCAAGAGAAATAATTCCCATTACATTACAATTGTTGTAGATATCTTGAAAATACCCTTTACATTCATCACTACCTCAAAATATTGTAGCTACTAGATATGGAGCTGGATCTTATTATTTAATGTGTTAATAAAGACACACATGTCATCATGAAGTTTTAAAACCAATTTTCATCATTGTATTTTTGTATAATTATTTATTTTAATTGTAATCATATGTATTTTATTTTATGCATTTAAAAACGTTACTCTTAGAAGGGGTATAAACATCAGTATGCTGTTACAGGGTCTATGGTTCAAATAAAGTTTTAAAAACTTACTCTAAAGGAAAACTCACTGAAAATCTTAAATTATTCCTAAGGAACAAAAGTTTCAATACTTTGTGTTTGTTTAAGGAAAAAGCAAGGTTGAGGCAATAATTCCTTAATCTCATCAACTCTTCCATCTTTTTACTTGGTCCATTGAACTGACAAACAGCTCAAGGGCAATAAACTTTCATTGAAAATGATTCCCCTTTTTCTTCTTGGAAAAATGACCAAGCTGCTAAAATCGCTGAGTTTGGTTAATGGGACACTTCCCAAAAGAAGAGATGGCTTAAGCTGGAGAGTAAAGTGGAAAGGGAAGGAATATTTGTGTAGAGGAATTAGCCAAGGACAAGACCTTACCTTGAAGAGGACATTCTGCATTGAGTCTGAAAACAGCATTTGTCTTTATGTGGAAAACCATGCCCTTTACTCAGCTTTCTGTGTCCTCTTGACCATAGGTAATCAAATTATACAGGAAATAATTTAATAATTTTAATTTCAGTTGACAAGCACTAAATTATATGTTAAATCTGTTCACATAAGCGAAGATATTTGTTGCAGTAACATCTGCTAATATGTGCTTTTCTCAGAATACCATTATATTACAATTTTTAATCTACAAATAGAAATGAAAGGCTCTAAGTATTTGACTAATATATTTTGATTATCTATATACATCAAGAGGAATTCAGAATTTCCATGTGATAGGTCTAATAAAACTCTCCCAATAGTACAGGCTTCTACTTTGCTGATAGAAATCCTTTTGCTTAGCTTGCTATTTCTTCTTACATGTATCCACACTGGGCAGAATCTTTGAGAAGTTAGTACGATGACTGCCAAGGGAAGTATATAGAGCATAATGTTCAGAAACAGCAATAGCTAGAAAGAATATGTGGTTGTTCCTCTTACAGCTTGTATTCTTAGTGTCAAACTCTGTGGTTCATTGAGCAGATGATATTCTTCATGTCCCCACGCATGTGCCCTGCCTGATCCATCTCCCTGCAATGTTCTCCCTGTTCCCATTTACTCCCTACAACCTCAAGATCTGCTAAGGCCTCATTTTCTTGCATAAATTTAGCATGACCCCTCCTCTCATTCCAGATGGGATTAACTGTCCCTCTGTACTGCTAAAGTCTTCTGTCCTGCTCCTTCTTCTTCTTTTTTTAATATTTATTTATTTGGCTGCGCTGGGTCTTAGTTGCAGCATGCAGGATCTGTAATTGCGGCATGCGAACTCTTAGTTGTGGCATGTGGGATCTAGTTCTCCAACCAGGGATCAAGCCCGGGCCGCCTGCACTGGGACCACCTTAGCCACTGGACCTTAGCCACTGGACACCAGGGAAGTCCCCTGTCCTCCTTCTAGGGTCATGAACTGTTCCTGCTGCCCATCCACCCAGACCCTCTCACTCTCTACTCAACGTCATGCTCTAGACTGTGAACATCTCATGACTAGAACTATGCCTTTGAGTTATAAGCCAATACTAGGCCCTCAAGATTTTCTGTAGAATTAAATGAATAAGTGAATGAAGCCAGCAAATGAAAGACTAACGTGACAGGCAACATGAAGACTGAAGCATGTGTAAGGACAGGAGGGGAAGCAAACTGATCCCAGTCTCAGTTCCAAGATGTTGACAGAAATGTGTGCGTGTGTGTGTGTGTGTGTGTGTGTGTGTGTGTGTGTGTGTGAAGTAATACAGGGGAGGTGAGCTTTATGCCTGGTTGTATATAAATATTTTCAATGTGACAAGTATGAAAGTTACTCTGCCACTTACTTGTGTCTAAATGCTACATTTCTCTAAATCAGAGAAATTGGTTCTGTACTTTCACCTACATGACTGGCAGAAAATTCAACCTCAGTCATGCTTGGGGGATTCTCTCTTATCCTCCAGGGGTTCATTCTAGAATTTCCTGGTATCTGGGTTGGCATAGCCTGCAGAGTCCTTATCAGCTACTCCATCCGCTGTGGCTCAGCAGTTTTCCAAAGCACTGGTCAGGCAGTATGTTCCAGGCAGACCAGAGATGTCCCTCATGGTGGTCTACTCCTCTACCACACACAGGCCCACAGAGCCCCCCAGGGCCTCAGGGTCTCCTGTGAGCTTGGAGGTAAGTGTTGCGTCTCTAATAGGCATCCTGAAATAACTCCTGTTAGGCACTTACATGCAAGGGAGCCCCAGTCCCAGGTTCCTCCAAAGATCTGCCTGGTTCCTATGCACATGTCCACTCCCAGCCTGAAGAAAACTAACCTTCCACCTCAATTAGTTAGCTTCTGTGGCTTCAACTTCAAAGCCCCAATTTCCATGTGCTCCTCTGGGGAACACAATCCAGGGAAATCTTTGTACTGTGTGTCGTGGGTGGGAAAAGGAACTGGAAATACCAGTTATTCCTTTCTTAACAACTCACCTCGTTACACAGGTTTGCAGAAGTAACGGGAAACTTTATCTCCCTCCTCCCAAAGCATGTCACCACCCCGCTTCCACTGGCAGCCCTGAATGTCCCCACAGTTCCAGTCACTATTTCACTTTGCAGCATGGAAGGGCTCAAAGCATGGGGTCTGGGCAGCTGTCCCAGTTTTCTTCATCCTGTTCATGACTCCAAAGAAAACACATTTCTGACTCGAAAACAAGCTGGAAGTTTCTGTTGAGACCTCAAATATTTTCCCAGAGTCCACCATAAAAACAATAAGGTTATGTTTTAATTTAAAATGATTTGTTCCAGTTTTTGTGGCAAAACCCTGCTATAGTTTTGTTTATCATACAAAGAACCTCAAGTCTACTTCTAAGCAATATATTTTCCAAAAAATAAAAGTCTTCTCTCTGTTGACCCAAATCTCAAGAAGAATTAACATTTGTTACCATAAAGTGCCAAACAAATATTTATAAACACAATTCTTTTGTCACTTGCATAATTTTGGCAATCATTATTCATGCTAGCATTGCTCTTCAAAACTCAGCATTAATGTTTCCTTCAAAATATTTTACTTTGGTAGTATAAATGTACCCTGTATTGCCAAAGACCTATGGACAAATGTGGTCATCAGTGTATTACGCTGAAACTTGGCTTCCTTTTTGGAAACAGTAGGAAATTCATGAGAGAAGTTTTGGAAAGAAGAAATATTTTAGTGATCTAATACCATAATACTTATGTTCTCTTACAAATAGTAGCAACTAGACCCTCCTTGTAAATAACACAACTAAAACTCTGCGCTATTCTATGAGCAACACTTCACCTTAAAATAAATATATTATGAAAAGGTGAACAAACAATATTGGAGACAAAAAATGATTAACTTGTGAATATTCACATACTTCCCTTCACTGTCCACTAAGAATAATTCCACTGATGCCAGCTAGGTTTGTGAGACAAGATGGGAATGTTTTGTCTCTTTGCAATGGAATAGGTTAAATTTTACTTCTGGAAGATAAAAGACTAAAGGTGGAAGGAAAGGCGAGAACCAAGGAAGTCTTAGAAAAAATTTATTGGGGGTTTGGGCTGAGTAGGGGGTTGGGTTGAAATGACAGAACCTTCTGGGCTCACTGCAGGACAGGCTGAGGTTCACAGACCAGGCGGGGACTGGACTTTAAGATGTGCTGCTGTGTATCAATCCCTTCGACAGACTCTGGTAAGGAGTTTTTAAATGTTACATTTTATTTATTTTAATTCTTTGAATAGATTGTACATTCACAGTTTCAAATTTTTAAATGTACTCTGAGGTGTATCAGGAAGAAGCCTCCCTGACAATCCAGGTCCCAGCCACCCAGTTCCTATCCTTGGAGGCCAACAGTACTACCAGTTGTTTGTCTATCTTCCAGAGGTATTTCATGCACATTACAAGCAGATGGACGTTTGTATTACATATTCTCCCCCCACCTCATTTTTTATTTGAGTAGTTGCATATTACACGAGGCCTTCTGCACAGTTTTATTGTCTTTACAATATCTGGGATATTGTTTCATTTTATTAGATAAAGAGATTCCTCTTTTTTTTTTTTTGCAGCTGCAGAGTATTTCATGGTAGCAATGTACTTTTGGGGCTACTTCCAATCATTTGCCATGATATACATGATGCTATGAATTATCTTATTCCTAACTTATTTTTGTGCCCAGGCACCCCTTTGACAGTCTGGTGAAGCCTATAAATGTTCTTCTCACCATGATGTTTTCAAGTATATAAAATAAAATCTTTAGTATCAAAAGTAAACCAATTATACTGAAATGTAATTATGAAAATATTTTTTATTTAGAAATATATGTGTTTATTAATGAATTAGATAATGAGATCTAGCAATGGGTCTAATAACTACACTAATTTCAAAGTACAGATGAGCATAAATGATATTTCAAAATATCTACAACTGTAATATGACAGAAAATATGACTTTTATTGGTAACAGAGGCACAGACTGATACTATTATGGTTTCCTGCCTAGTTTCATAATTAAAGGAAATGATAAATTTCAGTCAGAGTTTAGTGAAAACAAAAACAATTTTTTTACCATTCAAGTTGATAAATTCCCTAAATTTTTCTGTGGAGCTCTTGTTAAGAAGTTCTGCCTTGCACATACACCATTTCCTAAACAGTCAAGGATATTTGTATATATTTGTAAATATCTAGAAGTGTTTTGAATTAGCAAGTGTTAATAAATTTGTAAATGAATGCATATTGTCAAACAGCCAGAATTACCGTCATTCCACCAGCATTGAATGGTGATGGGCTAGTAAGCATTTTAATCTTTGCCAATCTGAGAGGTGAAAAATGGCACTTTGTTGTAGTTTTATTTTGCATATTTCTTATTAAAAGCCAACTTGAGCATTTTTTCATATATTCAAGAGCCGTTTTCTCTATGTTCTGTCCTTCGCTTATCCTCCTATTGGTTTGTTGGTAGGTGTATTGTGTGCTGCAAATTCCAGGAGGAATCAGTCACGGAGTCTGTGATGTAAACAGCACCCCCTGGAGCTGGCAACACAGAAGCCCTAGTTATTGGTCCCAATAAAGATTTAAATTGCTATCCATTGCATTTTTACCTTAGATAACACTTTGAATCATCTGAATAGAGTAAAATAGAATCTGGAATCCTTAGGACAGAAGTCTTATTTAAGTAACAGTGCTGTCTAAGACAAAACCTGGAAGAATTCACAACATATTGATAATTGAAGTTATCTCTGGCAGGAAAGTGGTACCAGAAGGGTGTGAAAGAATTTTTACTTTTTGTAAAAAATGTATTTATGTATTATTGTATGCCATAAATAAATTAAAAGAATGAATACACATGATGAAAATTCAAATAATACAGAGGAGTATAAAAAGAATCCCTTCATCCAACTTCCTCCAATATAGGAATTTAAAAAAAAAAGACTGTGAATGTTTTCCTGAGCCCATATTGTGGTTTTGAAATACCTTTCCCACTACAAAGAACCAGAACTTCTTGGAGAAATAACTGATTCCAGGTCTAGGGCAGGAAATGTACAAGATGAGCCTGGTATATCTTGTTATAGCAAATAGCAGGGAAGTTACCAAAGATGACTAGGGCCATATAGCAAAAGACCCAGGATTCCACTAGAAGAGGTTCCCACTGACCAGAAAGTGAACATCTTGAGTAACGGTAAAGATAATAACACAATGGCCTGAAGTACATCATGACCTCCAGGAGTTCATCATGATATTAGACAAAATTAAATTAATTGGTCATACTCTGAGTATGATGAGGAACCCACTTACTTTGAACGCTGGTATGCTAAATTTCTTATTGAAACTCTGTCACTGAGTCACCAAATAATGGACAAGGGGAAAATTCTCTACTTTCAAAGTAGGCCAGCTAATAAATGAAGATGTAACAATAGAATATACCATTTTATAACTCCTAATGAGTATTTATCTGGGCATTGATCATTAACAGCAGTGAGCATCACTAAATGGGAAACAACCAGACCTTAGCTGGCTCCTAATGAGAGAATATAATCCCACCTAAAAGGCTGTCTTGCCAAAAAAGGAAAAAAAAAAAAAGATCCCACATGTGATGGAGCCCCCAGATCCAACTACCAATTTGCAGGAATTGCAGGTGAGCACGTTAAACAATACAGGTTTACAGACTGTGGGGAACTCTACAGCTTTCTTCAAGAAAGACACGGAAAGGAAGAAAAGAAAACAGGTGGAGGGGAACCTTCAGAGACAGATCAACCCATCATAATATGCAGACCTTATCTGGATCTCGATTCAAATATACTAACTGTACAAATGAAGCAAAACAACTAAATCTGAACAATGAAAGGACATTTGATGATATTAAGGAATTAGTGTTACTAATTTATAATATTTTACATAATGCTTTGGTGGTTATGTTTTTTAAAGATCCACTCTCTTTTAAAGATACATACTGAAAAACTTACAGATGAAATAATTTGATGTCTGGAATATGCTTCACATAATATGGAAAAGAGGAAGTATTTGAGTTATCGACGCAGCAAGATTGGCTGTGTCTAATTATTGGAGCTGGCTGAGGGAATCCGCGGGGGCCTCATTTTATATTATTCTGCCTAATTTTGTTATGTTTAAAAGTTTTAAAGTCAACAGAATCATCAGAGATCAATTTTTCCTGAATGAGGACATTGAGGCACAGAAGGTTGAGAAATACGTCATTTCTGTTAGGTTCTATTGTTTAAAAAAAAGAACCTGAATTTTAAAATTCACATTTGTTATGGATCAGAAATATTCCATAGGAAGGAGCAGCTGTGTAGTCAGGCAGCCTGGCTATGTGGTCATGAGGCAGGTCGATGGGTTTGAAGAAGGCCGGTGCTGAAGGTCAGCTTACCTGGAAAACAGACTTGGGGTGGAGATTGCCTTGAAGAATGTTTCTTAAGGAGGGCTCTCAGGATCGTCACCTGTGAGGGGAGTGGAGGAAACAGGACTGGGCAACAGGAGAAGTTGAACTATGATGCGGCTCCTGCAGGGACCTGAGCTGCTCCCACAGAGAGCCCTGGAACTAAGGTGGCCCTTCCATGTTGTCCCAGTTGACGCAAGGAGGTTGGGCCTATTCTTCCTCATCAGTCATTAGAACTGGGTTGCTCTCAGGTGAGGCAGCTTCCTTAGGCTGGGAGCAATTCCCACAAAGAGCCTCAGCTGCGGATGGCTGACGCGCCCAGCACGCTCTCAGCAGCCAGGGAACAAGGGCCTCAGGCCCAAAGGGGATCTGGGCAGTGCCCCAGAGGGTTCACTACATGACACCACACCAACTTTCCTTCACGCCAACCCAAGGACCATCGCTCCTAGGCGAATAACGAGTAAGGCTTAGTCCCAAAGGGCAAGTCTCTATGTCAAATTCCTGACAACACACACCAGACCCATACAAGGTGACCAAAGGTTTTGTACTAGTCACATTGTTTATATCTATGTGACTCTGGTAGTGAATATCTTATATGACAGTGGTCCCCAAGTCCCTTGAATTTCCCAAAGTGACAATAGGGCTTTTTGAATTGTTTCCAGTACAATTTTGAAGTGAAATCTAACATTACATTTTTTAAAATTATTTTTATTTTGAAATAATCTCAAGTTTATGGAAAAGTTGCAAGAATAGTGCCAAACACTACTAGGTAGGCTTTATCCAGATTTACCAATTGTTTTTTGGCTATCTTCACTTTATCATTTTCTTATATAATCACCATACAATGCTTAAAATCAAGAAATTCAACGTTCATAAGATGCTATTATCTAACCCACAGTCCATATGCAAATTTCACCAATTGTCACAATAATGTCCTTAATAACAAGGTTTTGCCCTCTGGTCCAAGATCCAATCCAAGATTATCCCTTGCATTTAGTTGCTATGTGTCCTTAGTCTCCTTCAGTCCAGCTTATTTCATCCCTCTGACACATTTGAAGATTGCAGGCATCTTTGGCAGGAATATTGTAGAAGTGACTGTACTCACTTTCTATACAGCACAATGAATTACCACAAATTTAGCAGATTAAAACAATACACATGGGACTTTCCTGGTGGCGCAGGGTTAAGAATCTGCCTGCCAATGCAGGGGACATGGGTTTGAGCCCTGGTCCAGGAAGATCCCACATGCTGTGGAGCAACCAAGCTGGTGCGCCACAACTACTGAGCCTGCACTCTAGAGCCTGCGTGCCACAACTACTGAGCCTGCATGCCACAACTACTGAAGCCTGTGCACCTAGAGTCCATGCTCTGCAGCAAGAGAAGCCACCACAGTGAGAAGCCTGTGCACCGCAATGAAGAGTAGCTCCTGCTTGCTGCAACTAGAGAATGCCCATGCACAGCAATGAAGATCCAATGCAGGCTAAAATAAATAAATAAATAAATACATTTATAAAAGCAAAACAAAACAATACACATTTATTATCTCACAGTTTCTGTGGGTCAGGACTTTGGGCTCAGCGTAGCTGAGTGCTCTGTGAGGCTATATCAAGGTGCAGTCCAGGGCTGAGTTCTCATCTTGTGGCTCTACTGGGAAACGACCTGCTTCCAAACTCACCCAGGTTGTTGGCAGGATTTACTTCCTTTTGGTTGTAGAGCTCATGCTTCTTCAAAGTCAGCAAGAAGAGCAAGACTCTAAGATGGTTCTGCTGCCAAGATGGAGGCTGATATGATGTAAGATAACCGCAGGATGACTCCCTTCACCTTTGCCATATTCTATCCATTAGAAGGACGTTGCAGATCCCACCTACACTCATGATGAGGAGGTTCTACAAGGACATGAACACCAGGAGGTGGGATTATGGGGGCCACATTAAAGTCCACCACAGTGATGCTGCAACCTCCTTGCATCCTACCCAGTGGTTCACGATATCCATTAGTCTCACTACTGGTGCTGTTAACTTGGAGCCCTTGATTAAGGTTGTGTCCATCAGGCTTCTCCAGTTACTCTTTTCCCCTTTATAAGTTGTAAGCATTTTGTAGGGAGATACTTTGATACAATGTCAATATTACATTTTCATCAAACTTTTAATGAATCAATGTCTCTATAAACTTGTGAATTCCTATTTTATTCAACAAGTCATAATCTATTGCTAATGCTCAAGCTGTCCCAGATTTGGCCTGGGAAAGCTGTTTAAAACTGGCCCCTGTGTCCTTTTGACAGGGACCCATCATCCCTTAAGCACTTCCTTACTTTCTGGCTGTATTGCTTATATTTTTATTTTCTCTATATCATGATGTTTCAGTATCTTAAGAACATTTCTGGCTGGGGAGATACCACCCCTCCTGGGGCCAGTCAGCTCTTAGAGATAGCAAAGGCCCAGCATGCCTTTGACGTACAAACTCATCAGTCCAGAGCCAGAGAGCCCCTATCTGGCCCATGACTCCAGGAGGAAATACTCCTCTGCCTTCACCATCCCAGGGCCAAGTGCCAGGCAACTAGGGACCATCCCTAGAGCTTAGAGACTGCTGAAATTATTCAAACTAGCCAATTCTAATTGTCTACCCTGCCTGCCTTGCATTGCCCTCGAAATGCCACCAATGGTGGCCTAAGCTCTCCCCTCACATCTGCCCCTTCGGCCTCCTGACCACCCTAGTGTCTTTTCCATGTGGCCCTGGGTGGCATCCTGTTTCCAGGGCTGTGAGAATAATACATTTTGTTTTCCAGGCTTCCACTGTGTCTCCTCTTGTGGCCACATCTCACTGACTATTACATAAAAGAACACAGAGCACAAGATATTCTAGAATCATCTTGTATTTTGCTGATTCAGCCCTAGAATCAGCCATTTCTCCAAAGGGTCTTGGTTCCTTTTATTGGAGAATGGTATTGGGTTAGCCAAAAAGTTCGTTCAGGGTTTTCCATAACATCTTAAAACCCAAATGAACTTTTTGGCCAACCCAATATTTAGAAACCGGTATCTGGGTGCTAGGTGTATTTTACTTATAATGGTATTAACATCTGTGACTATATCTGTTCTCATCTGACCAAGCCTCCTGGATTGGAGGCAATATGGTGTAGTGGTTAAGAGGGTCAGCTCTGGACCCAGACTGCCTGAACTCAAATCATGCCCACCGTGGACAAACTGCAAGGCCTTGGGAGAGTCTCTTATAATCGATCACTTGTGTGATGGTGTTTATAGCAGTGCCTACCTCAAAAGGTTGCTATGAGGTGTACATGTAAAGTTCTCAGGCTCAGGCCTGGCACACAGTAGTTATTCAGTAAATATTTATTGAATGAAGGATCTTCATATTGATCAGAAGCTCTGAAGGAAGAATGAAAATGAGGGGAAAACCTTAATCTACATCTTTTTTAGAAAATAAATAAAAAGTGAATTTGTCAGGGATCTTCATTCTTCTTATGGAAATTTTTTTTCTCTAAGAACTCCCCACAATAACTTTTAAATTGTCTTTAATATACTGTGAGAAGATAGAAGACCTCCTGTGAAATGTCACATATGTGATTCAAGAAAAAAAATGCTTTGCACTCATTTATGTTCATGTTCTTCCTTCTTCATTAAAAAAAAAAAAAAGAAAGAAAGAAAGCAACTCACACAAGCCTCATGCCAAACCTGTGTCTGGGACTCTGATTTCTAAAAACATCAAGTCATCTCAGAAGACACCAAGACTATTGAGAAGACAGTCAGGAAGTTGGAGGAGGAGGTAGTCAAGAAGGACAAGGTCCTGTAATCATTCTCCCTTTTGTTCTCATGAAGGGGAGAGAGAGCAACCAGAACCTGCATCTGCAAAGGAAGCTGCAAGGCAGAGCAGGGTTTCTACATCCTGAACCTGCTTTTAATAATATCTTCTTGACAACTGGTATCTCTAGCCCAAATTCCTGATTTAATTACTCTGAGGGACAGCTATCCTGAAGGCTCTTACTAAAGAAGCTTATTTTGTTCCTATTGGGCAAGGAATAAATGCATTAGAAATATTCTAGATGATTTTTATGCTTCAAATTGGTATTTCAGGCCCTTTGCAATTCTTGCTCAAGTATTCCTCACCTTTTAAATCTGAAAAAGTAATTTCTGAATCATTGAGAAGGCATTGTTGAGAAACCATGACTCTAAAGAATCTTTCAGTCTTTTGAAACAGGCCAGGCTAACTGTTTAACTTGAAAATGGAATAAATTTCCCATCAGGGTTCCCAGAGTACGTGATTGTGTTTTTGTAGCCTACGACAATGAAGGGAGTTGTCATTAGATGATTCGGCTAATTAGAATCTCAACTCCCTTTCTGGGAGGAAATCTGAGGCATGGTGTTTGTACTAGATGCTGGGGTACTGCTCACTTGGACTTCGGTTCTCCTGTGTCGGTGCCAGGTAGAGACTGTGAACAGGGAGATAGAAAGTAAGGTCAGCGTCCACCTTGGCCAGAACTGAGCCTTTGAGCCAACCCAAGTCTGCCATGTTTCCTTGATGTCTGTCTGTCTGTCTCTCTCTCTCACATACACACACACACACATACCTCAAGTCTCAACTACTCCACTGCTGTAATGCTGTTCTGAGTAAAATTCCCTAGGGCAAAATCAACAGTAACCCAAGTTTTCAGCTCATTCAGTATCAGCGGGAATGGTGCCATGCTGGGGTTTGACTGACAGCCACGAAACCAGTTTGGCTAGAGTGGCAAGGCCATGAGGTCTAGGTAGAGGATTAACTCACCAACTTGGAACGGTTACTTGGAGAAGGTTCACATTGCCTCTTATTTATGCTTTCATCTAAATCTTGGAGAGTGTTGAAGTCATAGAAACAACTAAAAACTGTACAGCAGGAAGATTCTTTTTATTCAGAACACACACACACACACACACACACACACACAATCCCCTGTCACCAGGGATTCCTGGAAAGTGGTACCTAAAAATCACCTCTGAGCCAACCACTCTCACTTCCTTATGTGATCTTCAACTGCTGGCTGGCAGAAGCTCCACTGGGCTGAATTTTAAATGACAGGAAAGCAGCAGGGGAGGGAATTCCACACTAACCTTTCTGGAAAAAAAAAAAAAAAGGCAAGCATATTTTTTATATAAGCTCAAAGGGCAAGTGGGGAAATCCTTTTACACATTAGACTAGGGTAAAGGAATTGAAAATAGGTTTTATTATTTCTCTCCTATACCGAATCTAGAAAAATAATAAATTACTCTTTTTTTAAACTTTGAGTGGTACACATATCTTGATTTTTTTTTTTTTTTTTTTTTTTTTGCGGTACTCGGGCCTCTCACTTTTTGTGGCCTCTCCCGTTGTGGAGCACAGGCTCCGGACCCGCAGGCTCAGCAGCCATGGCTCACGGGCCCAGCCGCTCCACGGCATGTGGGATCCTCCCGGACCGGGGCACGAACCCGCGTCCCCTGCATTGGCAGGCGGACTCTCAACCACTGCGCCACCAGGGAAGCCCCATATCTTGATTTTTGACAGTTCAATTATGCTACAATAAAGCCAAGTTCATGGAATACCCTCCATAGGCTTAGCCCTGTGCTGTCCACCAGGGTTCTGACCATTCAACCCACACTGGTGGAAAGTCTCATTTGAAAACACCAGGCTAACTTTATTTTTAAATTTTTATTTATTTTTTTAAATTGAAGTATGATTGATTTACAATAGTGTGTTAGTTTCAGGTGTACAGCAAGGTGATTTGGTTATAGGTGTATATGTATATAACTATATTATTTTAAAAAATTCTTTTCCATTATAGGTTATTACAAAATATTAACTATAGTTCCCTCTGCTAATATTGTAAATCCTTGTTGTTTATCTATTTTATACATGGTAGTGTGTATCTCTTAATCCCATACTCCTAATTTTTCCCCCTCCCAGGTTAACTTGAAAATCATTTATCTAATTAAAGTAGAACCCAAATGATTAATGTCTGGGAATTATGTTATTTAGAACTGCCAAATTAAAAGTCCTTAAATCTGGTCAACGTTTTTCATTGGAGAGGGTGTGGTGAAATAGTAGAAAAAAGCCAAATGTGTGAAGGGAAGAGCATGAGGGTCTGAGGCAGATATACCTGAGTAGGAGTCCAGGACATGTCACTCACCAGCCTCGTGACCTCAGCCTGCACGCGTAACCCACATGAGCCTCGGTTTCCTCACCTGGAAACAGCTCCCCACAGGACAGCTGCAAGACTCCATTACCACGCAGGAGAACGGGCACGTGTCTATACGTTATTGTCCCTTCCTCCTTCCTCTACTGCACAATAACTTGATAACAGTGTTTGTCACCCTCCTCAAAGGGCAGCTGGGATCTGGGGAAGTAAAAGAGAACCACAAAGGGAAGCACCTGGTTGATGGGTTCCATAAACACAGACGAATTCATCACTTTTCATTTTTTAGGGTTTGTTTTTGTTTTAATTATCTGTGGCTTCTCTTCTGAACTGAAATTAACCCTTCTGGACCTCGGTGGCTTCATTTATAAAATAACTAGAAAGTTGGGTCACCTGCATCAGTGGCTTTCAACTCTGACTGATCATCGAATTTCTTGGGGAGCTTTCTTAAAATGCAGATTCCCAGCCCCCCCTCGGAGAGTCCCTGTTTCCCTTGGGCTTTGTCAGTGTGTATGGTTTTAGAAACCCACAGGCCATTGTCCACTGAGACTCAGATGATCTTTGAAGCCCTCCACCATCTCATATGGCAGGCTCTGTTACAAAACCCAAGGAAATGATACTCAAATCAGAAAACAAGAGTCCTGCTCTCTTTTTTTTTTTTTTTTTTTTTTGCGGTACGCGGGCCTCTCACTGCTGCGGCCTCTCCCGTTGCGGAGCACAGGCTCCAGACGCGCAGGCTCAGCGGCCATGGCTCACGGGCTTAGCCGCTCCGCGGCATGTGGGATCTTCCCAGACCGGGGCACGAACCCGTGTCCCCTGCATCGGCAGGCGGACTCTCAACCACTGCGCCACCAGGGAAGCCCAATCCTCCTCTCTTAAAAGTATTTGTGCGCTGGTTGTCACAGGCGTGCTCCGGACACCCTCAGCTCACCCGTCCCACAAGGGGGCAGGCCAGGCCTTCTGAGCAGACAGCCCCCTAGAAGGCAGAGCTAGACCCACATCTGGAGCTTCAGAATATGGAGCAGGTGCCCCAGCAGGTGTCTTGTCTGAAAATGGCAATGAGGCCAGGGAGTTCCCTGGCTTGATGAGGGGATAAAATGATGGCTGTGAAATGTTCAGCTAAGACTACCAGATGGAGATGAGGGAACTGAGAAGTAAATGGCTGAGGGCAAAAAATGGAACTCTGTTTTAACCTTGGTCCAAGAAGCTTATTTTTTTGTTTGCATTTCCATTTGTTTGTTTTATATTTTAGATTCCACATATAAGTGATAACATAGAGTATTTGTCTTTCTCCTTCGGACTTCACTTAGTATGATAATCTCTAGGTTCACCCATGTTGCTGCAAATGGCATTATTTCGTTTTTTTTATGGCTGAATAATATTCCATTGTATATATGTACCACATCTTCTTTATCCATTCATCTGTTGATGGACATTTGGTTTGCTTCCATATCTTGGCTATTGTAAATAATGCTGCTGTGAACATTGGGATGCATGTGTCTCTTTGAATGAATGTTTTTGTCTTCTTTGGATATATACCCAGGAGTGGAATTGCTGGATCATATAGTAGTTCCATTTTTAGTTCTCTGAGGGACCTCCATACAGTCTTCCACAGTGGCTGCACCAATTTATATTCCCATCAGTGTACAGGGTCCCTTTTCTCTGCATTCTCACCAACATCTGTTATTTGTGGTCTTTTTGAGGGTGGCCATTCTGATGGGTGTGGACTGGTGACTCATTGTGAGTTTGCCAAGAAGCTTATTTTCAACCCAAGAAAAAATTGAGCTACAATCTAAAGTGAGGGGAAAGCCAGGAAGCTGTGGGTAGGATGGCTCACCACTGCTCCCTCTCTCTGCCTTCTTCTTACTGTGGTTGGATACCCTGATTTCAATTTCAAGTAAAGAACAGCTCCTGGCTTCTTCACCTGGTCCAACGCTCACCTTTCCCTGAAGATGCCTGCTCCTCCATATACATGGTTGCAGAGATGGCTTATTGAAGCAAGTTATTCAGGCCCCCCAGGCATGGGCACATGTCCCAGTCTTGTCCAGTGCAACTCCCTTCCCTCGGAATCTGGGGTTCGGATGGGTCTTTTGAACAGAGAAAAATGTAAACTCGGGTATCATCAGTAGCCATATTCTTCCGTGTGAGAGAGAAAACAAGTTTTTATTAAGAAGAAGGAGGGCTTCCCTGGTGGCACAGTGGTTGAGAGTCCGCCTGCCGATGCAGGGGACACAGGTTTGTGCCCCGGTCCGGGAAGATCCCACATGCCGCGGAGCGGCTGGGCCCATGAGCCATGGCCGCTGAGCCTGCGCGTCCAGAGCCAGTGCTCTACAACGGGAGAGGCCACAACAGTGAGAGGCCCGCGTACAGGAAAAAAAAAAAGAAGAATGAAGTCATGGACAGAAGAGTCAAAAACATAAGATGGAGATTGAGGAGGACACTCTGGATTTCCCACGGAGTTTGGTTCCCCTTGTCCATGATCCCCACCATCCCATCTGCATCCCTGCCTTTGGAGTTCATAACTAATGTCCCTTTGGGTAAAGCAGCTGGAACTGGCTTCTGTTATTTATAATCAAAAGAGCTCTAATGAGTATGGTTATTATTTATGAATGGTTATGTTTTTCAAGAGTCAGATGAGTGAGAAACTAGTGCTTTCCCAACAAGGAAGGCAAAATACACGTGGAAGAAAGCAACCAGGAGGCAAGAGATATGAATTAAAATCTTCCTCTTAGAATCCCACAACCACGTAGAATCATAGACCACTGACATTAGTTCTCAAAGGTAACCGCTTTCTACTGCCCACTAGCTAGATGACATTGGGAAGAGTCTTTAATCCCTGTGGGTTTAACTATAAAATGACTCTAAACATTCTGTGAAGGGGTGGGAGCTGAACCATTCACTCTATTGAGGCTTCTTCCAACATTACAACCTATGCTTACATTGATATTATCTTGATATTATCAAAAGGAGTTTTCCCTGGAATTATTCTTGAAGTCACATTCCACACGTCAAAAGGTTAGGAGAGCTCGTTATAAGAGGCACATGACAGCTGCTCATGTGCATGACGGGTAAAACTGAAATTTTTCTAATTTAAACATAACAAATGCCAATTTTGCCTAACTTTTCGTAAGACATTTTGGCTTCACTTAAGAGCAAATCAACTTTGAACTGACCATATTCAACTTCCCTATGTATTTGAACAAAATTTAGCAAATATTTATTGGCAGCTAACTAAATGCCTGACTGTGTTAGCTGTTGTGCCTTCAAAGGAGAAAAGATAACCTGCTCTCTAGGACCTCAGTGGAGCTGGGGAAGTTGGTGAGGATGCGCATTAGTGCCTCGTGGTCTGATTGGTGCTCGATGGGGGTGTGTTAAGGGCAAAGTGGGAGTGATGAGCCTCTGGGAGGTGGGCAGGGGTGTGATGGGAGGTGTCACGGAAGAGTGATGAGTTCGGCCTAGGGAACAAAGCTGTGGGGATGGAATGGGGCAGGGAGGAAGGACAGGGCCCTCTGGCAGTGGGACAGCATACTCAAAACGTGCTCAGGGACATGCAGTCCTGTAGTGCAGTATAAACCACTCTTTCCAAAGGTATTTGTGAGTTGAGGTTGATTCCAGATGCAATGAGGGAGATAAAAGTGAACTTTTAATAACTGTAGGAGCTCCAGTATTTAAAAATTAGTCACAAAAAATAATAAAGGGATCCAGTGTATATTGGAGTGATGGAAAATTAGGGACGTAGATATAATGAATCGTAAATGGAGTAGAGACATCTTGCCTGGGAGAGTGTGTTGATGAAAATAGTAATAATAAGTAACATTTAAGGTGTGATTGCTAAATGCCAGGTGCTTCCCACCTTAGATACGTTGACTCACTTCATACATTGTAACTCTGTGATGTAGGTTCTATTATTATCCTCTCTCAGAGGCCCTCTTCCTCACCCATTCATTCCACTTTCCTGCACTTATCACCAATACACAATGCATTTTATTTCTTTAGCACTACTTTTTATTTGTCTCTTTCTGATAGAATGGACTCTTCTTAAAGGTAGGGATTCTTGTTTATTTACTGCTGCATCCCCAGCACTTAGAAAACATAGTAGGAGCTCAATAAACATTGGTGAACAAACGAATGATAGAAACTGAGGTACAGAATCGTTGATAACTCGTCCCAAGCAAACAGCCGGGCAGTGGCAGGATCAAGGAGCAGTATTATGACTCCAAAGCTAAGAGGGTTCTGGAGTGAGATTGTGGGCTCACAGAGAGGCAAAATAGAGTGGAGGGGTTGGAGTACCAGCCTGCTAAGAATAGCCTTAAAAAGTCATTGATTCATTTATTTATTCATTCAATTTTCAGCAAACATTTACAGAGCACCTACTATGCAGGAGGAGAGGGGAAGACAGGCAACAGAAAAGGAAACAAGTGAATACATAGAATAACTTCAGGGATGATAAGTTCCAGGATGATAGCAGAACAGGGGCATGTGATGAAGAGTAACTGAGGCGGGGCACAGCGTCATAAGGTAGGGTCCTAGGAAAGGGCCTCTCTGAGGTGATGTATGAGCAGAATCCTATAGCTTGAAGCCCTGGAAGAAGATAAGACTCAGAACAAGAAGACAGGAAGGTAGAGGTGGGGGAGGTACCAGCGGTGGGAGTTGGAGAGTGGAAAGAAACCCGTGGCGATGGCAGGTCTGCACAGGAAACAGAGTTCACGGCCAGGAAGAACGCCAGGGTCATCTGTTGGGCAAAGTCTGGCTAGGACCAGAGCCAAGTGGTTAAAGAAATTGTCCAGAAAACCATATCTGGTCTTAAAGCGAGAGCTGAAACAGAAAAGACCCTGCTTTAGGTTATCAGCTGAAAGGTAGAAGCAGAGGGTGGGCAAGGGAATTTTGTCAGCTCAAGCCTGAAAGCACCTTATGCTGAGTTGTGACGTGGCACCACAATTCGTGCGTGCACTGTCTTCTGGTAGAGCTGAGGCGCCATTGGAGGTGACAGTGGTCTTAGAGAACGTCTAATACAAATGAGACTTTCCTGGGCTGTGGACTGGACCAGTGATCCCCAAACCTGAGTGAACATAATACCCATCTGAAATGATTGTAAAAAATGCAGGTGACTGGACCCCATCCTGGTAAATTGCTATTCAGGACGTCCAGCAAGGGAACAGGAATCTGCCTCTGTCATGCAATTGGTCTCTGGACAGGCCACACCTTGAGAAACGTGGGAAAGGATCCACTAACGGGCTTCAGGGAGTCCGTGAACCCCCAGGAGTGGAAAGAAAAATGTGTGAGTTTGCATATACGTACATTTCTTTTTCTGGGGAGGGGGTCCATACCATTACAAGACTCAGAAACTTAAGAAGCACTGACTGAGTCCTGCCCCTTGTCTTAGCAAGTAGGAAACAGAGTCCCGGGAATGTACGCGACTTGCCTGACGCTCAAAGCTGGCCGAGAGCAGAGCTGGGCTGTCACCTCAGACTTTCTCTTTCCAATACCCCCCTCCCTCTCTTCTCCCTGCACCACTGACAGTAGGGGTGGGGTAGCGAAGGAGGAAGGGGATTTAAGCACTTGGAGGCCAAGTCATCAAAGGGTCTCTCTTCCACTTTTTAACCTCTATCTATGGGAGAGGTCCTCAGAGGTGAGGGTTAGAATGACGATGCCTCAACAGAGGACCCAGTCATTCACCTGCACTGCCACCCTAGACCCTGACACCAGCGGAATCCCATTTCCAGTAGGACTTACAGCCAGGACAGAGGGCACGTGTGCCTGGTTTTTGGATGCATGGTGGTGATGGGCTAATGTTCTCTTGAAGACCTGCTTCCTTATAACTGAGCAGGTGGGCGGTTTCAGGCTTCCCTGTCTGCACTCAGTTTTCCATCCATTTCTTAGGCCACTCTGGATACTCATCTTTCTTAAGACACTCAGGCCATATGCTTCCTCTTGGGTCCTTTTCCCAGTCTGGATCCCACATCATTAACCCCAGCTGGCCGCTCAGTGTTGGTATGTGTCCTGCCCTCTAGATTTGATCCGAATCCTTCAGACTCTGCCCTCGGCCTGAGCTTCTAGATTCACCAGTGGGGCTCACCTTCCTCTTTTGAACTAACAGCTCCTTGACCTTTTGCCTCTATTTGGTACTCACCGTTTTGTCCTGGTGATGGGGTCCCTCCAGTCCTCCTGGCCTCACCTGGCCACTCAGTCCTCCCCCCACCCAGCTGGCCGGTGCCACCTGCTATTCAAGGGCTAAACTTATTCAGAATCTGATCCCTCCTTCTGCAAGATAACCATACCAGAAAGTCAGACTAACATCCTTTCTCTGCTTTGCCTTTGGAGCCTGCGACAGATCTGACTGGCAGACTACCGCTGGCCCCTGTGCCCTGCTCAACCATGTGTGTTTCTCCCAGTAATTCCAGACCCTCTCAATCTTGTTTCCCCACTCTGCTTGCCAAGTTCCTTTCTCTTCCGCTCCTTTCTTTTTCTTTCTTATTCTTTTTAATCCTTCTCCCAGACTTTAGGCCTCCCTTAGACCTTCCTGGCAACCCTTCGCCTGACAGCAGTACTCAGGAATAAAACGGTGCCTGAGCCCTTTGTGTTGACTAATGCCACCTTTGTTGTGGTGCCAGATTTGTTTTGGAGGCAGATGTCCGGGAAGGCTGGACAGTAGGCGCAGTCCTGCCGAGCACACCAGAGGCAGAGGAAAGAAGGCAGCTCTGTAATTTTCCCCCAAAGCATCCTTAAATCCGTGGGTGATGGCTTGGACACCTTGCCTTTAACAGATAAGGAAACGAGCTCAGAGCTCAGGAGACTTGCCCCAGGTCTCGGATTAAATCAGTGCAGAGGTGAAAGTGAACACAGAGCCCTCAGACTGGAAGCTGTCCAGACAGCTGCATGGAACAAAATCACAGCCCCAACCAGAGCTGTCATGCTGTGGACGCTTGGCACTTACTGGAAAGTTATATTAGACTTTCCTGTGGATTTTTTTTAATCCTGCGAAGGAGTTACACAGTGAATTCCTTGTGGAGGATTAATCATCTTCTCTCTTGCCTATGACTGAGGCGGTTTCTCAAGTCCTGCCCCTGGTTTCGCTTGTCCCAAGGATTTCATTTGAAGGGCGGGACATTCCCCCACGTCCTCCACCCCCGCCCCCGCCCCCAACCGGAGCCTGCCATCAGGACCAATGAAAGCCGAGAACCTCATCCACCCGGTGACTTAGAACTCCGAGTATTTAAGAGGTTGCAGGAATGGGCTGAGAATGTCTTTTGCTTTCTCCGCAGACGGGCACGCTCTCATCTGATCTGGGCCATCGCCGAGCCAAGGCGCAGGGTGAAGGGGGAAAAAATAAACTCTGCCACTATGTGCTACGGGAAGTGCGCACGATGCATCGGACATTCTCTGGTGTGGCTCGCCATCGTCTGCATTGTAGCTAATATTTTGCTGTACTTTCCCAATGGGGAAACAAAGTACGCTTCTGAAGACCATCTTAGCCACTTTGTGTGGTTCTTCTCTGGCATCATAGGAGGAGGTTTGCTGGTAAGTCATTCAGAATCATTCCAGCCTTAAAGCATTCTTTCTTGTTAGACGAGATGTTTTCATAGAAAGTTTTCTATGAGGCATGTTTCCAAATCCAGGAATTTTGTTCATTCTTCTTTTGAAAGCAGATTATACAAAAGTTGAGATAGATATAGTGTATTGATTTTATTAGATGTTGTTTTACAAAATCCCCTTTCAATGAAAAGTGAACTACTTTTTTGCTAAACTCTCTTACTTTACAGCTAGAAACAGATACTAGTTTTTAAATCAGATTTGAAAAACTATAGTTTCTAGTCCCAGAGCAGGTAGTCATTTAACCTTTGCTCTGGGGAGCTGGGAGAAGTCTACTGGTTCTCTGTCTAAATCAACAGAGTTTTGGATCCAAATTCTCTGCTGTTTATTCTCAGGCATCAGTGACAGAGAAAAATATTGAATTGTCAGTGCATGGCTATTGAGAAAGGACTATAAGTTTTCTCCTTTATGTAAGCTTGGTGTGTGGCATTTAGGAAACATCCTTCAGTTAGCAGCAAATCAGTGGCTGAAGGTAATAGTGGAATGTGTTGTTTGTTCCAAGGTTTGTTTTGAAGTGAAGTGAGAGGAATTTGCCTGCCAACCTGGGAGCTGAAAGTATTAGTTTCAACCACAGCATGGAAATAATGTGGACAAACTTGAGTTTGCCTCTTTGAAATGCTGGGATTGAGAATTTTGAACAGAAGTTTTATGGAATTGCTAATACCACACAGAACATTTTTCTTAGTCAAGTAAAAGATACTTAGACTTAATACACTAACTATGGTATGGCAAATCTGCTTTGAATTTAAGCATTACCATCATGTGAACATAATCATTTGTCTTTTTTTTCCCCACTAGTTCTCAGGTCTGTTTTTGTTTTGTTTTATTTTTTGAGGTAGAGTTAATTTCATAATCATTTGTCTTTAAGGCAACACCTTGCTTGTTTAAACTTCTTTTGATCTTGAACTCAAAGTATTTCAAACTTATGTTATTTTCAGAGCTTTATTGTGAAGCTACAACCATGCAGTGTGTCTTCAAAGAAGCACTTCACCTCTATTATACAGAGCTTTCATCTCTCTTGTTTATAAAAAAGTTTCAGTTATTCTGTTGAAGATTTGTTGTTATCTTCTATGCTTTTCAAGGGAAAACAAACAAACCAACAGACTTAAAAGACAGGGTTTAATAGTTTCCGAACAGAGTTTGCCTCTGGAACTATGTTATGAACTCTTACGGATTAACACATGTATAGGTAATTATTTTACCCCTCCCATGCTACAACCTGACCCTACCTAATGTGATACATTACATGAAAACAAAGGGATATTACCCTTTAGAGCATTTTTTTCTCTCCTCAGCGTTTCCATTCTTTGAGATATTTTGTCAACCTAACCCAAAGACATTCAACAGTGTCAGAAAGAAAAATATTTTACCAAAAGATGCTGAGCCTGACTGACCCTATGGACCGGGGGAAAGACAATGACTTTAATTTGCGTGTTTTCTAAACAGATGTTCCTGCCAGCATTCGTCTTCATGGGGCTGGAACAGGACGACTGCTGCGGCTGTGGCGGCCACGAAGACTGCGGCAAAAGATGCGCGGTAGGTTTTCCTGCGCCGGGTGGGGAAGTGGTCCCTAAGAGGTAGCCGCAACGCTCTGTGCCTCACTTCTGGTGATCCTCCTTTCCCTAGATGTTTTCTTCTGTACTGGCCGCTCTCATCGGAATTGCGGGATCTGGCTACTGCGTCATTGTGGCAGCTCTGGGCTTAGCGGAGGGACCAAGATGTCTTGATGCCAGTGGCCAATGGAACTACACCTTTGCCAACACGGAGGGAGGGTAAGTGATTGACCCCCATCAGGTCGCACATTCTTATCCACCACGTGTGTATAGTGGTAAACCCATCAAACTAAAAAGGCATCAACCATTCATTCATCCATCCTCTCAACCAGGTTTATTCTCACTAACTCAGGCACAATTTAGGCAAGGGGTATCGGAGGATGAATGCCCAGTCCCTGACCCAGAGAAGCTTTTTAATGGATTCACTGACTCAGTCCTTGTGATAACGGTATGAGGTGACTTCCACTATTGCTTCCACTTTACAGATGTGGAAGTGGAGGCACAGAGAGATGAAGTAACTTATCCAAAGTCACATTGCTAAGACATGGCAGTCATTATTTGAACCCAGGCAGCCTAGCTGTGAAGTTTGTGCTTATACAGTGTGTATACTATGCCAGAGCAATTGGCTAATTTTACTATTTTCTAAGAAAATATTACGGAATCCTTATATAATATGGATGAAAACCATATGAATTTAACCAAAGCCCAGAGTCAATCATACTACCCCCCCAAGACACACACACACACACACACACACTCACATATAACATAATAACTGTGTATAAGACATCCTTTATTTAAAGTGATCAGGCTGTATAAGACAGATCTTATTCATGACTTTAACATCAGGAAAATTTAAGTGGCTCCATTGTTTTATGTTGATACTTATTTCTTATCCATTATTGAGAAAAGAACAGAAATAGCTGATGGAAACTGATGTACATAATGATAAATGAATGACATTCTGTTTTGAATTTTGAAAGGTTTAGTAATGAGATTCATGAGTGAAAATAATAAGAATAATGAATTTGAATTGCCCTTGTATTTTCAAGAATGTTTGTCTCCCATGAATTTTGTAGCATGAAGCCATCAGATCATGAATATGGAATTAGATAGACCTGGGCTCAATCTCAGCTCTGCATTTGCTGTCTCGGTAACCAGGAAAAGGTGAACTGAGCTCTCTGCACCTCAGTTATTTCATCTGTAATAAAATAAAGCCAATGGCAGTTGTCTGGAGGATTAATAAGATACTATGTATAAAATATTTGTCACAGAAGCTGACTCAGCATGAGCAGTGCCATTCTTAGCTGTTAATATTATCTACTAGCTTTCAACAGGTACAGCTCAATGGTAGCTTCTGAAGGAAAATCAGCACTCACAGGAGTTTGAAATTTTGGTGTTCAAAATTGTTATTGATCACGATTTTTCAGCTCATACTTTTCATGCTTTGTTGTGAACGTACTGAATGTACCAGTACAAATTGGTTACACATGTATACAAAAACATATGATCTACTGCACAAACCCACCTCTAAAATACATTATGATTAATCCAAGGAGAGGTGAGAGTATCATTCAACGTTTTTATAGCTGGTTATTTTATAGCCCCTCTCGTGATCCACCCCAGCTTCTGCAAGAAACCTCCTGCTTCTGTGTTATTCCTAATTTCAACTTGTCCAGAGATTTCAATATGGGGAATAACAAGCCAGTGATTAGTTGCTCAGTAGCCAAGGGGAGCCAGAGAAATTTTTTATATTGTGTTCTGAAATTATAGATTTTTGTTCCACTTTAATATGCAGAAAGACAGGACCAGGAGAACAGAATTTTTTTGTATGTAATCAACAAATTGAATTTCTGATTGGCTCAATGAACCATTCCAAAGCGAGGTCTCTAATTTGCAGCCCTTTTGTTCTGTTGTGGTAGGAAGAAGTGATAAGGAAAGAATGATACCAGATCTCTTAGGGGAATTAAGTCAATCTTAGATTTTCCCACGTGATTGAATCCTATTTCGTGAAGAATATATATGTTCAGATAATGACCCCAGTGTGGTTTGCTAACATTTTACAGTGACTTCGGATTGTTATTCATCATTCGATGACTTTTCCAATGTGTTGAGTACTTACTATGTGTCAGATACTGGCTTGGGAATTGGATATACAATGATGAATAGGTCTGGTTCCTACCTTCATGGAGCTCAGACTTGTGGACTAGATGCATAAGCAGCTCTTCTCCCTGGCCTAAGTTAGGTGTCCTTCCTCTATGGCCCCTTCACCCTTGGTTTACCTGATCAGTGTACTGGTTACACTGAGATTAGCTACTGTTTCTTCTCTTAAGTGATGCTTTTCCAGGACAGAACCCAGACCATTATATCCCCAGCTCTGTCTTGATGTCTAACCCACACCGAGTGTTCCATAATCTTTGTTGAATTTCTTGTTTATTACGGCAACAAGATCTGGGCTAAATTCCTCATTTCGTGGAATGACTTGGATTGGAAGAATCTGATATAGGGCATTGAAGAAATCTATTGATTAATGAAAGAACACCACACAAAAAGTCTGCTTATGAGACATCCCACTGGGTGTGGCCATATGTCAGAAGTTTCTCTTTTTATCCACAGTTACCTTCTGGATAGCTCCACATGGTCCCAATGCATTGAACCCAAGCATGCAGTGGAATGGAATGTCTCTCTGTTTTCTATCCTCTTGGCACTTGGTGGAATTGAATTCATCTTGTGTCTCTTTCAAATAATAAACGGAGTGCTTGGGGGCATCTGTGGTTATTGCTGCTCTCGCCAACAGGTAAGAACCTGTGTAAAAATGCACCATAGTTTTCACCCTAGAGAAAAAAGCCAACATCAAACCCTGCTCCAACTACCAGCGTTTATTCCATTTTTGTGGCATAGCATTTACAGCATTCAGTTTTGCACTCAATAGTAAGCTTCCTTGAGTGTCACAGTCACTGGGTTATCTTGGTTTTTTGTAGCTGGCCCTGTGAATATAAAACAATGTCACCCATAGACAGAGTGCCCCTTCAGGATCTAACCCACTGCCCCTGCTCTGGTTGCAGAGACACAAAAGAAGTGTCCTTTCATTGCTTGCTCTCACATTGCCAACTAGGATACGCAAGTAACAGCCATCATCCATTGCCCTAAGCATTGTGCTAAACCCCTATTCCAGAAAAGCCTATGATGCAGAGATTGAGCAACATTTCTAAGATCACCTAGTAAGGAAGTAACAGGCTTCAAACCCTGCGTCATTTTGTGCCACAGCTCCTTCTCTTAACCTGTACGCAGCACTTGCTGTTCTGTTGGGTTTTCTACAGTTCCTTCCTAATAAGGAGTCACAATAATGCTCAAACAGCTAAGCCTAGAGAATCACTAGTAGCCTTTGAATAGCAGCTCATTAAAAGCCTTTCACTGTGAAAGAAAACCAGGAAGCACTTGTTTCCTGGGGATATGATTTTGAGGAGAAATACGCATTTGTTAGTAAGGAAAGGTTTTGTTTCTATATTTTCCTAAAAAACATATATTACTGAATTGATGGAAGTCCAGCTTTGGTCCAATTCTTTTTTTTAATGTCTTATTCTGTAAAGCAGGATTAGATAAAGAAAAACTTACTTAATTTGTATTTTCCTAAGCATTCACTTCTCTGGTTCAAGGTCTCCTAACTTTCTTTGAAACTAAGACAAAACCTAACGAAAACAAAAAGCCCATTGCTACCGTGAAAAACTTTGCTGAACATAGATGGAAACTTTCTACGATTTTTGAGGGGAAGTTAAAATAAAATTCTAGATTTCCTTATCAGGCAAATACAGCAAAACTAATAATTGCCTTGGGATCCTGCCAAATTTCCAAGAAAACAGAGGCGTGGAAAGCCTTCAATTCGGAGTCGTTTCCAGGCAATATGGTTGCGGCGGGGGAGGCAAAGAATGCTCTTGGGATTACTATAAAATAATCTATCTTTAGCCTTGAATTTCCTACAAGGCAGAGTTTAAATTAAGTGAGAACCCACTGCACTTCAGCGCTGGTGCATCTGGGGGACGGGCATAAGTGTCAACGACCAAAATTGCTGTAGTGGTTCGGCAGAATGACACTCTCCTCTGAGTGGGGGGAACCAAGAGTCCCACTGGGTTTCCCATCTGAGTCACTGTAGGGAGGCTTCTTCCCAGACACTGCGGGTCAGATCTGTTAAGTTTGTTTGTAAGACAAAAGACAGTTTCAAAGAGCAAGGTTTTTAATGTAGATGAGTCAAATCTGTAACTCTGTAGCATTTAATTCAAAAGTTGCCTGCCTTGAGCCCCCATCAGTGTGAAACTCCCTAGGCATTATCTCTTAAATCCCTGAGATTAAAAACCCACCCCAAGCATATTGAAAGCCAGCCAAGCATCGTAAACTGCAGTTTCCATGGCCTCTTTCTGCAGCTTTTACTGGGGAAGGACAACAGTCTGGTTTGTTTAGGAAACATTTTGTGAGCATTGTCAAAGCTCTCAGTATTGTTGACCCAACCTCTGCTGAAGCTGAGATCAGTCTGCTTCACGTTTGCTTAAAACAAGAATTTAAAGCACTGAAATGTCATCATTGTTTAGCCTGATCAGAACCTGATGCTTATTTCATTTTCTTTACAGCAATATGATTGCTAGAAGAACCACCCCAAGATAAAACTACAATCTTCCTCAATGTCACTGTAATTTATATAATTTACTTGTAATAATTTGTAAAACTTTGTACTAGTGTGTCATACAGCACATGTTCTACTTTTATAAGTGTGTGTAAAGACTGGCATCTTCACGGGATGTCAGTGTTTGAACTTAGCAAAGAAATTCTTTTTTTTTTAGGCATAAGAAAATAAACCACACTCTGGAGGTAATTTACAAACTGAGTGACAGTTCTCAGCCTACCTGAGATAAACTCTGGCCGAGGTCATGTTTTTTGAGAAACATTACAAGGATAAATATCACATTCTGATTACTACTGTAAATATTTATATGTGCATGTGTTTATGAAATGAAAGATTTCTAGTTGCTTTTTTTAAGACCGTTAAGGAGAAAATCCAAAAACCTGAAAAGATGTATTTTTTCACTGTTTATATGGTGTTTCCCATTTGCCTGCCTGCAAATCTCTAACAAGGGGCCTTTTGAATTGATTCGTGTTATAAAAGAGACAGATACTTACCTGGCGTGGGAGGACAGGTTGAGAATGCGCGAAGCCAAATGAATGAGTCAAAATACACATGCAGCGAGTTGTCGCAAGGACTACCAGATCCTGAATTTTCCTAACACGTGGAAAGCTTTTCGTCCTTCAAAGACAAGACTGAGGATCATGGATTTAAAAAGAGAAAGGCCTGGATAATTGGACAAGAAGAAAGATGGGGAACGGAATAAAGCAGTTGATCAGCATCATGGGAACATGGGGGAGGAAGGGCGGGAGGACCATGAGGAAATACCGCCCCCCCCAAATTTGCTTGTTTAAATACAACAAGTAAAGTATTCACTACCATTTTGTTGTTTAGTTTCATCATCCTTTGTTCCAAGTTCCTCCTTTTTTCTTCCTATTTTTTTTTTTTTTTCCAGTCTGCAGGTTGTACGGTCTCCATTGCTAGGGGTTTTGTGTCTTCTGGTTTCTTTATCCCACTTTCTCTTCTTCATCTTCTCCCTCCTCTTCCACCTTCCTCTGCTATCCTTGCATTTGGGCCATCATCTTAGTTAGGCAACCTTCCTTTCCACTGGGTGCTCCAGACATCCAGCTCCTGAGGAATGTAACAGACATTTTCTCTTGATATCTTACATCTGTTGTGTTGTTAGGCTCTCTCCAGTGACAGGATCCCCTGACCTATTGGGAATTGTCTTCAGAAATTGTCAGCTTTTGGAGTTTATTGGCCTATGCAACAGGCAAACTAGTGAATAAAGAAGCTTCACTGGCTGTTAGACAGCAGAACTCCTCCTAAGAGCCAGGTCTCCTGCCTCTGTCTTTCTGGCAGTCTGGCGAAGCTTATGGACTCCTTTGAGGAATACTGTTTAAAATGCATAAAACAAAGACATAGGACGACAAAGTAAACCCAGATATCTGACTATTTTATCAAAATAGTTTTTAAAATTATAAGATAGTTGTCTTGATAGGCAGCTCCATCACACCAACATCTGTAGACTGGAAAACAATGATCACGTGTGATCTAGCAGTGGGCTAAGGAGGGGGGAGTCTAAGAACTACTGTACTTTTGAAATATGATTCCAATTGAATGATATTTTGAGATACATGCAACAATTTTAATGTGATACTGAAAAGATGTGTAATTTTGTGTTGTTCAAAGGACAATCAGTGTTGCTGATACTGCTGTGATTTGTTGCCTGCAGTCACAATAAAGGAAATACTACATTTTCATTAGACGTTAATAAAAACAGTGACAAATTTTTTTCCCATCCAAGTTTAACACCTCCTCCCACCACAGATATCTATCCATGAGCCTCTTAGGAGTTCTTAGACACCAGGTTAAGAACCCGTGCATCCAAAAAAGAGGCATAATGATCAGTCATAAACATTTTTCCCTCCTAAATCTATCCTCAAAGGAAATGGAAATAATGATTATTAACCATGATAGTAATAATAGCAACTCAACTATTGAGTTCTGTGTCAATTACTGTACTTCATTTCTACACACATTATTTCACTGAACTCTCTCAACAGCCCAAGTAGGGGATACTTGTCTCCATTGTATAGAGTCTAAGACCAGAAAGGTTAAGTAGTCTACCCAAGGCCACATCTTTAGCAAGTGATAAAACTATGCTTAAATCCAGGTCAGTCTAACATGAAAACCCACTTCTTTCCTTGGCCCCCTCCACCTCCTCTGCTGCCCCTGCCCAGGTGCTGGAGTCTTGTCTCCTTCAATACTGGAACTCAGACTCTCCGCCCACCAAAGGGAGCGTTGACAGACCCTTGTGACCTCAGTCATCTCCATCAGAGCCCAGATTTGAGTGAGTCAACATTTCCTCTAGTTTGTAAATCCTTTCACAGTAGACGTTGCCATTGTCCAGAGGAAATAGCTCACACAAGTTCCCTTCTACCCTAGTTTATTTCTATTAATAGCTCACACTCTGGGTCTGTCATATTCTAAACCCCTCAATTCAGCTGGAAATTCCCTCAGGGATTGTACCGAAACAGCTTATCATCACCTGGCAACATAAAAACAAAAATTTCTGTAGACACTGAATCACCTGGAGAGCACACGTGGCCTCAAGGTTAGATAGCTCCTTCTGAGGATCATTTTACCATACTTACCAGATGTGCAAATAACCACCTGCATAAAGGAAATCTCTTGAATTGAAATCTAAGGAAACTGATGGAATGGTACCTTCACTATAATCTCTTTTTTGTATGTGTGTGAGATCTCTTTGATTACGTTTCCTCTGACACTTACCCTAGTAGGAACGGGTATGGGATTTGGTGCAATTTTTCAGAAAAGCGACAATCTAGAAAGTCTGCCCATCCTTTTTAACCCAATAGTTTTACCTTTAGACCTTTTTTTTTTTGCGGTACGCGGGACTCTCACTGCTGTGGCCTCTCCCGTTGCGGAGCACAGGCTCTGGACGCGCAGGCTCAGCGGCCATGGCTCACGGGCCCAGCCGCTCCGTGGCATGTGGGATCTTCCCGGACCCGGGGCATGAACCCGTGTCCCCTGCATCGGCAGGCGGACTCTCAACCACTGCGCCACCAGGGAAACCCTAGACCATTATTTTAAGAGGATCATCAAGGATGTTCAGTTTCCAGGGATAATTTTGGGAGTATTGTTTATACCTAGAAAAATGACAAGAGCTTAAATGTCTGACAACAAGGAACTGGTTTGATAAAATGTAGTCAACACAGTAAAATATTATGCATATTTATATTTATAACATATGCATACACTAAAAAGTAATTTGGATCAGATTCTGGGTGATTTTTGTCTTGATTCATTTTGCTTATCTATACTTGCTGAAGTGTCTCCTATAAACATATACTACTTTGGGGAAGAAAACAAAAAAGAGAAAAGAAAGATTCAGCTCCTAAAATTCAGGGAACAGTCCACAGTCTTTAAAGGACACTTCCCAAGTGTACGAGAAAACCATTGTTCTTGTGGGTGAACAGAGGAATCCTTCCATGGTAAACACTGGAGAATAATTGTGTCTGCAATTAGGTGGAGAGATGAGCCAGGTGAGATTGGCAGTGACTACAGGCTAAAAATATTATGGGGAAAACCATAATTCCCACTCTGTGTTTGGGAAACATAAGTACATGGTATCTGCGTCGTCTAGCTACTAAATGAGATGTTTTATAAATATCAAATACGTATCTGTTTTTTCATTTTAAAAATGAAAGTAATGAAATACTTCTACTTTAAGCATTGGCCTTTTATCGGGACATTTTGTAGCACAGCCCGAATTTTCCTCATTTTACTTTTCTGAGATGAGAGGAGGGTTAACAACAGCGTGGGTTTATAGGACTTGGCTCAGCCTGGTTTGTGAAAATGATCCAACGTGTTTGAACAAGTAGAGGAACTGAGTCACCTACCCAAAAGTAGTACAAATTGTTCCTCCTTCCCTTTTCACATGAAATATTTCTGTGTGTGTGTATATCTTTGTCAATTTAGATACTTATTTTGATTACTGCAGTTATAGAAGTCTGCTAGGCCTTTCTGGAGCTGGATTTCATGTTAATTCTTGGAACAGATCAAACAGATTCCCTCCCCCTCTCTCTCTCTCTCTCTCTCTCACACACACACACACACACACACACACACACACTCACCACATATGTACACACATTTTCCTACTATATAGCAATTAAAAGGAACAGACTACTGCAAACAAGACAACATGGGTGAATCCCACAAATAATGAGAGCAGAACCCATCTACACTGTCTCTACCCCCAGTTTTGTCAACACAATTCTGGATGTAATCTTAACTGATGCAGCCTCATCCTTACAATAGAGGAAGGGGTGGTGAGTCCCCTTATGCAATATCCCACACATTAGGTTTTTATAGGAGTAACACTGTAAGTCCCTAAGAAGGGCTGTTTCAAGATGTCTATATTCACAAGTTGCATCCTGTACGTGGAAGACTGTGTGTTCCAATTGCTAATTCTCACCACAACCTCCTTTGTTACATGTGTACAAATATCACCGATTCATGTGCAGGGTTCAAGGCCAATGGCAGTGACCTCTCCTGTCTCAGGTGTACATGATGCCTAGAAGGGTTTGAAAGCAAAACCGAGGTCGCCATGTTGGGATCTCTCACAATACCTGACTCCACGTCATTTAAGGCGACCCCTTGACTAAAACAATAATTTAAAAACTACAGTCAGCTCTCCCCATAATCTCTGACACCTATTAAATTTTGAACTTTAACAAAAAATTTTTAATCTTTTATTAAATCCTCCTTTTTTAACATGCAGTAAAATGCGCAAAAAATGTACTTCTCAACGAACTTTTATATATGTTTATACTCATGTAACCACCATCTAGATCAAGATACAGGACATCTCCAGCATCCAGAAAACTCTCTCATGTCATCTCCCAGGCAATACGTACCTCTCGAGTAGCTACAGTTCTGATTTCCATCAGCATAGATTATTTTTGCCTATTCTTGAACTCAATATAAATTGAAGCATAAAGCATGTTTTTTTGGTGTCTGGTTTTTCTCACTACACATTATGCTGTTGAATGCTGGCTCCTGGCAAATCACCAGGACAATCTGTTCATAAGACAAAGCTGAGTGTATTGCCTACTGCCGTCAGGGAGAACACCACCTTGAAAGACCTTTGGTGGTGTGTTGGAGGGGGAAGGAAAAGTTGAATTTGAGATTTTAATTCTGGTTTAAGGTGAGCCTTTTGATGGGAAGGCTTGAATAGGATTAACAAGAATTATGATATCTTTTAGGATTGTTGGGAAGAGTAAGGCAAGAATTTTGAGGTGAGAGGTTCAAAGACTCTTGAGATGGAAACGGTTGATGTTTTCTATTGACTAGATGATAGGTCTTTCAGGAAGTTCCTATAATGAACAATAAAGTTGTTTGCCTGGGCAAGAGTGTCCTGGAATAGTAAAGCTATGCTAACAAAGATTATGGAATAATAAAATCCTAATAAACAGTAAGCCCTGGAGTGGTTTATGGTGTCAGACCTCAGTATCCAAGCTCAGGGTGGGGAGCAGATGGTTTCAGTTTGCAATATTTTTGAGATTCATCTGTGTCACCTCATGTAGCAGTAGTTTGTTCGTTTCCTTTGCTGTATGGTGCTCCATTGTTTGAATATACTACAGTTGATTTACCCATAATTCTATTAGCAGATATTTGGGTTGTTTCCAGGAAATATGTCGCTATGATCATTCTTGTACATGTTTTTTTTTTTGGTGCATATAAGAACTTATTGATGTAGGCTGGTTTGTTTTTGCCTTGTTAAGGAATCAAACTGTCAATGGAGATTCTTTCATTGGGCTTTAGTTAGCATCTCAGGGGGCCCAGAGTTTCCCCTTGGCCCAGCGACACCGAAGCTTGGTTCATCTCTTCCTGCCAGGGGACTGTCAATCACTTACTGGTTCGATATTTCTGGATTGCACATTGTGTGCCTGCACTGCACAAGGTGCTGAAGACACAGCTTGGAGCGTTCCAAGTTCCAGCAGACAGAGTTCTTGACTATATTGCTTACTATTGTATCCCCAGCTCCTAAATCAGAGCCTAGCATGCAATAGATGCTCAATGATCAGGGGTCATCAAACTATGGCTCATGGGCCAAATCTGGTCTGCTGCCTGTTTTTGTAAATAGAGTCATGGGGACACAGCCATGCTTATTTGTTTACATATTGTCTATGGTTGCTTTCCTGCTACAATGGCAGAATTGAGTAGTTGTGACAGTGAACACGTGACCCACAAGGCCTAAGATAGGTCCCTATCTGGCCCTTTACAGAAAGAGTTTGCTGACCTCTAGCCTAGTTGCCCATTTGCCTAGCTAAAAGTTGATATTCTATGACAGTGGAAGAGGAGAAAAATGAATATTTTTGTTATTTTTAAGCTTATTATAAAAATTTTCAAATGTTTTAAAAAGAAGAAGTAGAGAGAGAAAAAATGAACCCAATTTGCCTACCATCTAACTAGAAGAATGGATATTAGGGGATGTATTAGGGCCACCATAATAACATAGCACAACTGGATAGCTTAGAACAACAGAAATTTATTGTCTCACATTTCTGGAGGCCAGAAGTCTGATATCAAGGTGTCAGCAAGACCACACTCCCTCTGAAGGTTCTGTTCCAGGCCTCTCTTAGCTTCTGGTAGCCTCAGGAATTTCTTGGCTTGTAGAAGGTCATCTTTTCCCCGTGCCTCTTCACATCGTCTTTCTTCTGTATATGTCTATCTCTGTGTCCAGATTCCCCTTTTTTACAAGGACACCAGTAGTATTGCATTAGGGCTCACCCTAATGACCTCGTTTTAACTTGATTGCTTCTATAAAGACCACATTTCCAAATAGAGTCACATTCTGAGGTGCTGGGTGTTACAACTTCAGTGTGTCTTTTTTGAGGGAACACAATTCAACTCAAAACAGAGGAAGAGATAGCAGTCTGTATCTGAAACTTCATCAGCATCTTCTAAACTAAACAGATACCCTATGACCTTGAAAAAGTCTAGGAAAAAAAAAAGAAAAAACAGCCTGGAAAAGAGTGTTCTCAATACAAATCTTCCTGAAGATTCATCACACGCATTTCCTAAGCTCTAAGAATTCTTGTTGTAAAAGCCTGGTTAACTCAAAACTTCCCAAATTATTTAACTATCAGACCCTAGGGTTGCCGCTTTGGAAAGAAAGTGAACAGCAGGTGAAAAGGAAAGCACAGAGCTGGAAACATGATAAACTCATGAAAGAACCATAGAGGTTAGAGGTCAGAGGAATCCTTCAATGACAACGGGGAGCTTAGGATGAAAAGAAAAATTTCAGTATAATTAGCTGCTGCCCGTTCAATGGACAGGATCTCTGATATGTACTCTGTTCATTTCTTCTGCTCTTGAATAGGTGTGCAGGGTACCACCTTTGTACATCTTGCTCCAATTCTATAGGAAAATATTATGTACGCTTTAAGCAATCCAGCTCCCTAGGTTTTGGGGGAGTCCTAACTTCCAATGTCACAATTTTGGAGAAAAAATTGTAGCTGTCTTAGTCTCCAAGTGGGAGACCTCTCTGAGTAGGAGAGACAGGAGAATTTCAGAGATATAAATAACCCAATCATAAGATATTTCATCCCTCCATAATTTAGGGTCAAGCCAGTTCTCCCACCAACTCCATTTCTGAGTCCAAATGTGTTTATCACGAGGTGGGCTTGTATGTAAATGGGCAGTGGTATATGAAACCTACAAAGCCCTGCAAAGGTTGAAAAACAACTTCCATCTGCATTTGCCAATACTTCCCCTTGTGCATGGGTGCAGAGGTACTAGGGGAAAGGACATGCCATGGTTGTATCACAGGCAAAGCTGGAGGCTGGAAAGAGACAGAAATGAAATGAAATATTAGTAACCAGTTTCTGCAAAGGCAAGCTCGGTGAATCAGTCTTCAGCGTCCATGGCCAGAGGGTCAGGGAGTCCTTTGAGTCAGGTAAACTGTGAACTACTGGGTGTTTCTTTGGCCCAGGGAAGTGTCACCCTAGAGGCAATGGTGAGTCTCATCTTGTATAATGAGAGAAATATTCATGTCCACATCCTCAGGGCTCCCTATGCAGGAGAGAACATCAGAGTTTGACGGTTTGTGGAGATGTCTCAGATGGAAGAATGGTGCTCAGGTATAGAATGTGTAACACCAAGGGTGAATCCTAATGTAAACAATGCACTTTGGATGATTATGATGTGTCTTGTAGGTTCATCAGTTGTAACAAATGTACCACTCTGGTGGAGGATGTTGATAATGGAGGAGGCTGTATCTGCATGGGGGCAGAGGGTATATGTGAGTCAAACTCTCTGTACTTTCTGTTCAATTTTGCTAAAATTAAACCTAAAACTGCTCTAAAAAAATTGTCTATAAAAAAAAATTGCTGTGCTTTTGAAATTCCCAGTGTCTAGACCACCCCCCAGATCAATTGAATCAGGACATTCAGGCTTGCAATCGAGACATCAATAAATTTTTAATACAATCCATGTAATCCCAATGTACTGTCAAGGCTGAGAACTACTGCCCTAGAAAGTGATAATCTCACTTCAGTGGATCTCAGACCTGGATGTCAATTAGAATCACTTGGCACTTAAAAAATATCAATATATAGATATCCAGGCCTCACTCCCTGAAATTGATTCATTTGGTCTAGGATGAGGCCTGGGTACCAGTATTTTTTTAAAAAGCCCTTCAGCGGATTCTAATATGCAGCCCAGGTTGATCTGTAGCAAGAAGGGCAACTGCCTGGAACATATGCTTTAAACGCTCCAGTCCTGTCCCCATGGCAGACATCACGAATCATTCCCAATGAGCCCAGACATGGCCTTAGGATCCTTCTATACTCAGCTTATCAGGCAATCGCTAATAACTGATCAGAGCTGCCAACGGAATCCCCTTTGGCAGCTCTGCTCGATAGATCTACTCCCTCTCCAAACCACAGATGGCTTTGTTGGCTCTGCCTCCCCCAATTCTGCCTCTATCTCCTCCAATTCTGCCTCTCTCTCCATCCCTTGGAAAGTCTGACATTTTCATAGAAGAGGTCTCCAGAGCTGTGACTCCACGACAGCTTTTCAGGCTTTAGAACAATGTTGTACCTTCATGCTGTGCCTATAGTCTTCAAATCTCAAGGACTTTTCTGCAAACATTAACTCATTTGTTTGAAAAGGTCTGGTGCTGTGAAGACTAATGAGATAACATTTACAAAACACTCTGTGTTCCCAAGATGAAAGACAGCATGCTATTCATGTAAAAGACGTATTCAGAGACCACTGAAAACTCTCACAGGAATTAGCAGCCTTTTGTGCTTTGCTGTGAATATCATTTAAGGTCAGGAGAGAGGCCACACCACTGCTCTTTGGAGAAGGCCTAGTGATGTGGGAGACGTAGCAGTAAGAACAGCTTCCTAGAACCCCAGCCTTTGTCGCTTTCTAGTTTTGTTACCTTAAGCAAGTTTCTTAATGTGTCTTCCCTCATACGTCCAGTGGGAGTGATAATGTCTGGCTCAGATAAAGTAAGCGAGAATGCTGGCGTGGACCCTCACGTCAGCTCTTCCAAGGAGCTGGGAGCTGCCTCCGGCTGGTGTTAAAGGGCCACATATGCAGTACATTTGCACATCACAAAGAGGAAAGGTACAGGACAGCGTTGATTAAGAATCCAGAAAGGAACCTGAGAAAGGAACCTAACATGAGAATTAGGAGAACTTATGTCTTTTAGAATTTTCCCATGTAGATCTATAATTAAGAACAAGATCTGTGCTGAGTCCAGCTTTGCCCTAGAGGTCATGTTGACCTTTTTAGTAAAAACAAAACCTCTTAACGGGTGTATACTAAGTAACTACTCCACAGAAAGCTAAATAATGGGGATGAAGAGAAAGCTTTCATTTCCCCAGTGCATGAGAAGAAATTCCTGCCTTAAAAAGCAGATAATATGTGAGATGTAAAAATAAATAAGTAAATAAATCTGAAAGTAGGTAAAATATAAATTTAAAAAAAAAGCAGATAACATTATCAATTCTAAGATGCACATTTTTGTTACATATACCTGAAATTGGAGCACATGTTACAAGTGAAGGCATGTCATAGTCTAACAGCATTTCTTTCCTTTCTTAATGGTTCATTGAATAAATGGGGCATCTTGAAATCAATGGCATCTTTTTCTTTTTTTTTTTAAAGGAACGTTTATTTATTTATTTATTGGCTGCGTTGGGTCTTTGTTGCTGCGCACGGACTTTCTCTAGTTGCAGCGAGCAGGGGCTACTCTTCGTTGCAGTGTACGGACTTCTCCTTGCGGTGGCTTCTCTTGTTGTGGAGCGTCGGTTCTAGGCGCACAGGCTTCAGTAGTTGTGGCACGCAGGCTCAGTAGCTGTGACTCACAGACTCTAGAGCGCAGGCTCAGTAGTGATGCATGGGCTTTGTTGCTCCACGGCATGTGGGACTTTCCCAGGCCAGGGCTCGAACCCGTGTCCCCTGCCTTGGCAGGCGGATTCTTAACCACTGCACCACCAGGGAAGTCCTCAATGGCATCTTGGATTCAGTGAAATATGACAATAACAATCCCTCCGGGTTGTTAGAGGCTTAAGTGGGGTATCATTGGAAAAGCACCTGTATTTATTATTAACTGTTGCATAGCAGATTACCCCTAAACTTAGCAGCTTAAAGCCATAAACATTTTCTTTCCCTCACGGGGCCAGGAATCCAGGAGCAGGTTAGCTCAGGTTCTAGCTAAGGATGGCTCAAGAGGCTGTAGTTACAGTGTCATCGGGGTCTGCTGTCATCCGAGGCTTGACTGGGGGGAGGAGAATCCACTTTCGAGGTCACTCATGTGACTCTCAGTAGGAAGCTTCAGTCCCTGGCAATGCGGCCCTTTCCACGGAGCTGCTTGCCACAAGGCAGCTGGTTCCTCCTAGAATGAGTCATGAGAGAGAGAGAAAGAGAGAGAGAGAGAGCGTGCCCAGGATGGAGGATGGAAGCTGCAGGCTTTTATACCTAATCTCGGAAGTTACATGCCATCTCTTCTGATGTATTCTATTGATCACACAGGCCAACCCTGGTATAAGATAGGAGGGGACAACATAGGTGGCAGGGATCATTGGAGCCATCTTGGAGACTGGCTACCACAACACCCAACACATGGAGTGATGAAAAGAAAGTAGGAAAAAAATGTTAGATGTTCCCCCTTCTATAGCGCTTTCCTTTTTACCTCATGAATTTTGCTAGAAGAGATTGAGTCTGCACTTATGTTTGTACCACCATCAAACTCATAGTTTCAGTTTATTCAGCGGTATTGCTGGAGTGGCAAATGGAATGAAGGTGAAAGGATGTTGCAAAGGACAATTTGTGTTTGACTATTTGGTGTGGCTGGAAATGAGAATCTTTCTTTCTGGCTTCTGTGAGCAAAATGGAGAATCTTAGGATTTCAGTAATCTCTCTTGAAAGAAATGCATCCAAACTCTAGAGGCTAGTCACTCAAGAGAACTTGGCCACCCTAGTTCTTCTGGCCTTTGTAGAGCAGTGGTTTGGCACCAGATGGGAGCTCTACATACAGCAAGAGCTCACAGGATCTCAGACCTAGGCTCTTCTGGCTGGGCACAAGGGGACCGGTTAAGCAAATCATCATCATTCAGCATAGCGGAAAGAATAAACAGGTGCGTTATAAAATTCTGGAGCCGTCGAATCCAGATTTTCACAGAATTATTGGAAATAGAAGCCTGCTTATGATAAGATGAATTTATGGCATCCCTGGATAGAACCCCGCATATCCTGAGTGTATGATTCTCAAAGTGTGGTCCTCACCCAGCATCATTAGCATCACTTGGGAACTGGTGTTTGAAATGCAAATTCTCAGTCCTCACTCCAGAAGTAGTAAATCAGCCCACATGGGAGTGGAGCCCAGTGAACCACCTGTGTTTTAATGAACACTCTAGGTGATTCTGATGCTTATTCAAGCTTGAGAACCACTGCCCTGAAAAGCTTGAGGGCCATTGCCCACTGTAAAACACTCTTCCTTGGTATAAGACATAATCTTTCTCCAATACCCAACCCCGACCCCCAAACACACACAAAGGCAAAAATAAATTTTACTATTTGGAGATGCACTTGGGTGATAAAGCTGTAAAGAAAAGTGAAAAAATGATTACTCTAAAGTCAGGATGATGGTTATTTTCAGGGAAGAGGGAAGGAGATGTGGGCTGTGCAGGAAGGGGCACACAGAGGACTTCTGGGATGGCTTCTGGGATGGGGCTGTTACCCATTTGAAGGAGTGTGGGAGCACCCATGCATGGGTTTCAGGAAGACACAGTGGAAATATGGTGGCTAGGGATTTGACACGCTCACACCTCTGTTCCCAGCACAGAATAGCTATGCAGCTCTCTTCATAAAATTAGAGTCTCAAACAAAGGAAACTTATTATACGTATATTTGACAAAATATGGGGTATTTTCTAACACCAACAGTTTTCCAATTCTTTAGACACTAATCAGGTGTCAAACAATTAAATTCAATTCTGATACTAAGTCCCTGGAGTTAGTGTCAGATTCTACAGATTTAAGGGTTCAATTCCCCAAGACTGCCCCTACTTGAGATACCAGTTGCAAATCCTGGCCACTCATACTTCTGACCAAATGGCTATAAGTTGCAGGTTCTCACCATCCCCTTCTTAGGCATGATAATTTGCTAGAATGACTCACAGAACTCGGGGAAAGAATTTACTTAATGTTTGCTAGTTTACTCTTAAGATATAACTCAGGAACAGCCAGATGGGAGAAGTGCTTAGGGCAAGGTCCAGGGGATGGGCACAGCTTCCACTCTGTCTCTGGCTGGACCACCCTTCCAGTACCTTGATGTGCTCACCAACCGAGATGCTCATCAAATCTTGTTGTTCAAGAGTTTTTATAAAGCTTAATGTCCAGCCTTCCTCCTACTTCCTGGAGGTCAGTGGGTGGGGCTAAATCTTCTAACCTTTGAATTTCTTCATCTTTCTGGTGACCAGCTCTATCCCGACGCTCTCTAGGGGCCTCACCCTAAGTCACTGCATCAGCACAAGCTCAGGTGTGACCAAAAGGGGTTCATTATGAATAACAAAAACATTCCTATCACTCAGGAAATTCCAAGCGTTTTAGGAGCCCAGAAATCAGGGACAAAGACCCAATATATTTCTTATTATACCACACAGAGGAAAAAATCTGAAAGGGGAAATATGTTAAATGTAATAGAGACTCGACTGGCATGACAATCAGTTCAAGGGACTCTGGGCCTCCCCCAAGGCTGTCTATACATTTTGTTCTCTTCCTTTCTTCCATCTCCTATCTCTGCATCACCTGGTGCGTTGACCTCATTTATTACAGATGACAGTGTGTGGGCAGAAATGCATAGTGTCAAATAATCCCTCAATTAAATGATTTATCATCCCAGCTTAGTGATCCCAGAGGAAAGACTCATCTCTCCTAGTGTCCATAAATAAAATCCCAGGGAAGGGCCATATTGCCTTGCTTGGGTTAAAAGACCAACTTGCTGTGGCCCTGGAGTTAGGGTATTTTGACTGTCTGGTGTGGAAGGAAAATAGAAATGGAGTCAATATTGCCAAGAGAACTCTCTAACATGGAGCCAGGAAGCCATTGAAAAATTATGACTCGTGCATGTCTCAACCTGTATGGAATTTGACCTTTTGACAATGCACTGTCCTACTCCAGATACTTATCAGACACTTACTCTAAAATAACTCATGATGGCCTATCTACTTATCGAACCCCTACCCTAAAATTAGTTGTGATTCCTTAAGGACAAATATGTCCTGACTTGCATCAGAGTTGATCACAATCCTCTCTCGGCAACTTTAACCACCTTGTGGTTTTTGCCTTTATAAGCCCTTGACTTTTTCTCTTCCCTAGAACATTCTTTCAGTTTTATTTGAATCTGTGCCTTCTGAATTATAATTCTTAAGACCTCAGATGAGGCTGGTTGTTCTTTTCAGCCTTGATACTGGGCGTGGGTCATGTGTTTACACAAGGGGTGGTTGGGACTACCCAAACCCACCAGAATCCCATGGAATGCTAGAGGGTAGTTCCCCAAGCAGAGAGAAGAGGAATTCCAGGTGGCTAAGACCATCATACATGTTTGCTAGAAGTTTTGATGGAAACCCCACATGGTGGTACTATGTGCCTGGGATAGAGAGAGACATATAGAAAGTAGACAGCAGGGTGAGGCTTCTCCAAAGGTCAGCTGCAGTTGGAACTCATTGGTCCCTGGAAAAAGACATGTGTGTTCAGTGGAAGGATGCAGAAAACTAGAACAGAGGCTGAGGGGTCTGCCTTGACCATCTGCCTTGACTCATTTCCATCTCTCATCCAGCCTCTAGGAAAATCCTTGACCATCCCAGCCTGGGAGTATTCTCCAGAGGCAGAGATGCAGAGCTGTGTGGCAGAAAGAGCACTGGACTAGAAGTCAGGACCTTGAGTCCCAGGTTTGCCCCTGACTTGAGCAAGTTCACTCCCTTCTCAATAAACACGGTGTTAGACCAGACCATAGTTAAGCAGAATATGGTAAAAAGCAAGGACAGGGCTGGGGCTGGGGAGAAACAGAAGGAAAAAACACCTTCAAGGAGTTGGATACACTTACTATCACAAAGTTATTGTATTATAAATCTATAACTTCACTGAAAAGTAAAAACGATAGAATGGAAATATATTTTGTGTTATTTTATCTTAACCCTGTAAAAGGAGAATAATCTTCTCTTGTATCTCTTCATTTCTTTAGTGAGAAAAGTACAAGCTACTTTCCCTTATGGACCAGGATGGAAAATAGCTTTGTGGACTCCCGGGGGGAGTTTTCCTTTAAGAGGATACATATCATTTAAGCCACACCAGACACGTAAGTAAAGGGTGAGTAGCCTAGACTGCCTAGGGAAAGGCAATATAAAGAGACCCTTTAGGGGTTTCCCTGGTGGCGCAGTGGTTGAGAGTCCGCCTGCCGATGCGGGGGACACGGGTTCGTGCCCCGGTCCGGGAGGATCCCACATGCCGCGGAGCGGCTGGGCCCGTGAGCCATGGCCGCTGAGCCTGCGCGTCCGGAGCCTGTGCTCCGCAACGGGAGAGGCCACAACAGTGAGAGGCTCGCGTACCGCAAAAAAAAAAAAAAAAAAAAGAGACCCTTTATGTTTGGGAAGTTGGGGGGCACCTTGCCCCTTGGCCATCACTAGAGAGAAAGGATGGGAGGGAGTTCTGTGAACAGTGGAGTCCTTTCTGATTCAGAGCTTCAGAAACCAGCTCTGGGTATACAGAAACTAAAAGAGCTTAGCTGAAAGGGCAGCCACGTTGGGGGCCCTGGCAAAGCGGAGTGCTGAGGGAGGGCACTGTCCTCCGTGAAGAGCCCCTGTGGCTCCTTCAGGGACTGGCATCCTGAGGGCTCCTCACAGAAAGCATTTTAAGGTGAACCAACTGGTCTTCAACAGTGACACCATGTGGTCGAGAGAAGTAAAGACAGCATTGGACCAATGGCCTTGCCCCTGGGGTTGAGGATGCCTGGCGAACCTGTGTCCAAACTTGAACGACTGGAGAGAGTGTGCACTTCAAAAGGGAGACACTGACGCTCTTGTTCTAGGCCAGGTGGGGCTACAGCGATTTTTTTCAGTATTGATACTTTGAGTTGTTGGAGCAATTCATACTGGTTACATACATTCTAAAACAAAGTTTATAAATAGACTTTACTTACATTTCTGAAAATCTATAACCATGTCAGTTTGACTTTTGCAGGTTTTGCTGGAGCCCTGAGCATCGCACTCCACGCCACTGAACACAAGCTTTGTTTCGTTTCCTCTTTCACTGCAAGGTGTGCCAACTTGTTTTCTGAAAAGGGCGAAGAGGGAAGAGTGGAAGGACCCAGTATTTGACTTTCAAACGGGACCCCTCTGGGGTCATTACATTTTCCTCTAAGGTAACTTTAGTGCAAGTGTCTACATTTTTCTATGGAACTGTTTAACGTTTTAAGAATCTCCTGGGAAAGTTATTCATGCTACTCACTACAGGCTTCTAGTTAAGAAATGTTTCATTTGATTTCTAGCTGAACACCACAGTATCGATTTCTCAAAGCATTTATAGATTTATTAGGAATATGACTGTGTAAACTAGTCAAATGGGTATAGACCATGTGGCTTGGAATGTCATACATTCAAACAATAGGGAGCGTGTGAGCCCCACCATGTGTCAGGTGGGGCTGAGCATGGAAGTCCCACCATGTTTGGGGGCTTGGAAGGTAGATTGGTACAGAGCAAAACATAGCCTCTCCATCAAGGAGCCTGCGTGGCAGGAAGCAAGCACAGGAAGGGCAGAGAGGAGGAAGATCCGAGCCAGTGTCAGTTGCCACCGCTGATATTGAGAGGCATAGATAGACAGATGCCAACAACCAAACATAGAACTAGCTCTTGAAATCAGTCATTTGCACGGGAGGCAGTGTTGCTCTGAAGTTAGGTGTGTCAAGTGCTGGATTTGAATCTCAGTTCCACCCCTTAGCAGCTGTGTGCTCTCGGGCATGTCACTGAGTCCCAAGTGCCTCAGCTTCCTGTGAATTGGAGAGAAGACCCACCTCCAGGGAGGTTTTCATCAGAGAATACTGGCAAAGTGTAATGACGAGTAAAACTGCTCTATAAATTGAGCTTTACTGTAATAATGATAGTGAGTCAAAAATTTGTAGACCAATCCGATCTTCGATGTATTTTCGTTATGTTCAAATCAAGAGTTGATCCATTTAATCAAGAGCTGTGGTTTTAGACCAGATTAGATTCATCATATTTCTCTAACTCTTTGGATCTCAACCTTGTCTGCATATTAGACTCACCTGGGTTTTTTTAACCTACTGATGCTCAGACTTCAACCCCACAGAGTCTGATAGAGTTGATCTGGAGTGTGCCTCGGGCTTCAGGATTTTCAGTCATGAACGGATGTGCAGCCAGGGTTGGGACCTGCTGGTCTAACTGAATGTGAAGAGTGAGCAGATCTGTCCTTGGGTCACAGGCAACCAGGGAAGTTGCTGATGTCTTTCTCCTTCTATATCCACATTCTGAGCTAGGAGTTGTCTTGGAAACAAGCAGTGGGAGAGGGTGCTAAAAAACGGGCACTAAAAATTGACTGAAGTACCAAATAGTTCTATCCCCATGAGGCTTTTGTGAGTCCTTTTGGTACCAGGGCACGTTCCTCAGCCAGCAGCTCTGGGATGCGTGGAACAGCTGTAGTTAGAAAGACGGATTCCAGGGGCAGCTCTGCCATAGCCCAGCCAAGAGAGTATGGGCAAGTCAGTATGCCTGTGCCATCTTGGCTTGGTTATCTGTGTGTTTACGAGATGAAAATGTTCTTCTGCAAACCCCACAGAGCTGTTCTTAGGTCACTGAGATGATGTCGAGAAAATACTTTGTAAATCATAAAATACTATAGGAATGAAATCAAATAGCCAGTAGAGATTAGACATTGCATTTTATGAGACTGTAAAAAAATTGTAAATTATGGCTTCTGCTGTCCTGAGCTAAGTTTTCCACCACACTGTAGCAAAGTTGTGATCATTGAGACCATTTTACAAAGCAATTCTATATGCAGGATTTCACAAAAGCAATACTGCAGTGCACTCTATTTTCTATCCTAATCAGTAACTTATCATGATAAACCTTTTGCAAAACACTGTCTAGGGAGTGGGCCTGCCTGGTAAAATGACTCCTTTTTGTGCAGAAAAATAATTACTGTAATGAGTTTCTGTTATGCAATTATAAAGCACAAGGGTCCATGCAATTTTACTGAGGATGAAAAGTAACCAGTATTCAAATTAAGGGGTCTAATTTGTTATGTAAATCGAGTGGGTTTTTTGTTTTGTTTTGGTTTTGGGTTTTTAGGGGTTTTTTTAGCAGAATTATTTCCTTCCAGTTTATGGTGACTTTAGAAAACATTTCTTTTGTTAAAGAACAACATGTAACTGACTACAGTTTAAAGATCTTATTGGTTTTTTTCAGCGATTCATGAATCTGGCAGTATCCTATCTAGCAGATAGAAAAGAGCTCCAATTAGTTGTACAGTTCAAGGGGGTTTTATAGACCAATGTGAGCAGGAACAAGGAGGTTACACTGGGCAAAAGCAGATTGATTATTGCAAGGCTATTTCCTTACAGAGAGCAAAGGGAAGCCTCAGAGCAGGGCCAGGTACCTCGTGCCGAGCAGGTGAGCAGTGATTGGTTGATGTAGACCTTCCTTTTCTGGGAGAGCCCAGCATAGAAACTTAGCTAAAGTTTTGGTTTGCTGACATGGAAGCAAACTCCATCTTGGGCCCAGTCTGGTTACTTTAACACTTTCCTAAGTCTGACTGGGACTGTCTAGCGTTTGCGTGTTATTGTGTGTTCTTATGGGGTTACGTGTGTTGTGCTGAACAGCTGGATGCAGAGGTGCAGTTTGTTGTTAGGGACCATAGGGGAAACGTGCAGGCTCATCTCCATCTCACGCTGCAGGAAAAAGGTTATATGAAAAAGGCAGCTGCCCATCTAAGGAAAGGTCAAAGGTATATTGAGAGGCAGGCTAGAGCACAGACTCCTTCTAGAATCACATTACCTTGTTTGAATCCCGTTTTAATTCTTACCTGCTGTGTGACTTTGGGCAAGTAATTTAACCTCTCTGTGCCTCAGTTTCCTCTTCCATCAAATAGAGATAATAAAAGTACCTAAAACTCATTTAATTTTTATGAGAATTAAATGAGTTAATATTGATAAAATGCTTAAAACAGCTGGAACATTGTAAGCATCCTATAAGTGCTAAATAAAATATACTTTTTAACCCACTATCATATCATCTGTAATTTACTTTAAGATGCATCAGTATAGGCAGACTCTATGAGTTAACTTAACTTTAACTGACAGCTTAGTGGTGAGAAATGAACAATGAAATATCCAATTTGAGAGTCCACACTCCAAGGGAGGTTAGAGCAGAGCTTCATTATGTAAATCAGTACCAGGAGGTAAGCTGTTTGATTTAGTGTTAAGAAGAAAAAAATAGCAAATGATGACAACAGCAAACAAGCAACTTATTGAATAATGTGCTTTGTACAATGTCATTTACTTAATACATTCATTCATTCAAAAAATATTTATTAAGAATCAACTATGTGCCAAGCACAGGGAAAGGTACTGGATATATAACATTTGTCTAAGACGGATGGGAAGCCTGCACAGTGGGCTCTAAGATGAGACCTGAAGGATGGGATGGTGCCCATGAGCCAGGACAGGTGAGGACAGAGTTCCAGGCAGTAGGAACAGCAAGGACAGGACCTGGGGGCAGGACACACTCTGCAGTTTGGGGCAACTGGAAGGCAGTTTGGGTGGTTGGATAGTGGAAGGCAAGAGGATGGCCAGCAAGGGATGCTCCTCTGGGCACGTTTCACTTGACCTTTCCAAGGCACTGGACCTACTGAACCTTGAAATTGTCTCCTCTTGATTTCCATGTTGCGTCTACTCCTTGGTTTTCTCCCAGCTTAGGTGGATTGAATAGTGTCCCCCCTACCACCCCAAATTCATGTTTACCTAGAACCTCAGAATGTGACCTTATTTGGAAATAGGGTCTTTGCAGATGTAATTAGTTAAGATGGTTAGTTAGATGGATTAGGATAGGCCCTAGTCCAATGATTAGTATTCTTATAAGAAGTCCGTGTGAAGACACACAGAGAGATGAAGGCCATGTGATGACAGAAGCAGAGATTAGAGTGATGCAGCTCAAACCAAGGATTGCCAACGATTGGCAGCAACCACCAAAGCTGGGAGATCAGCATGGAACAGATTCTGCCTCAGAAACTCGTACTAGTCTCTTAGGATGCTTTGAATTTCTGTGATGTCTGTTGTATCTTCTCCTTTTTCATTTCTAATTTTATTGATCTGAGTCCTCTCTCTCTTTTTCTTGATGAGTCTGGCTAATGGTTTATCAATTTTGTCTGTCTTCTCAAAGAACCATCTTTTAATTGTATTGATCTTTGCTACTGTTTTCTTTGTTTCTATTTCATTTATTTCTGCTCTGATCTTTATGATTTCTTTCCTTCTGCTAACTTTGGGTTTTGTTTGTTCTTCCTTCTCTAGTTCCTTTAGGTGTAAGATTAGATCATTTATTTGAGATTTTTCTTGCTTCTTGAGGTAGGCTTGTATAGCTATTAACTTCCCTCTTAGAACGTGTTTGCTGCATCCCATAGGTTTTGGATCATCGTGTTTTCATTGTCATTTGTCTCTAGGTATTTTTGATTTCCTCTTTGATTTCTTCAGTGATCTCTTGGTTATTTAGTAATGTATTGTTTAGCCTCCATGTATTTCTGTTTTTTACGTTTTTTCCCCTGTAATTAATTTCTAATCTCATAGTGTTGTGGTCAGAAAAGATGCTTGATATGATTTCAATTTTCTTAAATTTACTGAGGCTTGATTTGTGACCCAAGATGTGATCTATCCTGGAGAATGTTCCATGCACACTTGAGAAGGTAGTGTAATCTGCTGTTTTTGGATGGAATGTCCTATAAATATCAGTTAAATCTATCTGGTCTATTGTGTCATTTAAAGCTTCTGTTTCCTTATTTATTTTCATTTTGGATGATCTGTCCATTGGTGTAAGTGAGGTGTTGAAGTCCCCCACTATTATTGTGTTACTGTCGATTTCCTCTTTTAGAGCTGTTAGCAGTTGCCTTATGTATTGAGGTGCTCCTGTGTTGGGTGCATATATATTTATAATTGTTATATCTTCTTTCTGGATTGATCCCTTGATCATTATGTAGTGTCCTTCCTTGTCTCTTGTAGCATTCTTTTTTTAAAGTCTATTTTATCTGATATGAGTATTGCTACTCCAGCTTTCTTTTGTTTTCCATTTGCATGGAATATATTTTTCCATCCCCGTGGAATATCTTTTTCCATCCCCTCACTTTCAGTCTGAATGTGTCCCTAGGTCTGAAGTGGGTCTGTTGCAGACAGCATATATATGGGTCTTCTTTTTGTATCCATTCAGCAAGCCTGTGTCTTTTGGTTGGAGCATTTAATCCCTTCACATTTAAGGTAATTATCGACATGTATGTTCCTATTACCATTTCTTAATTATTTTGGGTTTGTTTTTGTAAGTCCTTTTCTTCTCTTGTGTTTCCCACTTAGAGAAGTTCCTTTAGCATTTGTTGTAGAGCTGGTTTGGTGGTGCTGAATTCTCTTAGCTTTTGCCTGTCTGTAAAGCTTTTGATTTCTCCATCGAATCTGAATGAGATCCTTGCTGGGTAGAGTAATCTTGGTTGTAGGTTCTTTCCTTTCCTCACTTTAAGTATATCATGCCACTCCCTTCTGGCTTGCAGAGTTTCTGCTGAGAAATCAGCTGTTAACCTTATGGGAGTTCCCTTGTATGTTATTTGTCATTTTTCCCTTGCTGCTTTCAATAATTTTTCTTTGTCTTTACTTTTTGCCAATTTGATTACTATGTGTCTCGGCGTGTTTCTCCTTAGGTTTATCCTGTATGGGACTCTCTGTGCTTCCTGGACTTGGGTGGCTATTTCCTTTCCCATGTTAGGGAAGCTTTCGACTATAATCTCTTCAAATATTTTCTCGGGTCCTTTCTCTCTCTCTTCTCCTTCTGGGACCCCTATAATGCGAATGTTGTTGTGCTTAATGTTGTCCCAGAGGTCTCTTAGGCTGTCTTCATTTCTTTCCATTCTTTTTTCTTTATTCTGTTTTGCAGCTATGAATTCCACCATTCTGTCTTTCAGGTCACTTATCCGTTCTTCTGCCTCAGTTATTCTGTTATTGATTCCTTCCAGTGTAGTTTCATTTCAGTTATTGTATTGTTTATCTCTGTTTGTTTGTTCTTTAATTCTTCTAAGTCTTTGTTAAATATTTCTTGCATCTTCTCGATCTTTGCCTCCATTCTTTTTCCGAGGTCCTGGATCATCTTCACTATCATTATTCTGAATTCTTTTCCTGGAAAGTTGCCTATCTCCACTTCATTTAGTTGTTTTTCTGGGGTTTTATCTTGTTCCTTCATCTGGTACATAGCCCTCTGCCTTTCCATCTTGTCTATCTTTCTGTGAATGTGGTTTTTGTTCCACAGGCTGCAGGATTGTAGTTCTTCTTGCTTCTGCTGTCTGCCCTCTGGTGGATGAGGCTATCTAAGAGGCTTGTGCAAGTCTCCTGATGGGAGGGACTGGTGGTGGGTAGAGCTGACTGTTGCTCTGGTGGGCAGAGCTCAGTAAAACTTTAATCCACTTGACTGCTGATGGGTGGAGCTGGGTTCCCTCCCTGTTGGTTGTTTGGCCTGAGGCAACCCAACACTGGAGCCCACCTGGGCTCTTTGGTGGGGCTAATGAGAGACTCTGGGAGGGCTCATGCCAAGGAGTACATCCCAGAACTTCTACTGCCAGTGCCCTTGTCCCATCGGTGAGCCATGGCCACCTCACCCCTCTGCAGGCGACCCTCCAACACTAGCAGGTAGGTCTGGTTCAGTCTTCCCTGGGGTCACTGCTCCTTCCCCTGGGTCCCAATGCGCACACTACTTTGTGTGTGCCCTCCAAGAGTGGAGTCTCTGTTTCCCCCAGTTCTGTTGAAGTCCTGCAACCAAATCCCAGTAGCCTTCAACGTCTGATTCTCTAGCAATTCTTCCTCCCGTTGCCACAACCCCAGGTTGGGAAGCCTGACGTGGGGCTCAGAACCTTCACTCCAGTGGGTGGACTTCTGTGGTATAAGTGTTCTGCAGTCTGTGAGTCACCCACCCAGCAGTTACGGGATTTGATTTTACTGTGATTGCGCCCCTCCTACCATTTCATTGCAGCTTCTCCTTTGTCTTTGGATGTGGGGTATCTTTTTTGGTGAGTTCCAGTGTCTTCCTGTTGATGATTGTCCTGCAGTTAGTTCTGATTCTGGTGTTCTCGCAAGAGGGAGTGAGAGCACGTCCTTCCACCTCGCCATCTTGGTTCCAATTCTCCCAATGACATCAGCAAGATGAGTAGTCTGAAGTAATGTCGCCCATCTTTGAACAGTCAAATTAGTTCTGCACGAACCCAGCTGCTGACGTGGAGCACAGAGAAAACTCTTAAATTGAAGTATAGTTGTTTTAAAATATTGAGTTAGTTTCAGGTGTATCATAGATGACTCAAACATATAAAAATTTACTCATCATAAGATAAATGCAAATTAAAACTATACAGAGATATTATTTCTCACCTGCCAGATTGACAATAATTCAAAAATTTGACAATGCACTCTGCCAGCAAGGCTGTGGGGAAACAAGCACTGTCAGACAATGCGAGTGATAATGCAAAATGGTAAAACCCCTGGTGAAGGGAATTGGGCAATATCTAACAATAATAATTATGTATTTACCCCAAAAAACCCCTTCTAGGAAACTATCTTGATATTAAACCTCGACAAATATGAAAGAATGCATGTACAATGTTCTTCATTACAATATTGTCTGTAATAGTAAGATACTGAAAACAATCCAAACAGCCACTAATAAATCAAACTGTGGTACAGCTACATGATGGAGCCTTATGCAGTCATAACAAAAAAATTTGAAAGATTTCTAGAAACTGATATGGAGTGATTTCCAGGATGTATTGTTAAGCGAAAAGAAAATGAGGTGCATATGGTATATTACCATGTAAAAACTAAGGGAACATAAGAATATGTATATATATTTGCTTGTTTTTTCAAAAAGAAAGAAAGAAAGGAACACAGGAAGGATAAAACAGAGACTAAGGAAAATATCTGTTTATGAAGCTGGAGAGGTCAGCGTGGAGGAAGGATGAGAGTAACACTTCTTTGAGTATACTTTTTTATATTGCTCTGACTTTGGAACCAAGTAAAAGTTGTTCATTAAAAAAATGTAATAAAAAGATTTTAAAAAGCAAACCCTAAAATTGACTATAAAAAGAAGCAAATGAATCTCTGTACCAAATTATTATCAAGATTATTTTTTTGCAGTCCCTTTTGACCCCAGAACATGTCTCACTAAGGATTTACAGCGGACTGTGTTCAAAGTTACTTGAATTACTCTGCTCTGTACTAAACACAGTACCCCAATTACACATCCTTGAGGGCCTTATATTCTAAAGAAAAGAAGGATTGCAAAATATTTAAACTCTACTTCATAGATTTATGTTTGGTAGTAATATCAGAATTGTAATTCTAAAGTTGTTTTTTATATATTGTAGAATAAAGCAAAAAAGTAAGTATGCTAATGCTGTTAGGAACTAAGATTTTCAGTGCAGTCACGTAGAATGTTTTTGGTCTTAGAAGATGCCTGTGGAAGTTTTTCCAATGAAGCTTCATGATGTCCGCAACTTTCTTTTAAATGATTGAGAGAGAGAAAAAAAAAAAAGAAGTACAGTGATAAACATAAAGCAAAGGGAGCAAACCATAAGCAACTGTGAATCTAGTTGAAGGATGAACAGTGACCTTTGTATAAATCTAATTTTTTCAGTTTTTCTAAGTTCAAAATATTTCAAGATAAAAATGTTTAGGATAAGTAATATATCTTATTTGGAATTTTATAAAACACATTTTGCTATTTAACTCTAATCAGAAACACATTAGTTATATCAGTAAAAATAAGCTAGATTTTGCTTCAGTGAGAAGCAGCATCAAAGTATCAAGGGCTTAGAAAATCAAAAGTTTATTTCTTGCTCATGCTCTCTAACCATTACAGTTAACACAGAGGGTCTGTGCAAAAGGAGAATGCGAGTTACTGGGGCTCTCTCACAAATAACGAAATGAACACACACAACTCATTAATCACGTGACCCACCCCACCCCTAAGGGGAGTCAGAGATGGGAGGTAGGGGAATATCTGATGAGTAGTATAAGGGACTCGTAACTCGTTCATTATGTTTTATGCCAAAGTAAACACTGACAGACGTGGGACTTAGTCATTAAGAGCACAGATTCTGCAGCGAGATTATCAATCACAGTTCAATCGCTTGCCAGCTAATCTTGGGCAAATTATTTAATCTCTTTTTTGCCTCAGTTTCTTCCAGTATAAAAATTAGGTCTAATAAGAGTAACTGCTTCGGGGAAAGATTAGGTGATTTAATACAGTAAAAGCATTTGAAATAATGACTGGCATACTACCATCATCAACAGCATTCTTATTTTACGGTATGAAATTCAGCATAATGCATTAAAGAAAATTTGTGATGCCCCTCCCGCAAATCAAACAGGAGAAAGATGTGCAATGAAAAGTAAATTTCTCTCACATCTGAGCCTGATCAACCAGTTTTTCTCCCCAGATACAATTGTTACCAGCCGTGGCATTTATGAATTTATTGCCTTTTAGACCCAAATCCCCCCTTCATTTCTCTGCTTGTGATAATCACACATCTTTCATTTTCCGGCTGACATGATGTTAAAGTTGGCCAGTAGGGGACGCTGAAAGGACTCTGGAGGAAAAATGGGCTTCTCTTCCTGGATCTGGTGGGGTTTGCGTTCTTCTTACTCCTGTGGTGCTGCGCTGGTGTGTGGGAGACCCAACGATGGATCTCACCCCAGCAAGTTCCGTGGGTGCCCCCGCCGGTTCCCCAGGGTCAGCTCAGCGACAAGCCTGTGAAGCAGCTTCCTGGCAGCTTTCCAGTGAGTCCAGTCATGGCCCAGCCAGCTTCCCACAAGTTCCACAGTTCTTCCCATGAGGCAGTTTCCCGTTGAGTTTCATCAGCACCCCCCAGCTAGTGATTTCTTTCCCAGCAGCCTCAGCCTACAGTTTCCCCAGGAGAGGAATTTTCAGCTTGTCAGCCTGCCCTGTGACTTATAGTTTGTCAACCGTGGACCAGCTCCGACCTGAGGCAACCCAGCAAAATACTACACCATCAGAGGGGCTGCCCCCTCTGTGTCCAACCTTGAGGATCTCACTCTTCCAGGTTCATTCCTTTACTGGGTACCCTTTCTCAGACCTAGTGTATTCTTTTTTATTATTATCATTATTTTTTATTGGAGTATATAGTTGATTTACAATGTTATATTAGTTTCAGGTGTACAACATAGTTGACTCCATATTTTTATAGATTATACTCCATTTAAAGTTATTATGAAATATTGGTTATATTCCCTGTGCTGTACTTTCATCCTTGTATCTTATTTATTTTATACATAGGAGTTTGTACCTCTTAATCCCTTCTCCCTATCTTGACCCCCGACACTGGTAACCACTAGTTTGTTCTCTATACCTATGAGTCTGTTTATTATTTGCTATATTCATTCATTTGTTTTATTTTTTTAGATGCCACGTGTAAGTGAAATATAAAATATCTGTCTTTCTCTGACTTACTTCCCTAGACATAATACACTCCAGTTCCATCCACATTGCTGCAAAGATCAAAATTGCATTCTTTTTTATGACAGTAATATTTCATTAATATTTTATATATATATATATACATACACATATATATATGTTTATTCATCTGTTGATGAACACTTAGGCTGCTTCCATAGCTTGGCTGTTGTATATAATACTGCTATGAACACTGGGGTACATACATCTTTTCAAATTAGTGTTTTCATTTTCTTTGGATATATACCCAGGAATGGAATTCCTGGATCAAATGGTAGCTCTGTTTTTAATTTTTTGAGGAACTTCTATACTATTCTCCATAGTAGCTGTACCACTTTACATTCCCACCAACAGTGAACAAGGGTTCTCTTTTCTCCACACCCTCTCCAGCATTTGTTGTTTTGTGGTCTTTGTGATGATAGCCATTACGTCAGGTGTGAGGTGATATCTCATTGTGGATTTTATTTGCATTTCTCTGATAATTAGTGATGTTGAGCATCCTTTCATGTGCCTATTGGCCATCTGTACGTCTTCTTTACAAAAATGTCTACTCAGGTCTTCTGCCCATTTTTTAATTGGGTTATTCGGTTTTTTTGAGTTGTATGAGCTGTTTATATATTTTGGATATTAACCCCTTATCAGACATAACATTTGCAAATATCTTCTCCCATTTGGTAGGTTGTCTTTTTATTTTGTTGGTAGTTTCCTTCACTCTGCAAAAGCTTTTAAATTTAATAAAGTCCCATTTGCTTATTTTTTCTTTTGTTTCCCTTGCCTGATGTGACAGATCCAGAAAAAAAAAATATTGCTGGGGTGATCCTGGCAAGCCACGCCTGATCACCAGGCAGTTTTCTGTCTGCTGCCTCCGTGCTGTGAGCACAGTTTTCAAGAGTGGACTCTTGGTTTCTCACAGCCCTAAGGTAAACTCCACTGCTTTTCAAACCAGATAAGTGTTCTCAGGGTCGGAAGCCCTAGGGTATTATTCAGAATTCTCTTATTCCCATTTAGTAAATTATGAATCATTTTCCATATTAAACCTTCACTATTCAAAGTATTGTGTAATTTCTGTCTCCTGAATGGATCCTGACAGATAAAACAGTTCCTTGTAGTAGAGACATTCTATGCCTATATAATGTGTGTGTAAAGATAGATAGACAGATAGATAGATCATACCTTTTTGTTATATAAATAGCAATATTATATACAGTGTTTGTCTAACTCAGCCATCATTGCATATAGATTTATCTCATTTTTAACAGTTGTATAGTATTCCATTATTATAGACTGCCATTATATGGCATAAATTATGCCATAATTTATTTAACCAATTTCCTATTAATAGGGAGTGAGATTATTTCCAGTCTTTTTCTTCACAAATAATATAGTAGTATTCTTACTTGATAGGTCCGTATCCCTATGTGCAAACATACCTTATCTGAAAAATCACTTCCTGGAAAAACTCTACCTTCTTAAATTCTCTCCAAACTATTTCTATGTCCACTTCTGCCACTGTATTATAGGCATTTTTCTTTAAAAAAATTCATATTTAGTAATTTTCATTAATTAGAACTAAGAAAGCATTTTGTATACATTTTAATTGTTTAAAGAACATGTAAAATCCGTGAAAAACATATTCCAAGGAAGAGTATCATCAGATGCTTTGAGACAGGCATGGGCATGCATATATACACACACAGAAACTTTATGTGTTCCCAGAGCATAAATTTCTTCTTGAGAATCCATTACATGCTTTTAAAAGTTAGTAACATTTTCCTCACACTTGTGCCAAATTGGCCGCTAAAGTAATATAAAAATGGCTGAAAATGTTTTAATATATTCTGAAATACTCCTCAATATAACTTTATTCAGCATTTCATTCTTGCAGCAGTTAACTGACTGTATCAGGTACCACTTCTTTTATTAATACGTCTGTTTTCTAGACCATTGAAACATATTTTGCTCTTCTTTCTCCTATTCTCTATCCAGTCAGTCCTCAGGTCATATTATTCTTTTTCTTTTCCTTTTTTGAAAGTGAGGCATATTGAGATATAATTTCTATATAATGAAGTTCACACTTTATAGGTATACAATTTTGATAAACGTATATGACTGTGTCAACTCCACCACAATAAAAATACTATATAAAGTATTTCCATCACCCCAGAAAGTTCTACGTGCCTCTTTATAGTCAACTCCTACCCCCACCCCAGCCCCTGGTAACCACTTTATTTTCTATCTTATTTCTATACCAATAGCTTTGTCTTTCTCAGAGTCATACAGTATGTAGTCTGGCCTCTTTCACCTAACATAATGCTTTTGAGATTCATCCATGATGTTGTAGTATCAGTACTTCACTCCATTTTTATTGCATAGTATTCATTCATGAAGGTAAAATTTAGTTATCCATTTACCAGTTGAGGCTTCCAGGTTTTCGTGATTATGAAAAAGCTGCTCTAAACATTCCTATACATGTTTTCACTTTTCTTGGGTAAATATCTCAGAGCGAGATCGTTGGGTTGTACGGTATGTGTATACTTAATTTTGTAAGACACTGCCAAACTGTTTTCCAAAGTGGCTGTACCATTTTGCATTCCCACCAGCAACAAATGAGAATTTCTGTTGCTCTGCCTTTGGCCTTCTTTAATTCTGATGGAATTACTGCAGTAGTCTCTGGAATGACCTCTTCGTTCCATGCCTTCCAAACTCTGATCCATCCTTCAAACTGAAACCAGAACAAGACTCTAAAATGCCCTCCATTCTTAAGTGGCTTTGACTTCCTCAGGATAAGATCCAGACTCTCTGGCCTGACATACAGCTCAGACTCTTCGAGCTCTGAGCTCCTTCTCACGCACCCTCCCAACAACATCCATCCATTGTGTCCCACTCGGGCAGCTGGACACAGCCGAGCTCTACTTGCTCTGAGTTGCAGAGTGGACCACTCTCTGTCCCGCCTCAGTGCTTCTGTGCAGCCTAAGGCACTTGTTTGGGCAGAGCATTTATTTTCTACTTTGTATTCCCAAGATGAAAGCACCCTCTGAGTTTTGGGTAGTGTTGGCATTTATGCAACTATCTACCAGGGAACTTCTTTTTTTCTTCAACTATGTTTTATGAACATTTTCAAAAATTCAGGAAAGTTGAAAAACTAGTGCAATGAACATCCAAATTCAGTTCAACAATTGTTAACATTTTGTTACATTTGCTTCATTTATCTACCATATATCCATCCTTCACCTCCTCCGCCCCCTTCTTCTTCTGCAAAGCTATTTCAAATTTCATATTGCTGCTAAACCACTTGCTAAATCCATCTCAGGTGTATCTATCTCCTAAAAATGAGAACAACCTGCCACATAACTACACCACTTCTACACCCAGAATAAAACAACTTCTAATATAGTCTAACATTATCTATATGGGTATTTTTCCAACTGTCCCCAAAATGTATTTCATCATGTTGTCTTCCAGACCAAGATCCAATCGAGCTTTATACACTGCATTTATCCCCCAGTGTATATTTATCTTTGACTGAGTCTCAGTTTGCTCAGCTACATGCTTCTGTTAAGCTAGATGACTCAGTTCTGTCCCTGCCCTTCCTAGGAATCTCCTGTGAAACCCCAGCTCCATTCAAAGTTCCTGGGACTTTTTGTACTTCCCAGAAGCCTATGCTTATATCTATTGGAGATTCAATATTTTGTATTCCAAAGCTCTTGAACTTTTGTGTTTCCCCTATCAGACTCTGCGCAGAGCATCTTGAGGGCAAGGACGGGTGTTCTTCGCCTCAGTAGTCTCCCCACTACGTAGTAATTGCTCAATACCTATTTAAAGAATAAATGGTGGAATATGGTTTCTCTTCACTGTGAAGAGCTGGAATGAATAAATGGACTCTAGAGGGCTGGGAGTCAGGGAGAAGAGGGTAAAGGGCAGGTACGACAAGAGTCTGAGAGGTCATTCCAAATGCAGAATATTGCTCAGGGAACTTTGGGTATGAATCGTATATGACTTCCCGTCTCTCAGGAGGCAATATGCTAGATGTTTACCGTTAGCTGGAAACAAATCTAGAATCTAGCCGCGCTATAGACATTCTGGGCCAGATAATTCTAGAGAAAGAATTATAAACACAAAAACGAAGGAGACTGCATCCCAATGGTCCATTTTTGTTTACGTAGCTATTCTACTGCTGCTTTCCTACTGTGTTTTGAAGGAAACATCCACTCCCAGTGGGTCCCTGGGTTGGACCGGGATCAGAGCTTTGTGCCCACGGTGAACGGGGGAAATCACAGTGCATCCCCTCTGAACTCCCAGGATGAACTCTCTTTCTGAATATTAGCCTTTTCTGCAGTTCAGCTTTTATCTTTGCGGCAAATCTTTTTCTTTGATAAACTTCTTTCAGTTACCTCCTTCTTCTCCACTTCCAACCACCTATGGAATCAATTCCGGGATGATATATTAATTCTGATTCCAGACTGACTCTGAGACTGTACACAAGGACTATTTTAGGTGGAGTGTTTCCTCTTGAGTCACCTTGTCCCTTGGTAGCAGGCATCCTGCGGATTTCCTCAGCTCCGCTGTTGAGAACAGGAAGCCAAGGCCAAAAGCAGCCAATAAGCACGGCAGCCCAGTGACTCTTCCCGGTTCCTGGAGGACCAGCACGAAAATCCTGATTTAGGAAGAATTCCTTGACAAGAAAATCGGGAGTTCACTGGAGACAAATGGCTTCAGGAAGGTTTTTTTTTTTTTATGAGTACACATCTTTTTTTTTTTTTTTTTTCCAGGAGGCAGGTTAAGAAAGAGTTTTCTTAGGAGAGAAATTAAGTAATTTTTAAAATTGTCCAGGGAGACTTCATTAGTTGCTCTGATTAATGGGATAACCAAAGATAAGGAAATTGCTTATGTCCCCTTTTCACAATTTTATCAAGTTTTTCAGCCAGTCATATCCTCTTCATTCACTTCTGTCACCCTTGCTGAACAGTCTTCCAAATGGTGTTTGGTCCTGCACCACCCCCCTCCAAATCTTCATAACTATCTGTGACATGAAAGCATCATTAGAGACATCTTTTGGGGCTTGACCAAGACTGGGATATACTAGTCATGCATGTTTCCCTTCCCTGACCCCGTCTCCACAGCAGACATCAGTCATTTATCTGGCCTGTATGTTTCTCCCACTGAAACCAGTGTGTCTTCAAAATAGCAATGTAGGCAGCCACTACCAAAGAATCCAAATATCTAAACTTGAAACCTATTTGCAGTGAAGAAGAGGGGGTTAACGCCTAGACGTGTGTCAGGCCAGGGTGAACATGGTGGAAGAGTTCAAAGAATATGTTTTAAATCTTGGGCTTAACTTCTAGTTCCTGGAAGTTTAAAAGTTTTCTTAGATCCATTGTTTTACATGCAAAATGGAGTTAATGCCTTCAGTTTAGAGTCATGGTGAAAATTTATTTTTTGTTTGTTTTTAATGTATGTGAAAGCTTCTAGCACCGTGCCTAGCACAAAGATACTCAAGAGATGGTCAATTTATCATGATTATTTTGAAGGGGGCCCTGATTGGGAGCTCACCTCACTGACACTGAAAATTCCTAGAAGCCACAGCACTGATAGGTGGGAACTGCTCAAGGATTCTACTCTCCATAAATTTTAACAAAGGTATTCTTTTTTTTTTGTATCTTATTTATTTATTTATGGCTATGTTGGGTCTTCGTTGCTGTGCACGGGCTTTCTCTAGTTGCAGCGAATAGGGGTTACTCTTCATTGCGGTGTGCGGGCCTCTCATTGCGGTGGCTTCTCTTGTTGCGGAGCACGGGCTCTAGGTGTGTGGGCTTCAGTAGTTCTGGCACGCGGGCTCAGTAGCTGTGTCTCATGGGCGCTAGAGCGCAGGCTCAGTAGCTGTGGCGCACGGGCTTAGTTTCTCCTCAGCATGTGGGATCTTCCCGGACCAGAGCTCGAACCCGTGTCCCCTGCACTGGCAGGCGGATTCTTAACCACTGTGCCACCAAGGAAGTCCCATTAACAAAAGGTATTCCTAATCACTCCTCTCCAAAGTACAAAATATTGGCAATAAAAACTTATGAAGTCTCAACTAAACCCTCTTAGAACCTTGCAAATAAGTCGGTCAAACACTGTTCTTTCTGGGTTTCTTGGTAGCCAGTTACCCTCTTCAGGATTATTCTTTCTCCCCCTTCCTTTTTACCTTATTTCATTGCCTGTTAGAATCTCTGTGACTGATGTCTCAAGGTGAGAAATATTTAAAGCCAAATTAAACAGTTTCAGTTTTTTTTAACATCTTTGCTTAAAAGTTGATGGGAGAGGGGTGGTTCAATATTGACTGGAGAGACTGTAAATTTCAATGCTGGATGATACTGTGATCATTTCCCACCCTCAGTTCATTCCCCCTCAGGGTTACTTCCTTTGGTTCCTTGAAGAGTTTTGCAGCTGGCTCTCCAAATGCAGTCATTCTCTCCCAAACTACCATTGTTATAATAGTTGATTTTAATATTCATTGCAAGGAACCATTCCAATATCCAGTCCTCTCAGTTGCTTTCTTCCAATCCTCCTGCTTTCCACCCTACTTAGGCCACTCACTCCCATGGTCACACCTACTAGTCTGCTAGGGATGCCATGACAAAATACCACAGAATAGGTGACTTAATCAACAGAAATGTGTTTTCTCACATCGATGGAAGCTAGAAGTCCAAGATCAAGATGTTGGCAGGTTGGTTTCTCCTGAGAATTCTCTCCTTGGCTTGCAGATGGCTGTCCTCTTGCTGTGAACTCCTATGTCTCTGTGCACAGGCACGTCTGGTATCTCTCTGTGTGTTCAAATTTCTTCTTCTTACAAGAACATCAGTCAGACTGGATTAGGGCCCACTCTACCAGCCTTGTTCTAACTAAGGCCCTCTTGCCAAATATAGTCACATTCTGAGGTTATGTGGCATCAACATAGGAATTTCAAGGGAGCAAAATTCAGCCCAAAATATACCTCTAGACTGTCTCCACCAAGTACTGAAACATCTTAATCTCTAATTCCAGCATCCCTTCTTCCCAATCACTGCCTTCTATCTTTCCAGATCTCTTTTGTTTCCATTTTTTAATTGAAGTGTAGTTGATTTACAATGTTGTGTTAATTTGTGCTGTATAGCAAAGTGATTCAGTTTTTTATATATATATGTATATATATATTCTTTTTTTATATTCTTTTCCATTATGGTTTATCACAGGATGCTGAATATCGTTCTCTGTGCTATACAGTAGGACCTTGTAGCCTAACCATTCCATATGCAATAGCTTACATCTGCATCTTTCCAGCTCTTTATCTCTCTGCTACTCAAAACCAGTAATTCTTCAACCATACTGGGACACACACTCTACAAATCCAACCCCTTTTTTACTGTCCCTCATATTCTTTTGCCCTTACTTCCCTCCTTCTTCCTTCCACAGTCCATCACTATAATCACTCTCTTATATATATTCTTGATTCCTTTGTCCCCTTCCCTCTCTTTATGATACTTGCCTGGCAAACTTCCAATCCTGGTTGATTCCAGCTTTCTTACTACTCTCTGCCCACACCTCTTCAGTTGAACTGCACTGGGAAAAGCACTTGACCATGCTGCCTAGTCTCACTATAAATTCATGACCTCAAGAGGACCCTCAGTGCCTGCCAGCATCTGCCACATCTCTCTAGACCTTTCACCATCCTGCTTTCCTAGGCAACTGTTTCACACCTTCTCCTCTCCCTCCAAACCTGTAACATCCTCTCTCCGTCTTCATTCTCAGCTGATAAACCTGCTTCTGGTTTTACTGAGAAAGCAGAAGCAATCAGAAGTTCCCACACCTCCAATTCCTTATGCTCTGTCTTCCTTCTGTTCCTAAGACAGAGCTGCCCAGGCTGCTAGCTCAGGCCAGCTCCTCCATCTGTGCACACACTCCCACTGCTTCCCATTTACTCAAGAACACAGCTCTAGCAATTCTCCCCAGTTTCTCTCTTCCACTCCCCTCCCCTCCCCAACCCTCAACAAGAATATTCCCATCAATATAGGAATGTGCTATAATTTTTTCCTTTAAACTTTTTCCCTGGACTCCCACTTTCCCTCCAGCTAAACTCTCCAAAAGTGTTACCTCTTCTCTCTGTTTCCAATTCCTCTTTTCTCATTCTCTCATGAACACATTCCAGTTGGACTCATGTCTGTCCCACCACTAAAGGTCCTCCTATCAAGCTCATTGATGACCTCCACATGACTAAGTCCAATAGCCATTTCTCAGTCCTCCCACATTACTCGCTCTATAGGCAGCCTTAACTCTAATTGATCACTTCTTTCTCAACTAGGAACTCGACTTCCAGGATAAGCTCTTCGTTCTTCTAACTCACTGGCCACTTCTCAGTCTCCTTTGCTGACTCTCCCTCTTGTCCCCAAACTCAATTCACTGGACTTCCCAGGACCTAGTCCTTGGGTCTCTTTCCTAACTACACTCATTCGTGCATAGTGTTTCATGTCTTTAAATACCATGTATACACTGACAACTCTCACATACTCCATCCCAGACCTCTTCCCTGAACTTCATATTTGTGTATCCAACAGCCTAACTGGCAACTCCTCTTGGATTACTAATAAGTGTCTCAGAACTTGGTATGTCTGAAACTGACCACCTCATCTTCCCCTTCCAACCCTGCTCAACCTGCTGTTTTGCTCATTTCAGTAAATGACAACTTCATTCTTCCCGTTGCCCAGGCCCCAAACCACGTGGCCATCTTTGACTCCTCTCTTTCTCTTCCATTCAAGCTGTCACCACATACTGTTGGCTCTATCTTCAAACTATAGACAGAATCCAGCCTTTTCTCACCATCTCTGCTACTACTGTCATGGTCTGAGCCACTATCTCCCATGGGAAGCCTGGATTGGTGAAATGGCTTCATCTCCTTTCTTTCACCCATACCCGTCACAGCCTAATCACAACACTGCAGCCAGAGTGAGCCTTTTAACGTGTCAAGTCATTTTTCTACTCAAAACTAATCTCAGATATTACTGCTCTTCCCCTCCCTCTCTTGGCTGCAGTGACAGTAGTCTCCTCCCTGGGGTTCATTCTACCTCAGTGCTTTTGCACACTTGCTATTTTCTCTGCCTACAGTGCTTTGCCCCAAGTTCCCTACAGGACTCACACCCTCTGCTTCCTTCAGCTCTTTGCTCATGTCACCTTCTCAGCAAGATCTTCCCTGACCACCCCATCAGAAATGACATCCCCAGCCCCATTCTCTGGCACTCTTGCTTGTCCTTCCTTGACTTATTTTAGCCACACTTACCACTACCTGATAAGTTATATGTGTTACTTAGACATATTTTTTATTGTTAGTCTCCATTATGGTGGAATGTAAGCTGCACGAGGGCAAGGATTTTGGACTTTCTTGTTCACTGATCTCTCTCCCCAACCCTTAGAACAGTGCCTGACACATAGCGGGTACTCAATAAATATTCAACTAAAGACGTTGTTGCTCTCCCCATCATCCCCAAAGCTCTAGCAAATGTGATTTTAGGTTGCTTCTATGTCCCTGGGGGGTGGGGGTACGGAATCTAGTGACCAGACTTTGTTGATGCACTTTGCTAAAAACACTAGAGGAAGAAAAAAAAATCACATCCATTAGGGGGTGCCACGAAACCTCTTTGGAACCCACCATAGTTTGACTACTAGTTTCTAGTTTGTTTTATTTGAATCCCAGTGTGGCTCCAGGTAGCTCCATTTTTTAAAAAATATAATACAATTTAAAAGTATTCATGTAAAAATAAATTTTTATTCTCTTGAATTAAAAGCAGTTATGTTATGGAGTGTTAATACTTTCTGGAGGATAATACAAATTAAATATAAATACTTCTGGGGCTTCCCTGGTGGCTCAGTGGTTGAGAATCTGCCTGCCAATGCAGGGGACACGGGTTCGAGCCCTGGTCTGGGAAGATCCCACATGCCGCGGAGCAACTAGGCCCGTGAGCCACAACTACTGAGCCTGCGCGTCTGGAGCCTGTGCTCCGCAACAAGAGAGGCCGCGACAGTGAGAGGCCCGCGCACCGCAATGAAGAGTGGCCCCCGCTTGCCGCAATTAGAGAAAGCCCTCGCACAGAAACGAAGACCCAACACAGTCTAAATAAATAAACAAATAAATTTATTAAAAAAAATACTTCTAGGGTTAAGATTTTCAGGGTTCATGATACAAAATTCTTTGGGTATTGAGAGGAATAAATACACAGACTTTACTTCTGATCTCTGTACCATTTTGACCATCATGTTCCTATAACTGCTTTTTTATTATTAATGACGGCTCCCATTTACTGCCTGCTCCTTCTCTATCACCTGATACTGTGTTTTGCACACATAATCCTGTTAACCCACACATTATCTTTGTGGGGAAGGTACTGTTTTTTAATCCCCATTTCACAACTTAGGAAGTTGAGACTTGAGAAAGTTAAGTTAAGCAGGGTTCTGAGGTTACCAGCAGAAAGTGACAATGAGGTCAGGCAACCCTTGAATCCTTTTGTTTTGTTTTGTTTCATTTTTGGCTGTGGCACGCAGCTTGTGGGATCTTAGTTCCCAACCAGGGACTGAACCCGGGCCCTCGGCAGTGAAATCACAGAGTCCTAACCACTGGAACGCTGGGGAATTCCCAACCCTTGAATTCTTTTTTTTTAAATTAATTTTTATTGGAGTATAGTTGCTTTCCAACCCTTGAATTCTTTACACCACTGTCTACATTATCTTTAACATATTAGTGCCAAGATTCCTTCCCATAATCTTCTCCTTATGTCATCAGAACTACAGGGATCTGTAGCTCTTTAAATTTAGGGCAATAACTTGGAAGGGAGTAGAGAATGGACTTGAGGACACGGGGAGGGGGAAGGGTAAGCTGGGACGAAGTGAGAGAGTGGCATGGACTTATATACACTACCAAACGTAAAATAGATAGCTAGTGGGAAGCAGCCGCATAGCACAGGGAGATCAGCTCGGTGCTTTGTGACCGCCTAGCGGGGTGGGATAGGGAGGGTGGGAGAGAGGGAGACGCAAGAGGGAAGAGATATGGGGATATATGTATACGTATAGCTGATTCACTTTGTTATAAAGCAGAAACTAACACACCATTGTAAAGCAATTATACTCCAATAAAGATGTTTAAAAAATAATAATAATTTGGAACGGAGGATTCCTAAATTCACTTCAAACTTATTACTCATAAAGTCTTAATCAAATTACCCAAATTCTTTTACCTCTTTTTCCTAGGCAGTAAGAGATATGAATTTATTCCTGTTATTATTTTATTGCGAGGTAGAGATAATAGATGTGAACTCTTTAGAGGAAAGCAGTACCCGTCTTATAACAATAAACTCACCAACTGTGATGTCTTGTTTTCCTAACTCACCAGTCTTTCCCTTTCTTTGTCCGTTTTATGCCCCCTGCAGTTTAAACAGTGCTTGGTGAGTAGTGAGCACACAATAAAGAACACTGAATAAAAGACAGATACATAAAGTCAGAATATTTGAGCAAAACGCACATCCGGTGCCAATATAAGATCCCTTGGTAGTTTTCTCTTTAACCCCCCTGTCCACTGTGGGGTGAAATTTGCCAGACTCCATTCCAACCGCCCCCCTCCAACTTCCTTCTGCAAACATGCCCAGGATTCAGTCTTGAGTGCTCTAATCCAGAGGAAAATGACTTATTTTAAAAAGCAGTAAAAACACCACATTCCTTTGGCACAGGATGAAGACCAGCTCAGCTTTTCAGCCGTTGATCTTTGTCTATTGTTCTCCAAACAGTAAACCACTATTTCCACACCGACAGATTGCAGGCTGCAGTTCTGTCCGAGTCCTGGGCTCCTCATGAATATGAACTGAAGGGCTCTGACCCAGAAAGTGGTAGGTAATCTCGGGGAGGGGGCGGGGGGAGACAGGTAAGGAAGAAAAACAGGCTTGATGTAATTCTACACTCTTGAAATCTCCTGCAGGTTCTGAGCAGGGTAACATGGGGTCTTGGAAATGTGGAAGCTGCCTGAGTAGTCTGCTGATTCCTCTTGCACTCTGGAGTATAATTGTAAACATATTATTGTATTTCCCCAATGGGCAAGCTTCCTATGCCTCCAGCAATAAACTCACCAACTACGTCTGGTATTTTGAAGGAATCTGTTTCTCAGGTATTATGGTAAGTGTGACTTTGGAGACTTGGGATTGCAGACGGGGGAGTTTTTACTAAGCATGAACTTGTTCCTAGTGAAAATGATGAATCATGGAAAAATCATTCTTCTAATCCTTGGTTTGGGTTTGGAAGATGGAGGGGGGTGAAAAGGCAGGTAGTCCATGAGGACTTGGAGGGTAGCTTTGTTTTCAGTCAGCTGCTTATTTATGTAGCTCCAGCAATGCAGGAAATTAGTCCTAATGAAAGTTGGTGGGACACTGGCCTATAGAAATATTATATCCTCATGAAAGCTGTGTGTCCACTAACGCTATTTAATCTCCAGTGGCATTGCTCTTTCCTAGAAAGGATTTTCTGTCTGTACTCAGGATTTCTCTAGCTTGGAGTGGTATTAAGACAGTGGGAAAAGCAGAGATTTGAAGATTCAGACAAACTTGAGTTCCAGTCTAAGCTCTGTCATTTGTGTCATGAGACTTTAAAGCAAGTTACTCAATGTCTTTGGGTGGGTGTTGATGAAAACTAAATCAAAGTAGCCACAGTAAGAATCCATGGATGTTTTTCTGATGACTTTGTGCTCTTTAAAAACAAACTGATAGTAAATCATGTTGGCAACTCAGAGGAAAAGAAGTTTTTCCTGATCATATCATTTCTAAAAAAAAAAAAATACACTGTGCACGGTAAGCTTTCTATACCAACAAGAATGCAAAAAAAAAAAAAAAAGAAAATCCATTATAATCTATCTCTACATCTTTGTGGGTGTTTAATTATTATAACATTTGAATAAATATGTTGGAAAGCAGTTTCATTTATTTGTCATTTTGCACGTTAAATTAATAAACTTTGAAATATGAATACACAGTGCTGCTGAAGGTGCTATGTGCTAGGTACATAATGACTGTTGGTGGTGGTACTATAAATAAATGCAAGCCTTTGGGAGACATTTTTCATGTGATATATTAAGATCCATGAAAATGCTTATGTCTTTTGACTTGGTAATCCTAAACCTGAGCATACATTCTGAGGAAATAATCCAGAATAAGGAAAGAAATTTATACATAGATGTTTGTGGCAGCATTATTTATAATAGCAAAAAACTAGAAGCATCCTAGCATAGGCATGGCAAAATAGATTATGGTCCATTCACTTTATAAAGGATGAAAATTGTAGTTATGAACATGTAGCAACATGGAAAACACATGTTATTTTATATTAAGTGAAAAAAGATATAACAAAATTGTGAATACATTATGATTGAAATTATGTAAAATATACACATGTCGGAGTACGTACTTAAAAACATGTGAGAGTAGTGGTATTTTGGGTAATTTTCCTCCATTATTCTTGAGCCCTCTGTATTACAGCTATATTTTACAACAAAAAGGGAGAGAAGTTTCTCTTTAAACACGGGCTATGCCTGTGTTTCTCCTTTGGCACAGGACTCTAGGATCTAGGTCTAATTATTTCTAACAATATTGTAATGAGGCTGGTTACTGCACCTGGTTTATTGTGGCTTATCTTGTCATTGTTTCTCTCAATATATAATCGTAATAAGTGGAAGATTTGCAAGACATTACTAAAGATAAACCAGAATCTCTTTAAAATTGTGTTAATTAATGGTGTTGAAAGGAGGAGAATGTAGGACTGTTTGCTTATATTCCATGTAAAATTTAAAACTGTAAAAAGAACCTATTCTCTAGTTGTCACTGTCTAGGAATTCTTGAAAAATATTCTTTCAAGATCAAATCCTTTTTGGAGAAAGGAGAGGAATATAGATAAATAATTAAATGGATAGATAAATAAATGATGGCTGAAGGAATTTGGAAACTGGAAATATTCACTACAAGGAGTAAAATAACAATGAACTCAACTACAAGATTCAGTACTGAACAGCAGAAGGAAAGGATAGGCGGAGAATTTGCCAGAAGCAATTCACAGTCCATACCTGCCCAAACCAAGGACTATAATCTTGGGTTGACCAAAAAGAGAGTTCGGGTTTTTCTGTACCTGAACGAAGTTTTTGGCCAACCCAATAGTAAAGAAATCCATGTTCTTTCCGGAACTTGAGCCCTTTCTCTAAGATACCAAGAAAGGGAAGTAGAATACACTGAATTCTCCCAGTTTGTTGGCTTCATACAGACAAAACCCACTGGAAAATCTGAATCTAAGATGATCTGAATACTCGGGGACATTGAATTTACTTTACTTTGGATTAAGAGATTTAGTTTCAGAGTAACCATACCTTTCACCTGGATTCCCAGAGGGCAGTAAAAAGAAAGAGGCTGGCAAATGGCAAAGTCTGGTGAATGCTTTTCCTTTGTCCTCCACAACTGAGTCAGTGAGAAGTGTACGCTTGCTGCAGAGGGTGGTATTCTCATGTCCATACCATTTGCCCCTCCTTAATCATTAGCTCTTGATAACTGATAACTATGATAACAGCTAACATTTATCAATCACGTTATGAATCAAGCACACTATTCAAAATTTTACGTACAATAGCTCATAACAACCCAAAGAGATGAGTTCTCAGCACCATTTTGTAGGAAAGGACTCTGGAGTGCATACAGTTATTAAGTGGCAGAACCGGGATTTGAACCCAGAGCTACCTGATCCCAGAGTCTATGCTCTGAAGCACTGTGCTCTGATTCTGAGCATGAATGCAAACTAGTATTCCATTTCTGATATCTTTTCTCTTCCCTACTATAGATGCTTATAGTAGCAGCAATTCTTCTTGTACTGGAGAATGATAACAACTATAAATGTTGCCAGAGTGAAAACTGCAGCAAAAAATACATGGTAAGAACAATAGTGTTTTGAGGATGGTTGAGTGTGCTCTGGCTTTCTTTCCTCTCACTTGGGGACGTGAAAATATTGACACTATTGTACCCTCTCCATCATCCTTTCAGTTCAGAGCCCAAGAGTTTCCTCCAAATATTATCTATTTTGTCTACCGTTTTCCTCCACTTTTGTTCTACTGATATTCTTCTAGCAATTCAATATTTAAAGATACGTGAAATTAGAAAATAAGATTACCTTTTCCTAACTGGGTTTCTGTGAGTCTATTTTTTCCCTTATCAACTTTATTGAAGACTAATTTACATATAATAGATGCCATCCATTAAAAGTATAAAATTCCATGAGTTTTGACAGTTAACTCTACCCATGAAACTAGCATCATAGTCAAGATATGGAACATTTTCATCACCCCCAAGAGATAATCGTTGATCTCTTTTTGTCATTATAGATTAGTTTGTATTTTATATAAATAGAATCATATAGTATTGGTCTTCTGTATCTGGCTTCTTTCACACAGCATTAGATTTATCTCAGAGTTGGGTATATATGATGTACATTTTTAAAGCTAGAACTTTAAAGATAATTAAAATAGAGTGAAGAGAGAACAATACAACCACATTTTCTAAGCCTATGCTCAACACATAGGCACTGGGTTCCTGTATTTCCACCATCATCCACCTCCCCCTCCTCCTGTCATCATCATTTATTCATATTTGCATAGCACTTCATAGTTTGTTCACATTTACCCAATGAATTATATCATTGCTACTCCTGCTTTATAGATGAGTCACCTGTGACTCAAAGAGAATATGATTCATTAACTAGGAGGAGCTTTGCCAGAGGTCTGGGAGGCATTCTTTGCGGCAGTGGTTCCACGTGTTGTCTGCACATTGCAATGATCTTGGAGCTTGGCCTTAGAATCCCACCCCCAGAGACTCTGACTTAGTTGGTCCGAGGTGCAATTGCATTTAAATATGTGGCCAAGATGGTATGGCTTACTTTAGTTGACTGTTGCTTTTGGAAGATTAAATTCGTTGTTTAATTCACCATTGTGCCCCTAGTGGGGAAGAATTAGAAGACCAAAATACTCTCCCTCTGTGTGTGTGTGTGTGTGTGTGTGTGTGTGTGTGTGTGTGAGAGAGAGTCTACTTTCTTAACCAATTGAATCAAACATCTCCCAGTAACTGTTGGTATTATACTACAGAAAAGCTTTCAAAATGGTCTAGGTGAAGCAATGTATTCAGGTAAATTTTAACCTATGTACTCAGGGAATTTCTAGAAAAGAAATGTTTGTACCCTTAAGTATCTAATAAAAATCCATGTGTTCAATTTGCCTTAACTCATGATTAGCATCTCCAGCACAAATGGATGCTAGAAATAACGTAGAGTCTGGACACTGTCATAGTCAACATTGGATGAGATGACTGGCATCTCAGTGGAAAGAGCAGGAGGAAGGGAGAGAGGATTCCCTGGATTTTCTGCTTGGTTCTTTCAAAGTATGCTCTAGGATAGGGGTCCTAACTGATATGCCCCCAGATGCCAAATACCTGATGGCAGTGAAATATGTAGACATTAGAGCAAATTTTCTATTTAAGGAAGAGAGGGAGCTGCTACTCAGGTCCAGCCAATTGCTACCACTACAATATTGGGCAATAATTCTCAATTTTCAATAGGAAGTAGAAATATGGAGTTTTAAGTAAAACTTCACAACTATAAAATGTTGGCAATTAATTCTCATTTAAACTAAATAAAACACATCTTGCAGGCCAAATTTGAGTCTGCACCAGTTTGTAACTTCTGAAGCTCTGGAATGGAAATTTAGGTCATCTAAGATTCATTTTGCAGAGGAGAAAAAGAGTTTCCTCAACCCTCTTTGGGTCCCTGGTTGGGTCTGAAAATTAATCTGATGACAGGTTAACATGAGAAAAGCAAACAAATTTTATTGAATTTTTACATATACATGTGTGATTTCACAAGAGAATGAAGACCCTGAAGATGTGACTAGAGCAGGAAGCATCTAAACTTTTTAGATAAAGAAATAATAACTTTGTGAAGAATTAACAAGACAGAGAGATTTGGGTTAGGGATAGAAAAAGGTGAAGAAGTAACTAGGAAAATAAGGTTTAGTTAAACAACATTTATTTATACAGAGTTTTTGGCCCCAAATTTTAGTCTCTGGTAATAAGAATGTCTTCCTTCCTCCAGGTGCAGGGAGGGTATCTTTCACCTGGGCGTTTTATGACCTGTTTCAGGGAAGAAGGGTGAGAAGGTCGGGGAGGTTAGAGTGAACTTCCTGCTTCTGCCATTTCCACAAACTCCTTCGGCTTAAGAGATTAATATGCCAAGATGCCATGTTTTGGAGCAGCACGACCTGAACCCCATTCCTCTGTGGTGTCGCATCTTCTGCCAACATTCTGTGGGCACTGGAAAACAAATACTGGCCAAATAAGGGCACTTGAAATAATAGATAATATTTTGATTATGCTTTTCACTTTTCAAATAATTTTTATATGCATTGTATCCTTTAATTTTTGAAACAGCCCTATTATGTAGGCGCTGTAACCATCTACATCATCTACGTTTTACGGACAATGACACTGTGACTCAGAGAGATTCTTATTCCCACTTTGAGGCTTACTTCGATTGTGCAATTGTATCCACTCATTAGATTGTAATTTATACATGTATACATACATATATATATATTATGCTATGGTTGTAAATTCACCAAATGGAGAAATTCTTCACTGATCTTTCCAGCAAACTGCTTAAGGCCATTTGGTAAATAAGGAGCTCAATCTTTTGAAAACGTCCTTCTTCCTTTTTCAAAGATGACATTAGCGAATAGGTAAATATTTTTTACAAAGTATAACTAACAGAAATCTACTGTAAAAAAAAAACTATTTATCTCATCCCATGACAAGGCAAAACTCTATTAATAATCAATATGAGAAACATAACTTGAAAGAGCTTTCCATCATATGTAAAGTTGCCAATGAGATTACTAGTATCAAATAGGAAAAAAGCATAATTGTTCTTTCCTTCTTTGTGTTTTTAAAATACTTTTTTTCTGATTTTCCATAATGATCATGTATTGATGTTACATTTATAAAATAACTCCAAGCAAAGAAATATAATTTGATATAAACTTTGTTCCAAAACTTGCAGGTTTTTTGTTCTTTTTCTGGTCTCAGCTTTTGAATTTATCAACTGGCCACTGCATGTTTCTGTTTGGCCATCCTACTCTCACTCGAAATCGACATTTTTTAAACTAAATTAAATTTTCTCCCAAGCAATACTGCTTTTCTTGGCATCCCTGTTTCTGTCTCCTTTTCACTCAAGTCCCAAACTCTGGAATTTTTTACAGCCCATCTCCAGCTACTCATTTCCTCCTCAATGTCTTTTTGTCCAGTGCGTGTCTTTGTTGCCACAACTTGACGTTTTCTCCACATGGAATTCTTATCTGGGGGCTCTCTCACTTCTGGCTGGTGTGCCACCACTGCCGGAGTAATTTTCCAAAATCATTTATTTGTTCATGTCACTTTCTTGCTCAAAAATTAATTCCATGGCTTGTTAGAAAAAGAGCTATTCCAGGTCTAAGGCAACATAAATTCAAACTGATCTTGGGACATCTTGTGCCAGGAAGCAAGGAAGTGTTCAAAGAATGATAGGGGTATATTGAAGGGTACAGGAATTGACTTGAAGGGGTGTTCCCACTGGTCATATATGAACCATTTGAGCATGGAAAGGAATAATAACAATTATGAGTTATAACATAATGAATTAGAAAATCCATGTGTCCACAATATTACAGAAAGAGAGGGGCAGAGGAGAGAAACGGGAAATAGAAGGTCTTCTGTACAGAAAAATGATAACTTACAAATGCAGGAGAAATGAAAAATTAGAAAAGCAGTACATTACAACCGCTTATTGTGATAATCGGTGATCAGTGAACATGAGGGTCATCAGTAGATGCTAAATCCACCTGTTGACATGTCTTTAGGGAACAAGATATGACACAGTTTCAAAGTATTACCTCACAAATGCCTTCCTAATAGCAAAGTAGAAAATGGACATTTATAGATCTGAAGGACACCACTTTAACCAAGAGATCAAATTTAGCATCATCAGTAGCAGTGAGAGGCCCATAATGTACCCACGCCAATCACATGTTCTTGCCAAAGTGTTTAATCCAAGTCCAATTGTGAGGAAACAATCAGAAAAGCCCTGAATGTGGGACTTTCTACAAGACCACTGGCTGGGATTCTTTAAAAACAATTTAATATCCTGAAAGAAAAAAGGCAGCAAGACTAGTGTAGATTAAAGGAAACCAAAGAGATGTAACCTTGTGCCTAAACCTTCATTGGATCCTGTACAAAAAAAGAAAAACAATTGCAGAATAATAGAATATCTTTATTCTTGGGACGTAAGTGCTGGTGCGTTTAGGGGTGAGATATCCCAATGTCTGCAACCTACTTTCAAATGGTTAAGCGACAAAAGTGTAAATAAATATATGTGTTTGTCGATGTACATATACATACTGAGAGAGAGGGAGAGAGAGCACGCAAAAATGGTAAAATCGTCACAAAAGTTGAGTCTAAGAAAGAGGTACTATACTTTCAACTTTTTTGTAGATTTGAAAAAAAATTTTAATCAAAGGCTGTGGGAGAAAAATCCACTTACTCTGAAGGATGAAGTCCAGTCTCCTTGATCCGGCATCCAAGGCCACCTTCTGCCTGGATCTCCCAAGTTACACTCACGTTATAAGTGATATAAGGGCTGGATTGTGTCTTATCAGCCCTGCTTCCTCAGTTTTAGCACCATGCCAAGCTTCTCCCCTCTACTCATCTGTAGGAATCCCTTTTAGATCAGATCAATCGACTTAGTCTCACAACTTAGCTTGTATGGATCTATCAGTGAACATTGCTCATTCTTTCTACTCAAATGAAAATACCCACCTCCCCTTCAATCCCATGCTCACTTGAGTATAAACATGACCATCTAGGCTAACGCATGATATTTCCCCACATATTCCTGTGTGCGAACATATTCAAATATCATCTTCATAAGAGAAAAACAAGGATCATAGCTTTTGATTCTTAGAGAACCCACCCTACCTAGAAAATAACGTCTTCAATAAAGAAGTATAGATTGATTGATCACATCCTTTCATTGCATTTATGTATGAGTTGATCATTATTTCGATATCAAAGCTCCAGAAAAAAAGGGGAGAAATTTAGTAAATTAACTAATTTTCTCTATGGAATGCCAAAGAAAAAAATCATTTAAAAACCTATTTTTAAGATCAAGTGGGTTTGGATTAAATGTTTCCCTTTTTTCTGTGGACATTTGTTATTACACAGGCTGCAGTAGGCTTGGATGACTAGGGGAAGTTACCTATCTGATCCCTTATTCACAATATCCCCTTGTCTCATTCTATGGCACTAACCTCCTTCTATGTTTAATTTAGACACTGCTGTCGATGATCTTTTCTGCCCTTGGAATTGCTTTCTCTGGATACTGCCTGGTCATATCTGCTTTGGGCCTTCTTCAGGGCCCTTACTGCCGCACCCTTGATGGCTGGGAGTACGCCTTTGAAGGCACTGCAGGACGGTAAGGAATAATTCCCTGATTTGGGAGGAGGTCTGAAAGTCAGAAACACCTGGCTGCATACCCATACTCATTTTCCATGATCACTTAGCGGTTCTGTGTCTACCTTAGTCCAAAATGTTCCTAATAGTCTGCTAATGTCCAGACCAATTTGTTCCTACACTGAACTCTGTTTAGATCTTTTTTCCTCCAGTCTTTTAATGTCACATGCATTCACTATTTTAAGGCTGTCGTGGACATTTCTGGATGAAAGGCGTGTTTCTGCCGTACTGCAGAACAGGGCTTCGTCGTTATTGGGGTCTGGTAATTGCTGGAGCTTGGGGCTTGGGTGGCTCTGGGAAGTCAATCTTGTTTTGTGGCCAGGCTGGACATGGAGTCTGTTACAGATGTGAAAGGGCTTGGCTGGGAGAGAATCACAGTGCCGTTGGATGGTGCTATCCGGAGCTATACTATTAGGGGCCACACGGAGGTAGAACCAGGCAAGGTGGGCAGCCAAGTGAGATCCAGGGACATGAGTAGGTGCAGGAGTTTGTGGAAGGAGCCAAGAGCTTATGGGGCATGTACTGAACAAGAGTCCTAGGGGTAGCCTTGCTCCGAAGGCTGGTAGTTCAGTCAAGCGTTGAGGGACCCAGTCCTGGATCACAGAATGCCTCACACTGGCATTGTGCTGGCTCATGGCCCTACCAGCTCGGGAGGGAGCAGGGCCCAGACAGAGATACAAGAAGATCTACTCAATCTCTCCCTGTCTTGTACTGCACAGACAATTCCAATGGAATAAAATGAGGGAGTGTCGGTACCATTCCCTGGGGAAGTTACACTTTCTTCTCAAATCCCCATGGCTGGCTCTATTGTTCAAAGCCCACATCCATTTGGAGCTTTACCTGCTCACCTCAGCCTGCACAGCACAACTGCTTCTGTGCCCATAGCTGCCTTTATTCTAAAGTGTCCACGAGGTACCCCATGCTGTGAGCAGAGCTCTCCCTCAGGTCAGGAGAACCTAGAAAATTACTTCAGGTCTTTCTGAACACTTGGAGGAGACACTCCTTTGGGATTGAAAGGGCTCAGGAAAGGGGACCCTAATGTAGAAAGTCCCACTGGGTACAAAGAGTCATTCTTTATGCCACCAGCCCCTGAACTTTTCCCCACCCCCAAAACAAGTAAGCCTCCAATTTCAATGCAGGAATCTCAGGCTGCCCACATGTCTCTTCATTCCTCCTTTAAAGTCGCCCTAGATATTTGTATTCACCTGATTCCAGCTCTATAAAAGTGTTTAGAGGTGAAAAATTGGAGGCCATGTAGGGAAGCTAAGTTTCTGGGCCCCTAAAGAAGTTTCCAAGGCTTGGTGAATGCAAAGTGGAACAGCTGTTAATGTTGAACAAATCAGCTGAAAATTGCCCAAATCACCTCTTCATATGTACATTTATTCAACAAATATTTATTAAGCGCCCACTATGTCCCTGCCTTGGATTAGGTGCTAGCCAATCAAAGATAAATTACACAGGTTCACTTCCCTCTAGAAACTCACACAGATTTGACAGAACATTCTGCTGAGATGGAAGCCTTAGAATGAACATCGCCCTTAGAGCACAGAGCTTCAGTGCTTGTAGATCTGGGTTGAAGTCTCCCGTCTCCTACTTACAAACTGTATGGCCTTAGACAAATATCTGGATATCTCTGAGCCTCTGTACACTGGAGATAATAATCATTCCTACCTCACAGAACTGAAAATTAAACAGAAGTAAAGCACAGCTTAGATTTAATAAATTCTCGACATGCCAGATTTTATTATTAAAATCATTACTTTGCATAACCTTCTATACCACATGATGGTCTTCCATCTGCCAAGTTGACAGCAAGTTCAGCCATTAAGTTCAGCCACTGGCATGGTGACCAGCAAGGATCCTGCATCAGTTTCATTTAAGGAGCATTTGTTGATCTTTGCAATGCCCCAGGCACTGCCTTAGGCCTTAGACATGGCCATTTAGAGATGCATAAGTCACAACAGAGTTCTCACAGTACACTGTGTAGTGAGGAACTAGATATACAGATACAGCTATAGACAGAATTATAACATAACGAAGTACATGTTTTGTTAGAACGGTGTATAGAAATTGTGGAGAGAATGAGTATCAGGGCAAATTTCTCTATTCCTTCCAGACCCTGATAGTGCATTTATGACTCATTCCGTTGATACAAGAAGAATAAATAGGACCGTATCCTAGGAGAAAAAGAGAAATCCTGCAAGGCATCTTGCTTTAAAGTGTTGGATGATCTGTGCAGAGTATATACTGGGAACAGTCTAGAGTAAGGATCTTGAAGGGATTAGCTTCCCTGGTGTCAGAGACTGAGTTAGGAGTAAGAGGGTGTAGGAAGTGGGTCTAAGGAAATGATAACAGGAAATTACATCTGTATTGTGCTTTATAGGTTCCAAAGCATTTTTACATACATCTCATCAAATATTCACAATAACCCTAGGGTTAGATATTTTATACCCATTGTCCAGATCAAAGAGGTAAAATCCCTGGCCCCAGATCCTACAGATGCAGGAGTTCTGACTCCATATTCAGTGCTGTTTACCCCTTGAGACCTAAGGTCCATTAACAATACCAAGAAATTCTCAGAGTGCCTCTGAATGTCCCAGAGCATAGAGAATAAGAAATAAAGAAAGGGAGGAAAGAGAGAGTTAAGGACAACTTGGCTGGCACCAAGGTTGCTTGAATTGCTGTTTTGAAAAAAGACATCTTGCTATCAACAAGATATTTACAAACAGCTCTGCCCTGTAACTGGGCTTGATGGTTTTTGTGGGGGGGATATATTTTTTTTTTTTGAGGAGACCAGTTTTTAATTTCGATTTAGTTCAACAAAGAGAGTGTCACTCTTGGAGAAATGCTAATGGCCATAGCTGACCCGGAAGTGGGCAAAAGACAGGATAATTCAGCATGGTTTTAAGACTATCTTAAACGTGGAGGTGGTTTAATTCTCAAAATCCTGTGCTAAGCTAGACTGATTAAACCATTCAGTCTTTTGCTTTTCCACCTCATAATCTCAATCTTTTTAAGAGCTGCAGAACACACAGTGGACCCCAGACCAGCAGCATCAACATCACCTGGGAACATAGAAACCCAAAGTCTCCACCCCATCCAGACCTTCTGAATCTGAAACTCTAGGCTGGGACCCAGCAATCTGCATTTTCACAAGCTTTCCAGATAATCTTGATGTGTGCTCAAATTTGAGAACCATTGTTCTAAAAGGCTTTGGGACAGAGTCTAAGAATAAGAGCATCATTTCTCTTTGCTCTTGTACCACCTGTGTGACTTTATATCCAGTGCTAGCTCAGCCCTGTCCCTGATGGCCTAGGCTAACTCTGGACTCCTAGGAAATGGGCAATCTCTACCTCTCTTGGTATTGACATGTGAGGCCTTTCACTGCTGTTGAACTCTTCAGTATGCATCTTGCCTCCTAAGTGAATTAGAATTGTCATAAGCAGGTACCATGTTCCTAATAAGCATAGCCCTGTGCTGTGCATACTGTGTTCAATTGTGTATCTGAATAATTTTATATATTCATTCACATTTAATAATATTGTTTTTTAATCATATATCAGTAGCTTAATTTCCCAAACATATGAAAACTTGTAGCCTTCTTCCTTGGACCAAGTCTTTAGGCGTGGCCATGCATCATGTTGACCATTTCCTTCCTCTCTCTCAGTTTCCTTACAGATTCTAGCGTATGGATTCAGTGCCTGGAACCAGCACATGTAGTGGAGTGGAACATCATCTTATTTTCTATTCTCATAGCTCTCAGTGGTCTTCAAGTGATTGTCTGCCTCATCAGAGTAGTCATTCAGTTGTCCAAGATACTGTGTGGAACCTATTCAGTCATCATCCAGGTAACAGAACCCCACTGGCACCTGTACCTCCTCCATTTTACCCCCACTGGCCAGGACTCAATGGATCTTGGTGGAAGGATTTTAGAATTCCATCATTTTCTTTCTATTCCTACTGCCCTCATGTTTACTCAACCTCTAATACCTCAATTTTTCTAATATTCCAATGTGTCTGTTGGCTTATCTAAATGGATTGAATCGATGGAATAACTATAAAATCACATTCCATGTTGTATGGTGAAAACACCACAGGTGTTTTAAATGAGCAATGTTTCTATGTAGAAATAACTCAAAGCTCCAAGAAATCTTACCATTTATTGAGAATGTCCCTGTTCATAAAATAGTCGAAGGCTCACAACATAATCCCAGTGATATAATTTCTCTTTTGAATGCTGCTACATTCAAATAATCCTTTTTTATATTGAGTCATTAGTGAGTGGTTTTGAAGAAGAGAAATATGTCTTTATCCTATTGAAACTACTTCTGCTTCATCTGCTAAAATATTAACGTTAAGTTAATTGTGGTGGAAACTGCTCAACCTATCCATCAAGTCCAGAGTAAAGAGAAATCACGAATGAGACATCTTGTATCTTGTTTAACAACATATAATGTATAATACCTTTCCTAGTAGTTTCAAATAGATATTTTCCTATTCTATCATGTTTTGCATATAAACTATAAGTTTAAGTTGCTACTTGGATTATGGATTATGAATCAAGTTTACTTACTTTGTTTTTCTTTCTTTCTTTCTTTCTTTTTTTTTTATAGCCTGGAATCATTTGAATAAGAACAAGAATGTTTTTCTTTATCAAGATATGGTCATCTACCTTGTGTCTATTGTTTGGACTTGAGGGCCATATTCAGATGATGGCTTTTTTCTCCAGTTGGTATTTATTGTCCTCACCGGAAGTGCCTTCCATTTAGAATTTTTTTCTAAAGCTATATGTGTCAGGATCTTCAGAAATGTTCAGACCCTTTGATCAAATAAATCCAATTTCTATAACCTATCCTATGAAAATAAATAAGAATACGAGATAAAACTTTATGCAACTACATATATTTGAAAATTATTTAATATTCTGGAAAATTAGAAATACCCAGAAAGTCTAACTTTAGGGGAAGGATTAAATAAAGCATGGTACGTCAGTTGTAATATTATGTAAAATGGTGATTTAAAGATTATGAGTAGTACTATGTGAAAAAGCAGATTACAAATTGATGTTTACAGTATAAGGGTAACTATCCAAAACAAACAAAACAAAACGAAATAACCAAAATACAGGATAAAAACTAAATCTAGATGGATTTACACAAAAATGTCAGCTGTGGTTGATTTGGGTCCTAGGTGACCCTTCCTACTTGTCTATATTTTCCAAGTTTTCTTTATTATGTTTTACTATTAAAATACTTTTTTTAAAAAAACATATTTTTACTATTAAAAGGTTTGCTATTTTTCCAACTTTTAAAGGAATACACTTTTTCCAAATGTTTTCCAACATTGACTATCTGTAAACATCACAGAATAACACTTCAATCAATGTTCAGTGGGGAAAGCAGTGAGATAGATAAGCCACAAAATGTTGTACACAAATTTATATAATCTAATTGAGCTCTTGGCATTATTTATTTATTTTTTAACATCTTTATTGGAGTATAATTGCTTTACAATGGTGTGTTAGTTTCTGCTCTAGAACAAAGTGAATCAGTTATACATATACATATGTTCCCATATCTCTTCCCTCTTGCAAATCCCTCCCTCCCACCCTCCCTATCCCACTCCTCTAGGTGGCCACAAACCACCAAGCTGATCTCCCTGTGCTGACATTATTTTTTTACTCCTGGTGGTGAGTATGATGAGCTACAAGAAGTAGACTTGAAATGAATGAGCAGTTGAGGACATGCTCAGTGGGTTATAGAAAGTGACCACTGACCAGTTGATACCTGTTTCATGGAGAGTTACCGCTAAATATTTATTTAAAAATTTTTTTTAAAGTAAAACATTTATGAACTTTCTACTTATACTTGGCATGACCTTCTGGAGGACAGCTGTCATGTTTTATATTTTTCCATTATCCGTAGGGCCTAGCCCAAAGCAGACATAGGAGACACTCAATGTTGGACATTCATGCCAGGCTCTTCTGTTCCTCATGGCTGCTCTGCTGAGTACCTGTCTCCATCATGGACCCATTGGGCCTTAACACTTCCACCACTTCCCCATTGCCCTCCTCCATGGACATTGTCAACATTGCTCTACCAACGCCTGCCTGGCAGTGGTAGCCAGTAGTCTGGAGAATGCCTCTCTCCTTGATGTCTGCTCAACCTATAGCCTTCTTTAAGATAGCTGCCCTGTCCACAGCCTTTGCTGAAGTGAGCATCTTGAAAGCAAGCCATGTTGGGTACCACATGACCCCCATGACCTGAAGTTAGCTGACAGAACTGGGACCGGCACCCAAGCCATGGGCAGCCTATTGTCACTCTAGTGGCCAATGATTTAGCCTAAAGTGAAACACTGTCCAAATGAGATTGGTGGTTATTCTTGCTTGAAAATTTGAATTATGAAACCAAAAATGAAGCCACGCAGACATTGCTGCCAGGAAAACAAAGGATGAGGAAGAAAGCCAGCCAGAGAGTATCTGATTACTCTATCAAGCCCACAAGCTTGTCATATGCAGCATCCTCTTTCTCCGAAATGCTCCTCAGTCCTCTTGTAAATGAACTTCTGGCAGGTCAACCCCACCAGTTTGTCACTAAGACTGTCTCCATTGTGTTTAGATTCATTATGGTACCATACATTGAGTGGACCATGAACAGATGTCAGCTGAATGACTCTACCACAGAACTGGAAACAATGTCTAACAACAGGGGCACAGTCAAATTCAGTACAGTATATCTATCAGTAAATCAAATATCAACACAGCCATCCAAATTTTATATTTAAAGAGTATATGCTGATGATGCAATTTTAAGTAAAAACTGTATATAAATCTTTGTGCGCAGTGTGAACCCAAATTTTAAAATAAGCATACAATTACATGTAGACGTGTATAAACGTTCAGATACGTAGAAAAATGACTGGAAAATACCTAAATGTTAATAATTATCACCAAATGATGAGACTATGAGTTATATTTCTTGTCTTTACATTGTTCTATATTTTCGAATTTTCCTTGCATTACTTGAAAAATTAGGAAAAAAATGTCATTTAAAAAGCAAGTATCCTCTAATACTTTCTGTAAAATCCATTTAAGGACCTTAAAATAGGAAAGAACTGGACATGAAGCTATGTGTGTGATAGCCCTTTTCCTTACCTTTTTTAGAAGATACTCTTTCCATTTTTTAAGTCTCATATTGAATATTGTCAACTAATCCTAATTAAGAATGATTTCCATTTTGTTCATTTATGCTCCTATATTTATTATCTCTCTCTTATTTTCCTTGCTTCTTTCTCATTGTACTTTTCCTGACTTCTTTTTTTTTGTTGTTAGTTTCTGCTTTATAACAAAGTGAATCAGTTATACATATACATATGTTCCCATATCTCTTCCCTCTTGCAAATCCCTCCCTCCCACCCTCCCTATCCCACCCCTCCAGGCGGTCACAAAGCACCGAGCCGATATCCCTGTGCCATGCGGCTGCTTCCCACTAGCTATCTACCTTACGTTTGTTAGTGTGTATATGTCCATGACTCTCTCTCGCCCTGTGACTTCTTAAATTGAAAGCCTAGCTTATTAATTTTTAACCTTTCTTCTTTTCTTAAAATAAGCATTTACGACTATAGTGGTTCCCTTTTACCTGCTGGAGATACGGTCCAAGGCTCCCATCGAATGCCTGAAACCACCAGTAGTACTGAACCCTATACATACTATTTTTTTCCTATACCTATAAACCTATGAAAAAGTTTAATTTACAAATTAGGCACAGTAAGAGAATAACAACCATACTTAATAATAAAATAGAACAATTATAACAATATATTGCAATAAAAGTTTGTGAATATGATCTCTTTCTCAAAATATCTTATTGTTCTGTACACACCCTTCTTCTGCTGCTGCTTATGATAACATGAGATAATAAAATGTCATGATGCAATGAGATGAATGATGAAGGGATTGTGATGTAGAGTTAGGCTACTATTGACCTTCTGACCTTATGTCAGAAGAAGGGTCATCTGCTTCCGGTTCTCATGGATTATTGGGCCATGACGATATTGATGATGATTGGATGTCAGGAGTGGACGATGTCAATGGCTGGGGACCCCAGGCAGGACAGAGCAGGGCAGCATAAGATTTCATCACATTGCTCAGAAGGCATGCAATTTAAAACTTATTTAATTGAATCTTGAATTTTCCACTTAATATTTTCCATTTAATATTTTCAGACCTCAGTTGAAATCACAGAAGGTGAAACCACAGACAAGGTGGGGACTAGTCTATGCATTTTTCTTTAAGTACTGCTTTGGCTGCATCTCACAAGTTTTGAAATGTTGTATTTAACTTGTTATCCAGTTATGAATATTTTCTACTTTTCTTTATGATTTATTTTTCAAGCTATGAATGTGCTTTAAAATTCCCAAATATATGAGTTTTTAAAAATTTTTATAGATTTCCACTTTATATGTATTTTGATCACAGAATATGTTATATATGATTCGGATACTATGAACATTTTTAAGACTTGTTTCATGGCCAATATTTATAAGTGTTCTATGTACTTACAAATTATGTTTTCTTCAAATATTGGGTGTAGGAGTCTACATGTGTCCATTACTTCAAGCTGTTAATTTTGTTGTTCATATGTTCAGTATCTTTTCTTTTTGGTTGTTTGCTTGATCTAGGGTTTCATGAGGATTAAATGATTATATTTATGTACACTAACTTATAATATCTATCTATTATATACATATGTTTACATAACATATAATATACATTTATATGTGTTTATATATTTTATATATATAAAGCAGTGTTTGGCATGGATAAGATATATAAGTGGCCTAAACATAGTGGTTTAAAATGTACTCTGCAGTCAGATTTCTCAGATTCACATCTGGGCTCTGACTGATTAGCTGGTTGACCCTGGTCAAGTTTACTTAACCTCTCTGTGCCTCAGCTTCTGAATCTGTAAAACAGGAATAATAATAGAGTTGCTGTGGAGATTAAGTGAGTTAGTACATATAAAGCTCTTAGAACCATGGTGACTTAAATCTGAATCCAAGTGCAGCTGGGGCAGATTTGAAATGGCTGGACTTGGAAATGCCACAAATACATCAGAAGGGAAAGAGGGTGGAAGAAAGTCACAGGCTCACAGGGACAGCACAGGCTCAGGAATCTGGGGAGAGAAAACAGGCAAAGGTAAGAGGTTGCTAGGCTAGAGAGAGTGAAGGAGAAACCAGCACTTCCTTTGATCACACGCTCCGAGACTGTGAACATAATCGCCATCATACTCAGGTTCCTAAAACCCCTGCCTCTGGCCAATACACTTCCATCCCACTGAAAAGCTACAAGGAATAGAGGCAATTCAAGTTTACTATTATGAAAAACACTACGTATATTCAGAAAGATTCCTGCCAGTTTGGCTTCCTGCTTTGTGAGATGAAAATGGGAATTAGGGATAAGATTCCAGTACTTGCAGAAAACCAAGGCAAGGAGTCAAGCTTGAGGGTGCGTAATGGGGCAGGTGTGGAGGATTCGCAAACATGGCCACTCAAGTAAGAGCCAATCCATGCCTGACCCAAGGAACACAAGCAATACAAATTAAATGATTTTTCTGGGTTAATATGAAAACACACACATGCATGCAAGTACGCACACGTGCACACACACACACTTCCAATTTCATTCCTGCCTAAAATCACATTAAATCTACCATAAAGTGTTTTGGTTTTTTAAAGACATAAACTAACAAATATGGGGAAATTAGGGGAGGAGACGACAGCAATAAAGTTTTGAAGCTACAAAACATATTGATGATACGTAACTGACAAAAACAACTCAAGAAACATGAAAATCCCAAGTTATCACTGGAGGAAACTGAGAAAACCTGATTTACACCTTAAATCTTCAAAAGACTCCCAAATGGATAACACCAGATTCCTCTGGAACTGGGAGTAAAGGAAGACCTCTAAAATGAGAGGGATTGGGTGCATCCCTGTATCCCCTCTCCTCTCCACGCCACCGGGAAGGGGCAGACATCTGAAAGTTTATTCTCTGGAAAAGGTAAAATAGAGGGTCTCTGAATTGGAGAGACCCAGATTCACCAAAGATAGGTCTACTACACCAGAACCAAAGAGATTTTAAGTGACTGGTATATCCTGAACGATGAATGCTAAGGCACTCCCACCTCCAAGCCCTCTTAACCCACTCAGCTCTCAGCATGCTAGCAGCCAGAATTTTACTTTCCAACTTGGAGCCTCTTTCTAAGGAGTCTGACCAGTGCAAGAGGAAAAATGTAGATTCTTACTGTGGTAGGCTGAATTATACCCCTCCCCGAAGGCCCATGTCCTAATCCTTACGCCTGTGAATATGTTACCTCGAAATGGACTTTGCAGATGTGATTAAATTAAGAATATTAAAATGGGGAGATTATCCTGGATTATGCAGATACGTCCAGTGTAGTCACAAGGGAGGCAAGAGTATCAGATTCAGAGAGAAGATGTAAGAACAGAAATGGAAATCGGAGAGAAGAGGAGCTGCTACAGTGGTGGCTTTGAGGATGGAGGGAGGGGATCAATCAAGGAATGCAGGCAGCCTGTAGAAGCTGGAAGAGTCAAGGACACGGATTCTTATCTAGAGCTCCCTGAAGGAATCCGGGACTGCTGAAATCTTGATTTTAGTCCAGCACCACTGATTTCGGACTTCTGCTCTCCAAAACTCTAAGACGGGAAATTTGTGTTTTATGTCTCTAAGTTTGTGGTTATTTGTCACAGTAGCAATAGGAAACTATTATAAATAATTTGAAATTCCTCAATGATATTTAAATTCCTCAATAAATGGCTCATGCAGCAGTGAAGTTCAGAGCCAACAAGCCCTACACACACACACACACACACACACACACACACACACATTCAATTCCAATCAGCTCCTTCTTCCATTCATTGCCATCACCAGAGAGACAGGGATCCCCAGATGCCTGATGAAAGTCTCCTACAGGGAAGTTAGAGACCAAAACAAATTTAAATAAAGACCAATTTGGAGGAAACCAACTTGGAGAAAAGAAAGCTTAAATATATATATATATATATATAATTCATTCCTCAGAAAGATAAGAGAAGATTCTGTGTTCATGAAAAAAGAAGAGAATGCTATTTAAAAAGGAACATTCAGGGCTTCCCTGGTGGCGCAGTGGTTGAGAGTCCGCCTGCCGATGCAGGGGACACGGGTTCGTGCCCCGGTCCGGGAAGATCCCACATGCCGCGGGGCGGCTGGGCCCGTGAGCCATGGCCGCGGAGCCTGCGCGTCCGGAGCCTGTGCTCCGCAACGGGAGAGGCCACAAGAGTGAGAGGCCCCCGTAACGCAAAAAAAAAAAAATAAATAAAAATAATAAAAAGGAACATTCATAGAACAAAAGGAGAACTCTTGGGAATTAAAAAGATAGCATAAACAAAAAAGTCAGTAGAAGATTTGGAAAATGAAGTCAAGGTGTCACTCAGACACTAGAGCAGAGAGAGTAAGATATATTTTTTTAATGGTGTTAAAACTGAGAAAAATAAAGAACCTGTCAGTCTGAGGAATCCAATACTAAATAACAGGAATTTCTATAACAGAGAAAATGGAGGACAGAAATCATTATAATTCAAGAAAATTTCATGAAACTGGAGAGCATGAGAATCCGGATGGAAAGGTTATACCAAATGATGTTTAAAAACCTCCAGCTGAAAGAAGGTCGTCTATGTGCTTCCAGAGAAGAAAGAACAGGTCACATATAAAGTATAGGGAATCGTATATTGGCTTTAAGCTTCCGAACAGCTATATTGGACAAAGACTATGGAGCAATGCCTTTTAAATTCTGAAGGAAATTATTTCTATGATACATGATACTTTCTCATGAGTCAGTTCTCAGAAAAATCCCCCTTCCAAGAAGCTTCTGGAAAATGCACTCCACCAATGAAAGAATTCTCCTTCCTTCAAGAAGAGGAGGAAATAGAATTCAGAAAACAGAATGTAGAACACAGGAGAGAGGTTAACGGAATCCACGGAAAGAAGGGAAGACTGTTCCAGAGCAACTCCTGTTTGCCAGGTGTAGAGCAACCAGCTCACTGGAGCAGTGTGACTTGACAGACAGAAATGCCCAAGGCAGTCTTCAGCAAGGGCCCTGCTGCCAACGTACTATCCTTTGAATGTCAGGACAGCAAGCCTGGCTGCGAAGTTTATCTGTGTTTGGTTTGGTTTAACCATGTGCTGAAGCTGTTCCTGCCCTCCTTTCTGTTCTCCACTGTGTGGATCTCCTAAGGGCACTCACTTCACTCCTGAGAGCTGGAGGGGGGCCATGGAGCCAGACTGTGACCCGGAGACTTTCAGCTTATCTTCTCCCAGGAACGTTCATCCAAGAGTGGCACAGTCGCCTCTCTGAATACAAACTGGTTTATGCTCACTATTATTTTTTCTTCAAAAATAAACAACAGGGGGGACTTGGCAGTCCAGTGGTTAAGACTTCGCCTTCCAACGCAGGGGGTGTGGGTTCAATCCCTGGTCAGGGAGCTAAGATCCCACAAGGCTTGTGGCCAAAAAACCAAAACATAAAACAGAAGCAATACTGTAACAAATTCAATAAAGATTTAAAAAATGGTCCACATCAAAAAAATATCTTAAAAAAATAAAAAATAAATAAACAACAGGGACTTCCCTGATGGTCCAGTGGTTAAGACTTCCTCTTCTAATGCAGGGGGTACAGGTTCGATCCCTGGTTGGGGAGCGAAGATCCCACATGCCTTGCGGCCACAAACCCAAAACATAAAACAAAAATAATATTGTAACAAATTCAATAAAGACTTTAAAAATGGTACACATCAAAAAAAATCTTTAAAAAATTTTAAAAAAAACCCAGCATATTTTTAAGAGATAGATACCCAGGTAAAATCTTTAAATGATACAGAATAAAACAATTTACTTTCCAGGGGATGAGCTGTGTTCACCAAGGTAGATTCTAGTGTCACCCTAGCAGTTGGTTCCTGGATCTTCAACAATCAGTCGTGGATTTCACACAAAATGTTTTATTGAAAGTCTTGGGAAATTCTAGCTCAAGAAAACCCCCAAGCACAGCAACCCAGAGACTCACATTAATATTGAGGTCTTTATCTCATTCTCCAAAATTTGTCAGCCAGCTTCTGTGTAACCCAGATCTGGTCCTGCAGTTCCCTCCGTGTGGCTTCGGATGTTTGAGCTCTGGTGGTGGTAAAGTTCATAACTTGTCACTCTAGGCACTAAGGTTAATATATCTGAGCAATGCTAAAGATGTTTAGAGAAACTTATTTTTATCTGTAGATCATCTTGGGGGCAAGCAACTTCTGGACTCCCCCTCCACCCTTTTATCTTCAACGAGACTCTGGTTCTCTACTTGTAGAACCACTGCATCTAATGTAGGGATACAGCAGAAGGCACTGAATGGAAGTTGGAGCTCTGTTAGGCTGGGAGCTGAGGTTCCTTTGTAGATGAAGAACACAGAACCCTGCTGATTGTGTACCACTGAGCTCTCTTGGCATCAGGGCATGAGGCCTCAAGGATCCTAAAGTTATTACTGACAGACCAGAAGAAAGGCCCTAGAAATAAACCTGGGAAATGAGCAAGATGTGGGATTCTCTGCCTCAGGGAACAGGGTGAGGTACACTGGCTGACCCTGCAGCCCTAGGGAATCCATCAGGTCTACCGTGGTAGGAATCTCTAGAAGTACAGATGCTGCCTGTCATCGAGGGGTCTTTCATCAGCCTCTCTGAACTGGAAAATGAGGTTCCTTTTGGTGTTCTTGGATATGACAGAGCAAGTTTCTGCTCTGCTTCTGAGCTCTGGGCTTCCTCTTCACCTACTCTAGCAGAGGCAGATAGACCCAGCCCTAAGAGTAAGGGCAGAGAGATTGACAGGAAACATTTGCAAGAATCCTAGAGGCAGTTCCTGGTGTCTTGGGTCAGCTTCTGCAATACCATAAAAAACCCTAAGGATGAGTTCTTTTGGACTGGATGTCTAAGAAGATAGCCAGGGGGAAGGACTGAGACAGACTAAAAGAGTCCAGGGGCCCAGATGAGGTTAACTGTCACTACTTATAGGTTTTTGGAGTTCAGTGATCAGAAATAGGGTTTGATCCCTTATTTTAATGAATGATGAGTAAATAATACTAAACTCATCTAGTGAAAGTATGTTTGGGGAATAAGATATGTATTCAATCTCAAAGCATCACCTTTGAAATTACTAATTAAAAAGGGGAAAGGTACCTTTCTAATGGAGAGATCTGGCAGGCAACACCTTCTTCAAGTGACCAAATTGAGTAGAGCAGACACGTCAGTCCCTCCTGCATGTCCCCTCGGTTCACCCAGTAAGGCTTCTGCAGACAGTTCCAGGCAGGCAGATGACTTTCTGCATCTCTCTACCGGAAGGTGTTCTCCAGGTGAAGGAGCACACTTGCACAGCGCACAGGGCAGGCCAGAAGTACTTGGGGGTTAACACCCCATAATGACCTTCAACCAGTGAGAGTTGGTAGATAAATTCCATAACTTCCTTGCCTTTCATTAGGATAATTCTGAGGGGATGTATTGTTCAGTCTCTCAAAAATCCACAGCCGGAATGAGCCCCAGTTGCCTAGAGCGTTAACTCACTCACTTACTGGCTTTTCCTCCCTTCCCTGTCTCACTTCCTTACTCTCTCATTGTGCTTCCTGGGGTCACATCTCAAATAAACTACTTGTACCCAAATTCTTACCTCAGGGTCTACTTTTAGGAGAGCCCAAACTAAGGTGTGTAACATTACCAATAACAGTGCACACTGACACAACGGTAAGTACATGATATTACACTATGTTCTTGCCAAAAAAGTTTAAAAATAAATTATGTTTAAATAATTTTAAGTTATTAATTTTAAGTTGAAAAAAATTGTTTTAAAAAAAATGGTTTTAAAAAAAAACAAGAAATGGTTAGCCTGAATCCAATAATGAGGAAACAATCGGACAAATCCAGATTATGGAACATTCCGCAAAACAGCTACCTAGTGATCTTCAAAAATGTAAATATAATAAAGGGCCAAAAAAAGTCAAGAAATTGTTCTAGAATACTGAAGACTTAAGAGGCCTGACAACCAATTGCAAATATGTTCCTTGATTGGCTCCTGGGTCAGGAAAAGGAAGAAAAAAGAAGCTATAAGGGACATTATTGAAATAGTTGGGGAAATTTGATTATGGACAGTATATTAGTCAAGTTTTTGGTATCAATGTTAAATTGGGTGTGATAATGATATTGTGGTGATATATGAGAATTCCTTGTTCTTAGGAGATGCATGCTGAAGTATTAGGAGTGATAAATTACTTTTAAAGGATTCAGAGAAAAAATAAATTTATAGAAAGAGATAAAGCAAATGTAGCAAAAGGTTAACTATTGATGAATCCAGGTAAAGGGAATACACGTGTTCATTGCATTAATTATTCCTTCAACTTTTCTGTAGTTTGAAATTTCAAACTAAAAAGTGGGAGGGGGGCAAACAAAGAGTCTGTAAAACACAAAAGTGAATAGAATACATGTGTATCAAAGGGCTTGAAAATGTGACTGTTAAAAGTGCCAGAACAGCTATTGTTATGGTTTATATGTTTTAAGTATCTTGAAAGATGAATTCCAAGGAGAATAAATCCATGTTTTTCAAATGAATCATTTATAAGAAAGAATTGATTCTGTTAACCCCTGAAGTCAGATACCCAGCTTGTATATAAAGTCCTTGAAAGGGCTCTTTCAGAATCATTATTTCTTTTTCTCTAATTAAACGTTTTAATAAAAGAGCCCACATTGTCTTCTACCATTTTAATTGTAAGTATGAACCCAGTGATTGTTTAAAGTGACCTTTTATGATATCATCTTCTATTTAAACATTTCTTCCCATATGACACAAATATCTTTCCGAATCCATTGTGTCAGTATATCTGTTACTCCATGCTATAAATAGAATGCCATTCAAATGTAAATAATGCAGGATTTGAAAGTCACTAAAAGTAATGGGGAACTACCCAAATCACACACAAGGTTCTGACAAATAAGGATCTGGCAGAATTATGATAGGAGACATTTAAAGAAAAAGTCAAAAAGTATGATAACAGGTTATGATATCTAAAGAATGATTTGACTATTATAGATTAAGAGATTCCCTTAGGATGCCCTCTAATATTCAGGCAAAATAACCCTACTTGTGAAAGTGCTGCAAAAACCAAAAGTGAAATGAAGGACTCCATATTGTGCTCTCTTAAAATTTTGTCAATAAAAATGACAGCATTTGGATCTATACAACATCTTGATTTATTTTTAGTTGATTCTAAGATTTGGTGCGGCCTTACAAGACAAATTAAAATTCTGTTAAATATTAGATTGAACCATGTGGAACTGTCATTTTCACAAATCAAAAACGTAGGGTTTAGGGCTTCCCTGGTGGCTCAGTGGTTGAGAGTCCGCCTGCCGATGCAGTGGACGCGAGTTCGTGCCCCGGTCTGGGGAGACTCCACATGCTGCGGAGCGACTGGGCCCATGCGCCATGGCCGCTGAGCCTGTGCGTCTGGAGCCTGTGCTCCGCAACGGAAGAGGCCACAACAGTGAGAGGCCCGTGTACCGGAAAAAAAAAAAAAAAAGTAGGGTTTAAACTAATATAAGATAAAATAAGCTTATTAATTGGTTTGCATTTCTAACAATAAAATCCTAGTAAAATATTTTGTTTCCAGTTCCAAATGAATTCACTTTAAGCGGTTAATTTTTGGTAACAATTATCTTGGTTATTTATCTACATTTGGGGTTACAGTGGCATTTGGAGGGCAGAGGTAGAATCCACCCACTGCTTGGAACATTGTTTCAGTGGGAGAAAAGTCATCCTGGGGTCCAAATAATGAATTAAAAACTAATTTTTGCAATCAACCCATTTTTTAACTGATAACATGCTGAAGAATTATGAATGTGACTTTGTTTTAATAAGATACACATCCAAATGTGCATATCCAAGTGAGTGTTGATATTTTCAAAGCCATCACCATGGGAGCTTCCACAGACATTTTCATGATAGGGTCAAGGTTACAAACAGTTCTGTGGTCTTATCCTCTGGAATCGCCCTGAAATTCTGTGGCAATAATTCCTTTTACTGTCTTTCGAGATGGTGAATAGTCATCCATTGAAGATGGGTTGGTTTTTTAGTAATGCAATAAGTAAACAAACTGGGCAATATATTTGAGGGCTCACATAAGAAATGATGTTTATGTTCTTGTCTGGCCATATTTTACTTGTGGCTGTACCGTCACCCACAGGACCTCTTCAGTCATTATACTGCCCGATTTTATAATGCCATTACTCCCTGAGCAACTGGAAAAGGCAAGGCATGTAGAAATTCTCCATAACTATTTGCTGAATGTTGAATACATGAATGAAGCTATGACTTCTTATATATGAGTGTCATTCACATACATAGTGAAGTAGAAATGGCTCACAGTTGGTAAATAAAGAAGACAAAAAACTTTTTTTCCAGTACAGTTTTCTTTATTGATCTTGCTGTTTTATATCTCAGTATTTCTGGGCAGTTGAGTACCTCTGAGCTGTATCAAACTCCCCCAGTTCCCCTCCCACAAGAGTCCTGATCCACTTCTAACAGCAGGAGTTAAGGCTCTGCTAGTTTAGATTAATCTAGTGGTTTAAAATTGTTCTGTTTTCTTTGAAGTACATTGATTTGCAAAATCACTGTTTGCTCATCCTTAAAGGTACAGGGAACCTGGATAGGCAGGACTAGTCAGCACTGTATTGTGAGGGGAAAAAAAAGATTTCTCATGCTGAGTTGTGCATATTTGTATTTGAAAATAGGAAGTAGGAACATTAGGAAGGATCTGCAAAATGATGTCCACAGAGCCACTGGGTCCTGGTTCCACCAAGTCATTGACTGATAACTTAATCTGAAAACCATCAGCAAAGTTAGTAAAATAGTGAAGCAGAGTGACAATTTTGTGGATGCAAAAGAATCCTTAAAAGTAATCCAGCCCAAAACAACAAATGCTGGAGAGGGTGTGGAGAAAAGGGAACCCTCTTGCACTGTTGGTGGGAATGTGAATTGATACAACCACTATGGAGAACAGTATGGAAGTTCCTTAAAAAACTAAAAATAGAATTACCATATGACACATCAATCCCACTACTGGGTGTATACCCAGAGAAAACCATAATTCAAAAAGACACATGCACCCCAATGTTCATTGCAGCACCATTTACAATAGCCAGGACATGGAAGCAATCTAAATGCCCATCGACAGATGAATGGATAAAGAAGATGTGGTACACATATATACAATGGAATATTACTCAGCCATAAAAAGGAACGAAATTGGGTCATTTGTAGAGACATGGATTCATCTAGAGACTGTCATGCAGAGTGAAGTAAGCCAGAAAGAGAGAAACAAATATTGTATGTTAATGTATGTATGTGGAACCTAGAAAAATGGTACAGATGAACCGGTTTGCAGGGCAGAAATGAGACACAGATATAGAGAACAAACATATGGACACCAAGGGGGCAAAGTGGCAGGGTGGGGTGGTGATGGTGGGATGAATTGGGAGATTGGGATTGACATATGTACACTAATACGTATAAAATGGATAACTAATAAGAACCTGCTGTATAAAAATAAATAAATAAAATTCTAAAATTAAAAAAAAAAAGTAATCCAGCCCAAAATCTCATAATAAAGAGGAAAATGCCTGAGGTGCAGAGAGAATAATCTGCTTTCCCAACACAGCACGTGGGTTAAGAACAGGGGCTTTGGAGCCAGAAATGCCTTGGTGTTCAAATCCTGGCTCTGTCTCCAGCCAGCTATGTGACCTGGACTGAGTCTTCCCTTCCTTCTGTTTTAATTGCCTCACTCTTGAGGTTGTCAAGATTAACTGCATTAAACTCATAAAGTGCTTAACACAAAGAAAGCACCTCCCAAATTGTTATTATCATTATTGTTGCTGCTGTTGTTTTCCTAGGCCACAAAGCCAGTTTCAGGGTATACTACAACACATTCATCCAATAAACATTTATTAGGCACATGCTTTGTTCCAAACACTGTTCTAGGTGCTGTAGATACATCAACAAACAAAACCAACAAAATCCTTTCCCTTATGGTGCTTTCATTTTAGTAAGGACAGACAGGCAATAACCTATAAACCTGGTAAAGGGGAAAGTTTTACAGTAAATTAGAAGATGATATGTACTATTGACAAAAAAAAAAGGAGGGGGGATGCTTCCCTGGTGGTGCAGTGGTTAAGAATCTGCCTGCCAATGCAGGGGACACGAGTTAGAGCCCTGGTCCGGGAAGATCCCACATGCCGTGGAGCAACTAAGCCCATGTGCCACAGTGACTGAGCCTGCACTCTAGAGCCCACGAGCCACAACTACTGAGCCTGTGTGCCACAATTACTGAAGCCCGTGCACCTAGAGCTTATGCTCCACAACAAGAGAAGCCACTGCAATGAGAAGCCCATGCACCGCAATGAAGAGTAACCCCCACTCGCTGCAACTAGAGAAAGCCCATGTGCAGCAATGAAGACACAACACAGCCAGAAATTAATTAATTTTAAAAATTAAATTTAAAAAAAGTAGGGGGATCCAAGTACTGAGGAGAGGAGAGGTGGAGCAGGTGGCGATATTAAATCTGGTGGTCAAGATAGACCTCCCTTGGAGTGTGACATTTAAGACTGGAGGGAGGCAAATAAGGGAGCCATCAGGATATCTGAGGGAAGAGCAATCAGGCAGAGGGAAGATAGCTCAAGGGCCTTATGTTAAGAGTGGCTGGTATGTTCAAGGAGCAACAAGGAGGTAAGCCTGGCTGGAGCAGAGTAAGCAAAGGAGAGGAAAGGAGAGGTGAGAGAAAAGAGGTAATGGGAGCTGAGATCCTTAAGAAGCTTTGAGAGCCATAGAAAGGACTATGGATTTTACTCTGCAAGAAATAAGGAGCCATTGCAAGACTTTGAGTGGAGGAGTGACCTGATGGGATTTATATTTTTAAATGATCACTCATGGTTCTGCTTTCTGGGTTATAACCCTCAGTTTGGGTCAAATGAAATTTTCTTTGTTCTCCTAACAAAAAAGAGTATCACTCAGGCTGCTATATTAAGAATAGACTGAGGGAAGGCAACAGTTGAAGTAGGGAAACTATTTAGGAGACTTTAGAGCACCCCAGAGGGGCATAATGGTGGGAATATACCAGGGAAGTATATCAGTAGAGGTGGTGAGAAGTGGCTACATTTTAAATATATTTTGCACAGGTGACAGACAGGATGTGAAATGTGAGAAAGAAAGAAGCTATGAATGAATCCTAGATTTTTGGCCTGGGATGTTGGAATACTGAAGGTGTCACTAACTGAGGTGAAGGAAATGACTGGAATGGCTTTTGGGGGAATGAGCAAGATCAGTTCGTTTTCATAATTCTTACCCTTGTTTCTCTATAGGTAAGATATTTCCCCTTTCTGGCTTCTTCCAAGATTTTCTCTTTATCTTTGGTTTTCTGCAGTTTGAGTATATGTTTAGGTATAGGATTTTTGGTGTTGGTATTTTTTTTCCTTTGGTATTTATTCTGGTCTTTGGTATTCTCTGAGCTTCCTCTTGGATCTGTAGTTTGTGTCTGTCATTAATTGTGGAAAGTTCTTGACCATTATGACTTCAAACATCTATTTTACTCCATTTCTTTCTTCTCCTTCTGGCATTCCAATTTCCTCTATGTTACATCTTTTGAAACTTTCCTACAATTCTTGGATATTCTGTTTTGTTTGTGTGTCTGTGTGTGTGTGTCTTATTGAGGTACAATTGACATATAACACTATATTAATTCCAGGTGTACAACATAATGTGTTTTTTGTTTGTTTCTTTGTTTGTTTTCAGTCTTTTTTCCTCTTTGCATTTCAGTTTTGGAAGTCTCTATTGACTAATCTTTAAGTTCACTGATTCTCTCCTTGGCTGTGTCCAGTCTAATAAAGCATCAAAAGCATTCTTCATTTCTGTTACAATGTTTTTGATTTCTAGCATTTTCCTTTGATTCTTCCTTAGAATTTTTATTTCTCTACTTACATTACTTATCTGTTTTTGCATGTCATTTATGTTTTTCATTATAGCCTTTAACATATTTATCATAGTTATCTTAAATTCCCTGTCTGACAATTCCAACATTTTTGTCATATTTGAGTCTGCTCTGTCCCTTCAGACTTTTTTCTTGCTTTTTGTCATGCCTTGTCATTTTTTGTTTAAAGAGGAAGATGTGGTATTGGGTTACGGATACTGAGGTAAATAAGCCTTTTGTATAAGGATTTATGATAATCCAGCTAGGAGCTGAGCTTGGTTTAATGTTTTTTAATGTTTGCTGTAGCTCTAGGTGCCAGAGGCTTCAAACTTTTCTAGTGCCTCCTTTTTTTCTTTTTTTGGTCTCCCCTCTTGACTTTGGGCCACCTTAAGTATGTCTTCTTAGGGACACACCATGTCTTGTGGCTCTTTCAATTGTAATCTGCTTTTTTTATACTGGAGCACAGTGGTAAGGTATGAAAGAGGAAGAACATTCTATAATCTTCCAATAGTCTTTTTCTTTTTTTTTTTTAATTTCTTGGCTGTGCCACACAGCATGTGGGATCTTAGTTCACCAACCAGGGATTGAACCAGCACCCCCTGCACTGGGAGCGTGGAGTTTTAACCACTGGACTGCTAGGGAAGTCCCTAAATCTCAGTCAGCCTCTGTTTCTCTCCTGTGACCTTCACAGGTGTTTCTTCTGGTATAGCACCTTTCTCTCCCTTAGATGAACAGGAAGGCTATAGAGGGCTGGAATGAGAGACATACCCTTCTCTTATGCCTCTGGGAAAAGCCTCTGATCAAGTCTTCCCTCTGGAGAATAAGCCTTTGCTATGGAGAAGTCTCTGGACCTATTTCACTGGTTTTATTTTTCTCCTTCCCCTTCCAGAGCCATGTGGGGATCTTTCTCAGATCTTTACCTTGAGAACCTCGTGGGGTTTCCTGGAGATAAAACCTATGAAAGTATGGCCCATCCCCCACCCCCCCAGCCTGGCCCTGAGGCTATGGCCTCCTGGAGTTTCTCACTCTCATGCTAGTCCATACTCAGCCTCCAGCAGTTCATTAAAATTAACTTTCAAGTGTACCTAACATTACACTCCAGGGGCTTCTGCTCCCGGTAAGCAGATGTCTTCTAGATTCACCTGACTCTCCAGATGTGAGGATAGCAGTTTGCCCTACAAATTCCATTCTCTGATGGTTCAAAACAAGTTGTTGAATTCTGGCTTGTCCAGTGTTTCTTGTTATAAGAATGGCAGTAATGGCTTCCAAGCTCTTTACAAGTTGGAGTTAAAGCTAGAATTCTTAGGAGTTATTTGGGCATGTTGATTTTGAGGTGTCTGTTGGATTCTTGCTACTCCAGGCATGGTTATGCACCTGCAGCATTGTCATTATCAGAGAGCCAGTGCAGAAATGCAGACTTTCAGGCCCCACCCAGAACTACAAAATCAGAACTTGCATTTTAAAAGATCCAAAGATCTTTCTGGAGATTCATCTGCACATAGATGTTTGAGAAATACTGTATTAGCAATGAAATGAAGATGTGGAAGACATAACCATATGTACTGGAGTCTCGAGTTAAGCAGAGAGGTCCAGTCTGGAGACACAAATTTCTGAATTTTTGTCACGTCGTTAGTATTTTAAGCCATGAAATAGGTTTCTTTTTCTAGGGAAAATGAGTGTCAATGCATCTGTAGTTGAATAAGTTGTGTTTATTCCTCGTTGCAAGGTGAGAGAACCCACACCATGGAGAACCTGGAGTATCTCAGAAAAAGTGTGCTAGAAAGGACTTGTTATAGGATTAGGACTAACGTTAGGTGATTTATGGGGGTGCATAAGGAAGTAGGGCTTTGCTCTGGATTGAATGCAGTGAGGAAGTAGGGGTAATTGTATGATTGGATGTCTTCATAAATCTTTTCTGTAAGGTAGGAGGGTTAAAGCTAAAGGTGTAATAGGTAAAGAAGCAGCCATCAGTTATGGCCAGGATACGGGAATGTTTGGTTATTCTAAAGGTTTGGACAATGTTCATGTTCCTCATGTGTGTTCAGACATTATTATGGAGTGGTCTTGTTTTTGTCTTGATCTATCCTGGTCACAGTGGTGTTGTCTGATATTGGTGTTCTAGAAATTGTTTATGTCCAACAGGAGAACACCAGGGCTACCTTTGAGTGCCAGGCCAGCTCTGGATGTCAGGGGTTGCTTTTCTCTTTCTCATCGGTCCTCAATATCTTCCCTCTATGCCCTTCTATGCCTTGTTTTGTGGGCATCTGGTCCTTCATGGAGTCCAGCCCATACTGTGAAAGCTTGTAACTTATATAGTCTTAACCTGAAAAGGACAGAGGGCTTTATCTGCACTCATCTGTCCCAGCTACTAGTTGCTCTACTTATTTAACCTCCTCTAACCCAGAGGAGTTCAAAGAGGTTAAATAGTTTTCCACAGAGTAGCCTAGATTACAAGGCAGAGCATTTAGTAGTAAGAGCATCCACCAGCCTTTAAGGCCTGTGTTTAAATTCTAGCAATAATACCTACTTGTTTTAGCAAGTTGTTTAAAACCCTCTAGTTCCAGTTTCTTCCTCTAGAAAAAGAGCTGAATAAACTTCCCTTTCGAGATTGGCTGACACAATTAGACCTAGTGTTTAGAAAGCGGCTAAGGAAAGTCTGATGGCCATTTCAACAAGTGGTGGTTTGGTAGAAGTAACAGAAATAATAGCAATGGGTGTAAAAATTGCTGGCATCTTCCCCTTGTCTTTGAACTCCCCATCTTGTCCCCACACCATTTATATTGCATTGGTTTGCCTTATTGGAAGATATGGTTCGAATTATACATTCTGAGTAAAACTTAACATTTGTTGATAATATAGAAGTATACACTCTTCAATTATGGGAACCAATTAGTAAGATCACATGAAAGAGACATTTGAGTTGGAATCCAATGATTTATATTTGACTCCTGGCTTCATAACTGGGAAGTTTACATCCTACAGCAACTTACCTGACCTTCTGAGTTGTAGATACCTCATCTGTTAAACAAGTATGAGGGGTGGGAGCTAGGGGAGAGTGTTTTGAAGATGACTTTGGGTAATATTTTTGTTTTGTAAGGTATTTTATATATTGTAAAGCTTTTTACAAAGAAAGTTCTATTATCATTCGGTCCTTATGCATATTTTTATGTGCTCAATTTATTCCTTAAACTTATTTTCAGTTATGGAATGGAAAAACCAGGAAAGCATTCAAATTTCCCTCCAAGGTATTTGAGCTCATACCTTGGGACCCAATTCAGCGAAGCGTATCTAAATCAGTTGCCTTATGTTCTTGGGCTACCAACCAAGAATATAGTCAAATAATGGTGACCAACTTCAAATGCTGCTGTACCAAAAGACTGATCTACTGAGGGCGATGCAGGAAGGGAAGGACAGGACTGCAAACATAATTTACCTATGGATGAGCCATAAAATACAACATTACCTAAGATAAAGTGCCCCCCTCACTTCCCCCCAAACAGAAGCCAGTCCTAGTCATTTGTTCAGAAGAAAAGAAAAGAACAATGAGCATTTACTAACACCATTTTCATTGTCTCAGGGGAGGATGCTAACTTTGAATGCCTACATTGTATCAGGCTGGAAGAGGTCCTCACAGGAGCCCTGAGGTTTCATTATTATTACCTTCATGTTACAGGTAGGAAGGGACTGGAGTTTAGAATGATTATGCAACTCGTGTCAAATCACACACCTAGTAAATGGCAGAGTGAGAATTGGAGGTAGATCTGTTTGAAGTGAATACATTAGACTTCTTTGAACTTATTGGGGTACTTACTGAGGGAAAAATATCCTAGCTGAATGGCTCTTCTATTGTCTACATTCCAAAGTAAAATTAATGTTCCTAAAAGAAAGAGGAAGGAAGTTATAGAATTTCGATAAAGGGACATCTGAAAACCCATTTAAGGCATCCTGTCCCCCTGCCTGATGGGTGAATCCTTCTACAGCAGCTGGTCTAAGTCACAGTGACAGGGAAGGTTATAAGGTTTTTACATACACAGAGCAAAATGTGGGAGACTGTAGCGTCCAACAATTCCAGCCCGATTGGATCTCCTCACTTAGGTCAGAGAGCCCATCCCTAACCCCTCTCTCGTGAAACGCATCATGCCTGACATGCATCTTCTCCCCACTCCTTTCAACTGCTTCCCAAAGGGTGAGATGTGAATCCCTTCCTCATGGCTCTCTTGTGGGTGATTGCTCCACCCACCATCGTCCCTCTAGGCCTAGCTTTTCTGAATTTCTTCCAACATCTGCTGGTGACATAAAAATCTGCCAAAGCAGTGGGCGGCTTCCCCAGCTTCCTCTTACAACCCTCCGAAGGATCCACAAATGTGAAAAACGTTGTGATATGACAGCCTGCATGTTTTTTTTTGTTTGTTTGTTTGTTTTTGCAATACGCGGGCCTCTCACTGTGTGGCCTCTCCCATTGCGGAGCACAGGCTCCAGACACGCAGGCTCAGCAGCCATGGCTCACGGGCCTAGCCGCTCCGCGGCATGTGGCATCTTCCCGGACTGGGGCACGAACCCGTGTCCCCTGCATCGGCAGGCGGACTCTCAACCACTGCGCCACCAGGGAAGCCCCAGCCTGCATGTTTTGACCTGTGTAGAATTTAGCAACTGTTGCTTATAAGGAAAATATTTATAGCCTCATTTTTTTTAATGCAAAAAAGAAAAATTGTAAATATTTTGTTGATTTTTTAAATCAAGTAAATGGAAATGTGCTCTCCTTATAAAAAACATTTTAAATATAATAATCCTCTCTCTTCCTCTCAGAACTGTATTTAGTTTATGTCCTTAAGTATGCATATTTATCTGTATGAACGCCCAGAAAAAAATATACTTTGACATTTTGTGTTTTAAAAAATAAATGAAGTACACTCATGATAGAAAAAAATATGCCGCAATTAAAATGAAAGATGTAGACATCTAGGTAGTGATATATAAAGGTCTCTAAGACTTGTAGTTCAGGAATAAAAACCAAGCTGCAGAACAATACATGCCGTATTTGCTGCCTTAGTATTTCTAAGTGTGGGTTTCTAGACCTAAATCAGAGCAGCACTCTGACTGTTGAAACCACTGTGGCTTTCAAATTGTCAAGTCTCAAACAACACCTCATAGTAATAGATATCCCAATAGATGACGATCCACAGATCGATGGCAAATGAAGACTCCTACTCTTTTCCTCACTTTTGTAATCCTGGCCAAGGCACTCTATTTATTTGTCTCCCTAAAATTTAACATTTATTTCTCGACATCTCTGGGAGATATACAGAACAAAAAGAAGTGGTCCCTAATCTATTGGAGTTATAATCTATTCGGGGTAGAGAAAATACCACATAAAAATTTAAACAATGCAAACTAGTGTGTGGTTCATTGCCAGCTTTGATACAGCTGCTTGAAACTGAGGAGAGCTATTAGTTAGATCCATTAGACAATAAGTAGCTTGTCTAGGTATTAGAAAATTGTAATCTGTCTTCACTTTGTTCTTGCAAAATTGCATACCCACCAAGCTTTACGTAGCTTAGACAAGGTACCACAAGACTCACTTCACCATCCCCCATAAATAGTACCTCTGGCATATGAGTCTTAAGGTGTGTGCCCAAGTTGTTTTTCAGGAACAAGGAGTCACCTCTCATCCAGTTCAAACCTGTTGAGACCACCCTCACCTGGGCCTGCTCAAGTGTCTGATAGGTGACCTTTTGACATCAGAGGGCCAAAAACTCCACCCTCAGAACATACTAATGCCACAATTTTCTGAACATGTGTCCCATGAAGAAACACGAAGCTCATTTTTACCTGCGCAGAACGACAGTTACTTCACCTTTTTCCTACCTCCAATCACCTTCCCCCAAGTCTCAGACCACCCTGTTTCTTTATCCCTTAAATATCCCAAGCCCCTCGCCTTTGAGGAGGCAGATTTAAAACTTGTTCTTCTCTCTTCTTGCTTGACTGCTTCACGAAAAAACCTTTTCTTTGACGCAAACCTTGGTGTCTCAGCGTTTGACTTGGTGCCCATTGGGCAAATAAACCTGATTCGGTAACATAATGAATTGAGAAAGCGGGGGCTGTCTGTAGACTAGACTAGACTAGAGGTGATTCCTATAATCCAGAAATAGATAAGAATTGTTAGGGGTTGATGAATGATCTGGGTAGCCCGTCTACCCGGTAATTCAACAAGGTCTTAATTGGCATCGTACACCGTGTCAAGAACCAGTATTCTCTATGTGTTGTGCAACATTTCACCTGGCCTGACTAATGAAAACTAAGTGCATTTGGAATGGAAATGACATATATGTAGATGAAGTGTTTGATGAGCTCTTTTGCAACCCTGATCTATGTAAACAAACACAAATAAAGGAAGACAAACATCACTCAGTTAGCCTATCCAGGAGCAAGGTTTGAAAATGAAGATCCTTTTACCTCTGACCTTTCTGGTTTTTATTAGTTCTCCAGGTTGGACAATAGAGAGGCACTACTACATAGGCATTAGAGAAACTACTTGGAATGATGCTCCTACTGGTAAATGTATGCTCAATGTAATGCCTATTTCAGAAGATCAGTAAGTAATACCTTCACAGTGAAAAAGCTGCTATCAGAAGCAAACGTTGATAATTATCATTCACTGATAAAATGCTGCTAAAGAATTTTCCATGATTGACCGTTTCAGGGCACATTTGCTACTAGAACCGCTTCCTTTGAATTTTTAGTATAAGCATGACATGGAAGACAGCTATTAATATAAACCAGAAATTGCTCCTTCCTGGGATTATTGCCACTCTTGCCCTCATGATGCATACTTCAGGGATTATCTCTAATTCTGTATTTATCATCGATTTTGTTTGAGTGGTGCTTAAGATGTAAAACAACGCTTTTCCTTCCCATATGGAGTCTATGGCAGAGACTGTAAAATTGCAGCTCTCTTCTTGATTTCTCTGTTCAGATCATTGGGACGAGGGAATCTAGAGGTTATGAGTCGGGTTCTGATTTACTCTGCTTGTGTGCCGAATTGCCCCCAGTTCTACCAACAAATCCACGAATCATTGAAATGTGTAAACAATCTTAACTTGTAGGAATTGATCTGATGCTTGAGAGCTAAAATAACCTCAGGGTAGGGTTAGAAACCTTTCGTGGTTCAGTACAAAGAATTTGGTAAGTCATTTAAACCGAAATACCATGTATATTACTTGCTACATTTGCATTTGATCTCTTCGCCAGAACTTCCAAACTTCTCCTTGCCTACTACCCTGTTTTTGACTCCTTCTAGATTTTCACCAGTGTCTGGGTTTGCTCTATAAAATTAGGCTGTAACGCTTCTTACTTCTAGTTTCAGTAGATTTAACACTGTTTTCTTTCAAGTCAAACATTGTTCAAGTTCTTGTTTGTTTGTTTGTTTACAGAGGGTTTCAGTCCCAAACACATCTAAAACAAAGCCAAGATAGGCTAGGGCCTGTTTATAAAAAGGCTTTGTATTTTGAGTATGCGGATGATACATTTCAAACGATCATTGAAAAACCATCCTGGTTGGGATTTTTAGGTCCAATCATGAAAGCAGAGACTGGGGACGTCATTTGTGTACATGTGAAAAATTTTGCTTCAAGAAACTATAGTTTCCATCCTCACGGAATCAACTGCACTAAAGGAAACGAAGGTAAGTGGGTCCCTTTTCCTTAGATTCCTGAGCTTTTGCTTGTGAAGAGCATGAGACCAAAACCTCAGGAAAAGCAAGGTAATCGTGAACTAGGAGTAGTTTGGGGTGAATGTAGACTTTTACTTCAGATGTCTTTAATTTTTATATCCCAGATTGTTCTGTAATTTCTCCTTTGAAATGAGTGGACCCTCCCCCCTGCACCCAGTGCAATTTCTGGAAAAGAAAACACACTTTTCTCGTATGTAAATAAATAAATAATTGGAGGGATGGATGGGAGACACTCATGAGCTAAATGTTAGGTTGGCAGAAATATTGTTCTGCCTTCATCTCATTTCCATTTCCTAGCGAATGAGGATTAGCTTCTTGGAAAACACCACTGTCAGGTGAAGTCACTATTTTCCAGACAGTAAGTATCTTCTCCCCTAAACATTCACACTCACAGCTGCCTGATGGTGTTGGAAAAAGGAAGGGAAGAGAAAGCTACCAAATAGGGTTTTGTGTTCAACCTGGAGCAAGGTCGTCTCAAAAGATGATAAATGATAGGTTGGTCACGCTTCAAAGTCTTCTGTTGAACGAAGGAATGTTACCTATGATTATCAGATTCCAGCTTCCGGAGGTGGAGATCTGAAGCCAGATTCTAGGAGAGGAAGGAAAAAAAGAGAGCAAGACGCCAGCTTCAGACTGAGGTAGTAGCTCAGTATAATATCAGCTATGCAGAAGGCCCCTTCCCGATGCCTGTGGGCAGCTTGTGGATGACATGGAGGCTCTTGAGGCCCTGGGTCCCGAAGTCTGATTTGCAGCATAGAACATACGGAGGGCAACTCAGGATCCTAGCCCTCTGTATCCAAGATCTAACACATAGTAGGTGCACAGTAAATATTTGTGGAATCTATCAATAAAGGTGATGCTAGTCTGTTAATATGCTGCCTGACTCATTCCAATTCAGTCTGGAAACTGGCCAAGCTGGGCATTCAGGTAGAAACCAAGTAAGGGGGATCTAGGGAGACAGGAGGCGGGAGAAAGGAAGGCGGAGATGCACACTTTATTCTAAAAATACAAATTAACATCCATTCGTGACTTAATGGAGAAAGCGTGGGTCACATGCAAAACAGTGTCATCCGGTGGTTACTGTGACAACACTGCAGGTTGTTTTCTAGGCGCTCTCTAACCTGATAACACTACAGGCCCACAAAAGGAAGATGACCGGCTAGAACCAGGGGCAGGGTATACTTACTGGTGGTTTGCAGAAGAAACTCAGGGACCTTGTCCCAATGACAGTAACTGCATGACACGGATGTACCACTCCCATGTAGAAACTCTAAAAGATGTGGCTTCAGGACTTCTTGGACCAATTCTGGCTTGTAAAAGAGGTTACATGGTAAAAATCTCATTGTAGCAATAGAGCCAACCGGGATACGTGGGGTCTCCCTCACTCTTCCAGTGGAATTTTGCTATCAAATGACCTCTCTTTGCCTGGCTTGACCTTGATTCTCCAGTCAAGAAAGTAACGTTGCCACTGGAACTCTGAGCTCTAGATGGCAATCTTGAGTCCGATGCCTCCATTCAAGTCCAGGAGTGCAGGATGGACACTAGATGGTAGTCAAACCCAGTAATCGTCACCTTAGCCACCTTCACACAAAACTCTGTCACCCTTCTACAGAGGAGTGTTGAACCCACAGCATGGGAGGAAACAGGGAGATGAGAGGCTGTCTGCCTGTTCCTTGCATGCTCAGTTCCTTAGGTTTCTGTCTGTGGAGGTGCAAGATTTTCCTTTTACATTTTGAGTGGAATCAGTTAGAATCACCAGTTTATTTCATAGCAAAAAGAATTTCTGCAAAGAGGAAGTTTTGCTGTTTTGCTGTTTTGTTTCAGGAACCCTGGATAGAGACATGGAAAAAAATATCCACGAGTCTTACGTTCTGATGTTTTCTATAACTGGAAAACCGTAGCTGGTATATGAATGACAATATTAATATATATACTGAATCTGGCCAAGTTAATACTAGAGTTTCTAGCTTCTGGGAGAGCAATCTCATGTGCTGTAAGATTATAAAGAACTTTCTCATTCATTATATCCTATAATTCTAACTTCTATGATTCTATTTCCCTATGTTTGAGTTGGTTTAAATGAGTTTTTATTTCCCCGTTTTTTACGCCGGGTATGCTGGTTGATAGGCAAGTCATCTAGTAAATTCTCTCGGTTTCCAAAGTCTCATAGCAAGTAAAGTTAAACAGATACATTTGTTTCTAACATCTGATATTGATCAAAATTAGGTGGTGACAGCAGAGCAAAGATGTAATTTTAAGGTAATAAAATATTATAGAAGAACAAAGACATAACTGACCAGATATCTTATGGAAATATGTTTCTATGTAGAACCTTTCAGAAAAGATGCTCCTGTTATCTCAGTCACCTTTATCCTTGTTTTCTTCTTCCATGGACTTAGCTTCTTTCTATTCTTTTCCCCTTTTCACTGTTTCCCACTTTTTAGCTTACTTTTCCTCCTCTTGCCTCTAAATTTGTGTGCGCCTCAGCTTTAATCAGAAACAATGCTTATGGCCTCTTTTTTGGGAAAACAAATCAAGTCCTGTCGTAGATTATGCATGAGAACAGTGATGATACTGCCAGGCTTATGTGATGAGAAAATGCATAGAATGTATACCATGTGGCCTTGATCTAACATGCTTGATAGGTTAATTTACATCTGTTTTCAGCAATAAATGGATACATGTATGGGAATCTGCCCAATTTCACCATGTGTGCAGAGGACAGGGTCAAGTAGTATTTTATTGGCATGGGAGGTGTGTTGGACACACACTCCATCTTTACCCATGGACAAACTCTGATCTCTCGGAATCACAGAAAAGACACCGTTACTGTCTTCCCTGCCTCAATGCAAGATGCCTTCTTGGTGGCCAAGGGTGCTGGAGAGTGGATGCTGGGCTGTCAGATACATGGTAGGGATTTATTCCTTTTACATAATACAGGGTCAGGGGACTCCCAGGGTTACGACCCATTACAAATGCATCATCTTTCAAATGGGGGAAACTGCCATCGGGGAGGTTATAAGATGGCCTTTTGGAAAGTCAGTGACACAGTTAGGACTAGAACCCACGTCTCTGACACCTTTAACTTTATGGTAATAAACACTTTTAGGTATATAGGGATTATTTTTGTTGTTGTTTTTATAAAAAAGAAGTTTATATTCATTAGCTGGTAAACCTTACAAGAAAACCCTGAGTGTCAGACAGAGCATGTATTATTACACCTTTCTAAAATTATTTTTTTTTTATTTATTTTATTTTTTTTGCGGTACGCGGGCCTCTCACTGCCGTGGCCTCTCCCGCTGCGGAGCACAGGCTCCGGACGTGCAGGCTCAGTGGCCGTGGCTCAGGGGCCCAGCCGCTCTGTGGCATGTGGGATCTTCCTGGACTGGGGCACGAACCCGTGTCCCCTGCATCGGCAGGCGGACTCTCAACCACTGCGCCACCAGGGAAGCCCAGAGATCTGTATCTTTAAACAACCACCAGGGAAGCCCACACCTTTTTTTTAAATTGAGAAAACAAGTTCCAAGAGGTTAAAACACTTACCCAAAACCCTATGAGAGCCAGGAATTATGTAGGACCAAGTAATTCTAATCCAGTACCCAGTAAACCTACTTATTTTAGTTTATTTCCCTGTTCAATCACACTTCACATTTAATGATAGGAAGGCCTGTTATGAAGTTACTGATCTTCTCTATTCTTAAATATGACTAAAGTCTACATATAATCATGTAAATGTTTTGTTTTATTTCTCAATCAGTAAACATGATTGTTACTAGAACTGAAGAATTTTTTTCTTTTTTTTTTTTTTGTACAAAAATGGGGTTTACTGGGCTTCCCTGGTGGCGCAGTGGTTGAGAGTCTGCCTGCCGATGCAGGGGACACGGGTTCGTGCCCCGGCCGGGAGGATCCCACATGCCGCGGAGCGGCTGGGCCCGTGAGCCACGGCCACTGAGCCTGCACGTCCGGAGCCGGTGCTCCGCAACGGGAGAGACCACGGCAGTGAGAGGCCCGCGTACCGCAAAAAAAAAAAAAAAAAAAAAAAAATGGGGTTTACTTCTCTGAGAAAAACCTTTCTTTTTTCTAAGTCCCATACGTTGGTTAGCATCATACTTCAATTAATTACTTAAACAACTAAACAACAAGTATTTATTGGGATTTCCTATGTGCTGTGTCCTTCCCAGAGTTGTGAGAAAAAGGAGACCCACACACAGCTATAATAACTCGACAGAGTTTAATGATAAAAAGGTTCTCACTTAGAAAGGAATATTGTTTTAACATACATTTTAAAGGTTAAAAGGTACACTCAGCCCCACTCCTCCTATTTACCTCGTTTACAGATCTTGCCTTTAAATCAGGTCTTTCCTCCTCAACTCTGCAGAAAAATATAGGGTCAGCCTAGGCTCAGTTGCGAAAGCTTCTGAAAGTTGTTTGGCTGATGGACCCCATAGCCTTCCCCTGTGTTTCTTCTCTTCCTGTGACCTACAGTTTTGGGTGTTTTTGTTTGTTTGTTTGGTTTTGGTTTTTTGTTTTGTTTTGTTTTTAGGAATTACAAGAATACATGAATAGACTTGTTGGAAAGAAAGGAAGAAAAGAAAGAGGAAGGAGCCGGGGCAGGGGGCAGCGAAGGAGGGAGGGAGAATTTGGTGGCGGCAGCAGACAGAAAGAGTGAAAGTCTAATATGGTATCTGGGAGCCACCTCATAGGACCTCCAGAGAGTTGAGAATTAAAAAAGCCAGCTGATAAACTTGTGGTAGCTTCAAATTGGCCAAGGGGGAGGGTTTACACTACCAAAATTATCAAAAAAAGAAAAAGAAGAATCAGATTTTGTGTTCACCTTTAGAGAAATGGTTTAAGAATAGACCGTTAGTCTAACCCTACCCCACTACCATCCCAGTTCCCTCTCCAGAGAATAATACCTGTAAGCAAGTTTGCGTGAATACCTGTAAACCTGTTTACCATGCATTTTCATACAATATATATGAACATGTAGAAATAAAAAATGCACAGCTATTGGTTTGTCTTTTGTTCTACATAAGTAGATCACCCTGCATATAAGTTTTATTTAATTATATAACTTAAAAAAATAGGCAATTATTTTTATATAATAGGTTTTTCTTTATTCTGCTGCTTGCTTTCTTCACTCATCCATATGTCTTGAAATCTTTTCCATGATATTCCCTATACCTCTAACTTACTCTTTTAAACAGTTGTATAGTTTTCCATATTTGAGGCATAGCCTAATTTATTTAACCATTTGCCTACTGATAGATATTTAAACAGCTTTCACCTTCTTGGTTCACTAGCTAACCCCTTTTTATGTCTATCTTTTTATGTATGTGCAAATATGTGTCTTGCTTAACTATGAAGAAGTGAAATTTTTTAATGGAAGCGTTTTTAATTTTAACAAATGCTACCTAATTGCCTTCCAAAAAGTCTGTGTTAATTTACTCTCCCACCAATGTCACTCTAAAATCAAAACACAGGACTGATGCCCTCATGGAAATGTACCTGCCTTGATTTTCTTCCTGCCTGCCAACTAGTTAATCTAATAAACCAACTAACTCATTAGTAATTAATAGTAACAATTTCAGACCCATAAGGGAAAATACTTTTGGCTAAACAGACTCTCGAATTCCTCTTGGTAGGCAGGTGCCGTAGTCATGTAGGAGCTGTTCCAATGCTTGTTATTGTTCTCCACTAATATGTGTCCCTCTAACATTCATCTTGGCCTCCTGAGTTTTATACTTGCTTCATACATTTCAGGTTTTTACACAGATTCCATAAAGAAAATACCTCAAATTTCTCAAAGGAAGGGGAAGTTGCAATGTGGTTGGCTACAATTTTTAAAATACATATGGACTAAGAAAAATGTTTTAATATTTTCATAACATTCTCTACTTGGGTTTACCGTTTTTCAGAGGGTATGCAGACCTTCTTCAATGTAAGGAGTTGCCAAAATCCTTCGACAGATGTTATTGGGACACAAGGTTTACGTTATTATATTGCTGCTGAAGAAATTTTTTGGAACTCTGCTCCATCTGGTACAGATCTCTTCACTGGAAATAATTTAGCAGCAGCTGGAAGGTAATGATTCAGCAATTAAAATATTTATAGTTAAATAAAGATAATTGGACTTTTTCATAACCTAACTACTCCTGAAAAGATTTAGGTATCTATAATAAAAAGATACCAATAACATAAAGGTAGGAAAATAATTATAACAATTATTGGAAAATATTCAGCCTAAGGATCATTGCTACACAAAGTTTTTCTCTAAAAGCCTTGGAAGCTACTGCCAAGAAAAACATACGGCTTATCTTTTTCTTAGAGCTAAATTTTAAAAGGGATTTATTTTATAATTATGAGATATTTAACAGCACAGTGGATGGTGTTATCAGCTGTGTTGTTAAATATCTCATAATTATAAAATAATTTTTGTACAATAGCAAGAGCAATTTTACAAAAATTCAAAAATATTCCTCATGTGTAATTGGTACTTTCCTGCTAAGACCTGAGGATATAATTAATAATTTCTTAGGACATCCTTAAATAATTTTATATAATTATTTTTTACTCAATAACACCTAAGGATATATTACCAACTTTAATAACCAAAAACTAAGACTAAAATACATTACTGTGACATTGGCATTTAAAAGCGCACAAAAAGTTTTTCTGATGGCCCATCTGCTAAATATATTTACCAGTTTGAAGATTACAGGAGTTTTCATTCTTTTGGTCTATTGAATGAAAGTTTTATGTCAGAAAATATCAAGTTCTATAACCACCAAAAAATAATGTTTCCCATAGTACTTTTTTTCTAATTTACTCGCAGAAAATTTAAGAAAACTAAGAATGTTATATCAGGCGAATATTTTCTCTTCTTACATTTTAAGCTCATCAGTAAATTCAATCTATGTAGTGGAAATTTTGTATTAATTGTGAAAAGGCTATCTGGGCGTTGAGCAAAAATTAGATTCAACTCTCATTTTATATTGACTAAAATAAGTATGAATTAATAGATTCTTTTGGCTTGCATGATTCTCTTGACTATAAAATTTGGTGATGTCTCAGCATTGCAAGCCATCACTTCTTACTAGGGAACACTTTTTCTCAGGGGACTCCATTTTGTGTTATTATAATAGAATTAAAAAGTCAAGAATGAGGGCTTCCCTGGTGGCGCAGTGGTTGAGAGTCCGCCTGCCGATGCAGGGGACACGGGTTCGTGCCCCGGTCCAGGAAGATCCCACATGCCGCGGAGCGGCTGGGCCCGTGAGCCATGGCTGCTGGGCCTGCGCGTCCGGAGCCTGTGCTCCTCAACAGGAGAGGCCCCAAAAGTGAGAGGCCCGCCTACAGCAAAAAAAAAAAAGTCAAGAATGACATCTCTCATCTCAATACTATAGCATCTCAGCATAGTTGTTTTAAAAGCAATGTTGGTTACTACCTGCCTTAAAAAAAAATCAGACAAGTGGTTTTAAAATTTTATTCCAAAAGAAGATGTGTAGATAAACTAGTAGGTAGTATACAGACAGACACTTGTATACACATGTATAGACAAAAGACTGAAAAAATATCCATGGAAAATGTTGACAGTGATTATATAGAGATGGTGGGATTATGAAGATTTTAACTTTCTTTGTCATATTTTTCTTTATTTTCCAAATTTTCTACAATGAATATGCATTGTTTTTATAAATAAATTACAAGTACTTTAAAACAGATGCATGTAGGTTCTTGCTTTCTTTTCCCATGATCACTGTAAATTTAAATGTTCTTTGTGTATCTACTTTCTCTGTACAGTGAATCCCGGCTCTATTTTGAACAAGGCCCAAACAGAACTGGAGGAATTTACAAAAAACTAATTTACTTTGAATACACAGATGCTTCCTTCCAAACACAGAAGGCAAAAGCAAATCACCTCGGACTCCTTGGTAAAATTATTTCATAGCTTGTGGGGTTATAAACGCCATTTATACATATTCTGTACCATCAAAAGAATATTCGCCAGTTTACAGTTTTAGAGATTTTATCTCTCATCACTGACTGTAGCCCTGAGAAGATGGATGTTCGTGCTGACGGGGAGAAACTTTTACTTTTCTTGGCTCCTCATCAACCTTTTGGGCTTTGCAACCCCTGGAGGGAGATCTATTCTATCCAGTTCCCAGTGCTTTTGAGTGGGCTCTTATCTTTAGTCACAGCATCATATTTGTTTTCTCTAGGATTCTGGCCAAATGTACTAAGATAAATAACCAAATAGGACCCTCTAGATTCCTTTATTATTTATACAAAAAAACCACCCTTTTTAGCAAAGGAAAAACAAGCATAGTGTTTGAGAAGGTAGAATTGCCATGGGAGGCAAAGAGTCGCTTTACTTCACTAGCATCTAATGTCCACAAAGTCTCTTCAAGGCTCTGATTTTAGTAATTATAGCACAAGTTTGAGGAGAGTTCTTTCTGCTTAGTTCATCTCTGTTTCAGAATTTTTAGAGCCACAGATTCAACCTGCCTCCAGATAGAAAGAAGTTTTATAACAAATTATATACCTCCAGTTCTTGGCTTGGGTTGAAAGGGAGAGAGAGTAAAATGAACGGTCTTTACTTTGTGAGAGAGATAATTGCTCTGGGTCAATAAAGATGCCTTGCAGCTTCTCCCAATCCTCCACTAGGCTTAAAGGGGAAAAGAATAAAAGGCTTAACTGATGAGGTTGGTCAAGAAAGAAAATAAAGTGTTCCACTTCTAAATTGAGTGTTTTCATAGGCATTAACTGATGCTCATCGAAGTAAGTTCTCTAGAGCTGGAGCTTATAAAATTCTAGATGACTTAAAGGCAAAAACCATGTGTCATAAACCAGCAATGGTCCATTTGTTAAATGTGTTTTCGTTTCATTTGGCTGCATGTTAAGGAAAAGAATAAGTCACTGTGTATATACTTAAGGGGACAGATGACTCATCATTTAAAATAAATAACAACTATCCACACATTTTCCTTTTTCTATTTCCTAGGTCCCATAATATTTCTTAGCCCTGGCGAGAAACTCTATGCTGTCTTGAAAAACAATGCCTCAAGGCCGTATTCTATTCATGCTCATGGGGTGAAAACAAACTATTCCACTGTTGCTCCAACACAGCCAGGTAACTGCTTTGGGAGAAAGAAAAGTCCCAAAGATTTCATGCAGGACTGTGAGGCTAATGTTTGCTCTTTTTTTTCCTGTTTTTTTTTGTTTGTTGGTTTTGTGGAATACCTACTATATGCCATGCCATATTTTTTTTTAATTGAAGTACAGTTGATTTACAATATTATATTAGTTTCAGGTCACAACATAGTGACTCAAAATTTTTGAGTTAATTTTACAATATTATATTAGTTTCAGTCACAACATGGTGACTCAAAATTTTTATAGATTATACTCCATTTATAGTTGTTATAAAATACTGGCTTTATTCCCTGTACTGTGCAATACAATATATCATTATAGCTTATCTATTTTATACATAGTAGTTTGTACCTCTTAATCCCCTGCTCTTATTTTGCCCCTCCCCACTTCTCTCTCCTCACTGGTAACCACTATTTTGTTCTCTATATCCATGAGTTTGTTTCTTTTTTGTTATATTTACTAGTTTGTTTTATTTTTTAGATTTCACATATAAGTGATATTATAGTATTTGTCTTTCTCTGTCTATTTTACTAAACATAATACCCTCCAGGTCCATCCATGTGGTTGCAAATGGCAAAATTTCATTCTTTGTTATAGCGAGTAGTATTCCATTGTGTGTGTGTGTGTGTGTGTGTGTGTGTGTGTGTGTGTGTGTGTATAACATCTTCTTTATCTATTCATCTGTTGAAGGACATTTAGGTTGCTTCCTTATCTTGGCTATTATAAATAATGTTGCTATGAACTTTAGGGTCCATGTATATTTTCAAATTAGTATTTTCACTTTCTTTGGATATATATCCATGAGTGGAATTGCTGGATCATATGGTAGTTCTATTTTTAGCTTTTTGAGGAACCTCCATACTGTTTTCCATAATGGTTGTTCCAATTTACAAACAAAACCTAAAGTTATGGCTTCCCTGGTGGCACGGTGGTTGAGAGTCCACCTGCCGATGCAGGGGACACGGGTTCGTGCCCTGGTCCGGGAGGGTCCCACATGCCGCGGAGTGGCTGGGCCCGTGGGCCATGGCCACTGGGCCTGCGCATCCAGAGCTTGTGCTCCGCAACGGGAGAGGCCACAACAGTGAGAGGCCCACGTACCGCAAAAAAAAAAAAAAAAAAAAAAGCCTACGATATTCCTAGAACCACGCCAAGTGTTGTGTGGAGATGAAAAGAAACCAGAGTTATCTTTCAGGGGCTACATCTACATAAATGATAATATTATAAGGCGTCAAATTAAGTGGACTTTATGGTAACATTTCTATAATGATGATTATAGCTAACCTTTATTAAGTCCTTATGTGCCAGATGCTATGCTTAGTATTTTGCATGGCTTTCTCATTGAACCCACACAACTTTCCTATGAAAGAGGTACTATTTTATCACCATTTTATAGAGAAATGGAGGATTAACAAGGTAAAGAACTTTCCAACAAGCAGGAAGTGTTAAACGTAGGATTTGAACCTCTGGCTCTGACTCCAGAGCCCCTCACTCTTAGCCTCTTCAGAAAGTTGCTTCCCTTAAGAATGATCCTATTTGGGACTTCCCTGGTGGCGCAGTGGTTAAGAATCTGCCTGCTAATGCAGGGGACACAGGTTCAAACCCTGGTCCGGGAAGATCCCACATGCCGCGGAGCAACTAAGCCTGTGTACCACAACTACTGAGCCTGTGCTCTAGAGCCCACGAGGCACAGCTACTGAGCCCACGTGCCACAACTACTGAAACCCGAATGCCTAGAACCTGCTCTCCGCAACAAGAGAAGCCACCGCAACGAGAAGCCTGCACACTGCAACGAAGACCCAACACAGACAAATAAATAAATAATTAAATTTATTTAAAAAAAAAAGATTTATCTTACTTGTACCATGGAACCTGGTACCATCAGCTGTCAACTCTAGCCACTCATTCCAAACCCATCACAGATGGACTCAAATAGTCTTCCCCTCCCCTTGAGGTTAAACTTAAGTACTCCAGCAATGATGCAGCTGCTGGTCTGTATTCCCTGGAACATCTAGGGACAGCAGAGCAGCCCCCTGGGGTTACTAACTGGGTCTTGGGACAAGCCAGCCAGTCACTTCCTATTCCCTAAGGCTGTGGTTTCCTTCGGTGCCAGGGCTCCAGGTACATATGGTACATTTACTAACACCTTGGACATTGTCAGTTCTTAGTTAAAATTGTTTCATATTGTTCTCCAAATTTTCTGACATCTTAGAAATATTTGTCATGCATATCATTGTCACTTTAGATGCAAAATTAATTTCCCTAAATAGCAATGACTCAAGTGGGAGAAGGCTCAGCCTTCCCCCTTCCTTCTAATATCTCCAGGGAGTCTTGAGAGCCTAAGTTTCTTCTAGCCATCTCCAACTCTCATTTCCTGTTTCTGCTCAGTTTTCTGGCTTCTCACCTCCTGTGGCTGGTATCTCCTCATGTCTCTGTGCAGCTCCAAATTGGAACACACCCCCATTTCTTAGGACTCACCTAACCAAGTGCAAAATCAAGGCCATTGTGGGTCATAGACTTCAAGTGAAATTTGGGGGGTAAATAAGAGGGTTTTTATTATTATTATTACACAGTGAAAGCATCACCATTTGTTGTTACCATTTGACATTAAATGCCCTTGTCTTTAATTATCCCTCCGCTATGCCTGGCTGAGAACCTCTGGCTCTCCTGCTTTTTATTCTCACCCTCAAGACTTCTTTCTCTGTATTCTTCCTCTCCACATTCTCTTGGCTTCTCTCCTCTCCTCACATTATTCTGAACCCCATCTTGAGCTGCACTCTCCAACACATCCCCCATCCTCCAAATACCTCCCATATTATTATACAGAGAAATTCATCTCCCTCTTACTCTCTTTCTAATCTAACCTAGCCAGGCCCTGGGCTTCATTTATCAAAATCAGAGTAGCCCACAGATGAGATAGAAATTGGCCACTAAAGCCCTCAGCCCTCAGGCCCAACCCCAGAATGCAGAGGTAGCTCCACTTCTTCCTGTAACCATGAGTTTTCCTGATAGCTACGTCTAGAGAAATGATCATCTTCATATCACCAACATCCCTAGTTAGAAATATTTCAGTTAAAACCTTTGGGATTTGTGAAACCGATGTTCTCTGAAATCTAGAGCATTCTGTGTGAGACGCTGACAAGGTACCTAACACCGATACGGACACAGGCATCCTGTTAGAGCGAGATGTTTTCCCTGTGGCCTGTCACTAAAAAGTTCTGGGACTTCCTTCTCCAAACTCTCAGTTGTATTCAGAGGAGAGGTGCAGTGATACCTAATGCATTCTAATCGTCATCTGATGAAGTACATAGAAATGAGGAGTTACCGCAAACAGTAAGGTGTGTAAATGACTGATACCTCTTATAAGCTATTTGTGTTTCGTCTTTTTGTTGAGGATTCGGGAGAGTACCACTGATGTTTACGACCTTCCTCCTGGGATCTATCAAACTGTAAAAATGTATCCAAGAGATGTTGGAATCTGGTCATTTCTTTGTCTTATCAGTGTTCACGTTGGGGCTGGAATGGGAAGCACTTACACTGTAATCGAGTGAAAAGGTACGCCAAATTAATTAGAAGTGATGATATTTAAATAAACTCAGTGTTTATATAAGGATATCTGATCCACTGGACATTTACATGATGTGACACACCACTCATTCATTCAGACTACTGTTTTGACAGGACCAAGATAATCTAGCTTTATTTTCTTTACCAAATTTAGGTAACTATATCTGATCTGATAAAAGATACTTTAGAATTAAATGTAATTTCTAGATTCCTACAATATATGCACGAGGATTTGAACAGATAATTCATAGAAGATGAAGTACAAATGACTATTGAACCTATAAAGATATCTAAACTTACTCATAATCAAATCACTTAAAATTGCATTTAAACAACAGTAAGATACTTCTTGAATGAGGAAGCCATCAATTTGGCAAAGTTTTGTGTTTTTTCCAGTGATAGTATCAGTAACAGTGAGGTGAGAGAGTGCCATGCACATACTTTGGTGGAACTATATACTGTTTCCACAGCTCTGGAAAGAAACTAAATCACGATTCTAATAATTTTATTTTCACATTCAAGTGACATTTTATTTCCTCTCATTCCCATCTCCCCTTTCTCCAATAAATTTTATTAGCAACTTCAGTATGAAAATAGTGTCTTTGTTACTGAGATTTTCATCAGTTCCTTAGTTACTTAGACCGTTCATGAAGTCATTTTTATCCTTTTTTGACAGAATGATTCTAATATTTTGACTCAGTAATTTTTTTTTTTTTTTTTTTCCTGTACGCGGGCCTCTCACTGCTGTGGCCTCTCCCATTGCAGAGCACAGGCTCCGGACGCGCAGGCTCAGCGGCCATGGCTCACGGGCCCAGCCACTCCGCGGCATGTGGGATCTTCCCGGACCGGGGCACGAACCCGTGTCCCCTGCATTGGCAGGCGGACTCTCAACCACTGTGCCACCAGGGAAGCCCTTGTGGTTTTTTTAATAGTGATATCTTGTAGGTAAAATAATAGCCCCCAGAAAGATGTCCACAGCCTAATCCCTGGAACCTGTGAGTATATTATCTTAGATGGCAATGGTGAATTAAGGTTGCAGATGGAATTAAAGCTAGCTAATCAACTAACCTTGAGATGAGGAGATTTTCCAAGATTATCATGGTGGGTCCTTAATAGTAGAAGAGGAGGCAAAAGAGGTCAGAGTGATGCAATGTAAGAAAGACTCAACCTGCCATTGTTGGCTTTGAAGATGGGAGGGGGCCATTAACCAAGGATTGTGGGCAGCCTCTAGAAACTGGAAAAGGCAGCAAATAGCTTCTCCCCTAGAACTTCCTAAAAGAAACAGTCCCACTGACACCTTGATTTTAGCCCAGTGACACACATGTCAGATTTCTGGCATACAGGACTGTAAGATAATAAACTTATGTTGTTTTAAGCCACTAAGTCTGTGGCCATTTGTGACAGCAGCAATAAAAACCTAATGCATCTATCTAATTGGTTGCTGTGAGAATTAAAGGAGATAAAATTTATAAGGCTTTTACACAGTGCTGGCATACAGTAACCATCTAATAATTATGAATGACTATTATTATAGTTAACATTCATTTGTTCTTTCTATATTTCTTAAGCTATGTGTCAAGCACTATGCTAAGTGCTTAGGATTCAATAGAAAACAAGGCATAGTTATTTGTCCCAAGGAGGCCCAGTCTGTGGAGAGAGTCACATAAATAGTTAATTCTGAAATGAAACATGTATTCATTATGTTTTTAATTTTCAATATTTGATGGTGCTTTGACATCTTTGGGGGACCGTACTAGCTGGGGAGGGACTGCCACTCCCAGAGCTAGTTAATTCCTAGAGATTATAAACGACTTGTTGGTGAACCAGACTTTTATACACAAACCTGCCAATCCCAAGTCCATATTGCCAACAGCCTCCTTTATCTAGATTTCATACACCAAGCCAATGCTTCCCTTGCCCTAAATCCACCTGAGACAAGTACCAGACAAATACAGTCCCTATGCCTCTAGAGCCTGCTGGAGTTGTTCAAAGTAGCCAATCCTAAACCGTCCCTTGTGCCCTGCCTTGCCTTTTTCATAGAAACCGCAATGAATGCTGTGGCCTCCTATGCTTTCCCCTGGTTCCTGCTTCTGAACAATTTTGGTGCCTCTTCGTGTGGCCGTGCGACACGTCTGCCTCTCATTTCTAGGGGAACTAACTGTGAGTCACAATGAACTTTTCTTTCAGTGGTGTTGGCCTCTTCGTGTCATCACTCAGTCACCTTTTATAAATTAAGACCAGGGCACAAATCAAAGTGCTGAGTTCTGCACTGAGTATATTAGTCCGGCATGGAATAGAAGCAAGAGGGAATCAGTCTGGAAAGACAAGGGAGGAAGACATTTCGAGAAAGTCACCAAGTGATGTTCTTGTAATGAAACCTTGTGAATGCTATTCTTTAATCTTTTGCAAAACTAATTTTAGTATTGTGGTTCTTTTTCATTGTTAATAACTCATATGCTTTGATTTCTACATCATTCAAGGGAAGCGAAAGAACAGGAATGAAGGAGTAATTGAAATCCTTATGCCATTAAAAAAAAATCCCCTTTCAATACCACTGTAGACATCAATACCATCAAGGCTTTTGCTAGATTAGAGTTTTGGCTTTCTCTCTTCCTCTGCCTTTGACTCCTTTACCTGACAGAAGGTGATGAGCAGGACCTTGACCCACTAATGGGCAGCCAAAGGGCATGGAGCGATCAAAGACCTACCTGCGCGATCATTCCCAGCACAGTCCTGAACTGATCAATAGTGGAGAAAAGGCTCAGCCAACTCGCACTGCACTGGGTCAGGTCAGGGACTCATTATCAAAGTTCTGTACGTGACCACAATCACTGATGAAATTCCAGAGTTACACAACTTCCTGTGAAAAAGATAGCTCCGTGGTGGTCTGACTGGTCACGGCCAGAATGACCTGCTCCTTTATAGTCAATGTCTCCTGCTGTCAGAAAGTGAAGCACTGTTCTGGGTGGTTCCTTTCTGATGTCATGGAGTAGAGGTTTAGAGCCAGTTCTCATGGGTCAACAAGAAACAAATTAGAGAGTATAAGCAGGAATATTGGAGGTAATGAGAGACTGCATATTGCCAGAGAGAAATAAAGCTGGAGCATATTCTGTAAAGAAGACTGCTTCCTTGTTTTTATTCATTACCAGTCATTTAGAATCTCGATTGCTAAATGCAGAGACGACCCACCCAGTCCAGAAATCTTTAAGCCGACAAGAAAAGAAACTGTGGAAAATGGTTAAAACTTGTGATATGTGGGACTTCCCTGGCCGTCCAGTGGTTAGAACTCCACGCTGTCACTGCCGAGAGCCCGGGTTCAATCCCTGGTCAGGGAACTGAGATCCCAAAAGCTGTGTGGTGCAGCCGAAAAAAAAAAAAAAGTAACCAAAAAAACTTGTGACATGTAACTTTACTTGGGTTACTAAACAGTTAACTCGGGCATATAGTAATTATGTATAACAAGCTACAAAGTTATACCCTGGGGTTCTGAGGTGAAAACCTTCTGACAGACACAGCTAAGAGGAAGGTGTTTGGTCTGGTCTAGATTCCTCTCTTCTCTTTCCCAAAATACTTTAAGTAAGCTGAGCCTCTCCCGGTGGCTGGCTCCACCCTCTTGTCTCACCCCAGTCTATGCTGAGGGCAGAAATTCTCAAATGCAGCATTATTCTAAGTTCACTTTTAAGTATCAACTCTGGAATCACTGTAAGGAGGTTCTTAGTGTTCACTCTGTCCGCGACTAGCTGCTTATTAACCTTCAGTGACGTGTCCCTCTTATTGACAGAGTCCTGAGGCTCACAGCCCTCTCCCCACTTCCTGCCACAGAGCAGCTACGTGCCTTTTCATGGGAAGGTCAACTGTCTCAAAACAGGACAGAAATATGACTTCATGACTCTTCCTGTATTACACCATAAAATGTTTACTTGCACTGGTCAGGGATGTTACTGTTTATCCATTTCATTTCACCACAAATATGAGTGTTATAAGTATATATTCTGGAGCCATCAGCTCAGTAACTATCTGAGCATTTGTGTGTGGGGGTTAGAATTTTCCGGAAAATGTGACTTCGGGGATTGTTGCTGTGCTCTGGTCACTGTCCTTCCATCCCACAGGGCTGAGTTTGAACATGGAGTAGAAAATGAGTAAGAAGAAAATGCCTGGAGGGATCCCTGGTGGTGCAGGGGTTAAGAATCTGCCTGCCAATGCAGGGGACAGGGGTTTGAGCCTTGGTCTGGGAAGATGCCACATGCTGGGGAGCAACTAAGCCCGTGCGCCACAACTACTGAGCCTGCGCTCTAGAGCCTGTGTGCCACAACTACTAAAGCCCGCACACCTAGAACCCATGCTCCGCAACAAGAGAAGCCACTGAGATGAGAAGCCTGTGCACCACAACGAAGAGTAGCCCCTGCTCGCTGCAGCTAGAGAAAGCCCGTGCGCAGCAACGAAGACCCAACACAGCCAAAAATAAAAATAAATAAAATAAATAAATTTAAAAAAACATAAAAGAAAATGCCTGGAAACTTGCTGGCTGTTGGATGACAGAGGGAATGAAAAGTGTCCACGTGACTCAGAAGTTACCTTGAGACCAAAAAAGGAGGCAGACAGCTCCATATAATCAATGGGTCCATTTATTACAGGATAATTTACTTGCTGAATAGGATTAGGTGGACAAGAATCCAGAGGCATTCGCAGCAGCTGCTCTCTGCAACGCCGAGGGGCCGTTGGGACAATTTTATAGTTAACCTATGGTATGGGGGTAGATGCTTGGAAACAGGAAGCACATTCCTAAGTCAAGATTTATGAATTAGTAACTAGTTTCATGGTTTGCCAGGAATATGTCAGTGAAGGTCTTCATTACTGGAGGCTAACAGAGCACAGGGGCCACCTGGACCTAACGGTCATTAACCAATATCTATTTACTACCAAGCCCTTGTTGAAAGAGAAGCGATTTCCCATGTACTACAGTCCTGCATAGGGTCAGTGGAAGGACAGGAGGAACTGGATGAGCCCAAGATGGCATCAGTTATGACAACAGCCGTACACTCCACCCCCAACAACTTGATGGCTCCACAATCTTATCCATCATTCTTCCCTGTAGACCCTAGGGCCAGACATCCAGGGTGGCTTGCACTCCAAACCCATAGCAACAAGATGAGCAGCAGCAAGAACAAAGGATTCCCACTAAACATAAAAGAATACTAAGAACTACGCTTCCCCATTTACCTAGGAGAGAAGTAAGTCAGAGGTAGAAGCATCAGCAAAGGAAACCATTTGATTACTGACTGTTTTCACACAGGACAGTAAATTAGTTACGTTGGATTCCTATGCAGACATATATGTACAGCATTCCTGTCCAATGAAGGTACAAGTTTTGGTAGCCTTCCAGAAGCCCCAGGTTAAGCTGTGCAGGTTTCTGGCACAGAACATGGGGCCCCAGTCTGAGGTCTGCTGAGGTCCAAAGCCACAGCAGCCCTCACAACTTTCCATTGCATAGCCTTGGGGCCAGTTGTCCCTCCCGACAGCTTTGAGAAAAATGCAGATGTCTAGACCCCTGCCTGATAAACTCTGACAGACACCAAAGTTTGAAAGTCATTGCTTTAGCTTCACTCCGATTAAAGAAAATACACTTGCCAAAATGACTGCATTCTCTTTTCAGTATAGGATAGGACTGGCTTAAGATGGCAGAGTAGAAGGCTGTGCGCTCACTCCCTCTTGCAAGAGCACCAGAATCACAATTAACTACTGAACAATCATTGTCAGGAAGACACTGGAACTCACCAAAAAAGATACCCCACATCAAAGACAAAGGAGAAGCCACAATGAGATGTCAGGAGGGTGTAATCACAATAAAATCAAATCCCATAACTGCTGTCTTCAGGTGGGAGACTCACAAACTGGAGAACAATTATATCACAGAAGTCCACCCATTGGAGTGAAGAATCTGAGCCCCGCCATCAGGCTTTCCAACCTGGGGGTCCAATAATGGGAGGAGGAATTCCCAGAGAATCAGACTTTGAAAGCTAGTGGGATTTGATTGCAGGACGTTGACAGGACAGGGGGAAACAGAGACTCCACTCTTGGAGGGCACACACAAAGCAGTGCGCAATCAGGACCCAGGGGGAAGGAGCATTTACCCCATAGAAGACTGAACCAGACCTACCTGCAAGTGTTGGAGAGTCTCCTGCAGAGGTGGGGGTTGGCTGTGTCTCACTAAGGGGACCAGGACACTGGTAGCAGAAGTTTTGGGAAGTACTCCTTGGCGTGAGCCCTCCCAGAGTCTGCCATTAGCCCCAGGAAAGAGCCTGTAGGCTTCAGTGCTGGGTTGCCTCAAGCCAAACAACCAACAGGGAAGGAACTAAGCCCCACCCATTAGCAGACAAGCAGATTAAAGTTTTACTGGGCTCAGTAACCCACAAGACCACATCAACACCCAGCTCTACACACCACAAGTCCCTTCCATCAGGAAGCTTGCACAAGCCTCTTAGATAGCCTCATCCACCAGAGGGCAGACAGCAGAACCAAGAGCTACAATCCTGCAGCCTGTGGAACAAAAACCACATTCACAGAAAGATAGACAAGATGAAAAGGCAGAGGACTATGTGCCAGATGAAGGAACAAGATAAAACCCCAGAAAAAAAATTAAATGAAGAGGGGATAGGCCACCTTCCAGAAACCTATGAAAAAGAACTCAGAATAATGGTAGCGAAGATGATCCAGGACCTCGAAAAAAGAATGGAAGCAAAGACTGAGAAGATACAAGAAATGTTTAACAAAGACCTAGAAGAATTAAACAACAAACACCTAGAATAATTAAAGAACAAACAAACAGAGATGAAAAATAACTAAAATGAAAAATACACTAGAAGGAATCAATAGCAAAATAACTGAGGCAGAAGAACGGATAAGTGACCTGGAAGACAGAATGGTGGAATTCACTGCTGTGGACCAGAATAAAGAAAAAAGAAAGAAAAGAAATGAAGACAGCCTAAGAGACCTCTGGGACAACATTAAATACACCAACATTCACATTATAGGGGTCCAAGAAGGAGAAGAGAGAGAGAGAAAGGACCCAAGAAAATATTTGAAGAGATTTTAGTTAAAAACATTGCTATCATGGGAAAGGAAATAGCCACTCAAGTCCAGGAAATTCAGAGAATCCCAGGCAGGATAAACCCAAGGAGAAAAATGCTGAGAAACATAGTAATCAAATTGGAAAAAAATTAAAGACAAAGAAAATTATTAAAAGCAACAAGGGAAAAATGACAAAAAAAACATACAAGGGAACTCCCATAAGGTTAACAACTGATTTCTCAGCAGAAATTCTACAAACCAGAAGGGAGTGACATGATATATTTAAAGTGTTGAAAGGCAAGAACCTACAACAAAGACTACTCTGCCCGGCAAGGATCTCATTCAGATTCAATAGAGAAATCAAAAGCTTTACAGACAAGCAAAAACCAAGAATATTCAGCACCACCAAACCAGCTCTACAACAAATGCTAAAGGAACTTCTCTAAGTGGGAAACACAAGACAAGAAGAGGACCTACAAAAACAAACCCAAAACAATTAAGAAAATTGTAATCAGAACATACATAGAGATAATCACCTTAAATGTGAATGGATTAAATGCTCCAACCAAAAGACACAGGCTTGCTGAATGGATACAAAAACAAGACCCATATATATGCTGTCTACAAGAGACCCACTTCAGAACTGGGGATACATACAGACTGAAAGTGAGGGGATGGAAAAAGATATTCCATGCAAATGGAAATCAAAAGAAAGCTGGAGTAACAATTCTCATATGAGATAAAATAGACTTTGAAATAAAGAATGTTACAAGAGACGAGGAAGGACACAACATAATGATCAAGAGATTAATCCAAGAAGAAAATATAACAATTATAAATTTATATGCACCCAACATAGGAGCACCTCAGCACATAAGGCAAATGCTAATGGCTATAAAAGAGGAAATTGACAGTAACATAATAATAGTGGGGGACTTTAACACCTCTCTTACACCAATGGACAAATCATCCAGTCAGGAAATTAATATGGAAACACAAACCTTAAATGACACAATAGACCAGATAGATTTAATCAATATTTATAGGGCATCCATCCCAAAACAGCAGATTACAATTCCTTCTCAAGTGTGCACGGAACATTCTCCAGGATAGATCACATCTTGGGCCACAAATCAAGCCTTGGTAAATTTAAGAAAATTGAAATCATATCAAGCATCTTTTCTGACCACAGTGCTATGAGATTAGAAATCAATTACAGGGGAAAATATGTAAAAAACACAAACACATGGAAGCTAAACAATATCTTACTAAATAACCAAGAGATCACTGAAGAAATCAAAGAGGAAATAAAAAAATACATAGAGACAAATGACAATGAAAACACAAGATCCAAAACCTATTGGATGCAGCAAACACGTTCTAAGAGGGAAGTTAATAGCTATACAAGCCTACCTCAAGAAACAAGAAAAATCTCAAATAAACAATCTAACCTACACCTAAAGGAACTATAGAAAGAAAAAAAACAAAACCCAAAGTTAGTAGAAGGAAAGAAATCATAAAGATCAGAGCAGAAATAAATGAAATAGAAACAGAGAAAGCAATAGCACAGATCAATAAAACTAAAAGCTTGTTCTTTGAGAAGATAAACAAAATTGATAAACCTTTAGCCAGACTCATCAAGAAAAAGAGGGAGAGGACTCAAATCAATAAAATTAGAAATGAGAAAGGGCAAGTTACAACAGACACCGCAGAAATACAAAGCATCATAGAGACTACTACAAGCAACTTTGGGTGAATAAAATGGACAACCTGGAAGAAATGGACAAATTCTTAGGAAGGTATAACCTTCCAAGACTGAACCAAGAAGAAATAGAAAATATGAACAGGCCAATCACAAGTAATGAAATTGAAACTGTGATTAAAAATTTTTCAACAAACAAAAGTTCAGGACCAGATGCCTTCACAGATTAATTCTATCAAACATTTAGAGAAGAGCTAACACCCATCCTTCTCAAACTCTTCCAAAAAATTGCAGAGGAAGGAATGCTCCCAAACTCATACTATGAGGCCACCATCACCGTGACCCCAAAACCAGACAAAGATGTCACAAAGAAAGAAAACTACAGGTCAATATCACTGATGAACATAGATGCAAAAGTCCTCAACAAAATACTAGCACACAGAATCCAACAACACATTAAAAGGATCACACACCATGATCAAGTGGGATTTTTCCCAGGGATGCAAGGATTCTTCAATACATGCAAACCAATCAATGTGATACACCATATTAACAAACTGAAGAAGAAAAACCATATGATCATCTTAATAGATGCAGAAAAATCTTTTGACAATATTCAACACCCATTTATGACACCCATTTATGATAGAAACTCTCCAGAAAGTGGGCATACCTCAACATAATAAAGCCCATATATGACAAACCCACAGCAAACATCATTCTCAATGGTGAAAACTAAAAGCATTTCCTCTAAGGTTAGGAACAAGACAAGGATGTCCACTCTTGCCACTATTATTCAACATAGTTTTGGAAGTCCTAGCCACAGCAATCAGAGAAGAAAAAGAAATAAAAGTAATACAAATTGGAAAAGAAGTAAAACTGTCACTGTTTGCAGATGACATGTTACTATACATAGAGAATCCTAAAGATGCCACCAGTAAACTACTAGAGCTAATCAATGAATTTGGTAAAGTTGCAGGATACAAAATTAATGCACAGAAATCTGTTGCATTCCCATACACTAACAATGAAAGATCAGAAAGTTAATTAAGGAAACAATCCCATTCACCATTGCAACAAAAAGAATAAAATACCTAGGCATAAACCTAGCTAAGGAGGTAAAAGAATTGTGCTCAGAAAACTATGACACTGATGAAAGAAATCAAAGATGACACCAACAGATGTAGAGATATACCATGTTCTTGGATTGGAAGAATCAACAGTGTGAAAATGACTATACTACTCAAAGCAATCTACAGAATCAATGCAATCCCTATCAAATTACCAATGGCATTTTTTATAGAACTGGCACAAAAAAACTTAAAATTTGTATGGAGACAAAAAAGACCCCAAATAGCCAAAGCAGTCTTGATGGAAAAAAACGGAGCTGGAGGAATCAGACTCCCTGACTTCAGACTATACTACAAAGCTACAGTAATCAAGACAATATGGTACTGGCACAAAACTAGAAATATAGATCAATGGAACAGGATAGAAAGCCCAGAGATAAATCCATGCACCTATGGTCATCTAATCTATGAGGCAAAGATATACAATGGAGAAAAGACAGTCTCTTCAATAAGTGATGCTGGGAAAACTGGACAGCTACATGTAAAAGAATGAAATTAGAACCCTCCCTAACACCATACACAAAAATAAACTCAAAGTGGATTAAAGACCTAAGTGTAAGGTCAGACACTCTAAAACTCTTAGAGGAAAACATAGGCAGAACACTCTATGACATATATATATATATAGCAGGACATATACCTTGGGGTAAGACAGTAAAAATCCATTGCCTCCCTTCCCACGTGAAGGCTAACTGGTCCTGGTACCCCTTAACTAAGGGTATGCTGAAAAATGCATTAGATAAATATAAGACTCTGTGGTTTGTCTTGAGAGAAAAGGAGATTGTATCCAAGAGTTGGGCTATGTTTGGAACTGCTGCATAGATACAGGGTGTTACCTTGTATAATTCTCTATAGTCTACTGTCATAAGCCAGGTGCTGTTTGGTTTTTTTCACCAGCAACATAGGGCTATAGAACAGGCTTTGTGCTGGTCTTATAACCCCTACTTTCTCTAATCCCATGATGGTAGCCTTTATTCCTTCCTGTCCCCCTGGTAGACGATATTGTTTTATTGCCACCATTCTCCCAAGGATGGGAAACTTTACAGGGTCTCATTTAGCATGACCCACAATTACAGGCTTGATCGCAGATTCTATTTTTTTTTTTTTTTTTTTTTTTTTTTTGGGTACACGGACCTCTCACTGTTGTGGCCTCTCCCGTTGCAGAGCACAGGCTCCGGATGCACAGTCTCAGCGGCCATGGCTCACGGGCCCAGCCGCTCCGTGGCATGTGGGATCTTCCCGGACCGGGGCACGAACCCATGTCCCCTGCATCAGCAGGCAGACTCTCAAGCACTGCACCACCAGGGAAGCCCTTGATCGCAGATTCTTAAGCAGTACTTACTGGTGGTGGTTGTGAGGTCCAGGTCCTGTAGGACATCCACATCCAAAATATATCCAGGTATGGGTGAAATATAAACCAGATAAACACAGAGAGTTAATCTTTCAATTTGTACATTCAAGCTCACATGTTTCACCTGCACCATTTGGCCTCCATATCCATCAATGGGTCATATTTCCCCTTGGAACTTGGATGGATTCCCACAGATCAGGGTGCACTGGGCACCAGTATCTACTAAATCCAGAGAAGTCATTTTATTGGTGCAGGACCAATAAATAGTTCAACATTGGGTCTCTGGTCACCCCTTATGACTATACCAAGGAGCAACCCTGATCCCTAGAACTGGGGGTATCTACCCCTGATCTTCATCTATCCACAGTGGTAGAGTGTGGGCTTGTGCCCCTTCCTCTTGCTGTCAGGGGAGTAAACTGGTTTTCTTTGGGTAATGCTTTCTATAAGGTTAAAAGGACCGAATTAGGTTGTTTATATTTATTCTCTTTAGGGGTCCTGGCTAATATAAGTTCTTGCCATAATTGCTGTGGGAAATTCTAGTTGGGTCCCTTTAATTTCCTCACTATTTGTGTTTTTTGTTTTTTCTCTTTGGTGTTATCTACCCATCTATTTCCCCTGTGTCAGATCTTTTCAGTCTCACTTAAATCAGCTCTCATGGCCACAGTCATCTAAATGGGTTGATTAACAATTGGGGCCAAAACTGAAACTAAGGTCCCTAACCAAGGTCACTAACCAAGCTCCTGGAGTAGTCTTCTGGATATGATCCTTCATACCTGCTGTAAATAACTCTTTATCAGGTCCTCAGAAATTAGGGACATTGATCGCATGCTTCATTCCTAATTCTCCTGCTATTTCTTGTAACTCTTCTATAGATGTCATCCTAGTGGTGGGGACGGCACATCTCACTCAAGTTGGCTAGGCGCCCTCGGCCACATAGAAACGTTGCCAGAGGCCAGGCTGCAGTATAACTAAGGCCATTTTAGACAATTTCTGACCCATTTAACATGATGCCATCTCCCCCAGTATTCCATAAATGGGGCATCCAGGCTGCTATTCCTTCCCTACTCTTCTGGTTAAACCTGCTGGTTAATTCTATTAACTCAGCGGAGGAATATTCTGGCACTGTGGTTTTGGGGCCTGTAGGGATCTCCTCTCAATTATCTCCTGGTTCCCTAGTGGCCTGAATTTTAGTTTGGATCAGAGGTTGTGCTTCCTTTTCCTCCTCTATAATTATGTCTTCATCTTCTGACAAGTCATTATCCCAAGGATCACACCTCTTGGAGTCCCAGTTCTGCTGTGAAATAACAGTCCTCACCTTTGAGTGGGGCAGCCTATCACCCTGTATTTTAGCTATCTTACATGCCGTCACTACAATATGCTCTTCCTGTTATATTTTCTTTGACATGAGGTCAGAAGTGGCAGAACATGCCCTCTGGACAGCCCTGTCTAACAACAAAATCTCTTTAGTCTTCTCTAGTTTCCCGCTGAGCTGTAATTCCTTTTCTGTGCTAATCCTTAGAGCATATAATGAAGGCCATGCAACAGCTGAGATAGCTTGCTCACTCTTTTTTTTCCACTTTCACTTTCCTGCTGCTTCAGTCAATATATCTAGGAAGCGCTTTGGCATTTTCTGGGCATCCTGTACTCACACAGTGGCCCAAAGTATCCCACAAACCTAGCCAGGTCACCCCACATGGAAGAGGCTGGCCAGCCTGGGATTTCCCCCACCACAGCAGGCTTTCCCCCAGCATGACCCCTTTACCCATTCCTGTGTCATTTTCTGTCTCCTGGCTGGCTCACCAATTGTTGGAGGATGGAGGGGATGGAAAGTGCCCACGAACTGAGAAGGTATCTTGACACCAGAAATCGAGACAGGCAGCTCCATATAATCAATGGATTCATTTATTATAGAGTAAATTCCTCACAGGGTAGGATTGGCAGACAAGGATCCAGAAGCATTTGCAGCTGCTCTCCACACCACCCAGGGACCATTGGGACAATTTTATAGTTAACCTAGGGTATGAGGGTAGTTGCTTGGAAACAGGAGGCACATTTCTATGTCAAGATTTATGAATGGGTAACTAGTCTCACGGGCACTGGCAACATATCAGTGAAGGTCTTCAGGGCATAGGGGCCACCTGGATCTAAAGATCATTAAAAAATATCTATTAGCTACAAAGCCCTCGATGATAGATAAGTGATTTCCCGCATAGTACAGCCCTGGGTAAGGTCAGTGGAAGAACAGGAACTGTGCAGTCCCAAGATGGCATCATTTACACCATCAGCCATACACTGGCTCATACAGGGGCTTCATGCCAATTAAAAAGTGCCCCCTCAAAAAAAAAAGTGCCCCCTCTACAAGAATAAACTACTAAAAGATGTTCTCTCTGTGGGGACTATTTGGAAAAAAGGAACCTTTCTGGGCACCAATTTTTAAAAGGAACAGCATCTTGCAAGACACAGGGTTTGGCCAGTGGAGTCTGGGCAAGATTTTAGTCCCACTCAGGTCCACTCAGTGGGCATGAGGGCACAATTGTTTAAGGTGCCTCAAGAAGGAGGTCTTGGGACATCCTGGGCATTGTGACTCAATTTTCTGCATCAAGATAATTAGTTAAGATTATTGTTAGCTGGTCATTTCAATTAATTTGAACAATAGCCCTCAGAGGCTGAGATTTTAAAGATGAGGAAACTGAGGCTGCGGTCAAGTATGTATCTTGCCTGGGGTCACATGGTGTCATCAGATTTTGATCTTCATCCTGCTGTTTTCCTTAGCATTCAGTCTCCTTCTCTGATTTATGTTTCTCTGTAGCACTAGTTGCTAATAATAAATATTTCACTCTTCATTTGTATGTAGTTGTTCTCTCCCCAGTAGAACGTAAGTTGACGAGGGTAGGGATTCATGTCCGTTTTATTCACTGCTGTATCCCCACAGTGCTTAAAACAGTGTTTGGCACACAGAGGGCTCATTCAGTAATACTTATTAAATGAATGAATTATTCAAACATTGTGGTGCCTTCGCCTATACCAATCCATTTCTATAAACACCTTTTGGCAAATATTTACAGAATGCATTGAGGTATTCTAGAGAAAAAGATTACATCAGCACAAAATGTGCACTGTTATCATCAGGATTTTCTTCAACTAAAAAATAAAAAGTCTTTTACTCCCAAATTCATGTCCACATCAAAGAGAGAAACCCCAGGTTAATGAACTAGAGCTCTTTCTCTTTACTAAAATCAACTTTTGCCTTTGAAGACAGGTTTATTTGTCTGATTTTTTTGATAATTAAAACAGAATCATCAACCCCTGTTATTCTCTGCTAGTTATTTGCATATAGCAATACACAATAATCTGATAAACTTTCTATGATGATGTGTTCAGAGCTTACAAAATAAATAAAGCCTTCAAAATAAATTCTTATTTGAGGGTACTTAAATCTGGCATGCTAAATATCATGTTTTGTAGCTTAAAGTTGTAACTAGGTATTGTTAGGCTTTTCGAAAGGAAAGAGGGCATTGTATTGTAGCATATTTTTGGAAGAACAAAAGGAGCATTTAGACATGAACTTTGCCCTCCTGGAATTTACACAATGAATGGTAGAAGCACAGTTATAAACACTCCAGCGCCTCCAACAATAACTGTTGACTTTTTATTTGCAATCAGAGAATCCTGGCAATGGACAACTAAGTTTTCCCTGGGTTTACGAGAACTGAACTGAAGTGGAAAATGTTATTTGCTTTAACGAAATAATTTCGTCTTGTGCAACAAAAAATTCTGTCAATCAAGCAAATAAAGGGAGAAAGGCTTATTTATAAAGTTGCCGGCTTCTGATTTCATTCCGTTGCTTCTCAGGCTCCAAGAGGAAAAGAAAATGAAGACTTCCTTGCTCTGTATTTTTCTAATTTTATGTAGTACCTCAGCCTGGGCGAAAGATAAACATTATTACATTGGAATTATTGAAACAACTTGGGACTATGCCTCTGACCATGGGGAAAAGAAACTTATTTCAGTTGACACGTAAGTCACTATTTTTTCTTGATTATAGACCAAATTTATAAATTATTGATTTAAAAAATAAAGCCAATAAGATGAAATATTTCTTTAATTTGTATATACAAAAACTGCAAAATATGGACTTGAAACATTAGACACTTTAATAAATCTCTAATTCCTGGGATTTTGTTTGTTTTTTGAGAGGCTGCCTTACTCCTTTCCACTTGGTATGAGGAACTGTGTGGGCTTCTTATTACCCCCTCTGGTTCTTATCACATCTCCCATCAGGGTTCAGTCTTTCTGTCTGTTTATGCAGAAGTTCTTTCATCTAAAGAATGACTGTATAAAATTTTATATTTCCTATACCGTTTACTGATTAGTAGTGGTAAAAATAAAAGGTTTTTTAATCCTTCAAAGAATCATTTATAGAAATCAAATACAATTTTAATATGACTTTGCCTAATACTCGTTGGGTGACTCTGGACTGTTAATTACATTCATCTTTCTCAGACTCAGCATCCTAACCTGTAAAATGGAGACAATGAGAATACTTCAGGGGGTTGTTTAAAGAGTGGGTGCACGTAGAGCTCTTCGTACAGTCCTTGGCACATAATACATGTGCAAAAAAATGTGAGATAGTTATTATAATGCCTCCTCAAAAAGCTCTATGTAAATGAAAGGTTTTCTTGTTTCAGTTGAAAGGTCCCTTATTTCCAGAAACATCCACCACATGAAAAACCAGGGGTATAGTTTTCCTTGAAGTTTTTTGTGATAGAAGTTTATCTATACAGAGGTCATCACTTTTAATAATGTTAGTTAAACATTTAACACCAAATTGAAATTTGTTATTCAAAACCATATTCACAACATTTAAAGATGTATTTTGGTGGTGAAAATATATTTTAAAGATGATAAATGTATCTTAATAGTGATACTTAAAAATGTATGTTAATGGTGACAAATGAAACCAATGACCATTAACTGCTGAGATTGTATCTTTAAAAATTGGCTATAAAGTATGCCAAATTTCATGACATTGACTCTGTTGATGGGTATACACTATTCTCATTAATTTTATGTACGTTTGAAATTTTTCAAAGCTGATAATAATACCTAATTGTTAAGTTATTAATTCAGTAATATGCAGTGAGGAAAGTTTCTGACCTAAAGATAACTAATTGTAAATAAAACTAGTATATCTTACAATTATTTTTTTAAGCCTGGTTTTGAGCTACTGTTCTCTTCTTAGGGACATGACATATTTTTATGGCTTCATAAGGACCATTATTTTGTATGCATTCAGCATTTTCCCTAGCTGAACATAATATAAATTATGCATTTTTTAATAGGGAAACTAGACACATTTTTTAAAAGGTCAGACATATTAGGGGAAAAAAAGTACTGTCCTACTCCACGCCCTCACCCACCATCCTTCTGCCATTATTCATGGTCAAAAATCAAATAAAATCAGTTTTACTGGGCATCAACTAAGTGCAAGACATTGCCCCAGGCACACTTTAGTAAAGTCTTCTCTAATTCTAGAAATTTAGAAGAGAAAAAGGCTTTGTTAAGAATTTTTTTGCAGGGAGGGGAGAGAATTCCTTTATTTTTAAATACTCTAAGGATTTTCCTGGCAGTCCAGTGGTTAAGATTGGAAGCCCTCCCTCTTCCAATGCAGGGGGCGTGGGTTCAATCCCTGGTTGGGGAACTAAGATCCCACATGCTGCACAGCACAATCAAAAAAAAAAGATTAAATACTCTAATGTCCTGTGTGTGCTGGAGAGGTTATACAGCATTGGCTTGATCACCTTCTTTTGCTTCAGCAACAGCCTAGAGTTGTGCAAACTCTAGATGACAATGCTCACTCTGTCTGTGAAATTTTTAATACATCTGAACAGCAAATATTGAATAGGCCTTTAGCAATTTTGCCAGTACTATGCTAACCTTTTTGTATAGATGAGTTTAGGTAGCAACTTTTTGCTTCCTCTTTGTCTCAGATTTGCAGAATGTCCAGCTACTTAATCCATTCAGCCTTCTATAACAAAATACACCAGACTGGGTAGCTAATCAACAACAGAAATTAATTTCTCACAGTTCAAGAGATTGAGAAGTCCAAGGTGCCAACATGGTCATCTCTCTTCCGAGTTCATAGCCTTTTTACTGTGTCCTCACTTGGTGGAAGGGACTAAGGATCTCTTTGGAGCCTCTTTTATAAGGCATCTACCCTGTTCATGAGCGCTCCTCCCTCATGACCTAAGCACATCCAAAGACCTCACCTCCTAATACAATCACATTAGGGATTAGGATTTCAACATATGAATTGGTGGGGGGTAGGACATAAATATGGCAAAGACTGATGTGATATCACCAGGCATGATTACTGACACTCGTTGTGTGAAGGCTAAAAAGGAGTAGAGATAAATAGGCTGAGAAACAGGTTGAAAGAGTGCAAGATAGTTGTTAGGCAGAGAATTAGGTTTAAGCTGATGTTGACCTTGAAGGTCTGGAACAATGAAGACGAAAGTATGTATTGAGATGGCAGAAACTCCATCTGTTTCATGCACCAGTGATCACTAGTACCTAGAACATAGGACACACTAAATAAATATAATTTTGAGTAAATGAAAGTGAATGAATAAAAGTATATAGGAAGCTAGACAAAATTATAGGCTGTGTTGTAAAAATTTTCCCTTGCTCCTAGTATGGACAGATTCACACCACAGATAAATAAATGAAATAAATCAGAAGATACAACAAAATAAGAAAAGTCAGTTTATGGAGTTATATGTGGGATAGTGGAACTGAAAACACTGGCAGATATAAAAGAGAAAATGTATGGATGTCTTTTAACTAGGAAAATAGAGTTTACTTTTTTTTGTCATATCAGTAATATTTATTTCTAATGGGGTGAGGTAGAAAGCAATTTCCTTATGCTCAGCACTGCCGCTTACTTAGGTCTGTGCCTTATCTGTCATTTCAACAAATCAATAAGTAAAGATCTAGAAAATATAGTTCCTGCTCCTAAGTTATTTGTACTTAAATGAGAATAAAAGACATACATATGAAAACAATTAGCAAATGCAATACTTTGTTCAGGGCCCATGGTAGACACTAATTAAATATGTATTGACTGTTGGCTACATAGTAGCAATAAGTAGCAATACTCCTCTTATCTTCAGGTTACTTTTTTTCCTGGTGACATATAGGATGCTAGAAATAAGTGAAAAAAATCCTTAAACACAAGAAGAGCCTTCACAAAACCCTTTTACACTAACTTCATAGGCTCTCACTCAGGCTTGGTGACTTAATTAACATACAGTTCTTACAAACATTGTTACCTAGTTTTCCAGCCCACTGTAGGTTTGAGAAATAAATCAGAAATATTATAGTGAAGATGTCATCATAAGCAGACCCAATGACCAGAAGAAATGATAGCTCAAATTTTACCCAAAGAAATAGAGAACAAACCAAGAACATTCCACACTATGGTATAATCATAAGGATTATAATTATAATATTGAGTGATCAGGATACCATAAATATTCAATAAATGTTAATGTTTACTATCATTATCAGAAAAGAAGTTGATTTTTTTTCCCAGTACACCCTGTTTAAGAAAACAAGGAAGCAAACAAAACATTTTTAAAGAAAAAACTTGCACCGAAGGCATTCATTTTACCCCTTCAAAAATGGTCTTAAAATTTAAAATAATTCTTAAAGAGGTATAATTATGAGCTAAAGTTATCTGGAAAAGTCGCTTACAATGACTCATATTCCAAGGTTGCCAAATAAAAAATAGTAAGCAAAATCTAGTGTGGTATAAACACTTCATATAGGACAGCCTGTGTGCAGGAACTAATGAAGTAACTACACCATTTTATACATTTCAGGCTCTACAATTTATTATCACAGCTGCTATTTTCCCCAAGAACATATCCAAAAGAGGGCTGACACCTAGGTACCATTTTCATGCTGTGTTAATGAAGCCAGGCCAGTGAGAACCTATAATTCACTTGAGTTTGTGCTATGCATACCCAGGTTAAGTCTTTGCCTGCCAGTTAATTTTTGACTGTTTTCCTTGTGATTCCTGTGTGTAGTAGGCAGAATTTTTTTAATGACCCGCAAAGATATCTTACCCTAAAACTCCAGAACCCGTGAATATGATGAGATATCACTCCCACGATTTATGTTATATTCAGTGATACAGTTGACTTTAAACTAAGGACACGATCTAGGTGGGTCTAGTCCAAAGCAGAGAATTCTCTAGTAGAAGAAAAGGAAGTCAGAGAGATTCAAAGAGGTTTGAGGGGGATTCAACAAACTGTTGCTGACTTGAAGATGGAAGAAGCCACTGGGAAGGAATATGGGTGGTCTTAAAGAACTGGGAGAGGTCCTCATCTGGTAGTTAGCAAGGAAGCAGGAATTTCAGTCCTACAACCATAATGAACTGAATTCTGCCAATAACCTGAGTGAGATTGGCAGTAGACTTCTCCACAGATCCTCCAGACAAGTACTCAGCCCAGCCAACAGCTTGATGCCAGCTGTGATAACCTGAGCAGAGAACCCAGTCATGCCATGCCAGACTTCTGATCCAAGGAACTGTGAAATAATAAATAGGTGCTGTTTTAAGCTGCTTTATGATCATTTGTTACACAGCAAGAGAAAACTAATATACTGTGTCTCAATGAATGAAGCTAAGACTCCAGAAACTTTTCACGTGTATTACCCACATGTTAGTAACCATGGCTAAACATAAACCAAGGCCCCCTTGAGTGCACTCTGAATTTATGGATGGGAGTAGCATTATTATTATCTTACTAAGGCAGTGTAAAAAATGTTTTAATTCCTCTACCATTAAAAACTCACTTCTGGGTCTGAATCTACCAGAAATTAGAGGAATTGCTATAGGATTATAGGAATTGGGGGCGCTAAAAAGGAAGGATGTGTTTACTGAGAGGGAGACATATCTATTGTAATGAATAGAAGAGAACATGTTACAGTTGCCAGCAGAAAGAACTATGATTAATGTGAATTACTTGTTTGGGTCAAAGAACAACCATAATAGGTTTTTTATTGACTGGATATCTGATTGGCAAACTTCCTGCAAGCTTCCAGTAACTGAGGCTTTGATCCCAAAGCCGTGCTCTTAAAGTTAAATAGACATTCCCTAATGACAGTTTGATGTTTCTTTGGAGACAGAGCATAAGCAAACAGGCCTCCCCCAAGCTATCACATGATGTGAAGTATTTCCCAATTTGGTTAAGATTTAATTTTGTTTCAGAAAAAAAGACAAGATGGGAAACACATTTTGCATATTGCTATGTGTATAAAAGGAATTCCAAATGTTAAAAATACTGGATAGATTATAATTTCAGATCAATTATTTTTTTAAGTAATTTTTACACCCCTCCCCCCAAAATCTTTGTATACAAAAAAACGGAATCCCAAAACTTAGACAATGCTCCTCCTATTTCAGGAAGTGATTAATACAGGAGAATTTCAATATAATGAAAGCATTTTGACAAAGTCTGCTACAGTTTATTGAAAAGGGATGTGACATATTTCTTAATGCTTTAGAGGCACATTTAGGAAATATAAATACACACTATAAATGAAGTCTTAAGAATTTGAGGGCTATTTTAAAACTCTGGCTTTATTTAAGATATGGATCAACAGAGCATGGTAGAACACAGACTAGAATCTCTATTTAAATATCATTGGGACCAATCCCCTAGCAATAAAAGTGTGTACAGACACTGGAGAAAATTTACCTCGAGGCTTAGACGGACCTGTGTGAGACTGAGTTGTCCAGGTTCCTCTGGTGTGACCCAAGAGTAATTCCATCCTTGCACCGTAAGCTTTGCAGCTGCCTCTGCGTGCCTGACTGAACTGCCCTCTTCCTGACCTCCTCTCAGCAGTGTGGACTGGATGAATCTGCCTTTAATCTCAGCGGCCTTCAGTGCCTCAGAATTTTGCTGTTGGTAAAACATCTATTTATTAAGAATACTCCTGTCCGTACTAATGCTGCTGTTTCCAGGGAAGAATGTTTTCCCATGTATTTTGATGTCCTCGAAGTCTCTCAGAGCCTTTCTTAATTTTTTTTTTCTGTTTTGTTCTAACAAAATGGAAACTGCAACAAACAATTAGAAAATGAAAACAAATATCAGAAATAAAGGCTTAAGCATGGATTTGCCATCCTGGGTACAAAAAAAGTCACTTCTTTATTTTTCTAACTTCCAGCTTGGCCCTTCTCCCACCATGATAGGGGAAGGGAACCCCATCTCATTCATCTTTCAGTGAACAAGTTGAGAATCCTGGGGTTTAAACAATCCAGGTTTTAAAAAATTGGGCTCCCTAGTGTGACAACTATGAGATGCTCATTGTTGAAACCCCCTGGCCAGTTCAGAACACGGGGGCTCTACTATCTCCAAAGCCTGTTCCCAATGCCCAAATGCAGCCACCAGGACCACTGCCAAGCGGCCCTGCTCACTGGTCCCAGCACTCAGGCTCAATCAGGTGCCCCCATGCGGCCATGCCAGCTGACGTTTGACCACGACCAGGGTATGGCCTGGAAACAGAACCTGCCACCTTTCTGTCTCATGTCCTCCAGGAATCCCACTGCCTGTGGGACTGGGCCGCTTTCTTCCCCTTCCCCTTGCAGCCTCCCCTACTCAGGTTGCCCATGAACGCAGAGCGGCATCAGAACACACAGGGGTATTTGTTAGCAAATGCAGATGCCTGACCCTCACACCAACAGCACAGAAGCAGAATCAGTGGGGCTGGGGCCTAGGAACTTCTATTTTATCAAGGTCCTCAGTAGATCCCTGTGCACATGAAAACTTAAGAAACATTAGGCCTGAGCCCTAGATTTTTTAAAAAACAGATCTTTAAATTTGGACCTTGCAACAGAGAAAGTCCAGAGCTCCCAGACAAGCCCTGCCCTCATCTTGAAGAGAGAATGGAAAAGTACCCCTCACTCTTTCTGATGAGCTTCTCGCTGAGGAAACAAGACAAAGTTTATTTCTCCTCAGTCACGTTATCTGGCCTCATATGGGTTGAATGGAAAATGGTAAGGTGTCAAAGGTCACCGAGATCAAAGTAGGCAAAACGCAGGCGCGCGCACACACACATGAACAAACACAGACCCCCAGACCATCAGCTGGGGTTAGCAGTTTTTATTCTAGTGGAGGAGACCTCGGTTGTGGAAGGGCTTGCCAAAGCCCAGGTTTTAAGTGGGTTCCCCTGAATGGCTAGATGGCATTGCCCACAAATAGATCCCACTGAACTCTCTGGGCTTGCATTAAGGACAATAACTTAAGAATCAGTTCAAAAGTTTGAATATCAAACTTGCTGTCTTTTCTTTTCTTCTTTTCTTTTTTTTCCTGGCTACTATTCAATTTGCTGATATTTTTAGGAAAGTTTTAAGCAACTATTAATCAGCCACTAACCTGAATATAAACATTCAACGTTCAAGCACTTTTGCTAGCAAGGGATTAAAAAATCACAGGGGTAATTCAAATGCAAAGATAATTTTAAGACCCACACACATTGATGAATCAATTCCAACTTTGATTTAGTTTTGCTAAAAGAAATTAGAAAGTTGGAATTACTTTAGCATTATTAGTTTTACTTTAGAAAAAAATATGCACTCACTTTCACATCTCACATATCCAGAATGAATGCTTATAAACTCAGATTTTTCCAGTGGCTGAAAGAGGTATGCCATAAGTGAGAAATGCCTTCGTTAACTGCTTTATTTTAATATTTCACTTTAATTTTGTGTTCTATCCCACAATGCCTCTGTGTTTTACCATGAAAACCTTACAGGAAATACTCTGGTAAGATGCATTACATTTTTATGACGCATCCACACGTGGTGGTCTGCCATATAGCTTATGTGTGACACCTCACATAATTAAAATAACAGGGCTAAATGCCAGCGCTCCTCTTCATTTTTTGGAGGCATCCCTACAACAACTGGCAAACATTTAATATGATATGGTCATTCATTTCTCTTTCATCATAATGTTATCCCCAGCAGTGATGGCTTCTAATAGAGTTGTCTTCTTTTCCTTTGCAGGGAACATTCCAATATCTATCTTCAAAATGGCTCCAATAGAATTGGAAAAGTCTACAAGAAGGCCGTGTATCTTCAGTACACAGATGAAACCTTTGGGACAATTATAGAGAAACCTGTCTGGCTGGGGTTTTTAGGCCCTATTATCAAAGCTGAAACTGGAGATAGAGTTTATGTACATTTAAAAAACTTTGCCTCTAGGCCTTATACTTTTCACGCACATGGAATGACTTACTATAAGGAACATGAGGGTAAGTTCAGCTCATATGCTAGCTGGAATTTCTTCTTCCTTTTCAGTAGGAACACTTTTTAATTTCTGAGATTATGGACTTTCCTCCTGGATAAGACCTGTACTATGTTGTTTAGCTCTAAACTATTTTATGAATAAGTATTTTGGTTCATCCTAATAATGCTGTGTTTCTCTGGGTTATACTTGTTTTGTGTGAAGTGTGAATGTGATAGAATTTCTGTGTGGACTCATGTAGTGAGAGTCAGTGAGAGCTGGGACTTCCTTCCCAGTGCCCAACCCCTTTCCAGACACATGGTCAAAATAAGAGAAATGGGCAGTGTGCATTAAAGCCTGGAAAAGACGAAAATCCAGAAGGAGGAAACAGGAAAGAAACAAGAAATCCCCAAGATGAGGATGATCTTATCTCTGAAGTTCCTACATGTGAACGTACTGTAGCCATTGTCACCTTCCATCCTAACTTTGGATAAACTCTGTCCCAGCTAAGGCAGCATGAGTAGTCTCATACAGTAGCCAAGTAGTGCAGGTGGCTGGATGGTCCCAGAGTCACATCTGAGACACAGTTAACCAAAAGGTCATTTGAATGTAGGACTTGGAATCCTTAAAGATGGTACAGGAAGAACGAATATTAGATTTGGTGCTTGTGACCTCATTCTTAGTACATGATGATGATGAAGGGAGAAGGTGTTTTGTTGTGATTAAGAACAAGAGCTTCAAACTTAATAGACTGATGTTTGAGTGCAGCATTGCCTTTTATTGACTGAATGACCTTGGACAAGTTAACTTAAATTCTCTGTGCTACAGTTTTCTCATCTATAAAATAGGGACAATGAGAGTACACAATAATAGCTCAATAAATGTCAGCTATTATCATAGGCAAAAATGCCGAGACCGTGTTCATTGAAATTATAAGGATCAAGTTTGGAAATTAGGATAAAATTAGTTTTAATTAATTATTGGTTTTCTATTTAAAAGAGGTATTGCTTTACAGGGTGAATGTTTTGATCTTCTATATTTTTAAATTTGTTTTTCTAAACCAAACAATTACATTCATAGCATAAAAGCTGACTGCCATCTTATTTATTTTTTACAATTTCATGATATATTATGGTTTTAATCATTTTTAAGGTATGATCATTGCATTGTGGATATGTTAGAAGAAAAAAGAGTTCTTTTAGGGCTTCCCTGGTGGCGCAGTGGTTGGGAGTCAGCCTGCCGATGCAGGGGACACGGGTTCGTGCCCCGGTCCGGGAAGATCCCACAGGCTGAGGAGTGGCTGGGCCCGTGAGCCATGGCCGCTGAGCCTGCGGGTCCGGAGCCTGTGCTCCGCAACGGGAGGGGCCACAGCAGTGAGAGGCCCGTGTACCGCAAAAAAAAAAAAAAAAAAAAAAAAAAAAAGAGTTCTTTTAGAGATACATAATTATTTATGAATGAAATGATATGATGTCAGGGATTTGCTTTAGAATAATTCACTGATGATGACTAATTCACTGTTAAGAGTGGGTGAGGGTATAGATGAAACAAGATTGGCCTTGAGTTGATCATTGTTAAAGCTGGGTTGTTGGGCACATGGAAGTTGATTATATTATTCTCTCAGCTTTTGCGTATGTTTGGAAATTTACAAAATTAAACAATCCCATGGTTACTTCACAGGCAAAAATCTGATATCATACAAGAAGCTTCAAGTGATAGGAGAAAGCAGCCATTTTGCTCTTACTTCCATACCATAACCTCAGGGCAAACGTGGTTCTTTAAATTGCAAACCACAGTCATTATGCTGCTGACATATCTATTACTGCTCCTTGAAGGCTCAGTCAAGTATAAAAAATGATAACATTTTCTGTGAAACTTCCACACCCTGTAGCCATTTGCCTTTTATTCTTCTGTGCTCAAATAGAACACCACTGTGTTCCCAAGGGGATACACACTAGCTGTTGAATAAGTGTTTGCTGAATGAATTAATAGACCATCTATTTTCTCATTCAAGCTCAAACACATTCAATTTGTAATTTCATTGCATGTCATTTCCTAGGGGCCATCTACCCTGACAACACCACAGATTTTCAAAAAGCAGACGACAAAGTGCGGCCAGGTGAACAGTGTATGTACATATTGCATGCCAACCCGGAACAAGGTCCTGGTGAGGAAGACAGCAATTGCGTGACCAGGATTTACCATTCCCACATTGATGCTCCAAGAGATATCGCCGCAGGACTCATTGGGCCTTTAATACACTGTAAAAAAGGTACATTTTCTCATTATTATTCACAATAAATGACCAAAGACAGTAGAGAGGGAGGTTTGTTTTTTAAATATACTTTAAGTCTTATGTGTTATGATTGAGTAGGTAAGGTAGAGAGGCAGTGAGTCTAGAAAAAAAGGAACGGAAGAGCAGGGAAGGGTACGGAGAAAAATGGATACGTGGAACAACATTCAGGTTACTGAACGTAAATTCCCTAAATGTTTCCAAGTCTATAAAACCGAAGTGACTGGTTTAGATTTCTGGTTTATTGGGAAAATAAATACAAAAAAAATTTTTAAACTATAAATCACATGCTAAAATTCATGCTAAAAATTAAGTTCTACTGAAATAGTAATTTTCACTTCAGATTCTCTGGATAAAGAAGAAGAAAAAAATATTGACAAAGAATTTGTGGTGATGTTTTCTGTTGTGGATGAAAATCTCAGCTGGTACCTAGAAGACAACATTAAGACCTACTGCTCTGAACCAGAGGAGGTTGACAAAGACAATGAAGACTTCCAGGAGAGTAACAGAATGTATTGTAAGATTACATAAGATCTGTTAACTTTATCTTATTTTTCTCGGTCCAATAATTCTGCTACTCTTATTCCCTCACATGAATAAGTAGCATGTTTCTAATCTATGCCCTTGGTAACAAAGCATATTGGATGTGCAACCTGCTATTCAGCTAAACAGGTCCAATCAAAACTCTGAGCAGGTAAAGCTGGATACATCAAATTGTTTCCAAACCATTATCAATTATGGTTAAATGTATATGCATGTTATATTTGTATACTTTTTATTCTCCCAACTCATTTTAAAAATTATTTGAGGCAGTCTAAAATTGTTAAATTATATTGTAAAGTATTGCACTATAATTAAGAAAATAGTTCAAACCACTAGTTCTAAAAGGTATTTCTTTTACATACATATTGTTCTTCACCACCCCTGCCCCCCCGAACCTTGCATCATTTTTTCCTATATTTTAGTTCACTTTATTTCTTCTAAAAATGTTTTCTTTACTGCCTGGGCTTCTCCTTGATTCTCAGACACAAAATAATGGGGTTAGTAAGATAGTCCATCACTTAGAATGTTTAGCTTCTTAAAAATAACCCTTACTCAGAAACTGAGGAAACAAAAGTAACTGTACTATCAAAGAAGAAAAATTAATTAACGAAGTATGGATTTTTATTTCCAACTTTTGCTTATTTCTGGCTGAAAGATCCTCTTTCCATAGTTTAATCCAGCCTCTGTTATGTGCTAACCCAAATAGGCGTTAGAGACTCAAACTTCTAGTCTGGCTAAGTCTGGTTTGGTATCCCTGTTGCATCTGGTTACCTCGCAATACTTCCCAGAACTGATTTCTATCTTAACTCTAGGACCTCTCAGTTTGAGCAGTGGCCCTTAGTTTCTTTGAAGAACCAGGCTATCCTGCTTTTGACCTCTTAGGTCTTTGTGGCTCTGGTCACTTGTTCCTACTGTCCTTTCCCTGCATTTCTTCTTTCCTCTTTCACATTTCTTCCAATTTTGTCTTTTACTCTTTAAAACAAAAAGCTTCCCCTGTGTTCTTATTACAAAAGCAATCCACATTCACTGTAGAAAATTGGAAAAGTTCTGATAAACAATAACAAAAAACACTGACATCATCCGTACCACCACCACCAACATGATACATGATTGATTCCTAAATAAACTTCAGTGTTTTTTCTATTTACTGTATGTGTGCACATTTATATATACGTATGTATATATGTACACATTTGTATTTACAAATATACACATGAACATACCAAGGTGTAGAGTTTATAACAAAGAGAGCAAATAGATTTCATCTTCAGTGTTGTGTTCATGTGCTAATATTGTGTTGACAAAAATCTTGAGGCTGAATTCAGGTCCAAAATGAAAGAGTACTGTGATTGATTAACAATGTCTGATGTGGGTACAGGAGGGAAGAACAGCAGCATGTGTGCCAGGTATTTTCAATCCCAAACTGATTTTATTTAGAGGTAACTATCAATATCCCAGTCACCAATGTCTGTTAGTCACAGTCTCTGCTCTTGACTTACAGCTGTGAATGGATATGCTTTTGGAAGTCTCCCAGGACTCTCCATGTGTGCTGAGGACAGAGTAAAATGGTATCTTTTTGGTATGGGTAATGAAGTTGATGTGCATGCAGCTTTCTTCCATGGGCAAACGTTGACTAATAAGAACTACCGTGTTGATACAATCAATCTCTTTCCTGCTACCCTCTTTGATGCTTTTATGGTGGCCCAGAACCCTGGAGAATGGATGCTTAGCTGTCAGAATCTAAACCATCTGAAAGGTAAGGCATCTTTACCTGAAATTAGCTGTCAATTGAGAGAAGAGTCATGTCTCAGTTACACTATTAATGGGGTGATGATTGGAAATCAGAATGTAAAAGCTAAATAACTTTGGAATGATCTGAGCTTTGAACTGGTAACTTAATTTTATTCCTCTGACAGTATGCATCATAATGTAATTTTTTAAAAAGACTGGAGCATTTATAAAGTAATCAAAATTGAAAATATGTTAATTTTTGGAAAAGAAAAAATTGGCCCTGATGTATAGTCCTACCTAAAAGTATAATACTGCATACAGCTTCCCAGATTTGTAAAATACACAATATTTTAAACACCAGAAGATTTGTATATTGTGCTGAAAAGTAGCTTGTTGTGTTTTTCTTGACTTGTTCTATTAAATATAACCAACTTTGTCCTTTGAGTCCAGCTATTCCTTAGCTTAACATGCTAAATCTCTCCTCCATCTCTTTAATATAAGGTAATAAAATACCCCCAGTTCTTGAAAAATATTAGTTTGCAATATTGGTCTTCTGAAGAAATTAGGTTTAACCTGGGTCTCTGGGTATGTTACTTTGACTTTCAAACACGATCTTATTCATCAAATGTGATCATGGCGGCAGAAGGCTCAGCACAGCAGGTGCATAGCCATTTTATCTAAGAGCACAATACTAATAACGTGCTCATTCTATTCCTCCCCCTCCACCCCACCATATCCCCTGAAATAGGGCAGAGCATCTCTTCATCACTTATCTATGTTTTCTCATTACAGCATTATTTATTTCAATGCTGACTCACTGATAAAATAAAACAGCGAGGATATTCCCTGGCGGTCTGGTGGTTAGGACTCTGCATTTTCATGGCCAAGGGCGCAGATTCAATTCCTGCTCCAGGAACTAAGATTCCACAAGCCACGTGGCGTGGCCCCCCCAAAAAAGTGAAGTTAAATGGTGAAAGTTCATTTCTCCCCACATCACTTATCTATTAATGTGTCTTTTTTTTTCTTTCTCATCGAAAGACTTCCCAAGTGAAACCCCACAGAAACTGGTTCCACATTTTTGAAAACACTAGTAGTATCACTTCTCTGTGCCACCTAGAGAATTGTTTTTCACTGCTTGAATTTTCCATGAGTGATTTATATACAACTGATTACTCTAGTTTATAGTATTGTTTCTAGCTATCTATTTCTTCAGTTTCCATCTGTCATTTCACCAGCAGCATTTACAAGGCAATAAGAGAGACAAACATTGGCTTCATTAACCAGTGTCTCCTCCTGTGCGGTTTTTAGCTGGTTTGCAGGCCTTTTTCTGGGTACAAGACTGTAAGAAGCCTTCATCTGAGAACGATATCCATGGAAAACATGTTAGACACTACTACATCGCTGCTGAGGAAATCATCTGGAACTATGCACCCTCCGGCATAGACACCTTCACCAAAGAAAACTTAACAGCACCTGGAAGGTAATTCAGAAAAAAAGATATTATTTCAAAATATGCCTTTCCCCCCCCCAAAAATCATAAAAGGCTGATTCAGTGATTAAAATTTTAATTGGTACCTGAAATTGAGTAACTAGACTGCTAAATATTTATTAAGGTTTGGTAGTGAGTCCAAGTTTGAGAAATAGGACTTCTGAGTCCATGAAAAAGAATAGATTTAAAAGTTTTCAGGGCTTCCCTGGTGGCGCAGTGGTTGAGAGTCCGCCTGCCAATGCAGGGGACGCGGGTTCGTGTCCCGGTCCGGGAAGATCCCACATGCCGCGGAGCGGCTGAGCCCGTGAGCCATGGCCGCTGAGCCTGCGCGTCCGGAGCCTGTGCTCCGCAACGGGAGAGGCCACAACAGTGAGAGGCCCGCGTACCGGAAAAAAAAAAAAAAAAAAAAAAGTTTTCAAATGCTCAACAAAACTCTCAGAAAACATTGAATACAATTAGATCACTTCATTTGCTTTCCATTTCTGAAAACATAGCATTGTAAAATCCGCAGCATTAAGTACATTCACAAGGTTGTATAATCACCAGCACTGTCCATTCCCAGAACTTTTTCATCGTTCCAAGCAGAAATGCTGTGTCCACTAAACAAAAACTCCCCATCCCCTGGTAACTTCTATTCTACTTTCTGTCTCTATGAATTTGCCTATTCTAGGCACCTTATGCAAGTAGAATCATGTAATATTTGTCCTTTTATGTTTGGCTTATTTTATTTAGTATAATGTTTTCAAGGTTCATCCATGTTGTAGCATGTATCAGAATTTCATTCCTCTTTAAGGCTGAATAATATTCCACTGTATTCATATACCATGTTTTATTTGTCCATCTATCTGTTGATGGACATCTGGGTTGCTTCTACCTTTCAGCTGTTGTGGATAATGCCACTATGAACACTGGAGTACAAGTATATGTTTAGGTCTCTGCTTTCAGTTCTTTTGGGTATACATCTAGGAGTAGAATTGCTTGATCATATGATAATTCTATTTTTAATTTTTTGAGGAACCACCATATGGTTTTCCACAGCAGCTTCACCATTTTACATTCCCACCAGCAATGTACAAGGGTTCTAATTTCTCTTCTAATTGCCAACTTTTATTTTCCATTTTTTAAAAAAATAGCCATCTTAACAGGTGCAAAGAGGTATCTAATTGTGGTTCTGATTTGCATTTTCCTGATACTTAGTGATTCTGAGCATCTTTTCATGTTCTTGTTGGCAATCTTGGAGAAATATCTGTTTAAGTTCTTTGCCCATTTCTTAATTGGGTTATTTGGGATTTTTTGTTGTTGTTAAGTTATGAGTTCTTTTTATATGCTGGATATTAATCCCTTATCAGATAGATCTGCTTTGCAAGTATTTCCCCTTATTCTGTAGGTTTTCTTTTCATTCTCTTGACAGTGTCCTTTGATGCATACAAGCTACCTTTGGTACATGTCTGATGACTTCCACGGCCCCCCAGCTGTTTTTCCTGCCTCAGTCTTCCTTTCCTACTGTACATTCCTCATAAAACAGCCAAAGCAATCTTTCAGAAATGTCAGTGAGATTATGCCACACCCCTGCTCCAAGTCTCTGCCCAAACATCACCTCTTTAGAGAAGCCTTGTTTGCCACGCATCTACTTGGAAAGGTTAAGTGATTCACTCAACGGCAAACAACAGGTCAATTGCTGGGCCTGACTCTACCCAAGCCTGTGACTACTGAAGCAGAGATTTAAGTCCCCGCCACACTGACATTCAGTTGCAATGACTCCCAAAACTGTATCTCCAGCCCGGAAGGCTCTTATAAATTGCAGATTTGCATTATGAACTGCTTAGTGGACACTCCACTTGGATGAGGCTCCTCCAAATCTATATGTCCAAGTCTGAATCCATTGTCTTCCCCACAAATCTAAGTTTCCCTCTCTGCATGAATGGTGTCGCCATCCATCCATCGCTCAAGCCCAAAGCCTGAGCACCACCCTTGATTGCCTCCCTCCTTCACTAATCCCTCCTTCTCTCCTCATCAAATGCTGCCTCATTATATCCTAAATATCTCGGAAAGTTGTTTGCTTCTCTCCAACCTCTTTGCTAATACCTCTGAAGTCATCACTACCTCTCACTGAGATTTTAAAAGCAGGTTGCTGACCCGTCTCCCTACCCTGCCTGCTATGCTCCTGCCCTAGTTTATAAGAGATGTCATGCTTGCTGTCTTCTCTGAGCCTTCCCACAGGCTGTTTCCTCTTTGCAAATACCCGCCCCATTCTCTCCACACACATATTCCATCATTATAACTCTACTTCACCTCTAGATAATTTTAAAGAAACTCTTCCTCTGGAAAGCCTTTGGGGCCTCTCCCATCACTTTCCCCAACCCCAGGAAAAATGTTTCATAACACTCTGTGCTTATTACATGTTATTTTATATATATATATATATATATATATATATTTTTTTTTTTTTTTTTTTTTTTTTTTTTTTTTTTGCTGTACACGGGCCCCTCACTGTTGTGGCCTCTCCCGTTGCGGAGCACAGGCTCCGGATGCGCAGGCCCAGCGGCCATGGCTCACGGGTCCAGCCGCTCCGCGGCATGTGGGATCTTCCTGGACCGGGGCACGAACCCGTGTCCCCTGCATCGGCAGGCGGACTCTCAACCACTGCGCCACCAGGGAAGCCTTACATGTTATTATATTGATTGATTTGTAGTCTGTCTTCTGGGACAGATGTAAAGTCCATGTGGACAGGGACGGGTCCAGCTTGCTTATGGGCATATCATCAGCATATAACAGGGTTCCTGGTAAAGAGCAGATGTTCCATACATTTGTCAAATGGGAGAAGAGATGAATGGGGTGGCTTTGGCAAGTCAAATGCCTTTCTGAGATTTCATTTTTTCATTTATAAAATGGGGAGAATGGGGAGCCGATGGCAGAGGAGTAGTACGTGGAGCTCACCTCCTCCCAGAAATACATAAAAAATACATCTACATGTGGAACGATTCTCATAGAACATCTACTGAACGCCGGCAGAAGACCTCAGCCTTCTTTAAGGGCAAGAAAATCTCCACGTACCTGGGTAGGACAAAAGAAAAAAGAAAAAAAGAGAGAGAGAGAAAGGACTTGGGACAGGACCTGTGCCCCTGGGAGGGAGCTGTGGAAGAAGAAAGGTTCCTACAACCTGGCAAGTCCCCTGACTGGCGGGGAGATCAGCCAGGACAGAGGGGGAGCTTCGAAGCCTCGGAGGAGAGCGCAGCAACCAGTTTGCGGAAGGTAAAATGGAGAGAAACCTGCAGGGATGGTTGGTACCTCCACCCTGAGCTCCCCAGCCTGGGACACTCGTCCACCGGTGTGGGTGGGGACTGGTGGCTTTAGCTCAGGCTTTGGAGGTTAGACCTGGGGAGAGGACTGGGGTTGGCTGCGCGAAGACAGCCTGAAGGCAGGGTGCCATTGTTGGGGGTTGCGCGAGGGGAGGGGCAGGACTGCCAAAGGAGCGTCTCCCCCCCCCCCCCGGCCCCCCCGGCCCCCAGCATGCGCTCTCAGGCAACAGGACGCTGCCTACACGAGCACCAGGGGTGGGGGCGGGCTGGACCTCCGCCGCTGAGAGAATCGGGAGCCAATCGCTGCCTCCGTCATCACAGGGCCCGGGAGGGCACGCTGGTCACCACGTCTGCACGCCCTCTATGCAGGGGATAAGGGCCAGCACGTGCTGAGGAAAGAGGTAGAAGGCATCCCAACTAAAAGTGGCCCTCACGCCAGAAAATAGTAAAACCACACAAGCTACGCAGGGATGCTCCCGCATATAAATAACCTTCCAAGACTACGGTAGATAACTGTTTCTCCTAAACTCACAGAGTAAGAGCAATATAAGCAAATGAAGCAGCAGAGGAACCACTCCCAGTTAAAAGACCAAGAGAATTCCCCTGAAGGAACAAACAATGAAACAGACCTCTTCAGTCTAATAGACACCGAGTTCAAAAAGGAGGTAATGACAATCCTGAAGCAATTAAGGAAGACTATTGACAGAAATGCAGATTACTGTAAACTGGGGAGGATAATACCAACTTTGTTACATTGTCATGTGAGTTTCAGACAATAAATGAAACCTTCTGAAGGCTAATATGCAACAAACAATAGTTACTGTATTTTTAGACATTTCATACTTTATTAAAAAGATTCTATTGCAGGACAATTTATTAACTCTCAGGGGTTGACATGGACCCTCTTGAAATTTTTTTCACTTTGCTTGAAAAAATAAAATCTCTATGCCATGAGTCTCCACCCCTTAACTGAACATCCTTCTATAAGGTGCCTAGTACTATCTGCTCCTCTGAGGAGTATTTGGTAAATAATGGATAATTTCTAAGCACAGGTCAGAATTTTTCTCTTCAGTTAGTATCCTATGTGACAACCTGGCTCTGTTCTGCTTTCAACTCCAGAATTAAACCTTTTTTCTTTTGACAGTGATTCAGAGGTATTTTTTGAACATGGTTCTACAAGAATCGGAGGCTCATATAAAAAGCTGGTTTATCGTGAGTACACAGATGCCTCCTTTACAGACCGAAAGGAGAGAGGCCCTGAAGAGGAACATCTTGGCATCCTGGGTGAGTCTGTGCAGAATACACATGACTAATGTACTCTTCCCCTGAGCTACAATCAACCTCAGGAAGAACAGAAGCTTCAGAACCTGCGGCATGATTTCTACGTATAAACTATGGATATGGAAGAGGAATCATCAATAAAATGCAGCAGCTTTTCCAAATGTAAATTACCCATAGTAAGTCTTCATCATCAAAAGCCAGGCTGACTTCAAATGATTACTTTTTTTGTTTCTTCAATAGAGGTAAGGGGTTTGTGTGACTTTGTTTAAATAGCCGGTAAAGCTATTAGTTTCCGCTTTTAGCCAAATGTACATTCCCTTAGAAATAAAATTCAGCTACTAATGAGACAGGTTGGGTTTGTTTTTAGAGCCTCTCTGGGCAGAGCCCAGAGACCTGTTTTGCTCAGGCACTTGGGCAGAATAGCAAGTGAGTGGATTCAGACTGTCCTCACTCTTCACCTATTAGCTGTGTTACCTTTGAAAGTACTGAACTTTCTGTGCCTGTTCCCTTTCTGGAAAATGGGAACAATAATAACAATAGTCCCTACTTCATAAAGCTGTTGTAAGGATTAAATGAGTTAATTCACATAAAGACTCAGAAGAGCACATAAGAAGTTCTCAGTAAGTATCATTTTATATATTACATAAAATATTTTTGTACTGTATTTCTGTTTTTGTTCTATATTTAGTAATAATATTGATTTTGGTGATGGGAAATCCACAACAGTGGTGTTACTTTTCACAGCCAAGACAATTTAACTTACCCCCTTTGGTTGGTCAAGGTTTATGGCATTCTCCTGACTCTTTGGACAAATAACACACATCTGGTCCACAGAAAAACAGGGTGAGGAGAGTGTAGATACTCTGAACAGTATTTTATAGACGTATGAAGCTTGCGAACTAACTTGGATAAAAATGGTAACAAATTTCATTACCTGAAGTTAACTTAGAAAGCCCCTCTCATCTTTTTCTGGCCTCCTCATGTCAAATTGATAATGGACTTTTTAAAAACCAAGCTTTCCATTTGCAACAATAAGCATGTTGCTTCCAGTGGTTCTTGCCAGAGGACAAGGCAAAGAAAACAACTGTCTTATGCATTCTGTATGCTATATATCAGGGAGGATAATAATTCTCTCTTTGTCCCTAGGTCCTGTCATTTCGGCAGAGGTGGGAGACACCATCAGAGTCACCTTCCATAACAAAGGAACATATCCCCTCAGTATTGAACCGATTGGGGTGAGAGTCGATAAAAGCAACGAGGGCACGTACTACAATTCAAGCAGAAGTGAGTACAACACTCTGTAACCAAACAATAATGTTTAATAACCTACTGTGCTGGTCATCCCCAGGGAAATTGTCCTGCAAAAACCAAAGGCAGGAACTTCTGAGGAAACTTCTCATATACCGTTCTCAGTATCATGCCAGGAGGCGAGTAAATCTCTTCCTACCATTTCCAGTATGTTTGTGGAATTCTGTCCTACCTTAATTGGATGATTATTGACAATGCTGCTAGGAACTGATTTGGATTGCATCAGTTATACATTTCCAGAGTTCTATTTGGGTGATTGCTAAATTTGAAAAATATTCTTGCAATTATAAGATTAGATGTACATTTTAGAATATTTAAAAAATATGAAAAGGTGTAGCCAAAAATATTATCCATAGTTCTATAGACAACCGCTATTATATTTTTGTATGTCCTCCACTCTTTGATCTGTGTAAATAATAATTACATGTGTTTGAGATCATAGACTATAAATATACTTATCACTATAATTTTATACCCAGAGTTCGCTTTCTTAGCACTATAAACATTTTATAAATATCATTTCAGTGATACAAAATATTCCATTACATGAAAGTATTTAGGTATTTTTTTATGTCAAGGCTGACAAATGAAGACCCTATTCTGGGTCTCAGACTTCTTGTATCCTCATGTGGAGGAAGGGGCTAGGGAACTCTGTGGGATCTCTTTTGTCTGGGCACTAATCCCACTCAGAAGGGCTCCACTCTCATGACCAGATTACCTCCTAAACACCACTTCGAACACCATCATATTGCACCTTAAGATTCCAATATGTGAATTTTGGGGAAACATAAACATTCAGACTATAGCAGGCACCAATCTCAGACAGAGGTTTAGCGGAGACTTCCTGGAGAAAATTATTCCCATTTGTGACCTGACACTGGTAGGATTCCACTCTAATTCATAAAAGGAGCACAGAAGTGGGTTATCCTAGACTAAACGCAGTCTACTCCATGGCTCAAATGATGACATTAAAAAGCATACTTTACCTCTCCAGTGTGACCTTTCTTACAGGTGCGCCTCCTTCTTCAGCCTCCCATGTGGTACCCGGAGGAACATTCACCTATGAATGGACTGTCCCCAAAGAAGTAGGACCCACTTACAAAGATCCTGTCTGTCTAGCTAAGATGTATTATTCTGCTGTGGATCCCACCAAAGATATATTTACTGGGCTTATTGGGCCAATGAAAATATGTAGGAATGGAAGTTTACTTGCAAATGGGAGACTGGTAAGTCCAATGAGGGAAAATGAAAATGATTTTCCAATCCCTTTGAATTATCATTATTATAAGGAAAATTCTGGGGTTTGAGGCAGTGAGGGTTCCACGCCTAATGTTTATTATAATTTTTACTTAGGCTTATATCTATATTGTGCAGAGATTCTCTGACTAACGTGAGTTGGAAACAAGATTTTCCTTGGAATCCAAAGTCTATTATGATACCATTAGACTTCAACACACACATTTAAAAAAATCACCTATTAATGATAATAAGTCACTCAACATTCACTAAGGAAATATTGCTTAAAATATTTTTTATGTGGCAGCCTGGATGGGAGGGGAGTTCAGGGGAGAATGAATACATGTATATGTATGGCTGAGTACCTTTGCTGTGTACCTGAAACTATCACAACATTGTTAATTGGCTATACTCCAATATAAAATAAAGTTAAAAAAAATGAAATGGGAAAATGACCCTTTGATCTATAAATAGAAATCCCTAATCCCACCATTGTTTTTAGCTCTAAAATAAATATTTTAATATAAATCTTTAAAAGAGAAAGATTCTTTTTAAAATGCATTCAATACAGTTATCACATCTTAAAGCATCATCATAATTCCTTAATATCATCAAATTTCCAATCAATGTTCACATTTTAACTGAACATTTGTCCTTTAATTGTTTCAAGTTTGTTGTGTGGATAGGCACTCAAATAATTACACACATTACAATCAGTTGATATTTTTCTCAAGATATTTTCTTGTGTTTTTCTGTTGCAAAAGTCTTTTACCCTGTAGAAGTTCTCATGTCTAGATTTTACTGATTGCATTCCTGTGGTGTCATTTAACATGTTTCTTTCTCTTTTACTCTATTTCCTGTAAATCAGTGGCTAGATCTACAAGCTTGATCAGATTCAGGTTAGATTTTTTTTATTTTTTGCAGTACTACTTCATGTGTGGTACTGGGTACCTCGATCAAGGAGTATATAATGTATACTTGTCTCTCAGTCGGGGATGTTGTCAGCTACTGATAAACATTTCCTAGATTCATAAACTAATCAGGTGTTGAACAATAGTAATATTTGGATTCCATCATTCCTTCTGTGTTTATTAGCTACTATACTTGTATAAACAGAAATGTCTCTTAATGGACTATTTGGTTGCCCTGAGGTACATGTTATACAAGAAAGGAATGACAAATGCTTGATTCTTTCCCTTTATTTACAAGTTTTAGAATTACTAGTTCTCTCCTAGCATACATCAAAGGTTTTTAATAGTTTATTTTATTTTATTTATTTTGCGGTACGCGGGCCTCTCACTGTTGTGGCCTCTCCCGTTGCGGAGCACAGGCTCCGGACGCGCAGGCTCAGCGGCCATGGCTCACGGGCCCAGCCGCTCCACGGCATGTGGGATCTTCCCGGACCGGGGCACGAACCCGTGTCCCCTGCATCGGCAGGCGGACTCTCAACCACTGCGCCACCAGGGAAGCCCTTAATAGTTTATTTTTAAGTACTATTGTAAACTCATGGATTTAAGCATATTTACTATGCTTCAATTCATTACTATTATACTTATTGATGCTCAAAATGTCCTATTTTTTGCCACTGGGGGACTTGCTCAGGTTGACTTCATTTTTACATGAACTTAGTAGTCTTTGAAGCTTCTTTGACTTCTAGTATAAAAAGCTATTTCAGGTTCATATTGTACATTTTCTGAGTCAGACCTAAAATCAGTCATTTCTCCCAAAAAGTCCTGGTTCTTTTCAGTAAGAAATTATTTTTAAAACTACAGTCAGGGCATTAGGGGTGCTCAGTGCTATTGTATTAATCATTGTTCCTAAGCCTTTTCAGTGAGCAGAATTGAAAGAAACGTTTTTTAATAAAATTCATCATGGGTTCATACTGATACTTTCTATTCAAATTCAGGTCTATGGATTTTGTTTGTTTGTTTGTTTACTTAACCTCATTGATCTTATATCTGTATCTCCCTTCAACTGCACTGAAAAAGCTGAGTTCTCAATAATACCAGCATAAATATGCACTCATTTCATCCCACAATATAGACACAACAGTCTCAGGATTAGAATTACAACACTACAGCCAACAATATAATTACTGAAAACAGTTTTGCAGCCCTTTTTGTCTTTAGAGTGGATCCCACTAAGGATGTTCAGTCAAATTACAGATTTAAAGTCACTTGGAATAGTTCCTCCCTGTGGAGTTTTGCCACCCACAAAATACACAGGTTTATTTATTTATTTTAATGTATTTATTTTTTAGGGATTTCTTTTTAAACTGTAACATTATTTTATAATTACGTAAAACATTTGCCTGACTCCAACATCGTATCTACAGAAAGAAGCAGATTCAAAGAAATCTAGCGTCTATCCTTTCTTCCCTTTCACCTATCCCCTCACTATAGATAACTTTTTAAAACTTTATTCTTTTATTTATTTTTCACTATTATTTTTATTAACTTTATTTTTTAGAGCACTTTAATGTTTACAGCAAAATGGAGGGTAAAGTTCAGAGATTTCCCGTATACCTCTTATTCCTCCACACACGCCCTCCCCCAATATCAACATCCCCAACAGAGTAGATCCATGTATCCATCATTACAGTATCACACAGAGTATTTTCACTGCCCTAAAAGTCCTCTGTGCTCCATCTATTTATCCCATCCTTCCAACCCCCAACTCCTAGCAAGCCCGGTCTTTTCACTCTCTCCAGAGTTTTGCCTTTTCCAGATTGTCATATAGTTGGAATCATACAATGTATAGCCTTTTCAGATTGGCTTCTTTCACTTAATAATATGCATTTATGTTTCCTCCAAGTCTTTTCATGGCTCAGTACCTTATTTCTTTTCTTTTCTTTTCTTTTTTTTTTTTGCGGTATGCGGGCCTCTCACTGTTGTGGCCTCTCCCGTTGTGGAGCACAGGCTCCAGACGCGCAAGCTCAGCGGCATGGCTCACGGGCCTAGCCGCTCCGCGGCATGTGGGATCTTCCCAGACCGGGGCACGAACCCGCGTCCCCTGCATCGGCAGGCGGACTCTCAACCACTGTGCCACCAGGGAAGCCCAGCTTATTTCTTTTTAACGATGAATAATACTCCATTGTCTGGACGTACTACAGTTTATCCATTCACCTACTGAAGAACATCTTGATTACTGCCAAGTTTCGGCAATTATGAATAAAGCTGCTTTATGAATAAACATCCATAGGAGAGTTTTTGTGTAGACATAAGTTTTCATTTCCTTTGGGGAAATACCAAAGAACCCAATTGCTGGATTATATGGTAAGAGTATGTTTAGTTTAAAAAAAAAAAAAAACCCTGCCAAACTCTTCCAAAGTGGCTGTACCATTTTGCATTCCCACCAGAAATGAATGTTAGAGTTCCCATTGCTCCACATTTTTGCCAGAATTTGGTGTTGTCATGTTCCAGATTTTGGCCATTCTAATAAGTGTGTAGTGGTATCTCATTGGTGTTTCAATGACATGTGACATAGAGCATCTTTTCAAATGCTTGTTTGTCATCTGTACATTTGTCTGTTAAGGTCTTTTGCCCATTTGTTAATTGGGTTGTTTTCTTAATGTTGAGTTTTAAGGGTTCTTTTTATGTTTTGATAAACAGTCTTTTATCAGGTGTATCCTTTGTGAATATTTTTCTCCCAGTCTGTGGCTTGTCTTCTCATTCTCTTGACAATATTTTCTTCAGAGCATAAAATTTAATAAAATCCAGTTTATCAATTCTTTCTTTCATAGATTGTGCCCTTGGTGTTGTGTCTAAAAAGCTATTGCCATATCCAAAGTCATCTAGACTTTCTCCTATGTTATCTTCTAGGAGTTTTACAGTTTTGCACTTTACAGTTAGGTTTATGAGCCGTTTTGAGTTAATTTTTGTGAAGAGTGTAAGGTCTGTGTCTAGATTCATTTTTTTGCATGTGGATATCCATCTGTTATAGTACCATTTATTGAAAAGACTATCTTAGCTCCTTTGTCAGAGATCAGTTAACTAAATTTATGTGGCTGTTTCTTAGTTCTCTATTCTTTTGATCTATTCTTTCACAAATACCACACTGTCTTGATTACTGGAGTGTTATAGTAAGGTTTGAAGTTGGGGAGTGTCAGTCCTCCAACTTCATTTTTCTTCAATATTATGTTGGCTATTTGGGGCCTTTTGCTTCTCCAGGTAAACTTTAGAATCAGTCTGTAGACATCCACAAATAATTTGCTAGGATTTTGATTCAGATTGCATTGAATCTATAGATCAAGTTGGAAAGAACTGAAACTTGGCAGTATTGAGTCTTCCTATCCATGAACATTTATTTAGTTCTTTAATTTCATTCAGCAGAGTTTTTAGTTTTCCTCATATAAGATCTTGTACATATTCTTTTAGATTTATAACTAAGTATTTCATTAGGAGGATGCTAATGTAAATGGTATTGTTTTTAATTTCAAATTCCACTTTTCATTGCTAGTATATATGAGACTGATTGACTTTTGTATATTAACCTTGCATCCTGTAACCTTACTATAATTGCTTATTAGTTACAGGAGTTACCTTGTCAGTCCTTTTGGATTTTCTACATAGATGATCATGTGATCTGTGAACAAAGACAGTTACTTTCTTTCTTCCCAATCTGCATACGTTTTATTTCCTTTTCTTGTCATATTGCACTAGCTAAAACTTCCAGTATGATATAGAAAAGGAGTGATGAGAGGGGACATCCTTGTTTTGTACCTGATTTTAGTGGGAAAGCTTCTAGTTTCTCACCATTAAATATTATCTTAGCAGTAGCTTTTTGGTAGATATTCTTTATCAAGTTGAGGAGTTCCCCCATTCTTATTTTACTAAGAGGTTTGTTTGTTTGTTTTGATCATGAATGGGTGTTGGATTTTGTCAAATGCTTTTTCTGTATCTATTGATATGACCACATGACTTTCCTTCTTTAGCCTATTGATGTGATGGATCACATTAACTGATTTTTGAATGTTAAGCCAAGCTTGAGTACCTGTGATAAATCCCACTTGGTCATGGTATAGTTCTTTTTATACATTTTCAGTTCTATTTGCTAATTTTTTAAGGTATTTTACATCTATATTTATTAGAGTTATTCATCTCTAGTTTTTTTGTAATGTCTTTGTCTGGTCTTGGTATTAGAGTAATGTTGGCCTGCTAGAATGAGATAAGAAGTATTCTCTCTGTTTTTGTCCTCTGATGGATTTAAAGAGAGTTAGTATAATTTCTTCCTTAAATGTTTGGTAGAATTCACCAATGAACACTTCTGGGCTGTTCTGGAAGGTTACTAGCTATTGGTTCAATTTCTTTAGTAGATACAGGCCTATTCAGAGTGTCTATTTCTTCTTGTGTGTTTTAGCAAATTGTGTCTTTCAAGGAATTGATCCATTTCATGTAGGTTGTCAAATTTATGGGCATAGATTTGTTCATAGTATTCCTTTATTATTCTTTTAATGTCCATAGGATCTGTAGTGATATCCCATATTTCATTTCTGATATTAGTAATTCGTGTTCTCTTTCATTTTTTCTTAGTTAGCCTGACTAAAGACTGATTGATTTTATTGATCTTTTCAAATAATCAGCGTTTAGTTTCACTGATTTTTTTCTATTGATTTACTGTTTTCAGTGTCATTGATTTCTTCTCTAACTCTTATACTTTTATTTAAAGAATAAAAGAATTCTTTTATTTTATTTTATTTAAAAAACAAACGTGTGTGTGTATGTGTTCATATTCTAACTTTCTTTTTTCACTTAACAATATAATCTGTAAGTCTTTATACTGTAATATATGGAAATATTCCTCATTCTTTTTTACAGTGGATATTACTCCCTGGTGTAGACATGCCTCAGTTTATACAATCGGTCCACTATTTGGCAGGTGTTTCAGCTCTTTCCAGTCTTTGCTCTTACAAATACATTTGTAACAGGTAGCCTTGTTCATATGTCTCTTTGTATTTTGACAACATGTCTTTGAGATAAATCTGGTTCTGGTGGGGCAAAGGATAAACACATGTACTCTTTTGCTAGATATTGCCAAATTCCCTTCCATAGGAATTGTACCATTTTATACTCCCACCAAGTATGAGATTAGATTATCTGTTTTCCACAGTTCATAAGTGTATTGCCAAATTTGGGGATTTTTACCAGTCTGAAAAGACATAAACAGTACCTCTGTAATTTTAATTTGTGTTTCTCTTATTATTAGTTGTTGAACATTTTTTCAAATCATTAAGAACTATATTCACTTCTTTTCCATGAATTGTTCATAACCTTATCCCATTTTTCTATAAGGTTATTTTTCTTCACTGATTTAGAAGCTTTCTATATATTAGTTATAGAAAGTCTTTGTTTGAGATATTAGCTGTAAATATTTTTTATCTTAGTTTATCATTTGCCTTTATACTTTGCTTATGGATGTTGTTGTTTACCATGTGAAATTTTTATTTCTATCATCTTTTCCTTTATTGTTAATGGATTCCAAGTCATAGTTAAGAAAGTTTTCACAACTCTCAGGTTATAAAGGAATTCACCCATTCTGCCTTCAAGTACTTGTAAGGTTTCATTTTTCACTTTTAAGTCTCTGTTCCACTTAGAATTTATGCTGGTGTACAGTTAAGGAATAGATCAAATTTATCTTTTTCTAAATGGCTATCCAGTTATCTCAACACCATTTATTAAAAAGTCACACTTTAGGGGACTTCTCTGGTGGTCTATTGGCTAAGACCCCACACTCCCAATGCAGGGGCCTGGGCTTGATCCCTGGTCAGGGAACTAGATCCCACATATATGCCACAACTAAAGATCCCACACACTGCAACTAAGAGCCCGCTGGTCACAACAAAGGTCCTACACGTGGCAATGAAGGTCCTGCTTGCCACAACTAAGCCTTGACGCAGCCTAAATAAATAGATAAATTTTTTTTAAAAAAGTCACACTTTAGCCCATTGATTTAAATGCTCCCCTTTATCAGATACTAAATTTTCATACACAATTGAGTCCATTTCTTGATTTTCTATTCTATTCCATTGTTCTCTATCTATTCATGCACCAATACCATACTATTATAATTACAGAGCCTCTATAATGTGTTTAAATGACTTGTAGCCATACCTCAAGGCACTTTTTTCATCATTTTAATGGCCATTTTTGCTTACTTATTCTTTCTAATGAACCTTGTAAAAACTTACTTGGCTCCAGAAAAAAAAAAATCCTGAGAGTGTTTTATTGGGATTGTCTCAAATATACAAATTAAATTAGGAAAAACAGCCATTATTATGAAGTTGAGTAACCCTGCACAAGAACATATGTCTTTCCACTTGTTCAAGTCTACTTTTGTGTTTTTCAGGAGTATTTTATAGTTCCCTTTATATAGGTTTTGGATTTTTTTAAGTGTATGCCTAGATATTTTATTTGTATTTGTCTATTATAAATGGTAATGCCATCATTTAAAATTTTTAAATATGTTACTGAAAAAAAATGGTTTTCTACCTTTTTTTAAAAGATTTTTACAACCATTTTTAAAAATTTTATCTATTATTTATTTGGCTGCATTGGGTCTTAGTTGTGGCACGTGGGATCTTTGTTGCGGCATGTGGGATCTTTTGTCGTGGTGCATGGGCTCTTCATTGTGGTGCGTGAGCTTCTCTGGTTGTGGTGCACGGGCTCCAGAGAGCACAGGCTCAGTAGTTGTGGCACGGGCTTAGTTGCCCCACCGCATGTGGGATCTTAGTTCTCCGACCAGGGATCAAACCCGTGTCCCCTGCATTGGAAGGCGTATTCTTAACCACTGGACCACCAGGGAAGTCCCTGGTTTTCTACCTTTAAATTCCATTATTTTATCTTGTGCTTACCTTGGAAAGGAATAAAAGGAGACTAATGTTTATTGAACTCCGTTTAGGCACTTTTGCACATTTTACTTCATTTAACCTTCACAGCAACCCAAGAGGCTAAGTATTGTTATCCCCATTTTTACAGAAGAGGAGCTGAGACTCAGTGAGTTGAGATATAAAATGTGAGGTTTTTTCTCTACATATTTTGTTTTCTTCATTTGTCAAATGAGAGTCACAACACAGGAAGGTCTACAGGAACTATTAAAAGTCCTCATCCTGAGGACCTTCCTGGCAGTCCAGTGGTTAAGACTCTGCCCTTCCAATACAGGGAGTGCAGGTTTGATCCCTGGTCGGAGAGCTAAGATCCCACATGCTGCAAGGTGCAGCCAGGAAAAAAAAAAAAAAAGTCCTCATCCTGGTTTTTTCATGTATTAGCCATGTGGCTTCAGATTGGATAAAATATTCAGAGTAAGTTAAAGAGTACCTTGTTTAGTGTCTGAGATTAATGAAAATATCTCTATTATTTCACCACTAAATATGACATTGGCTATTAGTTGTTACTTTTTATTATAATTCTGGTTTACTGGCACTGTGTTTTCTGTTTAAAATCACTTGAGCTGCTCAAAAAAAAAGAAAAACCAAAAATAAAAAAAAGTACTGTGCTAGGCACAGAATTCATTGGTAAATAAGACCTGCTCTAATAGAGTTTATATTCTAATGTGTGGTGTAGCAGAAAGGAAGGGGCAAAGGGAGTGATGGCATGGAAAGGTGAGGAGATAAGCAAACAGAAAAAATAAAAATAACCTCAGAAAGTGATATGTGTTTTAAAAAAACAAAACAGGTAATGTGATAGTGAATAGAAATTAAAGTTTAGATAATGTGGAAGTATTATTTGAGGTGAGATCTAAATTTTAAAGAGGCAGCCTTGCAAAACTCTGAGGGAAACACAAAAGGAACAGCTACTGCCAGAATGTCAAATTTTATAAAAATTTATTTTTAGATTTCCTTGAATTATTACCTATCTTTTCTCCTTTGACCAATAAGTGTGACCAAGTACATTAAGAATTTCCTATTGAACCATCCTTGCAGTTCTGGGGAAAAAAATATTACTTTGAGCATGTGTTTTTTTAAAATATATTTCTGTGTTGAATTTGATGGTGTTTTATTTAGAATTTCTCATCTAAGCTATAAGTAATATTAGTTTAGATTCTGTGTGCTTTTTTAGTGATATATCATAGTTGTACTATCTGCATTAAATAAATCGGGAAGAATTTTAATACCTTTACATTTTTGTAAATTTCTTTTGCTTTTATTAACTCATTTCTTTTTATTTTTCTAAACTTTTCAGATATTTACAATATTTATTTGGCTTTGCTTAAAATAAACATTTCAGACTCTCAGTTTATATGTTTAATTATATTCCATACATTATGACTTGTAGTGTTCTCATGGACATTACTTACTAAATTCTTAGAAATTCAATTTTGTTTCTTCTTTGATCTGAGTTATTTGGACAAAATATGATTTTTTTTTTTTACTTTTAGTCCTTTTATGAGTAATTTTCAGTTTTGTTGCATTATAATTAGGAAATGTGACCTGTAAAATTTTCACTGAAGTTTTCTCTGCAGGTCAGTATGTAAGTGATTATAGAAGTTCCCTGCTGGAATCCTGACACATCTGAAAATGTCACTTTGTTGTGCTTTGCCTGTATAGAATTTTTCAATCATAATCTTTTCCCCAAAAAATGTAATTGCTACTCTAACTTCCTCTGACATTTATTGTACTAGAGGAGTCCAATGTTCATGGTAACTTTTAAAATGGATTATTGTAGAAATTTGTCTCTCTGAAATCCAAAATTTTTACCAGTACATTTTTAGGTATAGTTCTATATTACTAATTTTGTCTTGTTTTCAGTGAGGTTTTTGAATCTGAATACTCTAGTCTTTTCCCTTTATAGTGGTGAATATTTCCACCATTATTTATTATTATTATGTCTTACCCTTTTATAACTTCTCTGTAAAATCATTACTAGGTATATATTTTTCATCTTTGAATCTTTTCTTCTGACTTATGGGAGCTTTCTTAAGACCATCTGCATCAATGATTCAGTTGTCTGCAGGATATAACCTTCAGGTTAGTTGGATTTTTAAAATTTGATAAGCATGTTTTTCATCCAAAAAAATGATCTCAGGAAAAAGATATGCAATAATCTCTCAAGTTTTCTCTTCTTTAAGAGAATAAGTTTTCCTCAGGGATTCATATGCTTTGATTCTTTAGACCAATTGCCTTCGTGTCAACTACTGAATCATTCCATAGACCAGATAGTGTTTCTGCTTCCTTATTTTTCACCAAGGATAGGGGAAGGGGAAGTGAGAATGTCCAGATGGCTGGAGATAGAGTGAATTCTTTTTCTTTTTTTGTAATTTTTGAATTTTATCTTTTTATACAAAGTGTTCTTATTACTTATCCAGTTTAAACATATTAGTGTATATATGTCAATCCCAATCTCCCAATTCATCTCATCACCACCCCGACCCCTCTGTGGCTTTCCTCCCTTGGTGTGCATACGTTTGTGCTCTACATCTGTGTCTCAATTTCTGCCCTGCAAACCAGTTCATGTGTACCATTTTTCTAGGTTCCACATATATGCAATAATATACGATATTTGTTTTTCTTTTTCTGACTTACTTCACTCTGTATGACAGTCTCTAGATTCATCCAGGTCTCTACAAATGACCCAAATTCGTTCCTTTTTATGGCTGAGTAATATTCCATTGTATATATGTACCACATCTTCTTTATCCACTCGTCTGTTGATGGCCATTTAGGTTGCTTCCATGACCCGTCTATTGTAAATAGTGCTGCAATGAACATTGGGGTGCATGTGTCTTTTAGAATTATGGTTTTCTCTGGGTATATGCCCAGTAGTAGGATTGCTGGGTCATATGGTAATTCTATTTTTAGTTTTTTATGTAACATCCATACAGTTCTCCATAGTGGCTGTATCAATTTACATTCCCACCAACAGTGCAAGAGGGTTCCCTTTTCTCCACACCCTCTGCAGCATCTGTTGTTTGCAGATTTTCTGATGATGCCTATTCTAACTGGTGTGAGGTGATACCTCATTGTAGTTTTGATTTGCATTTCTCTAATAATTAGTGATGTTGAGCAGCTTTTCATGTGCTTCTTGGTCATCTGTATGTCTTCTTTGGAGAAATGTCTATTTAGGTCTGCCCATTTTTTGATTGGATTGTTTATTTTTTTAATATTGAACTGCAGGAGATGTTTATATATTTGGGAGGTTAATCCTTTGTCCATTGATTTGTTTGCAAATATTTTCTCCCATTTTGAGGGTTGTCTTTTCATCTTGTTTGTAGTTTGCTTTGCAAAAGCTTTTAAGCTTCCTTAGGACCCATTTATTTATTTTTGTTTTTATTTCCATTACTCTAGGAGGTGGATCAAAAAAGATCTTGCTGTGATTTATGTCAAAGTGTGTTTTTCCTCTAAGAGTTTTATAGTGTCCGGTCTTACATTTAGGTCTCTAATCCATTTTGAGTTTATTTCTGTGTATGGTGTTAGGTAGTGTTCTAATTTCATTCTTTTACATGTAGCTGTCCAGTTTTCCCAGCACGACTTATTGAAGAGACTGTCTTTTCTCCACTGTATATCCTTTTCTCCATTGTATATCCTCCTTTGCCACAGATTAGTTGACCATAGGTGCGTGGGTTTATCTCTGGGCTTTCTATCCTGTTCCATTGACCTATATTTCTGTTTTTGTGCCAGTACCATATTGTCTTGATTACTGTAGCTTTACTGGCTATTGTATATCTGCTATACTACTGTAGATTACTGTAGTATAGTCTGAAGTCAGGGAGTCTGATTCCTCCAGCTCCGTTTTTATCCTTCAAGAGTGCTTTGGCTATTTGGGGTCTTTTGTGTCTCCATACAAATTTTAAGATTTTTTGTTCTAGTTCTGTAAAAAATGCCATTGGTAATTTGATAGGGATTGCACTGAATCTGTAGATTGCTTTAGGTAGTATAGTCATTTTCACAATATTGATTCTTCCAATCCAAGAACATGGTATATCTCTCCGTCTGTTTGTATCATCTTTAATTTCACTCAGCAGTGTCTTATAGTTTTCTGCATACAGGTCTTTTGTCTCCCTAGGTAGGTTTATTCATAGATATTTTATTCTTTTTGTTGCAGTGGTAAATGTGAGTGTTTCCTTAATTTCTCTTTCAGATTTTTCATCATTAGTGTATAGGAATGCAAGAGATATCTGTGCATTAATTTTGCATCCTGCAACTTTACCAAATTCATTGATTAGCTCTAGTAGTTTTCTGGTGGCATCTTTAGGATTCTCTATGTATAGTATCGTATCATCTGCAAACAGTGACAGTTTTACTTCTTCTTTTCCAATTTGTATTCCTTTTATTTCTTTTTCTTCTCTGATTGCTGTGGCTAGGACTTCCAAAACTGAGTTGAATAATAGTGGTTAGAGTGGACATCCTTGTCTTGTTCCTAACCTTAGAGGAAATGCTTTCAGTTTTTTGCCATTGAGAACAATGTTTGCTGTGGGTTTGTCATATATGGCCTTTATTATGTTGAGACAGGTTCCCTCTATGCCCACTTTCTGGAGAGTTTTTATCATAAATGGGTGTTGAATTTTGTCAAAAGCTTTTTCTGCATCTATTGAGATGATCATATGGTTTTTATTCTTCAATTTGTTAATATGGTGTATCACACTGATTGATTTTCGTATTTTGAAGAATCCTTGCATCCCTGAGATAAATGTCACTTGATCATGGTGTATGATCCTTTTAATGTGTTGTTGGATTCCGTTTGCTAGTATTTTGTTGAGGAGTTTTGCATCTATGTTCCTCAGTGATTTTGGCCTGTAGTTTTTTTCTTTGTGACATCTTTGTCTGGTTTTGGTATCAGGGTGATGGTGGCCTCATAGAATGAGTTTGGGAGTGTTCCTCCCTCTGCTATATTTTGGAAGAGTTTGAGAAGGATAGGTGTTAGCTCTTCCCTAAATGTTTGATAGAATTCTCCTGTGAAGCCATGTGGTCCTGGGCTTTTGTTTGATGGAAGATTTTTAATTGCAGTCTCAATTTCAGCACTTGTGATTGGTCTGTTTATATTTTGCATTTCTTCCTGGTTCAGTCTAGGAAGGTTGTGCTTTTCTAAGAATTTGTCCATTTCTTCCAGGTTGTCCATTTTATTGGCATAGAGTTACTTGTAGTAATCTCTCATGATCCTTTGTATTTCTGCAGTGTCAGCTGTTACTTCTCCTTTTTCATTTGTAATTCTATTGATTTGAGTCTTCTCCCTTTTTGCCTTGATGAGTCTGGCTAATGGTTTATCAATTGTGTTTATCTTCTCAAAGAACTAGCTTTTAGTTTTATTGATCTTTGCTTTTGTTTTCTTTGTTTCTATTTCATTTATTTCTGCTCTGATCTTTGTAATTTCTTTCCTTCTGCTAACTTTGGGTTTTGTTTGTTCTTCCTTCTCTAGTTCCTTTAGGTGTAGATTAGATCGTTTATTTGAGATTTTTCTTGTTTCTTGAGGTAGGCTTGGATTGCTATAAACTTCCCTCTTAGAACTTCTTTTGCTGCATCCCATAGGTTTTGGGTCTTTGTGTTTTCATTGTCCTTTGTCTCTAGGTATTTTTTTGATTTCCTCTTTGATTTCTTCAGTGATCTCTTGGTTATTTGGTAACGTATTGTTTAGCCTCCATGTGTTTGTGTTTCTTATGTTTTTTTCCCTGTAATTGGTTTCTAATCTCATAGCGTTGTGGTCAGAAAAGATGCTTGATATGATTTCAGTTTTCTTAAATTTACTGAGTCTTGGTTTGTGACCCAAGATGTGATCTATCCTGGAGAATGTTCCACGCGCACTTGAGAAGAAAGTGTAATCTGCTGTTTTCGGATGGATGTCCTATAAATATCAATTAAATCTATCTGGTCTATTGTGTCATTTAAAGCTTGTGTTTCCTTATTAATTTTCTGTCTGGATGATCTGTCATTGGTGTAAGTGAGGTGTTAAAGTCTCCCACTATTAGTGTGCTACTGTCAATTTCCTTTTTTATAGCTGTTAGCAGTTGCCTATGTATTGAGGTGATCCTATGTTGGTTGCATATATATTTATAATAATATAAATACAGGTTTATCCTGTATAGGACTCTCTGCGCTTCCTGGACTTGGGTGACTATTTCCTTTCCCATGTTAGGGAAGTTTTTGACTATACTCTCTTCAAATATTTTCTCTGGTCCTTTCTCTCTCTCTTCTCCTTCTGGGACCCCTATAATGCGAATATTGTTGCGTTTAATGTTGTCCCAGAGGTCTCTTAGGTGTCTTCATTTCTTTTAATTCTTTTTTCTTTATTCTGTTCAGCAGCAGTGAATTCCACCATTCTGTCTTCTAGGTCATTTATCCGTTCTTCCGCCTCAGTTATTCTTCTATTGATTACTTCCAGTGTAGTTTCATTTCAGTTATTGTATTGTTCATATCTGTTTGTTTGTTCTTTAATTCTTCTAGGTCTTAGTTAAACATTTCTTGCACCTTCTCAATCTTTGCCTCCATTATTTTTCTGAGGTCCTGGATCATCTTCACTATCATTATTCTGAATTCTTTTTCTGGAAGGTTGCCTATCTCCACTTCATTTAGTTGTTTTTTCTTGTTTCTTCATCTGATACATAGCCCTCTGCCTTTTCATCTTGTCTATCTTTCTGTGAGTGTGGTTTTTGTTCCACAGGCTGTAGGATTATAGTTCTTCTTGCTTCTGCTGTCTGCCCTCTGGTGGATGAGGCTATCTAAGAGGCTTGAGCAAGTTTCCTGATGGGAGGGACTGGTGGTGGATAGAGCTGGGTGTTGCTCTGGTGGGCAGAGTTCTGTAAAACTTTAATCCACTTGACTGCTGATGGGTGGGCTGGGTTCCCTCCCTGTTAATTGTTAGGCCTGAGGCAACCCAACACTGGAGTCTACCTGGGCTCTTTGGTAGGGTTAATGGCAGACTCTGGGAGGGCTCACGCCAAGGAGTACTTCCCAGAACTTTTGCTGCCAGTGTCCTTGTCCTCACGGTGAGACACAGCCACCACACGCCTCTGCAGGAGACCCTCCAGCACTAGCAGGTATGTCTGGTTCTGTCTCCTATGGGGACACTGCTCCTTCCCCTGGGTCCCGATGCGCACACTACTTTGTGTGTGCCCTTCAAGAGTGGAGTCTTTGTTTCCCCCAGTCCTGTCGAAGTCCTGTAATCAAATCCCACTAGCATTCAAAGTCTGATTTTAGGCATTCCTCCTCCCTTTGCCAGACCCCCAGGTTCGGAAGCCTGACGTGGGGCTCAGAACCTTCACTGCAGTGTGTGGACTTCTGTGGCATAAGTGTTCTCCAGTTTGTGAGTCACCCACCCACCAGTTACGGGATTTGATTTTATTGTGATCACGCCTCTCCTACCGTCTCACTGTGGCTTCTCCTTTACCTTTGGTTGTGGGGTATCTTTTTTGGTGAGTTCCAGTGTCTTCCTGTTGATGATTGTTCAGCAGTTAGTTGTGATTCTGGTGCTCTCGCAAGAGGGAGTGAGAGCACGTCCTTCTACTCCGCCATCTTGAACCAATCTGTGTGTGAATTCTTGTTCCAATTCACTTGCAGGCTATTTCTGCACTTAAGATGTTTCTGCTTCCACGTGCTCTGCTTTACAGGAATTCTTCGAGCTTTCATGACTGTGAATAGCACCTTCCCTAATTTCTAGCACAAGCACAAAACCCCTGCCCCATTTTAACAATTAAATGCCCCATTTTAACAATTTGGGGGTGGGTTCAAGTGAAACTGGCATAGCTGGCAGAAAGGTAGGGAGAGGAGAGTCAGAACTTTTAAGTGCAGAGAGAGGCTTAGATTATTGTGTTGAGCCAAAAATCTACTACGCAGATACCAATCAAAATTCTGGTGGTCAACAGGAGTATATTGTGAGCTCCATTTTCAAACAGGAATGGAAACTTCAGTTCTTGTCCTTCCTTTAGCATGTTTGTGCATAAATAGTATTGTATATATGGAAGTCTTTCTGCTTTACTTATTCTGTCTTCACCTCACTGTTCTTGTTTTGATTTACAGAAGGATGTAGACAAGGAGTTCTATTTGTTTCCTACCGTGTTTGATGAGAATGAGAGTTTACTCCTGGATGATAATATTAGAATGTTTACAACAGCACCTGATCAGGTGGATAAGGAAAATGAAGACTTTCAGGAATCTAATAAGATGCACTGTAAGTACTGTATCATCCACCAATATCAAGTTATTTCAGTGCTGCACATGTAATGCTTTTTTTTTTTTTTTTTTTTTTTTTTTTTTGCTGTATGCGGGCCTCTTACTGTTGTGGCCCCTCCTGTTGTGGAGCACAGGCTCTGGACACGCAGGCTCAGCAGCCATGGCTCACAGGCCCTGCTGCTCCGCGGCATGTGGGATCTTCCCAGACTGGGGCACGAACCCGTGTCCCCTGCATCGGCAGGCGGACTCTCAACCACTGCGCCACCAGGGAAGCCCTGTAATGCTTTTAATTAAACCAAAATACTAGTAGCTTTGTCCATTGATTAATTTTCAATAAATGATTAAATACCATAGTGCTCTAAGGGTAATACTGTTGATTATTTAACATGTAAGTCAATTGAATCTTCGTTTCACTTAATTCAAAATAATAAAACATATAATATATGCCAATTAGATGCATGGTCCTTAAAATGTGGTCCCTGGGTCAGCCACCTCAGCATCACCCAGGTACTTGTTAGGAATACAAGTTCTTGGGCTCCATCCCTGACCTACTGAATCAGAAACTTTGGGTGTGGGGCTAGAAATCTGTTTAACATATCCTCCAGGTTGTTCAGATATATGCTTAAATTTGAGAGCAATTGGATTAGATGCTTTTCTCATCTATGGCTTAATAATGACAGGCTCCTTTTATGATCTCTGCTGTCAAGAACTTCAATGATTCTCATCCTTGACTACATGTAAGAATCCCCTAGGAATTTTAACAAACTATTAAAACTATTTTTTAAATCCTCAGGACAACTTCCAGAGACTTTTATTTAATTGAAACAGCATCAGATTAACTTCTAGTGTAATTCTAAAATACAGTTAGAGGGACTTCCCTGGCGGTCCAGTGGTTAAGACTCCATGCTTCCACTGCAGAGGGCACAGGTTCAATCCCTGGCAGGGGAACTAAGATCTCACATGCCGAGGGCGTTGCCAAAAATAAATAAACAAATGGTTGACTTATATGGTATGTGAATTGTATTTCAATAAAGCTGTTAAGAAATAAAATTTAAAAAAAATAAAATAAAATACAGTTAGAGTTTAGAGATAGCAAGCTGATTGATCATAATGTCCATGCCACTAATGGACAACATATGAAAATCACTATAACTAGAAGGAAAAAAAGTAAATTTGTATTACAAACTGATGTTGTTTTTTAAATTGGATTGATAATAGTTACACCACCCACAATCTTTAAAATACTTCTTTTGATTTTGGAGGAGTCAAGAATATTATCTATTAAAAATAGCAGTGAGGGACTTCCCTGGTGGTGCAGTGGTTAAGAATCTGACTGCCAATGCAGGGGACATGGGTTCGAGGCCTGGTCCGGGAGAATCCCACATGCCACAGAGCAGCTAAGCCCGTGTGCCACAACTACTGAGCCTGTGCTCTAGAGCCCGTGAGCCACAACTACTGAGCCCGCGTGCCACAACTGCTGAAGCCTGCACGCCTACAGCCCATGGTCCACAACAAGAGAAGCCACTGCAATGAGAAGTCCGCGCACTGCAACAAAGAGTAGCCCCCGCTCGTTGCAACTAAAGCCCATGCGCAGCAACGAAGACCCAACGCAACCAAAAATAAATAAATAAATAAAAGGATCTATCAAACTGGATGGTAGAGTTATAAAATAAAAAAAGAGCGGTGAGAGGAAACTTCCTGCATATACTCTTCCCTGTTATTCAAGATGAATCAGAGAATTTTCCATCTAGAGCAACAAACACATTCCCAGCCTACAGTGCCCTGGAAGAGCTGTTATTATCCACCCATTTTGGTGCTCACAAATACGGCCCTTGAGAGAACTGAGAAGTGACTCGCTGGGAGGAACAGTGAGATTCCCAGGGCCCAGAACTTCAAGAACCCTGCATTCAGCTCTACGCCTTTCAGCCCAGGCCTGCCTGGAAGTGCTGGGTACAGCAAGGAGTTGCAGAGACACTCCTGAGACATAAAGGGGTGGGCAGGCCTGAATGGGTCTTTTAAAAATTAAATAAACCCAGTTGGCTCTGGAAAGTCTGGGAGGTTGTCATGAAGTAGGACGTAAGATTAAACCACTTTCAAAATATCATTTCCCAACCTTTACAGCCATGAATGGATTCATGTACGGGAATCAGCCTGGTCTCAACATGTGCCAAGGAGATTCAGTTGTGTGGTATTTATTCAGTGCTGGAAATGAGGTTGATGTACACGGGATATACTTTTCAGGAAACACTTATCTGTCAAGAGGAGAAAGGAGAGACACAGCAAACCTCTTCCCTCAAACAAGTCTGAGGCTCTTCATGCAGCCTGACACGGAAGGTATATTCCTTTAAAGTCAAGACAAGTTTCTGTTGGATCGATTTGTGTGGTTTCAGTTTAAAATTCAGTGTTGGAGGATAAGCTCATCCCTTCCCCAAGCCTCCCAACTACTCTTCCTTCCCTTGGAAGATATGTCTGGGCTATTGTCAGCTAAGTATATCCCAGAGAGGTCCATTTCCTGTTTGTTGGGGGGAGGGAGGGGAGTAACAAAAGTGTACTGAGGTTTCTCCCATTTCAATCTAGTCAAATCCTCAAGATGGTCTCCTTTTCAATTATGGGCCTTTAAAGATAGCTGGCAAATCAGACTAGAAAGGGAATGACTCCCACAAAGGCTTTGCATCTAAACTTTTTGTCATGTCTCTGTCCCCTAGATGTAGTGTTGGCTTATTAGTTGTCTACAATTGAATAGGCTATATTAGAACTCTAACCATGCAAATTCAGAGACACTGACAGAACTGTCTCTGAATGAGTAAAACACACTAAAACAAAAAAGAATTTTAACCAAAACATGAAAATATGCTAACTTGCCTCAGGCTTTATTTGGTTCATAAGATGCCACTAAAACGCAGGACATGTTCAGTGTCACCTTTCCTTTATTAGGCAAATGTAAATACAACAGTGAGCAAAAGAGATATATCAAGTATCTGCTTTCATGGAGATGAAATTCTAATGCAGGGAGACAGACAACAAGCAAGTATATTAATGCGTATATCAAGTGGTTATAAGTACTATGAAGAAAAATAGGGAAGGGAAAGGGGCTGATGACTGATAGGGAAAGGTGGGTAAAAATACTCGGAGGAGGTGAAATGCCTTTTTATTTACCATTCCAGGGACTTTTGATGTTGAGTGCCTCACAACTGACCACTACACAGGTGGCATGAAACAAAAATACACTGTGAACCAGTGCAGGCAGCCATCTGAGAATTCATACCACTACCTGGGAGAAAGGACCTACTACATCGCAGCGGTAGAGGTGGAATGGGATTATTCCCCAAGTAGGAAATGGGAAAAGGAGCTGCATCATTTACAAGAACTAAAGTAATTCTCCAGATTCCGATTCCCAATTTTTTTAGCTTTCTCTTTCAGAGTAGTAAGAATTATGCTAAATTAAAAACCAACGAACAGTTGCATTAAACAATAACAACAAAAACAACAACAAAATGCTTCCTAGGGACCCTCCTCATTCATTTCTGCTTCTCTCAATTTTCTCACAGGAAAATTTTCATTGATCTCATTTGATTCTTTGCAGTTACTCATCTTACTTTCTTTTCTATTAGACTCTCTTCTCATACTCATGTGCCCTTGTCAGATTTTCAAACTAAAACCAAAATTAATGCCTACATTCAGAGCTAAAATAATTTTCTTTACCAACTATTTGTTGCTTATCTTTAGTCCAGATATTTCATTATGGGTCTAGTAATCAGTTATTTCACATTCTTAAAACTATTTATTATATATGGAAGAATATTTTAAATTCTTGAGGGCACTAGAGCAGATATGGTCTCTGCTCTCTAAGAACTTACAGGATAATATGCTTCAAAAACCACCAATAACATGTACGCTGTGGAAATGTAAAAGTGAGGTCAGTGAACAAATATAAGTAAAGGATGGTTATTGGAGCTTCAGAAACAATACATTTAGTGCAGCATCACCTGACACTTCCAGGTGTAGCTCTTTTATACTTTGCCAAGCACTCTCCCCTCTCCCATCTCCCATTATGCACTAACCCTTTGGGGATATGATTTGAGAGATCAGGGTGGGCTTGTGTTCAGATCTGGAGTGCACAACATGACTGGTAACCTACAGCAAGGCAGGTGGTTAGCTGGTCAGTTTGACGGCCATGGTGAGTGTGATTTGTGCTGTAAGGGAGTAAAAGTTTATTTCAATGATTGGGATAGAACTGTTAAAAGTATGCAGAGCCGTTAGGAGTCAATGAAAGCTTTACATCAGGGAATGGCTGGATAAAAAGGCCATTTCTGTTCCTATAGACCAGAAATACTGCAGTAAGCAGAGAACACTTCATTGATGAAATCTGGACTCATAACATTTTAGAGCCATATAGAAAACTTAGAGACGACCTCATCGAATACCTCATTTTTTTTTTTTTTTTTTTTGGCCACGCTGCGTGGTTTGCAGGATCTTAGTTCCCCGACCAGGGATTGAACCTGGGCCCTCACAGTGAAAGTGCAGCGTCCTAACCACTGGACTGCCAGGGAATCCCCTTGAATACCTCATTTTAGTGATGAAGAAACTAAGGCTCTGACAGGCAATGACTAGCTAGACACCATTTTAGCTAGTGACAGAGTCAGGGCCAGGACTCCGATGACTCCACTCCTAGCTAGGTACAATTTCTACAACACCTGTCTATTGATAAAGTCTTATTCTTTCTTGCTCAAATGGGACAGTGATATTAAAAACTAGCATAATTAAATTAAAATATATTTTTATTCAAAATTTAAAACTCAACTTCCACTTTCCTTAAGACAAATACTAACCTTAGTCGTGTGTGTGTGTGTGTGTGTGTGTGTGTGTGTGTGTGTTTTAAGTCTTTCAAATGCATTTTTAGATAAGGAAGAATTTTACATAGGCTCAAAGTACAAGAAAGTTGTGTATCGGCGATTCACTGACAGCACATTCCAAGTTCCCGGGGAGAGAAAACCTGAAGAAGAACACCTGGGAATTCTAGGTACTGCCCTAGCTCCAGTTCATCGGGTGTGGGTTGGTGATGTGGTAATCCATGCGGTGAGAGTCAGTCCGTGTCTATGGGCTTCATTTTCTTGGTTCACTTATTAACATTATTCAAATAAAAATGAAAAACAAAATCTATTTAATAAAATGAGAAGCCTATATTTTCTAAAAATATGGCATAAGAAAATCTTACTTACTTCTATCAGAAACAATGTATAATATCCCATGTACTAATGCAATTATATATATTTGGTGTTTATCAAATTGATGCCTTTATTTTTGATGAAATTGCTAGAAATTACTTTCTACTGAAATTCTTAACCAAGTTCTCCCTGTTATTCTACTACTCCCCCCCCAAAAGAAATCATAGCTATTTACTTTTAAAATTAAGATGTAAATGATCAACTTTAAGAAGTATACATATAAACAAGGAAATAAGGAAAAGGGAAAAGTTTTATGGTGCACAAGGCTGGGGAAAAGTTGACTTCAATTTTTCAGGAATCACTTTAAGACAGAATGTCTAAGAACTCCACCAACACTGGTCTTGGGAATTTTCTTTAAAATCATCAAGTGAAGGGGAAGCCATTCCCAAGCCCACTGTGTTCCTACACTAACAGAATTCCCTGGGGCTTTCTTATCCTCCGTTCCTGGAGTGAGTAAGACACCCAAGGGAGAGTGGCATTGTTTTTGGGTCACAGAAATTCTCTCAGGCAGGAGACAAGCTAAAATTGGCTAGAGGGTAGGAACGGGTGGGGTAGCCCCACCCATCCTTTCAAAGGCAGTACTGTCCTTAATTCACAGGAAGGTCTAGAACTTTCAGGCCAAAACCTCCCCTAGGACTCTTGATGAGAGATGCACCCATAGTCTCCATCTTTAGAGACAGCCATAACTAGTGTTTTTATCCTGAATCCTCTGGGACCGGGTATCGATCCAAGAGTACTACAGCATGAAGCGAGGCGGCAGGGGGGACACGACAAAGACAACATCCTTAACGATAAAAAAAGTTACCTGATCTTTGCTTTTATTACTGAGTTAGAGCTTCCAATCTGATAGCTATATAAGCCAGTCTTCCTTTTCACTCTTGCCAGGTCCACAACTTCATGCAGATGTTGGAGACAAAGTTAATATTATCTTTAAAAACATGGCCACAAGGTCCTACTCAATACACGCCCATGGGGTGAAAACGGAGAGTTCTACAGTGACTCCAACCGCACCAGGTATTCACAGTGTGGGGAGGGGTACATTTTAATAGACGTTACAGCCTTTCCACAAACACCTGTTATCCACATGAGTGCGTCTAGAGAGAGTGAAGAAGCAGGTGGTTGAGGGGGCGCACAGAGATGTGGCTGTGTGATATATGCCTACATGCACATAACAACAACAACAAAAAAATCCACAGAACTGTAAAGAACAAAATCTGATGGTACTGAACACCCTCACATACTCAAGGTTGAGTCAGCAGAGATGATCTCCCCAGGCTCAGCTAGAACACATCCCAGACAGCATCTATCATGTGGCTGAAAGTTTCCATGCCTGTATCCAAAGACAGGGTCCTAAGGGCAGATGCTGCCACTTAGAATTTCAAATCCCTCGAATCTAGCCCAATATCTGGCATGGACTAGGAACTCAGTAAATGTCTCTTTAATTAATACAGAGTAATAAGTGCAATAGATTAAATACATAAATGTGTATTTTCTTTAATAAAAGCTATATTTTTCTTCTATTTGTTGGAAAGTTGGCTTCTAGGAAAGGACCATTTCTCAGTAATTTAGCAGTTCTCAAAGTATATCAAGTGAGAAAAAATAAATTACTCTAGAGAGTTGGTCTTGTCAGTATAAGGGAATAGAAATAAAAGGCCCTGGCTTCATTACCCTCACATTCTTCCAAGATAAACGGTAAATAAATATAGATATAATAGCAAATTGTAGAAAGTGCTATGAAGAAGATTAAGGCAGATGAGAGAAAGTAAGTAAAAGGGTGTTATTTTAGGTAGGGGGTTGGTCAGGAGGGCTTCTTTGAGGAGGTGCCACTGGTGAAGACACCTAAATGATGAGTAGTAATGAGCCTCAGGGAGTTGTAGAGGGAGAGCATTCTAGGTCCTGAGATGGAAGTGGACTTGGTGTGTCTGAGGAATGGCCAAAGGCCAGAGCAGAGCAAACAGGGGCAGAATGTGAGGAGATGAGATCTAGGCAGGTCAGGGAGCCGGATGCGGTAGGAGGGAGGGGGACATCAGAGGCCATGGTTACGACCTTACATTTCATTCTGAAATCCCATGTGAGAGTTTGAGCTGGACAGTGATGATCCGATGAACACTTTTGAAAGCGGCAGTCCCCAGCCTTTTTGGCACCGGGGACCGGTTTCGTGGAAGACAGTGGGGCGGTGGAGGGGGACTGTTCAGGGGGTAATGTGAGCAGTGGGGAGCGATGGGGGGCGGCAGATGAAGCTTCACTTGCTTGCCCGCTGCCCACCTCCTGCTGTGCGGCCCAGTTCCTAACAGGCCGTGGACAGGTACCGGCCCGCAGCCCGGGGGTTGGTGTGTGAAAAAGTGACTGTAGGAGACAAGGGCAGAAATCAAGGCTCAGTTACGGGACTATCGCAATAATCTGGGTGAAGAATTAGTAAGACTTGTACCAGGGTAGAAGCAGCTGAAGTGGTGAACTGCATTCTGGTTCCATTTTAAAGGTGGTACTAAAAGGACCTGCTGAAAGGTTGGTTGTTAGGGCAAGAGGCAAGGACAAGCCCAGGGCTTGGGCATCAAACACTGATGGCAGAGCAGGTTGGGGCGGGGAATGGAGAAGAGACAATAGGAGTTTAGATGAAGAGACAAAATGTTCAGGTGATGAATCTACTCTTCAAATTTTCAGTGAAACATTCTGTTTAGAAAAAGGGTGAGGACACAGGGGCGGGTAAGATGGAGGACTTGAGGAAAAAGGAAAAAGTCTACCATATCCCGAGACCGTCCCTCAAGTCCTGCTTGATTCCCTCGTAAAGGAATTTGTCAAATTCTAGCTAATTAAACTCCGACAGCAGGAATATATAATGGTGAGGTCTGCATAAATAGACAGTGAGTGGCCACGGCTGAAAGTCAAGGTCTTGTGAGTAGTTGTACAGGATGCCGTGAGGTGACTGGCAGCAAAGATCAGGCTGGAGAGAAGCCCAGGGCAAGTGGAAGAAGGTAAAGACCTTAGAAAGATAGGAGGGTGGAGCTACTTGCAAGTGTGAAGGTCCAGGGTGTGGCCGTGTCCTGTTTGTGACAGAGTTGTGACAGAACAGTGTATGGTATGACAGAATGGAGCAGACAAGAGAGGTCACTGACAGGTCAGTGACCCATGAGATCAAGCGGTCTAATGGTTCCTTGCCAGGAACTGTGAAATCACTGAGGATAATGGTGAAAAAGGAAAACAGGCAGGCAGTGGTGAAGCTGTAGGAATTACACAGGATAGTCCAGAAACACAGACACAAAGAAGGCAGCAGGGAAGCAGCTAGCACTGGGGGAAAATCGCTTAAGAGTTGAAAAGAAAAAAGTGTATTAGAGAAGCAGACTTCAAACTAAGTCTAAGGAAAGATCTATTGTGAAGTTTCTTCAAATTGTGATACTGAATTGCCACCTCCTGGCTTTGTAGCGTGGCCTGTGTTTCATGGCTAGTTAATTTATAACTGAAAAAGAATATATAAAAGTGTGTCTTACAGTTGGTCTTAAAACTAAATTCTTTTTTTTTCCAAATTCAGACAAAATTTACTTAGAGAAAATTATTTTTTAATTGTTGGCTTCATTATCCTTTAGGTCAGAGGTGTAACAATTTTCCTTTTTAATATTCCTTTCATCATTGAAGATAATGAAACTTCTGCCTGTTTTCTGAGAAGCAACAAATAGTAATGGATGGTCACAGGCCTGAGCACTGGGATCCCTGTGACCTAAGTTGTACTTTTGCTATTTATTAGCTTTATAACTTAGAGCAAATATCTTGTGTGCTCCTGACTCTCATCATCTCTGAAATAATGGAGGTTATTATGTTTCCTTTTAGTAAAACTAAATTCTTGAAAACAACTTTGAGTACTGCTGCTTTTTAAAACTAATTACTTTGACATTTCCAGTTTCTGGGTCTTTGGTTATCAAGGCTTTGATAACAATTTGACATACATACATCAAATACATACCAAATATAACCAGATACATTAACACTTGATTAATTTAGGTGAAACTCGCACTTACATATGGAAAATCCCAGAAAGATCTGGAGCTGGAATAGAAGATTCTCCTTGTATTCCATGGGCTTACTATTCAACTGTGGATCGGGTTAAGGTAAACTCTAAATCATTTGTGTTTTGTGCAAATTCCCAAAATAGACACACAGTTGAAGGAAGATGAGGTTAAGAGTTTTCCTGTGGTCCAATTTTATGTTAAAATTATAGGAAAGTAAGCTGCTCTGAAATTCACTTTGGGTTTTTTGTTTTTTGGTTTTTTTGGGTTTGTTTAAGAATATAGTTATAAATGTATCAACTCTGTAACTGCTGATTATGGGTACCACAGGATTAAGTATTAATAATGGTATTCTATTTCCCTTTTGATATGAAAATACATACTAAAGAACTGAGGTACATGATTTCAGAGCTCTATTATCACATAATAAAAATGCTGATCTCAGCAGTAAATCACAGCACAGCTACAGCTGCTGTTTGATTAAATACTTCAAAGCCAAAAAAGCACTCAACAACTATAAATCAGAACATGTACCAAGACTCTTTTGTAGAATTAAACCTCTAGTCCAAATCTCTCTCCTGAGTTCCAGACCTGTCTATATACCTGCCTATTGAACACTTCTACCAGCATGTCCCACAGGCACAGAAACTCAGCAAGTCTACAATGGAAACTGAGATCTCCCTCCACCTCCTCCTGTATTCCCAGTTGTGATAAATAGCACAAGTACCAAACCTAGTCATTTGTTCAAGCTAGAACCCTGGATATAGAGTATCTAATTCTTACCCCTGGCTCACCCAGGCAATTCACCCACCTATACAGAGCTCAGTCCATTCCTTCTATCTCCACAGATCAGGTGCTAGTAATTTGCCTCAACTACTGCAGTGGCCTCCTAGTCTCCAGTCTCTTCCCCATCCAAACCTTCCTTCACTCTACCACCAGGATCACTGGTCTAAAATGCATATACTGCCATTCCATGTTCAATATTTCAAGGACTACTTATGACCCACAAGACAAAATCTAAAATTCCAGAACATAATACAGCTCAAAGGTCATTCAAGATCTAATCTGCCATTACTGATGCCCAGTCAAACCAAAGTTCTTGTAGATTTAAGTCCACTGTGGTGTTCCCTGTGTTCACTGGCACTTTTTGTACCTCCATTGCAGCAAGTGGTTCATTTCTTCCATTCATCTATTGTCCCTAGTAGGAGGTAGGGTCTTTGTTTGATTCATCTCTGGATTTTTAGTGACTGGCATAGTCCCTGGCTTATGATTCCATAAGCAAACCAGCACTGTTCACTTGGGGCTCTTTTCAACTGCTGCTCATTAGCTGAGCCAATATTTGGCCTCTGCAACACATTTCTGTTACTTGAGCATCACCCACACAAATTCGACATTGTTCCAATTTAACTCCTCCAAGTGGAAAGTTACTGACTTGACAGAACCACATTGGGCAAAGTCTACTACCTAAATCAGTCCCTCCAAAGTTCCTGAGGTCATGGGGGATAAGGTCCCAGTTCTCTGAAAGCCCGACCTATATCAAAAGGATGACTAAGTTTTTGCTTGTTTTCAGGATCTCTTTAGTGGATTAATTGGTCCACTGATTGTTTGTCGGAAACATTACTTGCAAGTATTCAATCCCATAAAGAAACTGGAATTTTCCCTTCTGTTTCTTGTTTTTGATGAGAATGAATCTTGGTACTTAGATGACAACATCAAAACATACTCTGATCACCCTGAGAAAGTAGACAAAGCCAATGATGAATTCATAGAAAGCAATAAAATGCATGGTATGATACATTATTCTAAAACCTATTTTTTCCCTTTTCTTCTTTCAAATACTCTGGAAACTATTCATTTGTTTCATTTTATAATAAACCACTTCTGCCACACTTCACATGTGAGGTAGAATTCTGTTCAAAGCAAAAAGGGGACTATATTTGGAATCATCCATTAACTTTTCTCCCAGTTCCAAAGTCTCAATCCCTTTTAAATGCAAAATTAGGAATAAGTCTTTTGGTGCTAAGTGACTATAAAAGCAGTGTGATATTATTGACCTTAAAGTACCCATTTCCCCTATCTGTAGTGAAATAAGTTCTATTACCTCAAAAAGATCCCATATATTAACCTAATAAACCTATTTTCTGTGAAATAGCTGTTGGTTTAAAATATCCTGGAAGGTAATAAAAACTCATGTGTCTTCCCCAGCTATTAATGGAAGAATGTTTGGGAACTTACAAGGCCTCACAATGCATGTGGGAGATGAAGTCAACTGGTATCTGATGGGAATGGGCAATGAAATAGACTTGCACTCGGTACATTTCCATGGCCACAGCTTCCAATACCAGGTAAGGGCCAACCATGGTCATTATTCCTGCTCTATTTGAAAATGTTTTAAAGCAAATGAAGAAAATATTTCCTCAGAGAGACTTATGAAAAGTTTAAGGTTTTAAGAGACAATATTTTACACATGGTACTGCATTTATGTCAAATATATATAGCACAGGGAGCTCAGCTCGGTGCTCTGTGATGACCTAGATGGGTGGGATGGGGGTGGGGGATGGGAAGGAGGTCCAAGAGGGAGGGGATACAGGTATACATATAGCTGATTGACTTCGTTGTACAGCAGAAACTAACACAACATTGTAAAGTAATTATACTCCAATAAAAAAAAAAGAGAGAGACAACTAAATTATTTTCAGAGTGTGACACACAGCAATTTCAGTCACCATTACGAACCTTTTTACACCTTGGGCTCTCCCTTAGATTTCGTTTTTACTGGATTTTCTTGGAGTTCTGCTCACATTTTCCTGGGCAAGGCCTTTGAACAGAATTGTCAGCAGAGAGGGTAGGAATGTTCACGTAATGATGGATTAGAGAGTAGAGACAAGACTTTATTATAACCTTTGCCTCTTCTAAGTTCTGGATCTCAAATAGCCTGAAGTGAACAAGATCGGCACAAGATTGGTGTCAAGCAACTGACTGGTCCCTAGATCTCAATCCTACTTTGACTTCTCACCCAGTGCTGATTTCAGCAGGAATCAATAACCCTTTTGGAAATGCTTTTGTCTTACCTTCACGTTAACACAGAAAATTCAGAAGCTACCACAAAGCACACTGCAGAACCATTTTATTCTCGCTTTTTGTTTGACTTATTAGCAGACTTTCAATTCCATCCCTGCCGAAATACCACCCAAATACTCTGTCAAGACTCTACCTGAACTGCCCCTGGTTTGGGCTTCTCCATTGGCCTCCTTTCCTGCTCCCTTCATTACCTACCAACCTTAAAGTTTAACAGACAAGCTCATCTAGGGTAGGTTCGGCAAGAGTGAGATTTAAGACTGAAATGAGGCCACAGCTAAATTCCTTTGTGTAACTCAAGTGCTCTGATAAAAAGGCAAACCAGGCCTTCCCTGGTGGCGCAGTGGTTGAGAGTCGGCCTGCCGATGCAGGGGACACGGGCTCGTGCCCCGGTCCGGGAGGATCCCACAGGCCGCGGAGCGGCTGGGCCCGTGAGCCATGGCTGCTGAGCCTGCGCGTCCGGAGCCTGTGCTCCGCAGCAGGAGAGGCCACAACAATGAGAGGCCCCCATACCGCAAAAAAAAAAAAAAAAAAAAAAAAAAAAAGGCAAACCAGAGTCAGATGTTCCTGACTGATGAATTCACTTTCATCGTATCTTTCCTTCACACCCATTTAAAAGCCCACAGTGCAAAGGGTTTAGCAAAGACCACTACCTCATTGTTTGTATTAGACATAGCAATGTGCAGGGTCTCTCTCTTTCTTTTTTAACGGATTTATCCATTTTCTAATATCCCTGAGCTGGCCAATGAAATGAACTCTCACATATAACAAACATTATATTTTTCTAATTAAGCACAGGGGCATTTATAGTTCTGATGTCTTTGACATTTTCCCTGGGACATACCAAACCTTAGAAATGTCTCCAAAAACACCTGGAATCTGGTTACTCCACTGCCATGTGACTGACCACATTCATGCTGGAATGGAAACTACTTACACCGTTCTACCAAATGAAGGTGAATAGCCACTTAGTAATTCTAGAAGGTATATATCACAAATATAATTAAGATGTACTACTTTGCCTATATATCAATACTTCCCCCCAACTGAAGCTTTTTTGAATTTGCTGCCCTGATTCTTCCTTCTCTACCTCCAAATAGGAATTTTTTTTACTGCTAAGTGGTGTGGGATACTGCTTATCTTCTGACAGCTGGTACTGATAACAGCACCAGTAGTCTCTACACTAATACAAATTGACACCAATTTGATGCAGTGTAATTAATATTCCTAAAACTGACATGTGTAAGAGAGTAGTTGTGACTTAACAAAAGACATTTAAAATATAATTTCTTTCTTAATAGAAAACATTAACTTTTATTCTAGGAAGTACCTGGTACAGGAAAAAGCATCCCCCCCCCACAAAAAAAAAACCCATATAACTAATATAATTTCAAAGAGTCAATCAGGTAGAACAGTGTCTTTCTGTGCTTCTGGGGGAGGGGAGGAATTACTGATTATTGTTTTGTCAGTGATTGTCTTAGGCCATTTGGGCTGCTGTAACAAAATACCATACTGGGTAGCTTATAAGTAACAGAAATTTATTTTCCTAGTTCTGGAGGTTGTTAGCCTGAGGTCAGGGTGCCAACATGGTTGGGTTAGGGTCCTTTTCCAGGTTGCAGACTTATTATACCTTCACATGGCAGAAGGGACAAGCTACTTCTCCAGGGGCCTCTTTTATAAGGGCACTAATCCCATTCACCAGGGCTCCACCCTCATGACCCAATCACTTCCCAAAGGCCCCACCACCTAACACTATCACCTTGGGCATTAGGCTTTCAATATGAATTTTGGGGGCACACAAACATTTAGACCATAGCAAAGATCCAGGAAAAAAAAAACAGAATCTATTTTTAGATTCTAAAATCTTGCTGCTTCGCCCACCCCAGCAAGAACACTCCCTCCTATGCAGGCACATGCATATACACACACACAATAAAAACACAGGAAAACAAGCAGCCCTTTTATGGATAAACACTAAAAACTAAAGAAATGCATTATATAAAGAGTAAAATTCCTGCTACCAACAAGGATTAATTTCCAAAATATACAAACAGCTCATACAGCTTAATATCAAAAAAAAAAAACCCAATCAAAAAATGGGCAAAAGACCTAAATAGACATTTCTCCAAAGACATACGGATGGCCAATGGACACATGAAAAGATGCTCAGTATCACTAATAATTAGAGTCATGCAAATCAAAACTATAATGAGGTAACTCCTCACATCAGTCAGAATGGCCATTGTTAAAAAGTCTACAAATAGGGCTTCCCTGGTGGCGCAGTGGTTGGGAGTCCGCCTGCCGATGCAGGGGACACGGGTTCGTGCCCCAGTCTGGGAGGATCCCACATGCCGCGTAGTGGCTGGGCCCGTGGGCCATGGCTGCTGGGCCTGCGTGTCTGGAACCTGTGCTCCGCAGCAGGAGAGGCCACAGCAGTTGAGAGGCCCGCGTACCGCAAAAAAAAAAGAAAAAAAGTCTACAAATAAAAAATGCTGGAGATGGTGTGGATAAAAAGGTACCATCCTACATTGTTGATGGGAATGTAAATTGGTGCAGTACAGAGGTTCCTTAAAAAAATTGAAAATACAGTTACCATATAATCCTACAATCCCACCCCTGGGTATATATCTGGAGAAAACTCTAACTTGAAAAGATACATGCACCCCAATGTTCAAAGTAGCACTATTTATCAATACAATAGCCAAGAAACAGAAGCAACCTAAATGTCCATCGACAAATGAATGGATAAAGAAGATATGGTGTGTGTGTGTGTGTGTGTGTGTGTGTGTGTGTGTGTGTGTATATATATATATACATATATATACATACATATACATACATATATACATACATATATGTATATATACATACATATACATACATATATATGTATGTATATATACATATATACATGTATATATACATATATGTGTATGTATATATACATACATATATATACATACATATATATACATATATATACATACACATACACACAATGGAATATTACTCAGCCATAAAAAAACAAAATAATGCAATTTGCAGCAACATGGATGGACCTACAGATTATCATATTAAGTGAAGCAAGTCAGACAAAGACAAATACCTTATGATATCACTTATATGTGGAATATAAAAAAATGATACAAATGAACTTACTTACAAAACAGAAATAGACTCACAGACATAGAAAACAAACTTATGGTTACCAAAGGAAATACTGTGTGGGGGGACAGGGGCAGGAGATAAATTAGTAGTTTGGGATTAACATATACACACTACTATATATAAAATAGGTAAACAACAGGGACCTACTGTATAGCAGAGGGCACTATACTCTGTATCCTGTAATAACCTATAATGGAAAAGAATCTGAAAAAGAATATATACATATTTGAATCACTTTGCTGTACACCTGAAACTAACACAACATTGTAAATTAACTATACTTCAATTTTAAAAACTGAGGTTAAAAAAAAAAGTAAAATTCCTGCTTTTTGGTTGCAGGCTTTGGTGTTTCCTGAGTCTTCTGAGTTCAGAACTGTTGGAATTGGCAATGGCAAATCCAATGAGGGGAAATGATGTAGAGAAAACAACTCGTGTTTCCTCCTCACACTGGCATAAAAGAGAACATATAAATGGAAGAAAATACAGAAGTAAATATATTTCAAAACCTAAAAATCACTGAAAGATTACTTGTCAGTGCAAACGAAAAGTTTTAATTTCTGTTCCTGGGTCTTACGCAAAGACCTCATAACATGAAAAACTATTTCCACTAAAACTCTTTATTACAAAGTGTGGTACTGAGAGCACCAGAACACCAAAGGCTCAGACAAATATATAAACCACTGGGTCTAATGCCAGTAACTGCTGAACAAGGTAAAGAGTCAAACGTGAGAAAGAAAACCTTAAGTAGAGCTTAAAGAACATTAGCACACATGTAAACCACACAAAAGGATGGTCCTGCTCAGACTGATAATCAAAAGTGAAGGAATACCAAGGCAGGCGTTCTGGAAATTCATGTGTGCAAATGCCTGACATGTAGAGGATGCTGCTACAGGCTAAGCCTACACACAAAGACCATGAAAGAATTCCTCCTGTAGGATAAGCCTGGGAGGGGATAAGGGAGATGACTGTTTCCTTGGTTAAGAAAGGGGAGACTGTTTTAAAAGCCCTACTAAAAACTGTAGAACGATTAGCAATGCGAAGGCAAAACACATGTTGGAAAAAAAGATTAAAGGGAAATTTGACTTTTACTAAGAGAAAAGGTATTGCGTGGAACTGAAAGAAGCAGTAATGAACAAAAAAGATAGTTTGAACTATTCACAGAAAAATGGGGAGCCACATTTATCAGTCTGAATTATCTTTAAATCAAAGTTTGATAAAGCTTTGGCCAAGTTTACCTTAACTCTAAATCTTAGAAGAATTTCAGCCTACCGTGACAGAGACAAGGGAGAAATCAAGTTATAGTGAAATCTTTCAATATTTTGCACAGGGAGACAATTTTCTCCACAAAGAAAAAAATCACTAGAAAAGAATTGTGGATATCCTGTCATGCTTAATGTAATGCCTTATTTCTACCAGAGGAAGCATAATAAAGACCTCCTCTGACAAATATAAAAGGTACTTTTTTTAGACTGACACTTCCATGACACTTAGATAACCTCTTGGAGCTGTCTGAGGGGAAAAGCTTACTTAGCGCTAAGGTCCTTATAGGCAGGGAGTGTATATTCTGTACTTCTAGTAGGTGCACAAATCCAATCCAATACCCTGCTTGGTAAATATCTAACCACATATTAACTCAATAAAAAGGAATTTTAAAAACTTTTTTGGACACAACGTCAGACTTATAGAAAAGTTGCTAGAGCAGTACCAAAAAAATTCCTGTATACCCTTTACCCAGGTTCCCCAAATGTTAACATTTTGCACAGCATCATGTACTTTCTCGTCCTTTCTCCTATCTCCGTATCTCTTTATACACACACAGACTACAGAAATTGTAAATACATATACTCCTATTTCCTAAGAACAAGAATATTCTTATACATAAACAAAGTACACCTATCAAAATCAGGAAATTAAAAACAATCCAATACTACAGACTCCTTCCATATTTCACCAATTATTCTAATCATGTTCTTCAGAGAAAAAGAAAATCCAACTCATGCACTGAGTTCAGCTGACATGTCTTCTTGTCTCCTTAGTCTGGAGCAGTTCCTTGGTCTTTGTCTTTCCCAACTTTGACATTTTTAAAGAATACAGGGCAGTCACTTTGTAGAATGTGAATTCAATTTGGGTTTGTCTAACGTTTCCTTATGATCAGATTCGGATTATGCATTTTTTGGCAAGATTCTCACAGAAGGGATATTGTGGTTTTCTCAGCATACACGTCAAGAGACACAAGATGTTGATTTGTTCCCTTACTGGTTGTGTTCATTTTGAGCATTTGGGCTTATGGTGGTGTCTGCCAGGTTTCTCCACTATAAAATGACTAATTTTCCCTTGATAATAAATAAATATCTTGCAGGGAGGAAAGTTAATTTGTCTTTAAATAAAGCAGTACTAGAGTGAGAGATGTGTTTTAAATATATAAAGAGCAGAAAAATATAAATGAATCAAGAATAAAGAAAATAACTTTTAAAAAACTAGAATATATTTAAAGCACCATGTGCCATTTTTTTTAACCATATGATATATACTATTTTTAATAATGGTCTTAAAATTTCTTTTTCTATAGAGACCAAGTCTGGATATAAGAAATAAATTGGTGATAAATGAAAAAAAAAAAAAAAAGAAAAAACAATGATTCATAACAATGTTATGTGAAAGTGTTGAATAGAAGGCTTACTTGGAATGGCTATAATCGTTAAAAAAAAGACTGAAAACATATACTTTTGTGCATTTATGGGGATAACTGTGTTACACTGTTTCATATGAAAAGATCAATAGACTGTATTATGACACATGACTGACTCTAATACACATTATCACCACCATTAGGGCTTTACAAAACTGTATTAAAAGAAAAAAGTCTATGAGCAGATGTTGTCCTGGACAGTCCTCAAAGGATCACTATTAAGATTCAATGATTTCAATAATAAATAAAAAAAATAAACAAACAAACAAACAAATAAGATCCAATGAAATGTTTCCAAACTTCGGCTTCCCATCAATCCCTCTAACATACTGCTGACATCAGTCCTAATGGACCAGTGGAATAGGGGCACAGGTGTAGAGGAAGTAAAATAAAAAACTAAACAGATAAAATAAAATATGAGTAATAAAATCTCAAAACGGTGAGGCCAATATTGAACTTCTAATCTACAGAACTGTAAGATAATTAATTTTGTGTTATTTTAAGCCATTAAGCCTGTGATAATTTGTTACAGCAGCAATAGAAAACCAATAGGGTACCCTTTGAAGATGTCAATTATACCTAAATAAAACTGGTAAAATTTTTTCGTTAATTTTAAATTAAAAAAATGTTTAAATAAAATAAAACAAATTTTTAAAATAAAATAAAATGTTGCCAGTCTGAGTTTTGTGAACCCTCGAAATGATGATCAAAAGGAAGTTAATATGGAACTGGAGAAAGGCAGAGTTGAGAAACAATCTATAAATTAAATCCTGGCAAAGACGAACGTTGCCATCAGGAGAAAAGTTTTCAAAATATCGTTGTGGAAACATCAGGTGAGTAACATTCTTGCCCAGCCTTAACTAAAGTCAAAGCACACTGTCAAGGAACTGAACTGGGACTCAAAATTATTTAATAAGAGGCTAAAAAAAAAAAGACACAGTTCTTTATATTTCTTTATTTTCACATACACTCTGGCTAAAAGAGCAAGAGTCCACATCAACAAAAAATGGAAACAAGGCTTTGGCTGAAAAACATGCACTCAACAAATCACGTTAATAGCCAGACAAGAAGAAAGTCAGCTTTGTAAACTTCTATTTCATTTGATTCAGAGAGAAACTTAGCATGTATTTTAAAAGTAACAAGAAAATAAAGTTTGAAATCTTTTACTGTGGGAAAACATTAACATCTTTCTCAAAGAAAATAACTGTTTTTAAAAGGGACCCAGTAGAAAAATCTGGAAAAATCAAGAAGGTTAAATTGTGGACCACTTGGAATGACATTCTTTCGAGCATACTTACAAATTGTTTGTGTTCCCGGGATGAAAAAGATTGTCATGTCTCCAACAACAGTAAATTGATGTTCCTTGGAATAGAAGTCAGTCTCTACCTTTAAAAATATATGCCTTCTTTGAGGAAACTCCTATATCTTGTAGCTTTTTTACATTCTGGACAATTAAATGGACTCAGCTCATAAATTATGAAACTAGTACTATCACTGGGGTAAGCAGCCTGAAAGCATTTGCAATATATGTACATGTTCAATATAAAAATCCTTTATATATATATATTTTTTATCTGGCATTCAGTTTTGAAAAATTCAGTCTCATATGTGGTATATTTCAAATGATACCTTTAAGTCAATGATTTCTTTCGACTGCAGTAAAGAAGATATGGCAAGAAAAATGCTGCAGTGCCATCTTCTGGGAGGATATTTAAGAAATCCCTTAGTTGTAGTTCCACAGCAACAACTGACAGTGTTTCTGTTTGTAGGAAAGAATATCTGAGTTAGAACTGAAATTCTGTCTTTCATCCTATTCTCTTATCACTCAACCAATTAGAAGCTAATTCAGGTGACAAAATGTTATAACTACGAGAGAGAGAGAGAGGAAAAAAACCCCAGAAAACCAGTCTTTTAAATCCACAGACTGCTTTATGGTTCTAACAACTTCTTATTTATTCTTTCTAGAATCGTTTGTAGGAAAATACAATCAACTGAACACTGTTTTTAATGTTAGGACTATATTGCAGCTGATTTATAAAGACTGTTTGCTAGGACAGGAAATAATTGTTGGATGACATTTTCCTAAATCAGTTCCTCTCTATTATAAGATTTTATGTTATTAATAAGCACAAATATGTTTTCGAGACCATTCACTTTTTTTCTCAAACTGCAAAATAATGTGTTCTAATGAATATTTTAAATATTAAGGAATTTAGTAAACATTTTTGTAAAGGTAACTATGTAATTTTATGATTCTGTTGTTTCTCGATGCATGCATGCTGCCCTCTGCTGGGAAGTGAAGGGGGTGACATTTAAGAACAATGTTCCCAAACCTTCTTCAGTCCATTCCGTGTGTGATTCTTGCATGCCCACCACTTATTCTATTTGCAGAGTAACCGGAATATAAAATCTCTGGCTCAGGTGTGCGTGCATCCATCCAAAGTCATCTGTCCAATATCCAGCAACCTAAACCATCCCTTACACCATGGAATGACATGCTTTTGTTGCTAACAAGTTAATGAATAGGGTGACGTATGAGAAAGCTCCCTAGCTCTGGAATCGTACAGACTCGGGCAGGGATCACACGCTTCTACTTATGCTCTGGGTGACTTTAAGAAAGTCAACCTCCTGGGTCTTGGTTTCCTCATTTATAATGTAGTGATACCATCTGCTAGCTTCCAGAGTCCTTTGTGAATCAATTTAAAATACAATGATGCACATCTGACACAAAATAGAACTTTAATAAACAATAACTGCTAACTAATTTGTAAAACCCATGAATTACCAATGTTTTCCTATCAAACGAGTTTATTTTGCCTAAACGTGGAACCTGTAAGTAGTATCCTAGATACAAAAAAACTGAGGTGGGGGCCAGTGTAAAGCAGGTATAGAGCCAACAAAAATCTTGCCACTGCTCTATTCTCCTCTTCCTCCAACTAGTGAAAGGCTAATACAGGTTACAACTCCAAGAACAAGGTCAATATCTTAAATGCATAGAGTACTTTAAATCCTGCAGTGTGTCTAGAAAATACGTGTCAAATGTTAAAAATAGTTATTTCTGGCTGGTGAAGTTTAAAATGACTTTTTAAACTTTGTAATTTACTATAGTACTAGAATTTTTATTAATAAGCACAGCTCACTGTCACAAAAACAGTCATAAGTACTGCCTTGAAACCAAGAAGTCAACCACTAAGCCCAGTTTCAATGGCTCTGCATTAGTGCAACAGTTCTCAACGAGTACAGTTCTGTCCCCCAGGGGACATTTGGTGATGGCTGGAGACACTTCTGTTTTAACTGGGCAAGTGCTGCTGGTATTTAGTGAGTAGAGGCCAGGGATGCTGGTAACACCCTAAAATGCACAGGGGACACCTACACACAAATTATCTGGTCCAAGATGTCAGCAGTGACAAGGCTGAGGAATGCTGCATTAGAGAGTAAGAAATCCAAGCTCCTAAGCATATTATGTAAGTCCCTGACCTCCATCTCCAACCTCACCATCTTGCAATTTTTGCCTAACATTTTACTCTAGAGTCAGTCCTGAACCTCCCATTGGTCCCAGGCAATTAAAAAAACTGGCTTGCTTCAGGATACTCAGTAAGCAGCAGACTTGGAACTCATTTCCAATTCTCCTAATTCCAATCCTGGTCCCTTCTTGGTATACCACAGCTGCCAACAGAGAGACTCCCCATGAAAACAGACCTGAGGTTATTCAGGTGTCTTCCCTTCAAATCAATCAATAGTTATAGAATACTCCATATGGAGAAGCACGTTGCTGGCAAGGAAAGTGCATCATGAAAAATGAATAAAACACTATACCAGCTCTGGAGGTATTACAATAAAGGTAAATCCCACACAGCATTTAGTTCCCATAAGCCACACACATACATACATGGCACATGTGTGTGAATACACACATATTAAAGACACAGAAAAATGGAACATTTGGAGGAAAGATTATGGGGTAGTTATGAGTTTGTGGGTGTGGATCAGAAAAGGATGAAGAAAGAGTCGTTTGACTAAGATAATGATGTTACCGGGGTGTGAAGATGTGGGCTATCTGTACTGGAAAGTGATCGACCAACAAGAATAATCAGTTCAAATTTATGTGATAAATTTGGTGCAGATGGGGCTGGGCAATCAAACACCTGAAGCTTCCACCTTCTGACAACCAAAAAATCACTCAGAAAGGTGGGTAGGACAAATAGTACAAAGGCCCCTCCCTGTCTTCCCAATCAAAAACATACAACTTAATGGGAATTTCCAGAAAAACACCATCCAATGGCCACTTGGCTTTGCCTAACACTTTGAAAGTCAATTCCCTCAGCTGGAAAATACAATTCCAACACTGTCAACTTCTAATATTTTATGCACACTGGTATCAATATAACCATACCTTTGTCATCAGGCCAACCATTAACTGGTGATATTAACACACAAGAGTAGTGAAACTGATAACCATATAGCTATCAAGATTTATAAATGACTATGAATTATATAAAAATTCAAACAATAACTACCTACGCTGTAAAATACTGCATAATTTAGACACACTACACTTCTAAATCTTTGAGAAATTTATCATTCCTCAGTACTTGCTTACAATTATGATTAATAACGAAAATAATTTTAATTTCCTACATGAAGTAAATTAAGCACCCAGACCATTAATATAAAACGGACTTTAACGGCTATTCCAATTTTTAAAATACTGAGGCTGTGAGTTTCTCTGACTGTGATACTTTGTTAAGTGTCTGGAAAGATTAACTTAAAAGCATCAGCTCTAGAGCTAAAAGAGATAAATGAATATCAAATGTGGTGGCGGGAGCACATGAATGTTAAAAATAAGCTCTCCAGTTGATTCTGCGAAGACCCTCTTCCCCACACTTGAGAATCACATGAAAAACGAGAGACAGCAAGGCTTCAGCCAGTTATGGAAATGAGTACCCTCAACTCAATTTATAATCAAGCAAAAAAGATTATTTTACCTTTTAGTGATGATAAGTAAAGTTGATATTTCTCTCCACCACATTTTATTCTCTGACAAAGTTCAGGCAGCAGTTTTTTCCACCACAAAGTCTATCTTAGGGAAAAATGAATACTTTTTAAGTTTGATGCATTTTACACTCAGATTTCCAACAAGAAGAAAAAGATTGTGCAGGGAAGCCCAGGGCAAAAATACATCATCTTGGTTAAGGAACAGACTTTGTTAGAACAGTCTTCTGCTTAAGCTAGAGCATAAAAGTCAGATCTGTAACTTGAAAATCTAATAATATATACACTGTACATATGTACATCGCTATTTTCAAGAAGAAACATAGACGTGTCTTGTTTTCATCTCTTAGGTAGCAAGAAAGTTCTAAAGTCAAAAACTCTTCTAATTTCTAAAGACCAGAGAGTCCACAAAGAATTTTCCCATCATTTTTTGTGTTTTCCAAATCTTCAGGTAATAGCCTACTTCATCGCCAAACAAGAGACCTTTAGTGAAGATAACATACAAGCACCATAAATTTTAACAGCCTCTAATGGTACTCAAAACATGTAACATATGGCTGCTGAGCCTGCGCGTCCAGAGCCTGTGCTCCGTGACGGGAGAGGCCACAGCAGTGAGAGGCCCGCGTACCGCAAAAAAAAAAAACAAAAACATGTAACATATATGCTCTTTTAAGCCACACAGCCCTGTGAGGTTGGACTGGCATAATCTGTCCCCACGTTGCAGATAAGGCAACAAGATTAACATTTGATTATCACTGGTAAAGCCTAAAACCGTAATCTGAAAAGCATACCCGATTCTCTTCTTTCAGTTCATGATTAGCATATGGGATGACTGCCTCCGGGCATCTCTCTAACAGCCTGTCTATGCACCGTTCATACTCTTCCAAACGCGTACGACACAGAACATGGATGCTGAGGCCAGCAACAGTGTCTTCTGAGAGTGGCTCCAAGAATGGAATAATGGAAGCTATGTCAAATGAAGGACCACATATGAGAGACTATGAACAGAAAAGTGAAATGTTATGGAATGAGGCACCCAAAACACTAAAGCACAACATACAGAATACAGTTTTTAAAAAGAATAAATCTCACTCACCAAAAAAAAAAAACAGAATGTAATTTTAGAGCACACGCATATATTTACTTAGTAAGTCTAATTAGACCAAAGTATTAAATAATCTTGAAACCACCTCTAGTTTAAAGAAAAAAAGATCTGTTTAATACAAAGCTATGATTTTTTAAAATAACATGGTTGTGTTTGCTCTGAATAGACTGTAAGTTTAAACTAATGCGAATGCTTTAAGATTCTATCCTTAGGATAGAATCAACAGGGTGGTCAAGATTTATGTCCAATGATGTTCACCTCAAGAATATTTATAATACTGAAAAACCAGAAGAAATCTAAGCATTAAATAAGAAGGGATGAGTCAATAAATTATGATATATTCAAATGATGGTATATTTTATAGCTATCAAAATTGTTTTCAAAGGACAAAATGCTCATGATAAAATTAGTAAAAAATCTCAGTACAAAATTATATTCAGAGCATGGTCAGTTGTATAAAATCTACATAGGTACATGCACATCTAGAAATGCCTTTGGAAGAGCATCGAAATTTGAAACAGAGACCAGTTCACTGGAATGGGAGGACAAAGCCAACTTTCTTTTTCACACTTCCCTGTATTTTCCAAGGTTTCTAATAATAGGCATGCACTACACGAAGAACCAAAAATAAAATTTCACATTTAAGGAAACTACAGCAATCGTTAAGAACCTAATAATTTGTATCAATACCGTTTGCTACAACCTGAATGACACAGAGCAGCTATTATTTCAGTAGTCAGAACTTGACAATATTTTACTTTTAAACATTTAAACTATAAATACTACTTTTGATTCCGCCACCAAAATAATCTCTGCTTTCCCTTTCTTCTGGATAAAAAATGAAATGCTCATATCCTGATTTTCTTCTTCTTGTATCCTTTTTACTGCAGCGTCTTCTCAGACTCACAGGAGGACATGGAACATGAACTATCCATTTACAGTCTGCATCGTGATTTTATTCCAAATATCTACCAAGCAATGGCTAGGAGAGTAAGGTTGGTCCCTTTCCTTCCTGCAAGTTTAATATTCACCTTCATCTGAAAAATTTCCTGACAATAAGATAGCAAATATGAAATAAGGTGGTGAAAGTGAAATGAGTCAAAGCTTGGTACAAAATGGGTTACCCATGAACTTTTAAGTAGTTATATCCATATCATCAAGAAGTTTAAAAATAAGAAACACCAGGGAATTTCTTGGCGGTCCAGTGGTTAGGACTCCGCACTTTCACTGCTGAGGGCGCGGGTTCAATCTGTGGTCGGGGGACTAAGATACCAGAGCCACACAGGGCGACCAAAACAAACAAAAACCCTCAAAATAAGAAGCACCAGACAACACATATATCACTGGATAAAAAACAGCCCACAGGTTACTACTACTCCTTAAAATACTCTTAGTGTTGTGTGCTTCTTAGCAGTGTGTTCCTTTCTTTCTTTTTTTTTTTTCAATATTGGAAATGGACTCTCCACCCCCAACACAGGCACTATTTATTCCCTTTTCTGATCTACACCCCTCATGCTCAGCTGGCTCTGCGGGGCTGGAACCCACAGAATTCTCTACACAGTCACACCTGTGGCTCTAAAAGGGGTGGATGGCAAGGAGGCGGGGGGAGGGGACCAGGACAATTCTGGTAAAAGGCAGGGCACTTACTAGTTACTGTGTCATTCTGAATAGTGGCTTTTTGACACACAGATGATTTATAGATTGTTTTTAATTCTTGCACAAATATACTATTACAGTGATTAAGAACAAGGGACAAAGATTTATCTCAAATCTGTGTGGTGGTGGTGAGCTGGTGGGTAGAGGGAAGACATACAATTTTGAAAAAGCTCTCCAAGTGATTCTGAACCGACCCCCCATTCCTCTAGGTAAGAGCAGGTGAGATCTTTTTGTTTCTTGATGGTTAGTTTTTTCTTAATGACTAAGACTAATTGACCCCAGATAATTTAGAAAGAGTTATAATTAGGAAAAGGATTTAGAAAAGTTTAGACTGACTCAACTTTCTATCCTTTAATGGCAAGGATTCCCAGAAAGAAGATACCCTTATTATTTATTTTTTATAAATTTATTTATTTTATTATTATTTATTTTTGGCTGCCTTGGGTCTTCGTTGCTGCACACGGGCTTTCTCTAGTTGCGGCGAGAGGGGGCTACTCTTTGTTGCAGTGCGTGGGCTTCTCATTGCGGTGGCTTCTCTTGTTGTGGAGCACGGGCTCTAGGCACGTGGGCTTCAGTAGTTGTGGCGCATGGGCTTAGTTGCTCTGTGGCATGTGGGGTGTTCCCGGACCCGGGATCGAACCTGTGTCCCCTGCATTGGCAGGCAGATTCTTAACCACTGTGACACCAGGGAAGTCCCAAGATACCCTTTTTAAATACCTTAAAATGGATTCTAAAGATCACTGAATTACACTTTTTCAAGCAGAGATTATAAATATGCTTTGAAGATTTATCAGGGGATATTTTAAAGCACTTATTACAATTAGCATTTTAAATATGTAATTAGTACATAAATTATAGGAGGGCAAGGTCTTGCCTGCCTCGTCCAATGCTGTACATCAATCACATTTACAGTACATGATTGAGGAATATTTGTGGAATGAACAAATCTGAGACTAAGTGCTCGGCAGCCTCTGTAGCATAAGGGTACTAGAGATAAGAACCAACAAGAACCGCCTTTGGCAATTTAAAAAAAAATGTAAGTAACTCTATTCCTGGTGACATCACAGGCTGTCTAGAGGCTAAGACTAAGCAATATGGTCTCTTGAGCTTCGCATCCTGACACCCCATCCCCAATTTGACATTTTGGTTTCTATAAGCAATAACCACACTTCCACTAAGTTCCCAGAGTAAATCAGGGGTTGCACACTCAAAAGCTTAACAAGGTCAAACCAGACGATGAAAACCAGATGATGAAAACACACGAAGGCGGCTGAGTATAAGGAAAATGGATGCCAGACACTGAATCTGGACCAGGGAGACATGGAGGTGGAACTGTGGCAGACAGGACAGCACGAGCACTGCCCAAGGAGGGGAGCCAGTAGGTGGCTCCGACCTTCAGGTCTCAGGCAGTGAGGGCCCAGGGTTACTGCTGAATGCAAGTTCTGCTGAGTTTCTCAAAGAGAAACTTGAAACTCAAAATTCTGAATTTGAAATCTCAATTTTCATATGTTGGCAGCTACACTGGGAAGACCAAACACAACAGATGTGAGGATTATACTCAGTCCTTGGGCCACTGATTACATTAAACAAAATCACATCCACATTGAGCCCAGCCCAATCCACCAAGTCAAATGTGGACTTTATTTCTCATTCTCAGTCAAAAACATTCACATTCAGAATTCTTGCAGGATGGTCTACATTCTCTTGATCATGTTTCTTACTTTTAAAAAAATCCTTTCAGGAGCCAGAGAAGCTAGCTACTTTGACCTATCTCCTATAAGACAGATAGTAGTGCTCGGTTTGGGCTAGAGGCCTAAACTGCGTGAGTGAACACTAAAATAAAAGTGAATCTCGTCAATGAAAACACCGCGAGACACTTGCCATACTTTCATTTCACAACGTGTTTTCAGGCACGTCCTGAGAATGAGGCAAGAGTCACAGGACTCGGAAGCTCACTCACCGACTGGCAACAAGACCAGACTTCCCGTCAGCAGTTTCAGGCAGAGGCAGGAATTCCCTCCACAGCTCTTGAGTATGCCTAACTATAGATTCTGTCCCCAGAATGATACACTCTAAATTAACTGGACACCCAGGGTCTTACCAAATTTAAGTCCTATACTATATGGTAATATGCATATTCATGAGAAAAGGAGGCATTTTTATTTACCTGTAATTTTGAAAGGTCTTCCATATAATTTTTATCAGCCAAGGATTCAGAGGATATTAAGACATTAACCCACGGACTGATTAAGCCATAATGACTACGGGTGTTTATCTAAAATGTAAAAGAAATTTATCATAAACAAAAATACAACAAAACAAGACTTTCTTCATCCATCCCACAAACAACAAGCAATCCCTAACATTCTGCCGTGTCCCAAAATTTGGTATACATTTTCCTGGTAATGGGAAGAAAGTCTTAGAATGCATTCCCCTGGAAAAGGTTTTAGTTTTGCTGCTTCTCACTGAATAAATCCTCACTAAATATTTCCTAATATTTTAACTTTCAAAAAACTGCAAAGAGGCACTTTCTCACAAAAAGGGCAATACTTCCTTTAAGCTAATTACACTCAAAAAAAGTTAACAGTAATACTGAAAATAATTTTTATTTCTACTACTTTCCTTGGGAGGCAAAATCTCTTCCATAAGTTCTCAAGACAATTCCCATAAAGACTCCCTTATTCAAGCAAACCCACATTAGCCACTCTGTCACTGTGAGGGACAAAGGGGCTGCCAGGGGTCGGGAGGAACAGGAAAGATAAGAGTAGAGTTGTTAGGGCTGCTGCAGACTGCGGAACAGCTCTTGTCTGTGCAGCTGACAGGAAATGGAAGTCTGGTAAGGAAGTCTCTCTCCCACAAGCCTTCTGCAGTTCCTCTCCCAGCAGGGAGGTCTGCAGATGTCTCTTCTCTCATGTTCCACTTCATGACTGTCGCCTAAGGGAGCACAGATGGATTTGGGGAAAAGCCCTTTCTCCCACACTTTGGCTACTGAAGTACCACTGTAGGTGAGTAATATAGGAACAGTAGAAGGCACTCTTTAGGATACAAAAGTGTTTAAAATGTGGGCAACTTCACTCACAGACAAATTTTAAATGTATTTTTAACTCTTGCTTTAAAAAGATATCCAGTAGGGCTTCCCTGGTGGCGCAGTGGTTGAGAGTCTGCCTGCCGATGCAGGGGACACGGGTTCGTGCCCTGGTCCGGGAAGATCCCACATGCCGCGGAGCGGCTGGGCCCGTGAGCCACGGCCGCTGAGCCTGCGCGTCCGGAGCCTGTGCTCCACAACGGGAGAGGCCACAACAGTGAGAGGCCCACGTATCGCAAAAAAAAAAAAAAAAAAAAAAAAGATATCCAGTAATATGAATTACGACTGATTTTATGCTGTTAAAAATAAGAAGGGTCAACAAAAATTAATATAAAAAGAAATAAAAATTTAACAAAAACATAAAACACACACAAAAAACCCCAAAAACAAACAAACCAAAAAATAAGGGTCATTATCATAATGTGTAATGTACATAAAGTTTAATTCACTGTACTATTCCATTATCTTACCAGATCCTCTGATGTTCTCAATGGTGTGGTGTCAGGTGGCTGCCTCTTAGATAATCTCCAGATGTACTGTGATGTGAGCTTGAAAAAGAGTTCCTGAAGTACCACATCTGGGAGACACGCTACCAGCTGAGCTTCCCAAAAGTCTACTAAGAGCTGAGGAATCGTATCTTCATCTTTACCACAGAGCACCTTGAGAACAGTGAAACAAGCCCCCATAGCTCAGATAAATATAGTACTGATCAAGTTACAGCTGGTCTGAATAGCACTCCATCATGTGGGCCATGTATTCAATAATTTATCTCTAGCATTAGTGCCGTGGCAAAAGCGAATTTAGACATTTTAACAGACTCCAGGTTGCATGAACAGAATTTTTCTAGATACATTTTTTAATCTGTACTTTTATAAGTGGTTATGTGTAAGTCTCATTTTTCAATAAACAAATGAAAAATCACTTCTCTTATTCTGCTCCCCGTCCCCCCCACCAACTTCATCAGGCCATCCAGAACAATTGCATTTTCAAAGTGACAAACCTTAAAGAAGGAATCTGCTTCTTCAATTCCAATTTTGTTGTTCTTCTGTAAGCCAAGGACTGAAGCCACAAGCAATCCAGGCTGAGTCTCCTTCAAGTGAACTGCAAATTCAGTTGGAACAATCTGTCCTTTCCTCTGTTGAATCAATAGCCGAGGTTCCAGAATGAAGCCACATACCAACTTCATCTTCAGATAAAAAAAAATTTAGGAACAGAATAAACATTGCATTCATCTTGGAAATACACGCTAGTGAATTCAAGAATCAATGATAAGCCATTAATAATTTATTGTAATCTTCATTTTTTCTTTACAAAGACAAGTTCTAAGGACATCATTGGTAACTGTCTTTGTAGAAGTTATTACTTAATTAAGCATCAAGATGTCCTATTTTGTAGACAGCTTTAAATTGAGGTCTATATAGGATTTTTCAAAATTATGAAAAGAAAATTCATCTTTCTAGAATTCTACTCTTCAAAGTAGAGGACATCTTAGTGCTAACCTGAGACATAATAAGTGCTCAATTAATGTCACTTCTTAATTTCTTTCTCTACTGATTAACTTTTTTGGCTTATGTCCCTAAATGGCCTCTTTTCCAACGGGAAGCTACCTTTTCTTTGATACACCATTCAAATGCCTAATCTCCCACACAGTCATTTGTGATCTTCCCAAATGCAGGCTATTTCTGCAACTACTGCACTCCTAAGACTCAAGGTTAATAACCTACTTGCTGTACTTGAATATACATCACTGTTCTGTTTTCAGGGACAAACCACACCACCCCCTCGTGCCAGGTCAGACTGTCAGCTCAGGGCAGAGCCTGTATACTCTTCACTGCCAAGCACTGTGTTCTGAACATACCTGACACTAAGTTGAAAAGTCTTTGGATACCCATTGCTGCCATTTATCTTTCATTTTTCTTTTTCATTGGACAAATCCAAAGCCCAAGCACTCCCACTTTGGGCCACTTCCTTTTTAATACTAAATCTGTCTTCCTTTACAACTAAGAAAAAAATGAGCTACACAGAAGCCAGAAAAAAACTAAACACCTCAGGACCACTGAGTCCTATTTTAGCTTGCTGTTAATTCCAGGCAGGGCACCGTACCTCTGAATGGCTTTTCATTTCATTTCTGTGCATGTCAAGATCTCTCATTTTCAAAGCCATTGCTGCCTTGGTCAATGTCACTAAGACTGATGAAAATCCAGAAGTATCCAGCTTCCTTAAATAGCTTATGGCAGTTAAAGGATCAATATTCTTCATAGAAGGACTACAGAGAATATGGGGCAGTTGCTTCGGCTCAGCGACATAAAACATCTGAACCACTTTTGCTGCCAATTCCTTTGGTGAGCGTAAACAAGAAATAAAAGGTCAGTCAGCTGATAGAAAGCAACAAAATCAGCCAAAAAAAAAAAAAAAAAAGATAAAAAGCCAAGATACAAACATTCCAATTAAGATAAAATTACAGTACTATGCTTCGATTTAAAAAGAGAGTTTGATGGTGATAGCGTGGGAGAGCTGAGATGACCTAAAGTGATCTCTTTGCTGAGTTATAATGAAGAAAAAGCAGGGAAAGTGTATACCAAGTTGTGGCCAGCATTTCTAATTTTAACAAGAGTTCAGAAGAAGAAAACAAATATTGGATTAAATTATACTCAGAAGTCCATTATAGAAAATTACTGTTTAATACAAAATTTACTTATATTTAATGTACAAAATATACTTAATATTTACAAGAGAAAATTTCATTTCTCTTAAAACCTTAAAACACTTGGTATCACAATACCCAACTTTGCATACTGGCATTCAACTCTTTAAAAATACATGAGGAGCTAAAAATGATCCTTGATAATGTCTGAAGGTTGCTGGGCCAGGATTTCACAAGGGAAACTTTGGACACCTGGAGAGTGGGGCAACTAGGGTTGTGAAAAGGGCTGCAGATGAGAAGAAGGCAGGCAAAGCCCAGGTTCTATGTCATTCTTCTAAAGACATGCCACTGTCAAATTGGGCAGGTCACTCAACCACAGTGGACCACACCCCCCTGTCTATGTAATGAGAAAGTATGAGAAGATGATTATAAGTTCTCTTCCAAGCTGTAATTCTGAGTATTATTAATGAAGAAAAGGGCACACTAGTTACCTTTTTTAGGAAAAAAAGACTATAATACCAATGAAAAATACTTGGAACTTGATTTCTCAACAGAATTACATAAAATAAATTGCTAAAATGAAAAATTAAAAATATTAGATATAACTAAATAGAAAACTGTATTCACTTCACTTAATTCTTCATCCAGGTTTTCATAAAGTGAATGATTAATGTAAAAGATTAATCCCCTCTCGTATTTCTGCGTTCCATCCTCTAATGCCCAGTCCACTCGGGCCAAAACTTCAGCCATAGACAAACCAGACATCTTATAGTATGGCAAGGCGAGGTGGGAATACTGGGTGTCAAGCCTAAAGGGAAGGAAGTAAAAAAAAAAAAAACTTCAGATTTGTCATGTTTAAGTTTGGATGTCTAACACATTTAATAATAAAACAGACATGATTTCCGGAAGACATAAATCTCAAAATACTTTTCTACGGCCATTAGGAGTTGGAACAAACTCCTGAGTTTTGTTCTGCAAAGTCATTCTAATTAATGTAGCTTCTTTTCGCTTGCTCATAAGAAAAACAAAAACAATTCATTAAGTGAATTTTAATATTCATAATGTGGCTCTAAAATAATGGTGTTTATAAGTAGGAAAAGTCTTTTATCAATTTATAATGACTCCCATGGGTCAAGTAAGCCTTGGAAACAATTATATATGAAAAATATTATAAAGATCATTCTCATCTGGACAATGGCTACAGGATTTGTTCATTTTGTGAAAATTATTGTGACTTGTACACTTATTACTTGTGTACTCTTCTACGTGTATAACTCCATTAAAATTTTTTTTTAAGTTTCCTCAAAAAGCTTAAATATTGAGTAATGGTTACCATTAAATCTATTAACATAAAAAAAAAGATCATTCTCAAAAAGAGAAATCACTATTGATCCTAGTGTCCTTTTCTGACATCATAAAAGCACTGACTACTAAGATTAAAATCACAGAGTGTCCAACTTGTATCTCTCCCTTAAATAAAGCTCATAGTAATATGGTTGTCTCAGGGATGTTCACTGGTCATGCCCCACCCCCGCCCAAAGGTCTGAAAAGAAACTTCAAATTCCTAAGTTAACTGATGGGAGACTCATGAACTGCTCATCCAATAAACTGTAAGGCCTTGAAGGCAGGCAACAGGTCGTGCTCATCTCTCTAAGCTTAGCCCAGTACCTGACCCACAGGATGTGCTAAACAAATGCTGTGGCATAAATGAATAACTAAACCACCTCCCCTCATGCGTCCTCCCATTTGTCAGGTAACTGCCAGAGGTGGAAAAGTTAGTAAGCACACCTGAAGCTCAGGATGGCTTCTCTGACAAGTTTCCAAGTAGCATCACCAACCTGCTGTAGCAGTCTCCAAGGTGCCCACAGCTTTCTTTAAATGCTTCTAAAAGCTCGGCTTTTTCTCCAGGTTCCAGCTGACTGGCATCCATCAGGGCAGCTCTCACTAACAGGTGAGCCTCGCTGAGAAGGTGGATGCAGCTCTGCGTTTTTGCAGTCTTGTAGGTGTTACTGTAGTCTACCTAACACAAAAAAGGCAAGCAGCTAATGTTGATTTAGACATCTCCCCAAAGTTTCCCAGTTCTTAAGAATATCTACCCAGTTGGTTACTAAAGTCAATATCTGAACACATTAAATCCTAAAAAATAAAAAGTGGTTATTTGTCATTCTGATAAGGCCTAGCTAAAGTGGTTTTCTTTTCCCCCACGATCTATGAGCCAGTTTAACACACACATGATTGTAACTATTCTCTTGTTAAACCGTGCTAATCATTAGAGAAGGTACAATTAATACTGTAATGCTAATAATGCTGTTAACTTAGCAATAATTTGATCACAATTTGATAAGGCTAATGAACATATCTGAAAACCTTAACTTTATTTTTAAGTTCTATGATTTAAATCTTTCTCAAATTCAGATTGAGTATGCTTCCTTTATCTTAGTTTCAATCTGTGAATTTAGGTTCTGCTAGATCTATTTCTGTAACTTACAGTGGGCTTATAAAAATTATCACTAGCTAGGACTTCCCTGGTGGTGCAGTGGTTAAGAATCTGCCTGCCAAGGCAGAGGACGTGGGTTCGATCCCTGGTCTGGGAAGATCCCAAGTGCCTTGGAGCAACTAAGACCGTGGGCCACAGCTACTGAGCCTGTGCTCTACAGCCTGCGAGCAACAACTACTGAGCCCATGTGCCGCAACTACTGAAGCCTGCGCACTCTAGGGCCCGTGTGCTGCAACTACTGAGCCCGCGTACCGCAATTACAGAAGCCCAAGCGCCTAGAGCTCGTGCTCCATGACAAGAGAAGCCACTGCAATGAGAAGTCTGTGCACCACAACGAAGAATAGCCCCTGCTCACCACAACTAGAGAAGGCCCGCGCACAGCAATGAAGACCCAACGTGGCTAAAAATAAATAAAATTTAAAAAAAGATTATCACTAGCTAATCTGAGTCAATCAGTATTTTTAGACTCCAGTAGGCAAATCACCTAGATGACGTCTAAGACTTTCAATTAAGCAAGACTGAAAACACAGAACAAAGCTGATAAAATTATCAGCATTAAAATGCCAGGGCCAAATCAGGCAAAACCTTCACCCGATGACCAAAATTACCATTACTAGTGAAGGGCAAATGAATATTCTGCACCTCCCAGTGTGATACTCTGAGAAAGATACGTCACCTACACAATGTTCTGGCCAAGAAGACGAATATACAACCTGAATCTAATCATGAGAAATGATATGAAATGAGAAATGAAATGGAATGAAAAAATAAATTTTTAAAAGGTGGCAGGGGGAGAAATATTTTTCAAAACTGTTATAAAACGAAGAGTGGAATCTAAAAATACAACAAGCTAGTGAATAAAACAAAAAAGACACAGACTCACAGATACAGAGAACAAACTAGTGGTTACCAGTGAAGATAAGAGAGGGAGATTAAGAGGTACAAACTACTACGTATAAAATAAATAAGCTACGAGGATATATTGTACAACACAGGGAATATAGCCAATATTTTATAATAACTACAAATGGATTATAACCTTTCAAAACTGTGAATCACTATGTTTATACCTGTAACTTATAATATTGTACGTCAACTATACTTCAGCAAAAAAAAACAAAAAAAATTTTTTTAAATAAAACAAAGAAAGGCTGTGAACATATTCTGGATTAAAGGAGCTAAAGAGACGTGACAGTTAAATACATTACTTGATGGATCCTGGACCTGGGGCAGGAGGTGCTGGGGGCTTCTACTAGGCCATTATTGAGTCAATTGACAAAACTGGAATATGAACCATAGACTAAAGTATTGTGTCATTGTTAAATTTTCTGAAGCATGTGTGTGTGTGTCCTGTGGTTATATAAGCAAATATCTCAATTCTTAGGAAACATGCACTGAAATATTTAGGAGCCTTAGGCTATGACGTATGCAATATACCTTCCAATGGATCAGGAGAAAATAGACATGCGTGCTTGCGCATTTGTACAAGAGTGCAAAAAAGAAGAAAAGAGAGGGAGAAACAAAGGGAGTATAATGTTGGCTATGGGCAAATCTGTGTGGGGAATACACAGGTTTTACTTGTACTATTCTTATTCTTGCAACTTTTCTGTAGGTTTGAAATTATTTCAAAATAAAGAGTTGATAAAAATTGTCAGGGATGAGTAGGCAGTTGTCACTCTTAGAAGAGGAAGAAGGATGCCTATGGGACAATGCTACAAGTGCTGCAGTGCCCTGGGACTATCTGCTAATATTTCAAAGAAGTGTGAGACAGGGACATATGATCTAAGATTTCTTTCGGCTCCATTTCATGGTTCTCTTTGCTAGGGTTCAAAATAAAGGTCAAAGGCTACTTATGTTTAGACTGGCTAATCAATTCTCATAGGAGAGTGGGTATGAACAAGGGAATCTTATTTTAGTGAAGGGAATTTCTCCTGGCTCCTCAAATACCAGGAGCTGTGAAAACAAGAAGGTGAAGATAATACACTGCACTGTCAGACGGAGCCTGGAAGCTGGCTGGCTGTGGCATTCTGCATGTACGATAATTAGAATCAATTTCTAGTCATCAATTAGACTCTAAAAAGTTCTACCAGTAAGAATTAGAAGTCTGAAAGGAATACCATTTCTTTGTACAGTTGCACTGGTGAGATCGTATTCACAATATACAAATTCCACCCAGCCTCAGCTACAGGAGGTGTTTTGAGATTAACACTGGTACCTTTTCTAGAACTAAAAGCAAAACAAAGGACAAGAATTATAAGACATATTATTAATAAACGGGAATTTTAAATGGTAAATATTAGATACCTAAAATATTGTAATTATGATATCATTTTCATTTAGTATTTTCTTTGTCGATTAACTACACAGTCGATTTTTAGAGAACATTAGTGCACAATGCTGCGTAGGCCAAACAGCACTTAACATACTGCACTCTCGCGGACTCATAAACCAAGCACTTGCAATTCATTCCACAGGTATTGTTAAATAGGCACTAAGTTCACAGAACAGGCAAGAGTCCTCAAAAGGAAGAAAGGCTTGGGTATGGCCTTCATGAGGCCAAGGGCTGCTGGGAAAATGCAAAAGACAGAACTGAACATCTGCTGGAGGCACTACCTTATCTCTTGCTTTCACTACATGATGCATTTTCTGTAGTATGCAATCTTTTAAAAATGCAGACCCTAGACCAAATGAATTTTCAAATAAATCAGAATTCTTTAAAAAATCATGTAAAAATATATAATACTTTTAAGATGTCAAATGTGTGAGATTACAAGCTATTTTTCCTCTCGCCAGAAAGCTTTTAGGATCAGTCAGTCTCAGACCACTTTGTGCACACTCTAAGTGTGCAGTTACCCAAGGGAACCTGGTTATTCCTGCCGGTGGAACAAAGCCAGGCACAAATAATTCAGAAAAGCTTAAACTTATGTTGAAAATGGAAAACAATGTTAGACTTGAAATACAATCTGTGTTCCTCCCCTGCAAACAGATTTCTTTCCTACTTAATTTTCCATAGAGGACTGTTCAAATTAGATTGCATTCCCTATCACTAAGTTCACAGTATAGAAAACATCGAATAGAAGCATTAACCTCTCTGGAATTAAGCATTCTATTCCAAACAATGTGAAAGCAAAAAACCGAAGTGTCAACCTGAGATTAGAATAATAATGCACTTTTACTCTAAGGTAGATTAACACATAATCTATACATCATGAATGTGCTTTAAGGTAAGAAATGCATTGTTACTTTCTTTTTCATTGAAATACCAGAAAATAATCTTTGGATAAAAATGTAGCCACTTAAAGGCCGAAGAAGAAAAATAATAAAGAGCCTTGTCACTTGGATCAGCATAAGAGGCTCTGTCTTACTTGTTAATTACACAAAAAAGGCATGCCCTTTAACTTCTTATCTAAAACACCACAGATATTTACTGAACTAATTTTATACTTCATCTTCTTCTAAAAGTTCAAGGTCAATTATAAAGGATATCATAGAGATCATCAGAAACTTCTTTTCTTACTCTGGAAAAAGAACACCTAGAAAAGCTATCTGATCATTCAAAGCTTTCATTTAAAAAAATATCAACAAAGATGTATGCAAAATATAGCAGTAACAATTCATTGCAGAAACTTTCGCAGGAATGTCTGGGGGTGAGGGGATGCTTACAGAAGCCTCTTGGGTGACTCTCTTCTCTCTGGAATTGTTTCAGGGTCTGCCTTGGTCAGAAGTATAATGTGGTTTTCAAAGTGACAGATGGCTTTCAAGCCTATGAAAAGCTGTATTCTTAAAGCACAGACATCCATACTGACAGGTGGGCAAGCCTAATAAGGAAAAAAAATCGGAAATTTAGCTAAGGAATAAAGTGCATGAATTTTAATCTTCAAAAATCAATGTATTTGATACAATGTCTCCTTCCCCCTCACTCTCCCCCCATATAATTCAAATTCCTATTCTTATCAGAGTAAGAGGTTATCCTATCTAAACTATTTAACCAACTATCTCATCCATGTGTCTGCCAAAGGGCTACTTAGTATCTGTTGACTTTGATTTAAGGAATGCAGAGAGTGGGTTACACCTGAGGCCCCTCAAAGCTGCAGGAACTCTCTGCCTTACAGAGACCCTCCAGGAGCCCAGCCCTGGGCTGATTACCTGGCACCCAGGAAATTCCCCACTAACAGTGGGCTGGCTCAGGGTACGTTCAAGTGGCCTCTTTAGACAAAACAAGACACTATAAAAGGACATTGTACTTCAGGTAGAGTACATAAAATGGTTTCTTAGTGGTTGCATGTGTACGAAAGAAACACTCTCATGTTCCGATGGCTTCTGTTAGCTCTGTAGATGTGAACACTGCCCGGAACAGCCAACAGGCTGGGGTGTGTCAGGCAAACTGGAGGAAATCCTGGACCAGGAGCCAGCCTCCTGTCCTTATAAGGGACCATTCACTCAAGTAGAATGGATACGGAATATAATGGAAGAGCTCTTTCTGCGACTCACAAAATGATGCTGCCAGGCCTCCCCCTCTCCTCCATTAATGCTGTTTTGATTCTGAGGTCATCTTCATTGTCCCTTTTGTACAAAGCACATGGGGGAAAACCTCCATCTATTTTGACATTCCTAAGAATAGTTAAGTTGGCCTTGGCGATGCTGAGCCAGAATCTGAGAGGAAAGGGAAATGAAGATCGCGTGTACTTTGGTCCCGACTCTGAGGTTGTGAAACCTTTCTCAGACACCGCAGCTCCCAAAGCCTGAGTCAGCAAGGGAGCAAAATGATGGTGTGCTCATTCAGGGGCATCTAGGATTTCAGAATGGTGGAATCGCAGGGAAGGGGGAGCCGGGATCACCGTCCTTCCCTCTGCCACCTTCAGGAGGACTGGCCTCAGGGGCAGCATTCCCCACCAGCTGCCCATCTCTCCTCTTTTCTACCTTCCTTTCTTCTGTGTTCCTTCCCTCTGGTTTTATGAGACTCTGAGAAGGCCTAGAACTGAGATTTATTTCCAAATGCAGATTGATCCTACCTCAATCTGTTATGTACCCCTCACTCCACCATCACTACTTACACAAGCCTATGTCTCTCTGAGGCTTAAAACAAAAAACAAGGGGCTTCCCTGGTGGCGCAGTGGCTGAGAGTCCGCCTGCCGATGCAGGGGACACGGGTTCGTGCCCCGGTCTGGGAAGATCCCACATGCCGCGGAGCGGCTGGGCCCGTGAGCCATGGCCGCTGAGCCTGCGCGTCCGGAGCCTGTGCTCCGCAACGGGAGAGGCCACAACAGTGAGAGGCCCGCATACCGCAAAAAAAAAAAAAAAAAAAAAAAACTCCTGAAAAGGCTATGTGTATATCTTAAACACAGACAGAAAGGCATGGGAAAGCTATGATTCTTATTTCTCAAGAGGCTGAGGGTAGGCAGTAAGCCTGGTCAGCAGCAGAAAGTGATAGGCAGCCCATAGCAAAAAAGAACTCAGACACGATTTCCAGAAAACGCCAGTGCATTTCACAATTTGGGTGACAGTGATAATGGTACTACACAACCATCATCACTGAACATTCATTTTTCCAGAAAAAGGCGTTCCAGGTGCCAGATGGACATTAACATGTGAAATAGAGGCCATCATAACTTGGGGGTTCCCTACAGCACGGATATGCACAACAAACACCCATTCAAATAGCTTATGCTCCGGGGGTAAAACTGCACATGAGGAGTATGATGCAAATGATCAGCGTATTTCTGAGAACAGAAAATTCAAGGTCAGAAAACAGAGAATTTCATCATAACACTGCCTCTGTTTATTTGGCGGTCAAGAGCTTTTCAGAGACTAAGCGTATTACTACTCACTAAAAATGAGGTTATTGATCTAGAATATCCATTTACACTAGATCAAAACTACAGAACTACAGGAAAGTTGTTGAAGACTTTGTAAAACGATTAAAGAATTGAAGGCATATCTGATAACAGTATAAATAAATCATCTGAATGCGCTGTATTCACTTTTGTGCTCTTGAATATACTGATTTCTGTACTGTTTTGTTCACAGCTCTATACAATTGCCACCAATACTTCTATTAAATGAATAAAATTGTAGTACACCATAGCTGTGAAGTGCTCTCTCTGAAGTTACACTATATATATATTCTTTACCAAATTTTTAAAACTATGCATTCTATCTAAATTCTGAGTAAAATGCTTTCAAAGTAATCTTAAAAATTACCGTCTACACCACGAATCACAAAATGCTTATCGTTTTACATTCCAACATCCTAATTGAAAAAGACAAGACTTTAATGTTTGCCAGGCTTAGACACGAAGAGCAAGTTTGCAAGCACTCATACGGTGATCGTTAGGTTGCACCGTCATAAGCCAGCTCTAACCTTCAGGGTGGTGTCCACATACGGGTCCTCCTCCCGAGCGGCCGCCGCACTGCACCGCACTGTGTAACACTGCAGGTTGTTACTGAGGAAGAGGAGAGATGCCACTGAACAAACTGGAGGCCAGGAACCAACGTGCCCACCGTTGGGAGGATTTCACAGGAGCACAGAGCAATGGCAGGGGTCGGGGAAGACCCAAGTATTTGTCAATGCTGACAAGTTAGGCTACTTCTTAACAAGGAGAGTACCTCAGAAACCCTATGGAGTGTTTTTTAAAATACATGACTGGTCCCCACCTCACTCCTACCCAAATCATAATCTCTAGGGGCTGAATCAAGACACGTATATTTCTACAAAGCTCCTTGTGTGACATACACTCCTAGTTAAGAACCATGGATCTGGGTCAATACCCTCATCTTATAGACAAAATGATGCCCCTGGGATCTGCCCAAAGTACAGAGAGGTGACTATTAAAGCCAAGGTTAGAACCCAAGTTTACTGGTTATTATCTCGGGATGAAATGGAGCCTGGATTATGCTGCGCAACACACTTAGATGATGCAAACCCAATCCAACGGTAGAGAAAATCAGAGACTGTCTGAAGGAACCTTCAGAATTACCTAGTCCAGCAGCTTGTTTTTAAAGATTAGGGCCTGCAAGGTACATGATTGGTCCAAGTCCTCTCTGGAGAATGGAGTTAAATTAGACCCCAGGTCTCCTCACTCTTCACACTCCTCTAGCTCTTTCCACAACCCCAGGCTATGTCTGCACAGCAAAGCAACCTGGAGACCCCACAGTAAGTGCTTGGAGACTTACAAGGCAACCCTCCAACACTGACATTGAAAACCATCAATGTTTAACTTAGAAATTGATACAAAACCCATCTTGTCGTGGGTTCCCAGGAATGATTTTTAAAAACAAATCAGAGGGCTTCCCGGGTGGCGCAGTGGTTAAGAATCAGCCTGCCAATGCAGGGGACACGGGTTCAAGCCCTGGTCCGGGAAGATCCCACATGCAACTAAGCCCGTGCACCACAACTACTGAGCCTACGAGCCACAACTACTGAAGCCCGTGCGCCTAGAGCCTGTGCTCCGCAGCAAGAGAAGCCACGGCAATCAGAAGCCAGTGCACTGCAACGAAGAGTAGCCCCTGCTCGCCACAACTAGAGAAAGCCCGTGCGCAGCAACAAAGACCCAGCATAGCCAAAATAAATAAATAAATAAAATTTTTAAAAAAATAAGAAAGTGAGAGAAGTAAAAATGAACTCTATTGAAATAAAGAAATGAAGGACTAAAGCAAATCTAACAATAACCTTAAAATAGAAGAAATACTTCTTTAACAGGAGAATCATTCTGACATTTTCACAGCTGCGAGACTTGGCACGATGTAGAGGCATCAGTCAGGACTCTCCATCTGTTTGCTGGGGCTTCCACTTTGGTCTCAGCCCACTGTCAACTGTGTCCATGTCCAGAGAGCTCTAGGATGTGACCTCTGGAGTCATGACAATAGCTGGGACGGTAGCACCGCCGCTTAGAAATCTGGGGTAGAGGGTGCCCTCACGAAGGAAACTAAACAGAAGGGACTTTGAGATACTGGGAACCAAAAGAAGTACCTGCAGTGGGGCCAGGATGACAGGTCAGAGTTGCTATGACCACAAAGATGACCTTTAGGTTCTAGAGAGAAAAAGGCTGCATCCTCCAACTCACCTCCAGCAACGTTAATCCAGCTATTAGCGGTCGCTGGAATACTAAGCAGCAGTATAAGAGAAGAACAAAGTGAACTGAAGTGTGCTGGCCTGGAAAGACGTCCAGGATACGCTGCTAAGCATAGCAGCAAGTTGCTCAAAAGTGGACATCATACGATCCACTTCTGTAAAAATCAAACCATAGTTGTTTATGTATTCTTTTAAAAAAAAAAGTTGGATGAATATAGACCAAGTGTTGATAAGGTTGACTCTGAGAAGGCAGATTATGGGAGGCCTTCCGATTCATGTATGTCTACAAGGATAACATTTTATTACATGATTTTACATTGTTCTTAGAGTCTTTTTTTTTTTTTTTTTTAAATTTCATTTATTTATTTATTTTTGGCTGTGCTGGGTCTTCTTTTCTGTGCGTGGGCTTTCTCTAGTTGCGGCGAGCGGGGGCCACTCTTCATCGCGGTGCGCGGGCCTCTCACTGCCGCGGCCTCTCTTGTTGCGGAGCACAAGCTCCAGACGCGCAGGCTCGGTAGTTGTGGCTCACGGGCCCAGCCGCTCCACAGCATGTGGGATCTTCCCGGACCGGGGCACGAACCCGTGTCCCCTGCATTGGCAGGCAGACGCTCAACCACTGCGCCACCAGGGAAGCCCTGTTCTTAGAGTCTTTTAAAAAATATTTTATTGCTTTTTTTTGAGGGTATATAAACATATCACTATTCAAGAAACTTTTCAAGACAAACTTATGGATCAAGATATTTCTAAAATACTATCTATTGGGGAAAATACAAAATATGTAAAAATTAGTTCAACAATATAGGATTTTAAATATAGGGGTGGGGAATCTTTATTAAGAATCTGAATTTACATATAACAACTGCTATCCTAATGTCTAATGCTTCCATAGTCAGGTTAATGATGTCAAGAGTATCTTTTGGTGCTAATATTAAGAAAAGCTTCAATAATTTCCCACCTGGAGGCAGGCAAAACCCACAGATTTTAAGTCTCTTCAAGCCCTCACTATACTATGTTTTTGGGACTCTACATTCCAAACTAGTTCATGACATACTTTGGGTGGAGGGGCATTTAGAGGGTCCACTCACTAAATTCTCAGTGTCCTGTACATTTATACAATCAGATGGATAAAAGATAGTCTGTTGTATAAATATTTGGGGGCAGAAATAAATATTTTCTTCCTTCTTTCTCCCTCTAATTTGTCCTTGGTTTCTGAGAAGCTATAGTTTTCTGGATTCTTTGGCATTTTTACAGACCCTTCTCTTTTTCCCCTCGCTTTCTAAACATGACTTTCACCAGTTTAGTTCTCCAACTACTTTTCTCTGTCTACACATTCTTGGGGTCATGATCACTACTTTGATAATGAGCTCTTTTTTGTTGGTAATAAAAATATCTAACCTTTCCTCTTTTCCCTAATCTTCAGTCCTATGTGTCCAAAAACCTATCAACATTTCCTCTTGGTATTCCCTAAGCACCTCAAACTCCAATGTCTAAACCAAACTTTTCTTTCACCCCATGCCACAGCAGCCTCCATTCTTTCATAAAAGCAGGCTCAAAACTGATGGGTTTTCTCATGTCTTCTCCATTCCCAGTATCCCACTAGACATCAAGTCTTGTAATTCTCTCCCATCCATGCTTGCTTCTCTTCTCACTGCTACTGCCCTGCCCAAATGCAACCCCTCATTATCTTTACTGAACCATCCCAATAGCTCATTATCTATGTTCAAACCATCCTCCACAGTGGCCACCACTCATTTTCCTAAAGCAATGCTCTATTCACATCCCTTTCTTTGGTCAAAATCTCAAAATATTCCTTAATTTCCAAAGCCCTGAGCTCTCTCTCAAGCACTGTTTTCCCCATTTCTCTATGTTTCAGCTCCTTTACATTTAAAGGACATAACTACACAACACTTTGGAAATTAAAAAGACTAGCTACCTCCACACTGTTCGTTTAAGGAACACACAATAGCATTTCTCCCTACACCAGGGAGTGAGAAGACAGGGGAGTACCCCCGCTAGGAGTGGGTGTCAGAATCTCCAGGTGCATCCTGTGCTGTGTGAAATACACTCCAGCACCTGCTGGAGATTCTGATATTACCACTCAGTTGAAAACAAAACAAAACAAAAATGACTGTCCTATGCAATTAATTATTGGACACTCCTGCAAACCTGGACATAGCTTTGTTTATAGCTTTCCCTCTATCTTAGAATGTCTTTCTCTTCCAATCTCTATGTGTCAAATTCTAACTAGCTTCCGGGCTTCACTTCAAACGCAAAAACCTTACCCGTGTGACTCAGCCAGAAGTAATTTCCCTCCTCCCACAGCCTACGCCCCTTTCACGAAGTCTTAAGACATTTTTCACTAATCTCCTAGTGTTTGCGTCCCTGGTCTCTGGCCCTCTCTTATGTTGTTGCTTCAGAAAGCAGATGGTGTGCCTTATTCACAGGTGGTTGGCCAGAGGGCTTAATGCAGTGCCTTGACTATAATCTAAACTGAAAAAACAGGAAATAAAACCATAAGCATCACTTACTGCTGAGATAAAAGGAAATGACATTAAAGCCCTGCTCAGGAGCCCAGTTTACATGCCAGATTACTAGGGTAAGGCAACTCAGAAGACATCCACCACCAGTTAGCCACATGACCGTGACCACCCCCAACCTCTGGATCCTTTCCCCATCTACACTATTCAGAGGGTAGAATCAGGCAGTCTTTCTGGCCTCTTGACAGTCCTACACCATTATCAATTAACTCAACTCATACGGAAAAGATAGGACAGCAGTGAAAAAAAATTAGGAAATCTAAAACGAAGTCTAAAGAGATGCCCTGACTGGCCCCACTGACCTTTCATTAGAATTCCCTATGAAAATCTTCCCTCATGAAGAACTTTATACTTCCTTAGAAAGATCCCCATCCAGGCTAAGAAAATAAAACAAAGGCAAAACCGGAATCTACATCTCTGACATTGAAAAGGCAGGTATGGGCCATTAAAAAAAAAAGAACAAAAACCCCACAGATGTATATCATTGATGTACAGTGCCATACAACGGTGCACATAATTCTCATTTAAGGATTTAGAAAGCACCTCAAGAATTTACAGAGAAATAAGTGACTCAGAAGCCAGCAAGTGACTGGAACATACCTCGTGATGACATGCAAAAACTGTGGTGTGAGCACCGCCTGCTGAGACTTCTCAGGATACTGGTAGACTGACATTAATTCAACAGATTTGACAACCATGTACAGATAGCCCACATGAGGTAATGAGAAAAAACAAAAGAGGCTCAGCAACTCTTTCTCCTGAGATGAATGTTTTCTCTCAGAAGTAAGAGACCCTGCATGAAGAAAACAAACAAAAAAACAAACCAACCATGAAACCAGTAAATAAAGGGAACCAATATTTTGACTTTTCTATGCAAAAAAGTCTATAAATGGAGAACCAAAGAGTTGCTTAGGGGAAGTTGCTCTTTATATAAGAATGCCAGTAAAAAAAGAAAAAGGAGGGCTTCCATGGTGGCGCAGTGGTTGAGAGTCCGTCTGCCGATGCAGGGGACACGGGTTCGTGCCCCGGTCCGGGAGGATCCCACATGCCGCGGAGCGGCTGGGCCCGTGAGCCACGGCCGCTGGGCCTGCGCGTCCGGAGCCTGTGCTCCTGCTCCGCAACGGGAGAGGCCACAACAGTGAGAGGCCCGCGTACTGCAAAAAAAAAAAAAAAAAAAAAAAAAGAAAGAAAAAGGAGTGATATAATATCACCATTTGAAACCCCTAATAAATTAACAGATCTAGGTGATCACCATCAATGGTTGTCAACCATTGATTAACCAATGGTTGTTAACAAAAAGAGCCAACCTAATACTATGTACCTTCCAAGAGAACTCAACACTACTTGTGTTACCAAAAAAAAAATCATGATCATCACCATCACCTGATCAAGCCTGTCTAGAACAGCGCCGTCAATAGAACTATAATGTGAGTTACATATGTAATTTGAAGTTTTCTAGTAATCACTTTTTAAAAAATAAAAAGCAGGCCAAATTTTAAAAATATATTGCATTAATCCAACACATCCAAAATATTATCATTCTAATAAGCAATCAATAAAAAATTGAAATATTTTACATTTTTTGTTGTACTAAGTCTTTAAGACCTAGTGTTAATTTTACATTTACAGCATGTCTTAATTTAGACTAGTCACATTTCAAAGTGCTCAGTTGCAACATGTGACTAATGGCTACCGTACTGAACAATGCAGTTTTAGATCAGAGGGAAATACAGGGGATACAGGAACATGTTAAATGACACCGTGGGGAGTCAATCAGCAAAATCCAGATTGTGGGAAATTCTGCAGTAATAGTGCAGTTTCTTGCTAACTAAATTGCAAAGAAAAAAGAAAGCGAGGGGAAGGTAGAGCCTACATATTAAAAGAGACATAGAAGACATCAGAACCAATTGCAACATATGAACCTTACTTGAAATCTGATTCAAACAATTGCAGAAAAAATTGTTTTAGACAATCAGGGAAATTTGAACAACTGACGGGTATTTGATGATATCAAGCCATCTTTAAAAAATGTGAAATTACATTTGGGGTTTGTTTAAATAAAAGAATCCTTTTCTTTTAGAAACACATGCTGAAATATTTAGAGATGAAAAGGTATACACTCTTGGATTTGCATAAAAATAATCTGGCATGGGGTGGGGGGTGGTTATGAGGCAACACTGTTGAAGTTGTGTGATGGGTACACAGGGGTCACTGTACTATTTTCTCTACATCTGTGTGCTTGAAATTTTTTATAATCAAAATGTTTTTAAAAAAACATATAGCTCTGATTGATACCCTTCAAGGACACCATCAATAACAGAAGAAAGTTCAATTATGGCACTTCCACAACTGGCCCAAAGCAACTGATCCAGTTTCTACTTCCTCTTCTTTCCTACACACATCTGTGCTCTAGTTAGACAGAGCTGCTTGCTGGTCTCCAAACACACATGATGGTTTTACACCTTGCCTGTGTTGGTTCCCTTTATGTAATACCTTACCAAAATGTCCAACTTCTAAAAATTTTACTCATCCAGCAGGGCCCAGCTCATACATGTACTACCCATCCCCTCATTTGTCCACTAAGTAAACATCCATCAGACACCTCAGACACCTACTACGTGCCACTGTTCCAGGTTCTGGGTATACCACAGTGCACAAGACAAAGTAACTGCATTCATTCTAGTGAGGGGGAGTGGGGTGGAGAATAAACAAACTCTGCAGTATGTGGAGAGGGAACAGTTTAAATAGAGAAGTCAGAGAAGTTCTCTGTGGCAAGGTGATACGTGAGCTGTGAATTGAAGAACTGGAAGACACCAAGTAACGCAAGCTCTGAGGGAGGTTCCTTCTGAGCACTGGAAGAGTAAATAACAGGTCTTAGATAAGAGTGTGCTCGGTGTATCTGAGGAAGAAAGAAAAGTCACATGGATGGAGAATTGTAAGAGGGTGAGGGACAAGAAGAGCTCCGAGTCAGGGTCACGGAGGCCATGAAAAGGATTTGGGCTTTTGTTCCAGGTGCTGGGGGAAAACCCTGGATAAAGAGCTAACCCTCTAAGGTGGCTGTGTGCCCTCTGGTCTCCTGCCTCGTGTTACACCTCCCTCTCCCTTGCTTCTCTCAGTTCCGCAAGCAAAGATTCTCCCTCGGCCACAAGGCTTTCACTGCTTCCTCTGTACCAACCCTATCCCCAAATCGGCCCCTATTCACTCTGCAGATCCTCTTTCTCAGGAAGCCTTCCCTGACCCCAGGAGGAGGTCAGGATCTTTTGTTATACACTCTCGAGACAGGGTTCCTCTCTCACAGAGTGCTCAGGTCAGAGTGTAATTGTGTACTCTTTCTTGTGATCATTCCATTCATGTCTGCCTCCCCCCCACGAGACAACAGGCTCCCTGAGTACAAGTACTCCGCCTACTTTTGCTCATTATTGGTTCCCTAGTATTCAGCACAATACCCGACATAGTAGGTACTCAGTAAATGTTTGCTAAAAGAAAGAAAAAAATAAGGAAGGTTATAAACCCATTTAATCAGCAAAATATTCCTATCTTTCCCTAGGCAACTCCTAAAGATATTAAGCGGGCCAGGACTAAGTACAAAACTTAACAGTGATTCTTAATCTCGGTTGCCCATCATATTGCTGGGGAGGTTTTAAAAAATACTGATGCCCAGGCTGCATAGCTGATCAATTAAGTCAGAATCTCCAACACGTAAAGAGTGGGCAACAGTATCTTGAAAAGCGTCCAAGTAAGGCCAATGTGCAGTAAGGTTGAAAACCACCTCTCTAAATGGATTTCCATTCATTCAGTCCACATTCTCCCACCTGGCTCACAAGGCCATCATAAGCAGCTCTGGCAAATGACCCAGCTGGACCCAGATGAACCTTAGCTATAACAGGGCTTCCATTTCCCTTTTGGGACCTAGAGACCCTTTCAAACAGGGAAATGGGTTCTGTCAGTCACATCCTCTCCATGGCTTCTCCTAGCAGTCACGACTTCCCTTTCTAGCACTTACTGTTATTTGCTAAGGAATCTGCCCAAGGCCACAGGGAGCCTCAGTAGAGGAACCTAATCTATTTCCCACACCGGTCTCCCCTCCCGTCCGAGGGCTTTTTCACCTCATTGCACTGCAGCACTGTCATACTTACCAGTTTGGTAAATGGGCAGCAGCTGAAGTGAATGCAACTTGATGTCATCCGACAAGACACAGGATGAAATATCAGGAGCAAAACGTCTGTGAGTTTAAAGAGAGAGAGAGGGGGGAGAGATCTAATTTCCATGTACTTTAAGTAGGTAAATATATATTAAACGCTGGTGAATAAAAAGCTTTCTAGTACCTATAGAGCAGGTGCTGAACGTGTAAATATTTTATTTTTTCATCAGCTAATCCTGTTGACTCCAGTGTAACAGCTATTCCACACTGTTTGCTTTTTTCACCAAGAAGTTCCATGGGCTTTTGGCAGATAACAAAATCATCTGACTCAAGCTGCAAAGTCTCATTACTGATGTCTTCAAAAATAAAATTGAAGAAAATTATTTAATAACTCCAAGTACCCCTCCAACGCAAATTAGATTGCACAATATCCCCCCACCAATTAAACAGACATAGGAATAACTTATGCACACACATCTCACGTATTTATAAAGCACTATGATTTTGAAAAGTCTCAGCACTTGCTCATTTATCCCTCACAACTGATGAAGTACAATGGGCTATTATCATCACCCCCATTTTACACACGAGGAAACTGAAACTCAGAGATGGTATTCCTAACCCGAGGTCATTCAGCTAGTAAACATGAGGACTGGGTCCAGAACTCCTCATCCAGCAGCAGCTGTTTCATTATTTCTCATAACAAATATATGTTGAAATACATTTACATGCTACAGAATAAGATATGGGCAGCCAGATGATAAATCCAGATCCCATGTATTAGGAACAACTACATCATAAATAATGTGGCTTGCAATATACATACTAGAGCCTTTCAGAGATTGCCAGAAATAAGGGTTTTCTCTGCACCCAACACAAGAAAGTAAGCTAAATTCATTATTTACCTTCTGACAGTTTCACTGGATTGTTGGTCTTATGTGGATGGCGGTTAACACGCTCTCCATTTTTGGGGTCTGACTCCAGTTTTAGGATTAAAACCTCTAAGTCTGACATGACAGCGACATATCCAATACAAAAAGAAATTTCAACAGGGGTGATATTATCTATATGGATAATTAAAGAGCGCTCAAAGTCCAATATTGAGAATTCTTCATTAATGATCTGATACTTCAAACTAAATAAAACTAACTTATTTGTGCAGCCAACAAGAAGGTCTCCTTTCACAGGGCAACAGGAAATGCACAGGGGGGCCTCAGAAAGCGGCATTTCCACAATAGACATCTGGTCTCTGAAGGTTTCACTGAAGGGTGCCTCCACGTCGTGTCCGACCATTCGGATACACACTCGGGAGTTTTCAGTCCTTTTACTTCTCCAGTTCACATAAGCGCGCAGAAATGTAGCTTTGTTTTTCGCTTCAATTGCTACCAAATAGTCTCCTGAGAAAGAAATAAGATTATACTTAGAATTTGTAATTAGAAACCACCACTTACCTTGCACCATGAGAAGGAACTATAACTGAATCTAATGTGAATGTTTGAATTAAAGATTGACTAGAACGAAACTCTAAGTAACAGGATCTTAGGTGTATTTTTAACTAATAGACATTTAGATTCTGAAATACAATTTCCCCCCATTTTAATGTCTTAAGATAACCCATTAATTATTCATGAAGCTTACAGAGAAATTCTACGATTTATTCCTATGAGAGCTCTAAGTGTTACTGCAGCTCTGAATCTACAGCTCTAACGAAGTTCTCCTGACATAAAGAGTTTGGTATTAGTGTGATGTTAAAATCAGGTGTAAATTCAGGAACTCTGAAGAGGTTAGCAGAACTTATACTACAACCCTTCCCCTTCCCACAAAAGTCATATCTTTATGTCAACTCTGAGAAACAGGATAAAGCCATACATATTAAATAAAATTTCAATCCAAGTTAATTTTCCCTTAATTGTTGATTTTCTTGGATTATTTTAAATTACAAAGTAATTTTGGAATCACACTTTGTTGTGAGAAGTCAAAGTGATAAAGAGGTGCAAAATGAAAAGTAGTATGATCTCTCCCCGGCAGTCCGATCCACGAGGAGACAATGTTAACACACACAGCCTAAACCCGTGTCCTTCTAAACCTTTCTTTCATATAAACCTAGATCATAGAGTGGTAGTTTGTCATTTCTGTGTTTTTACCAAAATGGAATCACACTAAATATATTTAACAATCTGCAACTTTAAAAAATTACCAATGTATTACCAAAAGATTACCAAATATCTTTCCCTCCAGGTTAGAAACATGGATATCTAACATCCTTTTCAACATCTGCAAAATATCCTGTATGTATATGTGCCATAATTTATTCAACAATTCCCCTACTGAGATACTACATTCAAGTATTTCCAGGGTTTTTTTGCTACTATACTTTATACTGTAAGAAATAGGCCTATACCTCTATATTTATTTAGGGGCAGGGGTAAGTTTCAACGGCATAGATTCTCAAAAGTAAGACTATCAGGTCAAAGGGCAGGTGCATTTTTAACACATATTGCCAGATTATAATCACAATTATGTAATAGAGATTCATGTTGTCACGAGCGCTGTTTAAACAGCACTATTTTCCCACATCTTCACTAGAACTGACTCCATGTGATGGGGGAAACATGGACTCTAATGGTTATTATAATTTATATTTTCCAGACCACTTATAAAGCTGGCCATCTTATCCTATGTTTATTCAGCCATGTATAATTTCCCTTCTGCAAGTTATCTACTATTTTATTAGGTTGATTTTTCTTATCGAGGAAGAGCAGCTCTCTGGGTAAAAGTGGTAATTAATCCTTCATTGGCCATGAAGAGCAAATCATTTTTGGTAGTCTATAGTTTGACTTTTGACTGTGCTATGGTTTGACTTTGTATGGCATCTTTTACAATATGTAACCAGCTATGTATCTTTTCCTTCTTGGCTTCTGTGTTTGCTAACTTGCTTAAACAGTCTCTTATGTTCTCCAATTACATAAACACACACTTACATATTCTATTTTAGTGGTTTTTTTAATTTAATTTTTTTTTTTTTTTTTGGCTGCATTGGGTCTTCGTTGCTGCGTGAGTGCTTTCTCTAGGTGCAGCGAGCGGGGGCTACTCTTCGTGGCGGTGCACGGGCTTCTCACTGCGGTAGCTTCTCTTGTTGCGGAGCACAGGCTCTAGGCGTGAAAGCTTCAGTAGTTGTGGCACGCAGGCTCAGTAGTTGTGGCTCACAGGCTCTAGAGCGCAGGCTCAGTAGCTGTGGCGCATGGGCTTGGTTGCTCCACATCATGTGGGATCTTCCTGGACCAGGGATCGAACCCGTGTCCCCTGCTTTGGAGGGCAGATTCTTAACCCTGCGCCACCAGGGAAGTCCTCATTTAAATTTTTAATCTTTAGAACTTTGTGGGTCAGAGGGTATAAGTCAGTGTTATTCTGAAAAGAGAACTTACTATATGCTAAACATTATTAGGTAAACAAGCCCTTTTCCAATGAATTGAAACTGAAATGCTGCTGTTAGCACACGAACTTCCCATATACAGATGCAGCAAGCAAGCGGGGGCAGCCCCTTTCTGCAGACACCAAGTGGGCTGGCCAAGCCCCTCCTCCTCCAGAATGAACCAGTCTTCAACAGAAGCAAACCTCCTGTGCTGGTTCCTTTGATGCCACAGAGGTGGAGCCTGTACCTGTTCTCTCCCCAGAGATCTTGGTGGAATGTCTAAATATACCCTGCAGGCCCCATACATTTGCTCACTCTGTTCCAGAGAAGCAGTCTTATGGAGTTGGGGGCAAAAGATGCCTTGTGGCCTCCATCTTCCTTGAATTCCCTCAGTAAATACATTAAACAAAAATTTTTATTGTGGTAAAATATAAGTAAAACTTACCATTTTCACCATTTTTAAGTGTACAACTCGATGACATTAAGTACATTCACGCTGTTATACAGCCATTACCACCATCTCCAAAACTTTTTCATCTTCCCCAAAACTCTGAATCCATTAAACAATAACTCCCCATTCCTACCCTCTGTACACGGTTTTTATTACTTACATAATACAGTATAGCACCAATGCTGAACAGCATGATTATGTGCAATACATAAATATGAACTATTTGTACACATCTGCAGATCTAACTCAGAACTAAGGTACATAAAATTGAAAGCAAAACTAAGTGCATTAATAATAAAAGCGAGGGGCTTCCCTGGTGGCGCAGTGGTTGAGAGTCCGCCTGCCGATGCAGGGGACACGGGTTCGTGCCCCGGCCTGGGAAGATCCCACAGGCCGCGGAGCGACTGGGCCTATGAGCCATGGCCGCTGAGCCTGTGCGTCCGGAGCCTGTGCTCCACAACAGGAGAGGCCACAACAGTGACAGGCCAGCGTACCGCAAAAATAAATAAATAAAAAATAAATAAAAGTGAGGGGGTGGAGTCAAGATGGCGGACTAGGAGGACGAGGAATTTGCATCTCTGCATGACCAAGGCACCTACCAGGTACCGGTGGGGGATCACGGACACCTAAGCGTACAGGAGGAACCACCAGCGACGGGTCCTGAGCCTAGGCACCGCCCCATGCTAAAATGTCACCCCCCCACTGGCCTAGGTCCCACCCCACCCTAAACCCCACCCTTGCCTAAATTCCACCCCTGCCTAAACTCTGCCCCCACAGCCAAGACTTTTTTTTTCTTCTTTACTCTTTTACATTGGGGTTCTGTTTTACCTTGCTGATTCATTATTGTTGATTCATTTATATTTTTATTTTTCCTAATAAATCTTTTATTTTTCTAACTTTATTTTATTCTTTATACTTTGTTATTGATCTCTCCTTTTGGCTTGTTCCCCCCCTTTTTTTCCTTTTCTCTGTTGCAGTTTTATTTTACCTTGTTGCAGTTGTATCAATTATATTTTTATTTTTCCTAATCTATTTTTTATCTTTCTAATTTTCTTTTTTATTCTTTGATATTGTACTGATCTTTTTTTTTCTTTTCTTTTCCTTTTTTTTTTTTTTTGCCACAACACAAAGCTTGTGGGATTTGGTTCCCAGACCTGAGGTTGGGCCCAAGCTCCTGTGGTGGGAGCTCTGAGTCTGAAAAGCTGGGCTAAAAGAAAACCTCAGACCCCAGGGAATATCAACCAGAGTGAGGCCTCCCAGAGGTCCTAATCTCAGCACTAAGACCTGGCTCTGTCCAACTCCCTGCAAACTCCAGTGCTGGACGCCTCAGGCCAAACTACCAGTAAGACAGGAATACAGCCCCACCCATCCAAAAAAAAAAAAATGAAATGACAAAAAAATATGTTACAGGCGAAAGAGCAAGGCAAAAACCTGTAAGACCAAATAAATGAAGATGAAATAGGCAACCTACCTGAAAAAGAATTCACAGTAGTGATAGTAAAGATATCCAAAATCTCAAAAGCAGAATGGAGAAAACAGAAGAAACATTTAACAAGGATCTAGAAGAACTAATGAGCAAATAAACAGTGATGAACAACACAATAACTAAAATTAAAAATGCTCTAAAAGGAATCAATAGCAGAATAACTGAGGCAGAAGAATGGATAAGTGAGCTGGAAGATAAAATAGTGGAAATAACTGACAGGGAGCAGAATAAAGAAAAAATAATGAAAAGAATTGAGGACAGTCTCAGAGACCTCTAGGACAACATTAAACACAGCAACATTCAATTACAGGGGTCCCAGAAGAGGAAGAGAAAAAGTAAGGGACTGAGAAAATATTTGAAGAGCTTATAGTTGAAAACTTCCCTAACATGGGAAAGGAAATAGTCAATCAAGTCCAGGAAGCACAGAGAGCCCCATACAGGATAAACCCAAAGAGAAACATGCCGAGACACATATTAATCAAAGTATCAAAAATTAAATACAAAGAAAAAATATTAAAAGTAGCAAGGGAAAAACAACAAATAACATACAAGGGAATCCCCATAAGGTTAACAGCTGATCTTTCAGCAGAAACTCTGCAAGCCAGAGGGAATGGCAGGATATACTTAAAGTGATGAAAGGAAAAAACCTACAACCAAGATTACTCTACCCAGCAAGGATCTCATTCAGATTCCATGGGGAAATTAAAACCTCTACAGACAAGCAAAAGCTAAGAGAATTCAGTGCCACCAAACCAGCTTCACAACAAATGCTAAAGGAACTTCTCTAGGCAGGAAACACAAGAGAAGGAAAAGACCTACAAAAACAAACCCAAAATAATTAAGAAAGTGGTAATAGGAACAAACATATCGATAATTACCTTAAATGCAAATGGATTAAATGCTCCAACCAAAAGACATAGACGGCTGAATGGATACAAAAACAAGACCCATATATATGCTGTCTGCAAGAGACCCACTTCAGACCTAGGGACACATACAGACTGAAAGTGAGGGGATGGAAAAAGATATTCCATGCAAATGGAAATCAGAAGAAGGCTGAAGTAGCAATTCTCATATCAGACAAAACAGACTTTAAAATAAAGTCTTGTAATAAATTACAAGAGACAAAGAAGGACACTACATAATGATCAAGGGATCAATCCAAGAAGAAGATATAACAATGGTAAATATTTATGCACCCACAATAGGAGCACCTCAATACATAAGGCAAATGTTAACAGCCATAAGAGGGGAAATCAACAGTAACACAATAATTGTACGGGACTTTAACACCCCACTTTCACCAATGGACAGATCATCCAAAATGAAAATAAATAAGGAAACAGAAGCTTTAAGTGATACATTAAAAAAGATGGACTTAACTGATATTTATAGAACATCCATCCAAAAGCAACAGAATACACTTTCTTCTCAAGGATTCATGGAAAATTCTCCAGTATAGACCATATCGTGGGTCACAAATGAAGCCTTGGTAAATTTAAGAAAATTGAAATCATACAAGTATCTTTTCCGACCACAACGCTAAGAGACTAGATATCAATTACAGGAAAAAATCTGTAAAAAATACAAATACATGGAGGCTGAACAATACGCTACTAAATAACCAAGAGATCACTGAATAAATCAAAGAGGAAATCAAAAAATACTGAGAAACAAATAACAATGAAAACACGATGACCCAAAACCAATGGGAGGCAGCAAAAGCGGTTCTAAGAGGGAAGTTTATAGCAATACAATCCTACCTCAAGAAACAAGAAAAATCTCAAATCAACAACCTAACCTTACACCTAAAGCAATTAGAGAAAGAAGAACAAAAAAACCCCAAAGGTAGCAGAAGGAAAGAAATCATAAAGATCAGATCAGAAATAAATGAAAAAGAAATGAAGACAACAATAGCAAAGATCAATAAAACTAAAAGTTGGTTCTTTGAGAAGATAAACAAAATTGATAAACCATTAGCCAGACTCATCAAAAAAAAAAGGGAGAAGACTCAAATCAACAAAATTACAAATGAAAATGGAGAAGTAACAACTGACACTGCAGAAATACAAAGGATCATGACAGTTGACAACAAGCAACTATATACCAATAAAATGGGCAACCTGGAAGAAATGGACAAATTCTTGGAAAAGTACAACCTTCTGAGACTGAACCAGGAAGAAATAGAAAATATAAATGGACCAATCACAAGCACTGAAATTGAAACTGTGATTAAAAATCTTCCAACACACAAAAGCCCATGACCAGATGGCTTCACAGGTGAATTCTATCAAACATTTAGAGAAGAGCTAACACCTATCCTTCTCAAACTCCTCCAAAATATAGCAGAGGGAAGAACACTCCCAAACTCATTTTATGAGGCCACCATCATCCTGATACGAAAACCAGACAGAGATGTCACAAAAAAATAAAACTACCCAATATCACTGATGAACATAGATGCAAAAATCCTCAACAAAATACTAGGAAACAGAATCCAACAGCACATTAAAAGGATCATACACCATGATCAAGTGGGGTTTATCCCAGGAATGCAAGAGATTCTTCAATATACACAAATCAATCAATGTGATATACCATAATAACAAATTGAAAGATAAAAACCACATGATAATCTCAATAGATGCAGAAAAAGCTTTAGACAAAATTCAGCACCCATTTATGACAAAAACTCTTCAGAAAGGGGGCACAGAGGGAACCTACCTCAAAATACTAAAGGACATTTATGACAAATGATGATCCAACATAATTCTCAACGGTGAAAAACTGAAACCATTTCTTCTAAGATCAGGAAGAAGACAAGGTTGCCCACTCTTACCACTATGATTCAACATAGTGTTGGAAGTTTTAGCCACAGCAATCCAAGAAGAAAAAGGAATACAAATCAGAAAAGAAGAAGTAAAAGTGTCACTATTTGCAGGTGACGTGATACTATACACAGAGAATCCTAAAGATGCTACCAGAAAACTGCTAGAGCTAATCAATGAATTTGGTAGAGTAGCAGGATAAAAAATTAATGCACAGAAATCTCTTGCATTCTGATACACTAATGATGAAAAATTTGAAAGACAAATTAAGGAAACACTCCCATGTACCACTGCAACAAAAAGAATAAAATACCTAGGAATAAACCTACCTAAGGAGACAAAACACCTGTATGGAGAAAACTATAAGACACTGATGAAGGAAATTAAAGATGATACAAACAGATGGAGAGATATACTGTGTTCTTGGACTGGAAGAATCAACATTGTGAAAATGACTATACTACCCAATCAATCTACAGATTCAGTGCAATCCCTATCAAACTACCAATGGAATTTTTCACAGAACTAGGCAAAAAATTTCACAATTTGTATGGAAACACAAAAAACCCCCAATAGCCAAAGCAATCTAAAGAAAGAAAAGTGGAGCTGGAGCAATCAGGCTCCCTGACTTCAGACTATACTACAAAGCTACAGTAATCAAGACAATATGGTACTGGCACAAAAACAGAAATATAGATCAATGAAACAGGGTAGAAAGCTCAGAGATAAACCCATGCACATAAGGTCACCTTATCTTTGATAAAGGAGGCAAGAGTATACGATGGAGAAAAGACAGCCTCTTCAATAAGTGGTGCTGGGAAAACTGGACACCTACATGGAAAAGCATGAAATTAGAACACTCCCTAACACCATATATAAAAATAAACTCAAAATGGATTAGAGACCTAAATGTAAGGCCAGACACTATCAAACTCTTAGAGGAAAACATAGGCAGAACACTCTATGACATAAATCACAGCAACATCCTTTTTTGACCCACCTCCTAGAGAAATGGAAATAAAAACAAAAATAAACAAATGGGACCTAATGAAACTTAAAAGCTTTTGCACAACAAAGGAAACCATAAATAAGATGAAAAGACAACCCTCAGAATGGGAGAAAATCTTTGCAAAGGAAGCAACTGACAAAGGATTAATCTCCAAAATATACAAGCAGCTCATGCAGCTCAATATCAAAAAAACAAACAACCCAATCCAAAAATGGGCAGAAGACCTAAATAGACATTTCTCCAAAGAAGATATACAGATTGCCAACAAACACATGAAAGGATGCTTAACATCACTAATCATTAGAGAAATGCAAATCAAAACTACAATGAGGGGGGACTTCCCTGGTGGTGCAGTGGTTAAGAATCTGCCTGCCAATGCAGGGTACATGGGTTCAATCCCTGGCCCAGGAAGATCCTACATGCCGCAGAGCAGCTAAGCCCGTGAGCCACAACTACTGAACCTACGCTCTGGAGCCGGTGAGCCACAACTACTGAGCCCGCATGCCTAGAGCCTGTGCGCCACAACAAGAGAAGCCACCGTAAAGTAGAGTAGCCCCTGCTCGCAGCAACTAGAAAAAGTCCACGCACAGCAAGGAAGACCCACTGCTGCCAAACATAAATAAATAAATTTATATAAAAAACAAAACTACAATGAGGTATCACCGCACACCAGTTAGAATGGCCATCACCAAGAAATCTACAAACAATAAATGCTGGAGAGGGTGTGGAGTAAAGGGAACCCTCTTGCACTGTTGGTGGGAAAGTAAATTGATTCAGCCACTATGGAAAACAGTATGGAGGGTCCTTAAAAAACTAAAAATAGAACTACCATACAACCAGCAATCCCACTACTGGGCATATACCCTGAGAAAACCATAACTCAAAAAGAGTCACAGGGGCTTCCCTGGTGGCGCAGTGGTTGAGAGTCCACCTGCCGATGCAGGGGACACGGGTTCGTGCCCCGGTCCGGGAAGATCCCACATGCCGCGGGGCGGCTGGGGCCGTGAGCCATGGCCGCGGAGCCTGCGCGTCCGGAGCCCGTGCTCCGCAACGGGAGAGGCCACACAGTGAGAGGCCCACGTACCGCAAAAAAGAAAAAAAGTCACGTACCACAGTGTTCACTGCAGCACTATATACAATAGCCAGGACATGGAAGCAACCTAAGTGTCCATCAACAGATGAATGGATAAAGAAGATGTGGCACATATATACAATGGAATATTATTCAGCCATAAAAAGAAACAAAATTGAGTTATTTGTAGTGAGGTGGATGGATCTAGAGTCTGTCATATAGAGTGAAGTAAGTCAGAAAGAGAAAAACAAATGCCATTTGCTAACACATATATATGGAATATTTAAAAAATGGTTCTGATGAACCTAGGGGCAGGACAGGAATAAAGGCGCAGAGGTAGAGAATGGACTTGAGGACATGGGGAGGGGGAAGGGTAAGCTGGGACGAAGTGAGAGAGTGGCATGGACATATATACACTACCAAATGTAAAATAGATAGCTAGTGGGAAGCAGCTGCATAGCACAGGGAGATCAGCTCGGTGCTTTGTGACCACCTAGCGGGGTGGGATAGGGAGGGTGGGAGGGAGATGCAAGAGGGTTATATGTATGCATATAGCTGATCCACTTTGTTATACAGCAGAAACTAACACAGCATTGTAAAGCAATTATAATCCAATAAAGATGTTAAAAAAAAAAGAATAAAGCGGAAAACTAGGACTGAACACTGCAATAAATCAGAAGTAGTGCCTCGAGTACACAGACACTGACAACAGCATTCTACTCTGTCTCTGTGAATTCATAAATTGAATAACACAATATGTCTTCTTGTGTCAGGCTTGTTTCACTTAGCAAAATGTCTTCAGGGTTCATTTGTGGTGTAGCTTGTGTCTGAGTTTCATCCATTTTTAAGGCTGTATGGATATCGTACATTTTACTTACCTGTCAATGAACATTTGGGCTGCTTCCACCTCTTGGCTCTAGTGAAAAATGCTATGAACACTGGTGTACAAATATCTGCACAAGTCCCTGCTTTCAGTTATTCTGTGTACATACCCAGAAGTGAAATTGCTGGATCATATGGTAATTCTATAAATTTTTTGAGGAAACATCATACTGTTTTCTACAGCAGCTCTATCACTTTCCACTCCTACCACCAATGTACAAGGGTTCCAATTTCTCCACATTCTCATCAACACTTGTTATTTTCTATTTGTTTTGATAATGGCCAACCTAATGGGTATGAAGTGGTATCTCACTGTGGTTTTGATTTGCATTTCCATGATGATTAGTGATGCTGAGCATCTTTTCATGTGCTGGCTGGCCACTTGGAAAAATGTCTATTCAAATCCTTGGCCCACTTTTGAATTGGGTTGTTCTGTTGTTGAGTCATAGGAGTTCTTTATATATTCCGAATATTAATCCCTTATCGGGTATATGCTTTGCAAATATTTTCTCCCATTCTGTGGATTGCCTTTTCAATCTGTTGACAGTGTCCTTTGATGCACAAAACTTTTTAATTTTGATGACATCCAATTTTTCTATTTTTTTCTTTTGTCAGTGCTTTGGTGTCATAGTCAAGTTACTAAATGAATTTTAAAACTAAGAATATTTGTTTAGTTATAATAAAAGCTTTTTATCGTGTGTCTATAAATATATGCTTATTTCATTGGTAAAGTCTATATATCAACTGTTTTATATATAATTTGCAAACTATAGATAGTGCCTATGCTGTCTTGTATTAATATGTTTTCAAATTAATAACTTGTCTTACAAATGATGAACTAGAACTTGCTGTGTCTACCTGGTAAGCCTTTTGAACAGAGCTTTAGAGTTCTCTCAGTTAATCCTCACAACTCTTCAAGACATTATATCCTTCTCCATTTTATAGATCAGGAATCTGAGACTCAGATAAGCTGAGTAACCTGCCTAAGGCAACACAGACAACAAATGGATGGCATTGGGGTTTAAACCTTGATCTGGTTAGCTCAAAAGCCAATGTTCATTCCACGCTGCCTCTCAAAATGTTCCAAAGGAGATATAAGTCTAGAGGATTCTGTGGAGGTTATAGCCCTTTATAAGAGAAAGGAATTAAACTTTTTAAGGTATTATGTGCCCAGGGTCTTATTTTACTTATTTTACAACAGCCTGTCTTCATCAAGTAAATTAAAAAATCATCCTTATATTGATCCTTAAGCTGAGAGTCATTGATTTTTTTAAAAAATAAGTAAACTTTTCCTTTTATGCACAAGATCATAAACCTGGTTAACACTAATACCAGATTAAGGAAAAGGCTGCACTCCTATGACAAAATGGATATCAGAAGGTAGAAATAACATACAGTGTATGAAAATATGTTTTATGATTTTAAAAAAGTTGAGGGAGGGTAGGGCTTGGGGGGAGATAATAGACATTCTAGGGCTCTTTAATGTACTTGTGCTAAAGGACAGGCAATGAGGGTCACAAGGTCTTGTCCTCTCTGCCTCACCACCTCCAGACACCCCATAAGCAAGTGTCCAGCACCAGAGCTCCCCACACAGCACTCAACCCTGGCCACCAGGTCTTTCTCCCTCGAGAGCGAGTTCTCACATCTCCTCTTCCTCCCTTCACACACAAAACCTATATTAAATTTCCATTACTGATGATGATATTTAGGGCCCATCCTTCAAAATTTTGACCTACATTCTAATACCCCCAAACTTTATGAAAGGAGACTGGCATCCTGCTCATTAGAAATGGAAAAACAACACAAAAACTTGAAAATGTTTTCTGTTTGGATAAGAGACCTGCAAAGCATTTACAGTAAATATAAATCCCTGATCTAAGATTCACTTTGACAGGGTGGGGGGGTGGAGGAGACCCTGGGCTCAGAGCAGGAATCCCCATGTCCATGTCACTGTGAGTGGAAGGACAGAGACAAAAAAGAAAAAGCTGGAAAGTGTAAGACGAGTTATCTGGATATCAGCATAGCTAGGAGTCCACTACCTGTGGATTGATAGAAGCTGTACCCAGGCATTGCCTTCCAGCTGAAAGTTACCCTTGAGCTATCTGACTCATGCTAATGCCATACCACAGGACTCCTGAAGTTTCTTAAGACAGCCAACTGAATTACAAAAATATCTTTGTTTTTCAAGGCTTCAGTACCATACTACTCACCGCCTACAGCAGCCAGTAAGGCTGTAGGTCAGTGATTCTCAACCCTGACTAAACACCAGACTCACCCGATGCTGGGCCACACACCCCAGGAAACACAGTTTCTCTAAGGTCATGGTTCAGGAATTGGGTGTTTTATACACAAGTAGTGGCATCAGAGGATTCCCCAGAATCACCACTACTGACAGGCAAGAAAGCTAGAGGTTTACATAACGCCTGCCACTTCCAATTCTAGATTAAATGTCCATTTGGAAGACAAATGGTACAAGTCATGTAAACAGTGTCTGCATGTCTGTCTCTCCCTCACCAGCAGACACACACATACTAATGTTGAAACTGGTGAGTTTGCCACTCAGCAGAGCTCTTGAAGGTGAGAACTCCTGGGTCTAAAAAGGAGGTGGGATGGGGAAAACTACTAATATTGTGAAATGATTAGGAGAGTAATATCATAAAACATACCAAAATCAGAATCTTCTGCTGAAAGAGAACTTACAGATCTAATAAGTGGTTTTCAAACTGGTCTGTGGGCCTGCAGGCCCCTATTACATCTTCACTAATCAAAAAGAAAAAATAATAACAGTATAGTAAGTTGCCCATAAAGAAAGACATCCCATGTTTGGAGCTAAGTGTTTCTCCTATTATCAGTATAAATAACGATGACGGTAAACAGTAGGGCTTTTCAGTTTTTTAAATATATAAATATATATTAAATATATATCTTTACTTGACAGATACTGTGTATGGTAGCCCCACAATTCTTTGCTGATCCACAAAATTCCAATGTCTGGAAATCACTGACCTAGCATTCAAATTACTTCTTTTTTTTTTTAAACAGACACTGAGACCCAAAAGTTTCCATAAACTCACATCTAATCAGTTGCAGACAGAGTAGCGATTAGGCAGAGATCTCCAATCCTCCGGGTTCGTGCTCTCCACTTTATTAGTAAAGTACCTCAGCCAAAGCCTTTTCCACCCTAAATACTGCAATTTACACCTTTACACCCCTCTTGAAAAGCAGGATTCAAATTTTAAGTGTATTATCAGACAGTTAAAAGAATCCTATGGTGAATTTTTCTGTCATCTTAAGTACCTAGTTTTAAATGTTGGATTTTTCTAAAATAGGGATACACCCACACAGTACCCCCTTGGCACTGCTTCACGTTTCTGGTGGAAAAAGAGTAGTGGATGCTGTTACCCTGTTTGGGGAAAAAGGGGTCTAAGACCTGAGCTCTATGTATACAGATTTAAAAATCAGCATGTAATGTGAGCTTTCAAAAATCGACAAGAAGTAGACAAAGGACTGGCCATAAGTTGGAATAACTGTTGAAGATGGGAGTAACTGGGGGTTCAGGATACTATTCTCCCTACTTTTGTGTGTACTTGTTTTCTATACGAAAAGAAGTTTATTTGGTTTGAAGTGTCTGGGTTGAGTGGAATCCAGCCACCCAACCAAGGTACTTCCCGGCGAGGACGCCAGAAAAGCAGGAACAATCAGCGTCCCCCGCCCACCAAAGGCGGGCTCTAATCTGTGGTTGCCAGGACAGCCGCACAGCGCACAACTTCCATCAGCCGCCAGACCTGGCAAGACCGTCCGGCAAGCACAAAGTACTTCCCCATCCAGAGCTATAGGCGTCGCTCGGTCCTCTAGGAAGGAGGCCCCAATCCGGGGCCCAGGAGCCCCCTGACCCCACCGCTACTCACCGGCCTCACTGTAGGCCAGGCGCAGCACCCTGCCCAGCGTGGAAAAGGCACACCTTGGCTGGCACAGCCCCTGGCCGGCGACTGCGAACGCCTCCACCTTGCAACCGGCCGCCACGAACAGCGCATCGCGTCCCCCGCCGCAGAAGCGTTCAGGCTCCAACTTGCAGGGCACCACCTCCTGCGACCCGAACGGGTGCAGGTTGTACAACTGCACCATCTCAGCAACCTGCTGCGGGTCGCCCGGCGGTGCCCGCTCCGGCCAGCCCGCCCCGCGGGGCACCCGGAGACCGCCTCGCGGGACGCGGAGGCTGGACCACTTCCGCGAGCAAGTGAGCTGAGCGGAGTCACGTGAGTGCCAGCAGGCCCGCTAGCGGCTCGGATTCTTAAAGAGGCCGCTACCGGGCGAGGGTGGAGCCGGAGGAAAGGTCGCGCCCGCCCCGGCCGTCGCCGCGCCCCGCAGGCCCTTAGTTCTTTGGCCTTGGACCAGGCCACTCAGGGCTGACCACGCCTCCGCGCCCAGGAGTTGGTGGGCACAGGGGTCACTGTGTCCTTCCCTTCGTCTTTTCACGTTACTGATTTGGACCAGGCGAGATGCTTAGACCCTTGAGTATATTTAAACACTTGATCATCAGTTTCTTGTACCGTTTTATACTTGCTTCAGCCTGTGAGCTTCTGGAGAACAGGACTGCAAAAACCGAAGTGGAGGGACTTCCCTGGTGGTCCAGTGGGTAAGACTCCATACTCCCAATGCAGGGGGCCCGGGTTCCATCCCTGGTCGGGAACTAGCTCCCGCATGCATGCCACAACTAAGACCCAATACACCAATAAATATTAAAAATTAAAAAAAAAAAAACTGAAGTGGAGTGCACACAGCTCAACTCCAGGCTAAACACACTGAAGAGTTGCTCAAAAGTACTGAAAATTTCAGAATTGTTTAGTTGGAAAGAGCAACGCCTAGAACATGCTTGGCAAAAAAAAATTTGCTGAAGAATTGTGAATGTCATCTAATGAACTCCAAATATTTGAGAAGATTAGTCCGAGCCCCAGAGGATAGATGCGCTAGGGGTGAAATCCACTGGTTCTCACTCCAGTGCTCCTAAAACTATCCTCTAATCTGTATTCTGTACCTATTCCTGACATCTCAGTGTGGAGCTCCTGGTTGCAAATTCCAATTTTAAAAAAAAAAGCAGATTTAGATGAAGCGGGTATTGGAGCTACTCTTTCCAATTCATCCAGAAAAAAATGTAAGTACAGTATGGATTGAGGGATGCTGTCTTTTGGCACACAGGAAGAGAACTGAAAAGAAAAAGCAAAATTTCCTTTCGTCGCCCTCATGAGCTCTTCTAAGAATTTACAGATTAGATGCGATTGGATTGAAGTCAATTAAACTCTACCTCCATTTCCTAAACCCTCTAGATCAGGGGTCCCCACCCCCCAGGCTGCAGACCGGTACTGGTCCCCAACCTGTTAGGAACCGGGCCGCACAGCGGGAGGTGAGTGGCGGGCAAGCCAGCGAAGCTTCATCTGCCGCCCCGCAGTGCTCCCATTACTGCCTGAACCATTCCCCCCTAACCCGGTCCGTAGAAAAATTGTCTTCCACGAAACCAGTCCTTGGTGCCAAAAAGGTTGGGGACCGCTGCTCTAGATGAATAAAGTTGCCCTAAGTAATATCCTCTCCTTCAGCCAACCAATAGGGACTCTCTGGGAGACTACAGTTCACCAAACTCAGTGAGGCCAAGAAGTGGACAAGGAAGTTGCTCTGGTCAGCCCCAGCTGGGGCCGAAAACTCATAGAAGGCTCCTATAGAAAACAGCTAGCCTAACACAGCCCACAACTCATTCTTTTAGATACAACACTCATGAATACCCCCGTCTCCACAAATACCTGCCTTATGACCCTCTTTTGATTAATTTTCTGCTTCAAGCCTGAAAATGACAATTTCAGTACTAAATTAAAATTCCAAGACTAAAATTACAATTTTATTTTAATTTCACCTACATTAAAAATGTCTGTTTTGGAGGAAGAAGTGAGATTTGCTCAAAGCCTGGAACTCCAATCCCTTCTAGAGATGGCCACTTCTCCCTTACACCTGCACCTGGCTCATCTAAGATTCTTACGGACTAGACATGCCAGCCAAGGGAAGGTGGGGAATGTGCCTGGTTTCCGTGTTTGTCCATAGCTGTAAACAGGAGCTGTCTATTCCTGTTACAAATGCAGGGGCAGCAGTGGGCATGTCATCATTTCCTTACCGGAGGCTATGTTAGTCTGCTAGGGCAGTCATAACAGAATACCACAGAATAGATGGCTTAAAAAACAAAAATTTTTTTCACAGTTCTGGAGGCTTGAAGTCCAAGATCAAGGTGTCTACAGTTCTGGTTTCTCCTAAGGTCTCTCTCCTTAGCTTGCAGATGGCCACTGTCTTAATCCACTTGGGCTGCAATAAGAAAATACCACCAATTGGGCAGCTTACAACAACAGAAATTTCTCACAGTCTGGAGGCTGGAAAGTCTGAGATCAAGGTGCATAGAATAGCTGGGTGCGGGTCCTCTTCAGGTTTGCACACTGCTTACTTCTTGCTCTGTACTCACTTGCTGGAAAGGGCTAGGGACTCTGTGGGATCTCTTTTATAAAAGCACTAATCTCAGGAATTCTCTGGTGGTCCAGTGGTTAGGACTCTGCACTCTCATTGCCAAGGGCCTGTGTTCAATCCCTGGTTGGGGAACTAAAATCCCACAAGCCTGTGGCAAAAAACAAAACAAACAAACAAAAACACACTAATCTCATTCATGAGGGCTCCACCCTCATGACCTAATCACCTCCCAAGGCTCCACCTTTTGACACCATCACACTGGGTATTAGAATTCCAGTATGTGTTCAATGTCATTAGTCATTAGAAAAATGCAAGTCAAAACCACCATTGGAGACCATTTATTATAATGATTAAAATTTAAAAGACCCATCATAACAAGTTTTGGTGAAGATACAGAGCAACAATGTGAATGTCAAATGGCACAACAACTTTTGAAACAGTTTGACAGTCTCTTAAAAAGTTACACATAAACCTACCATATGATCCAACCATTCTACTCCTAGATGATTACCCAAGAGAACTGAAGGTGTGTACCCTTTAAAAGACTTGCATACACATTTTTATAGCAACCTTATGTGTAACAGTCAAAAACTGGGAAAAAAACCAAATATCCATGAACAGGTAAATGGATAAACAAATTTTGTTTTATCCATACAATGAAAATACTACTCAGCAATGAAAAGGAATGAACTCTTGATAAATACAGCAACATGGATAGATCTCAGAATAATTATGCTGAGTGAAAGAAGCCAGACAAAAATAGCACTTACTATTATTTATATAAATAATTATTTATATGAAATTCCAGAAGATACAAGCTAATCTATAGTAACAGACAGCAGTGGTTGCCTGGGTCTGTGTGGGGTGCAGGGATGTGAGGGAGAGATTACAAAGAAGCACAAGTAAACTTTTGGAAATGATGGATATGCTCATTATCTCGATTTTGGTAATGGGTTTATGGGTGTGTACATATGTCATAACTTATCAGATTGTATATTTTGAATATGTGGAATTCTTTTAAAGACCACAAGACATATAATGGCTAAGAGACTTACCTGAAATCATACTGCTCCTTAGAGGCAAAGTAAAGATCATTGTATGAACCTCAATTACATAGTAGGTACTTCATAAATATTGCTTCAAACATTTAAAATAAGAATGATGGGGCAATATAGGGGTAGGGTATTAAGAGGTACAAACTATTAGGTATAAAATAAGCTACAAGGATATACTGCACAGCAGGGGGAATATAGCCAATATTTTATAATAACTATAAATGGAGTATAACTTTTAAAAATTGTGAATCACTATACTGTAAACCTGTAACTTATAGTACATCAACTATACTTCAATTTTTTTAAAAAAGAGAGAGTATCACCTTCATACTCAAAGCATTTTAATGGTTTCCCATGATATTCAGATTAAAACTAAAATTTCTTAGCTCGGCCTGAAAGACCCTACATTATCGGTCCAACCTCATTATCTCTCTTCAACCCCATTTCCTACCACTTTCTTTCACTGCACCCTGCACACAGACGCCCTCTCTCTGTTCCCTGAACATCCCCCGCTCATTCTCACCTCAGGATCTTAGCACTTACTGTTCACTGTGCCTAGAACTTATTCCCAAGTCTTCCCATGACTTACTGCTTTGCTTCTTTTTAGGTCCTTCCTAACATCACTTCCCTGACAGTCCATGTAACATTACCCTCCACCCCAAATTTCTGGTATTATCACCTCACCCTATCTTACTTTTCTCATTCTTATTTACCTTTTATCACTATCTAGCATCATATTATACATATATATATAATATGTATTATACATACATGTTTGCTTTTTGTCTTTCTCCTCCACTAGAAAAGAAGCAAATTGGGAGTAGAGACTTTATCTTCTTCACAGCTATATTCCCAACACCTAGAATATTGCCTGACATACAGTAGGTCCTTGATAAGTATTTGGTGAATGAATGAGCTTGGACCCAGTTGAATGGGACCCTATGGTCTCATAGATATTTAATTTCTCACTGCCTCAGTTTCCTCATTTTCTACCATAAAGAGTTGTTGAGAGGATTAAATGAGATAATTCATTTAAAGCATTTAGCACTGTGCTCAGCACGTGGCAGGTGGCTCACACATTCCTTTATTCTTTTATATGTTGGTATCTTAACTGCTATTTCTACGATATTTCTGTGACCAAGACTCTTTCCCCCAATTTAGGCAGTGGGAACCAGGAAATTATATACTCACCACCCTCAGGGAAAGGATGACAGATCAGAACCAGAGAATCTAATTCATGTCTTTTAAGTTTTAAAAGTTTAGATGGGTTTATAGGACAAAAAGATTTGGGAAATTATGCCATCAGGTGGGACCAGTTGCCTCCCAAACCATTGACTGTTCAAAGTGTGCTAAATTGAGGTGAGAGAGGGAGAGTTTGAGGGAAGCAAAGGAGTTAAAAGCAGGTATGTGTCCCTGAAAGGGGTCCTGGCTCTGCCCAAACCCAGCCTCCCCACCATCACACAAGAGGGGCCCAGGGGAGGATGAAATAAAAAAACTCTAAAGAATCCAAGAGGTGAGGACCAGAAAACAAACAACAAAAGCAAAATAAAGAGCTGGCAGGCAGAGATGCCAAATGCCCTGCAGAAGCAGTACTGAGCTGAGGATAGACAGACAATGGGGTCTGAGCAGCCTCATGCCTCCCTGTGTACCCCAGGGCAGCCAAGGATAGTGGGGAGGTGGGAGGGCCATACTCAGCCCCTTTGGTTTCCCACAGTCCTAGACTGGAGGGGAAGGAAGTAAGGAAGGGAACAACGTGAAAAAAGCCTTGCAGTCACAGGCAGAAGACTGACTATGGAAAATCAACAGAGAAGACAAACATCTCAGCAGATGCCAGCCTGGAGGCCATATACACCCGCTTTTCTTCTTTATGGGTTTGCTGAAAGCAAGAGCAATAATCACAACTGAAACTAGAGACATAATATCTTAATAGAAACCTTGTTATCAATAGGAATTTTAGAGGCCTCAAGCAGAAGCGGGTTCCACCTGTGGAGATCTTGGAAGATTGCCAGGGACTCACTGGGTATCCCTCATCTCCACTGATGGTCTGGCACTTAGACCCCGGAATGTGCAAAGGTAGGGCATTCAGAGACCGGCACTTGGACAATAAGGTGACACAAAGATCTTATACTCTTGCTCAAGTAAATCTTACTACTTTTAGTGCTTAGGTCAGTTTGATGACTTCTACAGAAATGGAGAGTTTCTCTCAAAAGCACACCATGCCCAATTCATTGATTAACCCTGTGCTACAATACGTCCTTGTTGTTTATTTTATTTATAGTAGTGTGTCTCTGTTAACCCCAAATTCCAAATTTATCCCTCCCCCTTTTCTTCTTTGGTAACCATAAATTTGTTTTCTATATCTGTGAGTCTATTTCTGTTTTGTAAATAAGTTCATTTGTATCATATTTTAGATTCCACATATAAGTGATATCATATGATATTTGTCTCTCTCTGTCTGATTTACTTCACTTAGTGTGATAATCTCCAGGTCCATCCATGTTGCTGCAAATGGCATTATTTCATTCCTTTTTATGGCTGGGTAATATTTCATTATAGTGTGTGTGTGTGTGTGTGTGTGTGTGTGTATATACCACATCTTCTTTATCCATGCATCTGTTGATGGACATTTAGGTTGCTTCCATGTCTTGGCTATTGTAAATAGTGCTGCTATGAAGATTGGGGTGCATGTATCTTTTGAACTAGAGTTTTCGTCTTTTCCAGACATATGCCCAGTAGTGGGATTGCTGGATCATATGGTACATCTATTTTTAGATTTTTAAGGAACCTCCATATTGTTCTCCATAGTGGCTGCACCAGTTTACGTTCCTACCAACAGTGTAGGAGGGTTTCCGTTTTTCCACACCTTCTCCAGCATTTATGATTTGTGGACTTTTTGTTGATGGCCATTCTGACCGGTATTAAGTGGTACCTCACTGTAGTTTTGATTTGCCTTTCTCCAATTAGTGATGTTGAGCATCTTTGCACAGGCATCAGTATCTTTTAAAGATTCCGTTTGCAACAAAGTTTGGGAACCACTGTCTTAACAGACTCCTTTTCCTTTTGTGTTTAGGGTGCTGTATAAATCAAAGCCTTTACCTGGGACATTGTTTCATTTTTCTAAGTAATGTGTATTAAACTATTGAAAGTACCAGGGCTGTCTTCAAGTTGTGAACTGCGTTAACTGCTTTTCAGACAAATGGTCAATAGTGACCTCTGGTGGTGTGATGAGAACCTAAAATAAAAATCTCATTTTGTCCCTGTGGGAATGCTGTTAACACAGGGAAAAGGTGTCAATGACCACTCTCCACTACTCCATGCCCCTCTGCCACATACACATATTATCCAGAAAGGGAAATAGAGAGTAAGTTGACCAAGATCACACAAGAATCATTGATAGCTGTGGAACTGAAACTTGACTGGTCCGCCAACTTCCCCTTCCTCTCAACGGCATTCTCCCTCAGAGTGGTCTCATCTTCACAACTTCCCAGTATGAGCACCACCAGTGTGCATCAATAGTTTCCAAGTTCTATTTCTAGTTCCTAAGCATGACCTTGATTCCTGCAAATGCCAAACACAGTCACATAACTGATCTGAGCCAGAAGTGCCTGGAGAGGAGTGATGATCTCTCTCCTCTATGCCCTACAGTTTTGATTTCTCCTGTGGGGTAGAAGACAAAGGTTGCACTGTTGGCAAGCCTTCTGGTTAAGGTTAACCATTTTACAAATGGAGAGAATAAGGCTCAACATAAGATATTGCCTAGACCATCCATCTCAACACACCCCATTCTCTCTGTCTTGAATCCAAGAGGCTTCATATCAGGTGGGGAAACTGAGGCCCAAGTACAGAACTGTCCTCTCCAGGTAGGCTTCTGAAAACGCCTGGCTAATCTAATCTCTCATTAGAGCCCCAGCTCTAATGAGACCCTAGAGGTATGACATTCTCACTATGAGGTAATATGGAGTGATGCTGAGGTGAGTACAAGGGCAAAGTATGGGGTCGTAGCGTCTGAAGGAAGAAGCTAGTATATCAGTAGAGGTTGAAGATTTAGGGACTGGAGGGTGGGGGTAGGGTGGATCCTTGTACCCACATTGGCAGAGTTGAGTCCCTGAAGCAGAAATGGAGTGGAATTTGTGACTGAGGAGCAGGAGCAAGGGAGAAGGGGAATCTGGGGCCCCATTCAGGTAGCTTCCTTGGAGACTGAGAACAGCCAGCCGCGCCACTGCTTCTACCTCTCCTTCTGCAACAGATGCCCAGTGGCCACCAAGGCATGATACCCAGGGCACTGGGACCCTTGGGAACCAATAAAACCTTTCAGGCCAGCGTGAGTTGGAGAAAACCCCCAGGTCTTCTACCCATGCCTCCGCCAGGCACTAGGCAGCTTCAGGAGCAGCTGTGGCAATCCCCACCTCTTGTACTCCCTCTCCCATCTCCACTTCCCGGACCTTCTAATACACCATGACCTAACGAACTTTCAACTCTGAGCGAAACCCTGCGGGGAAGTCTGGAAAATACAGCTCCGGATGAAGCAGTTGCACTCCCAGAGGATTCTGGGAATAGTAGTTTTCGGGCTCTGGATAGCCTGCCCAACTCCTGCGAGTCACTGCACTTTGGAGCCCGGTGCTTGATCTCGCGGGCGGTAGGCAGTGAGGTCATCCCCTGAGGCTTGGACTGGTGCAGCCTGAAGGCAAGCCGGTGGGCATGCGCAGCTTTTGCTCCTCCCTCTGCCTCTTAACGGTGGCTGTATCTGACTTTCCTACAGGATAGGATTTAGCCCTTCCAAAGCTCGCAATCTGGAAAGAGCTAACAGGCAAACTGACCAAACCATGTAAGTCAAAGAGCACGCGTTTTAATTGCTGCGTTGGGCAGAAGCATGTGGGTGGGGAAGGTTTCCTTGAGCGTTTGAGGTTCTACCTGAAACCTGAAGGCCCGATAGGCAAGAACTCGGCAAGGCATGTGGCCATGTTAACACAAGTTCGTGTGCCCCACGCACAGTGAGGCCAAACAAATTGAAACGTCGTAGTGTGGAGCAGAGAAAGGTTTATTGCAAGGCCAGGCAAGGAGGAGAGGTGGCCCAGGCCCCGAAAAGCCTCCCCAAAGGATTTCGGCAAAGCGTTTTAAAGGCCAGGAGAGGGGTGGGTGGTCGCAGGGCACGTGATCAGCTTGTGCACAGTTCTCTGATTGGCTGATGGTGAGGCAGCAGGGTGGTGTCACAGGGGTTAACATTATCAGTCCTTAGGCTCCGGGAGGCCTGGGGATCTGTGCTGTTGGTCATCCGGTAGTTGTTCCATTCGGTGGCGGTGGTGGGGTTTCACATCTGCAAAACCACTCTGGAAATGTGCATCAAATGCTATTATCTAGGCCTTTCAGAGAGGAGCCACAGCAGAGGATACGGGGGAAGGCCTGTCCCGGGAAGGCCCCATAGGGTCCTGCTCCGTTACAGCCAGGGCCAAGGTCCCTGGTGGAGGAATCGCCCACAGGGCCAAAGAACAGAGCGGAAGTGATCAACACAACGTCACCATTTTGTAGGGAGAGAGATGAAGGTAAGGGGAGGGGGGCGGGGGAGAAGGACCACCTAAAGCGGAATTGAGCAACGTGACTATTATCCCCAGGGCAGTGTGGAGACATTAGAGCTGTAGGCAGAGACCTTACCTGCTCTGAATCGGATATTAGAAAAACTGGGCACCACTGTGAAGCCAATTGGAGGGGTTGAAGTTGGAGTCAGGAATTCGTGGGAAGAGATGATAATGGTCTGGGCTAGAGTAGGAGCAGTGGAGATAGATAGATGATATGATGGCAATGAGATATATGTAGGAGATGGGCTAGAAAAAGAATGGTTATTGATGTATGGGGGATGATGGATTCCTTTGGGCCGTCGTGGGGTTTCAAGGTGCCAGTTTCATGATAGGGAAATTCACACACGTGTACCCGAACATTCTTATACAAAGATGTCCTTATTTATAAGTAATCTCATTGTAAACGTAAACTTAAAGGAGATTCCTAGCCATGTGTACAACATGTGCCTGTGGACTCACAATCTTCCTGATAAACAGACATAACATTTACACAAATGCACATGTTGTGTTAAACAGGGAGGACACAAAAAATCAAACTTATGTCCCTTTCTGGGATCTAAGCTCCTCACCCCTCCCCTCACACACAGCAGGGTCTGTTCCTTTTCACCATGTGCTGTTTTTTGTTTTTTCTGTTTTTTTTTAGAAACTTGGCTTCAGCCTCATGTGCTTCTCTCTCTCTCTTTTTTTTTAAAAATTTATTTGGCTGCATCGGGTCTCAGTTGCGGCACTCAGGATCTTTGTTGCGGCCCGTGGGATCTTTTGCTGCAGCACACGGGCTTCTCTCTAGTTGTGGTGCAGGCTCCAGAGCACGTAGGCTCAGTAGTTGTGGCACGCAGGCTCAGTAGTTGCGGCACACAGGCTCCAGAGAACACAGACTCAGTAGCTGCAGCTCACAGGCTTAGTTGCCCTGAGGCATGTGGGATCTTAGTTCCCCAAATGGATTGAACCCACGTTCCCTGAATTGGGAGGTGGATTCTTAACCACTGGACCACCAGGGAGGTCCCTCACCGTGTGTCTTGAACAAGTCATTTAACCTCTCTTGGTTTAGCTTCCAAAAGGCAACTGCTTAGGGAGTGACTTTGTAAGGAGGATGTGACACTTTAAACATGAGTCTTAAATACTAAAGGATTTCTAGTGTGTCTGTCCATGGATGATGGCACCTGGAGATAAGAGATGCCTCCTTAGAAGAGAGCAACCCAGTATGACAGCTTAAGGAGAAGTGGAAAGAAGGGTTGAGATAACACATCTTACAAGATTTGGAAATGCAAGTATGGTGGTGAGGTGGGGATGCGGGAGATCAATATTTATTTGTGTTGATTTAACCAGATGGAGGTTATGGTGAAGAAGTTAACAAACAGCTTCCTTCTAACCACAGAACTGTCAGCATACATATTTGGGGTGGAGGTGGGGGACAAACTGGGAAATGACAGGGAAACCAAAAAGTTGTTTTCTTCTCATGCTCTCCCAGAGGCAGGCTGGGGCCACAGACAGTGCCAGGCTGAGCCAGGGCAGGTAAGGGCCTTCCCTGTTAGGCAGATTCTTGTTGGCCAAGCTGAGCAGAGGCTCCACAGGGCTTGTAACACAGGTCCTTGGCAGGAGGAAGATAGAAGGGACCTAGTTTACCCACAGGGACAGAGAAGTGAAAACTAGGCTAATGGTTTTATTCCCATGAGAAGTAGAGAAGAGTACAGAGGACACCTCAAGTTGAGCAGAGAGCGGGGGACTTCCATTTCAGAAGAAGCCCTACGTCTCCATCTCCCTCTGGACTGGTTCCCAGATGTGAGGTAACTGAAGGGGGCCTATAGCAGGGCAAATCTTAGCCTTTTGGCTTGGAGGAGATGGTGGTAGAGGGATGGTTTTTCTCTGGGGATTGTATGAGGTTTTTAAGTTCCTGAGAGATTTCCACACCTGGAGAAATCTTCCCAAATAGAGGCGGCCTTTGTTACTGTTTGTTTCTCAGACCTACCCTGGGGTCCAAGCTGCTTCCTTACAAGTATCGGCGGTGTCAGGGAAAGGACAGATAGAGGCTGCATTGGGCAATGGAGGGAGAGGGGGTTGTCATTCAGCAGAACCTCTCATATAGCTAACACTTGGGAGGCCCTTATGGCCCCAGGACGTTTATTCTTCTAAACTGTTCTTCCCAATGACTGATCAATAGGGCAGCCCAGTCTATTTTCCTGTGACAAGCAGATGGGAATTGAATCAGTGTGACAGTATAATGACCTCCACACATAAACTAGATTGTCAGCTACTTAACACCTCCAGTGTCTGGTAGAAGGCTCTGTCACATAGGAGGTGACCAAGAAATATTTTTCAAATTACTAAATGAAAAATTGAATACAAACAGTATTTAGTGCTGTCTTAGCTAATGCAATAAAATAGAGAGGCCTGAGGGGGAAATTAAGATATGTTCTCGCCTGGAGAGAAGAGACCTCTCTAATTTTGACAAATCCTAGAAGAATCATACTTTAACCATCCATTATGCCTCTGACTTAATATTTTCTGAATAGGCTAAGTGTAACCCTTATTTCTTATAGCATGTATTCTCAGGTTTTACTACCTCCAGCTTCAGGAGATAAAAATACAGTAACATTCAATGCCTATTTTAAGAGTTGTATAGATTTTCATTTGGAAGACAAGTGGAGTGAATTTTAGATCTAAATTCCAAAAACTACCTCACAACTTCTTCTACCCAAAAGATAATGTGAAACTTTTAAGTCTGAACACTAACCGCTAATTACGCAGGGATCTTCTATTCAAAATTTCCATGTTACATGGACCGCTTTGAGGAACACTTTGAGGAGGACTAAAAATGCCCCCAAGAAATTTAAAAGCATCAGTAGCACCTCCATAAAAACTACAGAATGAGCAGAAAGCTGACTGTGGTTGGCCTAGGCAAGAAATGTACAAATTCTAAGTGCCAAAGCCTAAGGAATGGCGAAGGAGGACAAGGAAAGAAGAATATGAATTGAGAGACTAATTGGTTATGGGATGAGTTATCTCAGGTTCTCTGGTGAAGGAGACCTCCCTTGCTGTCCTCTAGACATACAACTTTTGTCAAGGTTGTCAGATTTGTATGACTATTTTCTTTAAAAGTAAAAATATAGGTGTATTTTGTATAAATGTAGAGAAAAAGATCTGATTGGAAGCAGGAGTGATTTGGATAAATTGTCTGAGATATCTAAGAAAAAGTTTTCGATAAGTTTCTGAGAAGTTTTCAGGGGTTACCAATTATCTTCTTTCAATTGTATTAATGTAAGCATCTATAAGAGGAAGCATCTTTTATGTAGAATCGAATCTGGTTTTTAAGTGATTTCATTAATTATATCAAGTGCAGGGAAAGTTAATTTACTTCATGGATTCAATCAACAAAATTACTGAGCACCTAGACTATCTTCTAGGTACTGCAGGATATAAACTGTGAACAACATAAGGTCCTTTTTTTGGTGGAGCTTATCTAGGGAAAAGAGACAGGAAGTAATCAAGAAAACGAACAGGGTAATTCCAGTTAGTTGTAAGTTCTATGAAGATGATATAGCAGGATAATGTGATAGAGTAAGGGCAAGCAAACTATGGCCTGCTGTCTGTTTTGTAAATAAAGTTTTATTGGGACACAGCCACTCCCATTCATTTAAGTACTGTCCATGGTTGCTTTTCTGTTACTGCAGCAGAGTTGTGTAGACAAAGCTGAACATATTTATTCACTAGCCTTTTACGGAACAAGTTTGCTAACCCCTGAGAGAGAGGGTAAGTGAGCAATGAGTATTTTAGTCAAGTATTCATTTAGTCAAGGAAGGCCTTTCTCAGGAGGTGGCTTTTGAGCTGAGACCTGAAACGTGAGGAAGAGCCCAGCATGGAAAGGTCTAGGGGTCCACACAAAGGGAATAGGAATTTCAGAAGCCTGGAGGCCGGAACAATCTTGGAGGCCTGAACAAGCTTGGAGGTACCTATGCCATAAAAACAGAAAGAGGGCCGGTATTCCTAGAACATCGGGAGCCCAGGGAAATGTGGAATGAAATGAGATAAAAAAAAGAGAGAGGCAGGGCTAGATACTAATGCACTGTGGAAGAATTTGGATTTCATTTTAAGGCAAAGATAATTTATTGGACCATTTTTAGCAGGGGGATATGATATCACTTACATTATAAAAAGATCTCTCTGGCTGCTGAATGAAGAATGGAACTAGGAGTAGGGTTAGATGAGGAAAACAGAAGGTAGGAAGGAGTTCATTCAGACCATCGCAATATTGCAGTTCAGGTGAGGAAACAGTGGTTTGGACAGGGTGATAATAGAGAATTAGGTACATTTGTGTTATATTTTGGAGATAGATCTAATAGGAGGGATAAAATGTGTGCTGTGAGAGCAAGAGAAGATACAAGGATGACTACAAGAGTTTTTACATGCTGTTTACTGAAATGGGGGAAACCAGAAGAATTAGTGCATTGAGGAAGGGGAGAGGTGGAATTAATAGTCCTGTTTCAGGGAATTCCCTGGCGGACTAGTGGTTAGGACTCTGTGCTCTCACTGTTGAAGGCCTGGGTTCAGTCCCTGGTTGGGGCACTAAGATCCCACAAGCCGCCTGTTCCGGCGAAAAAAAAAAATAGAGTCCTGTTTGTAAGTCCAGCTTTGTAAATTTAAGATGTCTGTTACATATGTGTCTGGAGCTCGAAGAAGAAGCTGGGGTTAGAGATACACATTTGGGAGTGATCAGCATACAGATAGAATTTAAAGTCATGTGTAGGTGGCAGTGGTTCTTAACTGAGAATAATTTTGTGCCCCAGGGATAACTTTGAAGCCAGCATGAGGAAAAAAGCAAAGTGAAACGGCTTGAAAATTTACCTCATGTATGATTCAGCCTAAGAACGGTCTCTACTCCCACCTGAAATTTTTACCTTATTTTTATAAACTGTTAATTTCACAAGTACTTTCTCAAATACCTGTAGTTTAAGAAAAACAATTATGTGTCTTTAGCTAAGTTTAGTCTGTAGTGTGATGCCACTTATTAATTCCTTTTTTTTTTGGCATTTTTTAAAAACTTAATTTTCGTGTGCTTTTAATCTCTTTGTGTATATTTTCAATTATTAGATTAAATTGTATAATCTGGGGGAAAACATTACGCTAGTCTGGGAATCAGGAAATGGGGATTTAGATTATAGGCCTTTTGGGATAATTAATCCTCAGTGATGATGAAGAAAAATGTGTAATTTTGTTGTGTTTGTTTTGGGACTTCCAACCACCTCAAGGATAGAAATCTAAAACAGTAATATGTGTAATGCTTCCCTTCCTCTTTGAATGGGGATATTCGTAAATAGGTAGCTATTTATATATTATGTAATCCTACTAGGATAACAACATCCTAGTTATGCAGTTGTATTACAGTAAGATTTTTAGTCTGATGTGGACTTTTATTTTTTTGTTTGCATGGTGTTTAATGTGCGGGTGGGGTGCCAAGGGAGCTAGTAGCAAAAGAAAAGATTATTTTTAGGCCAGGACATCTTCTTTTTTGGGGTGGGGTAGGGTGGGTAGGGTAGGGAACAGCAAGGGTTTTATCATGCAGATTGCCTCTTCTTCCTCTGGGGGATTGAGAAGGCCCAAGTAACAGATTACTTTACTGGTGCTTGACCAGAAAATTCCAGATGGGTGGATTAAGATGACATTTCTAGGAGAGGTTGAAACTGCAATTAGATCAGGTACTAAAACTAGGTTTGGTAGCATGGGCTTTTAGCATGAGTGACACCATTTTTGGACTACATTTTTCTTTTTAACAGACCAGAGTGGTGCTTTCCTGAAGCTGAGACAAAGATCCTGGGCACGAGGCAAAGGAGGGGACAGATCCCAGGCAGGCCTAATTCTTCGGCAACTCTGGTCTTCAGCCAGGTAGGAGCACACAGTGAGCCAAGGTCCTAAAGGAGGAGGAAACAGTTATCTCCTGGGAAAGGCCTCTGTTATCTGGAACACCACAGATTTCTCAGGGTGGGAGTTGGGAATCAGAGTGTCTTCTGGTTCTTGATGAAACATTTCAGTCTGTTTCAAGGACTTGCACCTGGGAAAACGATTGGCTTCTGGAAACAGTGTTATTCTGGGACTCAGGAACAACTTGCTGATGAGCGCCAGGAAACAAGCCACAATCAACGATATTCCTTGTTAAGTGCTGGAAGACTCATTGGATAATAACTCTATTACAACAATAATAGTAACAATAATAAGAGCATTTATTGAATGCTTACTTCAAGGCAGGCACTAGATATTCATTACATTACTTCATTAATAATTTACTTGGCATTCATTTTACATTACTTCCTCTACCCCATCAGCTGTTGTTCTACCCATGAATCTGCCCCCAAATCTGTAACAGTCCTGATTAAGTGTAAGAAAATTCAGTTGTAAATAACGAAGTCACAAAAGATTTTATTTTCTATCATTTCCTCTGACTTGTCTTATTTACAAAAATGGTTCAGAAATATTATTGTACCAATGTTAATTTCCTGATTTTGATCATTGTACTGTGATGATGTATGTTAAAATCGATGGGGTAAGAGATACGAGGTAACTTTTTGTACTAATTTTGCAACCTTTCTACAAGTCTAAAATGAATTAAAACAGAAAGTTGAAAAACTATAATTTCTTTATGACATTCAGTTTGTATCTTTTATTATTTTCTTACAGCAAAAAAACAATACATGTTAAATACAGAGAATATTTTACATTCATATAAGCAAAAAGAAGAAAATGTAAATCCCCTTATCAACCAGCTAGAGATATCTGCTATAAATATCTAGATGTAAATTCATTGAGATGTGTGTGTGTATATGGATGTATAGCATGTATTAATTTCAATTACTGACTTTGCAAGGACAAAACGTCATAATTTTTTATTGAACTTAATTTGTCTTAAACCTTCAGTTTGCCTAAAGGGAGGTAACTTAATTTAGTCACTTCCAGGTAGTTAAGTCATTTTAAGACTTAAAGTCAATTAAATTCAGGTTTCGAATTCAGTCTCCTTTCTCTAACCCTCTAGGGGGCTTATGTTTGGACTTCATTCATCTTCTGTGGCCACCCACTGCTGGTATAACTCATCCCACCTCATCTTTAGGCACCAGCCTTCTGCTTCTGCTTGCTAGAATTGTGATCCTGGAGACCCACCAGAGACTCCAGTAGGATTTGCAGGACGGCCTTTGGGCCCCTTGACAGAACCACCTCATTAGCCTTTATTCCTTTCCTGCCCTGGCACACTTCTGATCTCTGAGGCTTTCTCTAAGATCTGCAGAATCTTCTCTTTCTGACTTACTTCACTCTGCATGACAGACTCTAGGTCCATCCACCTCACTACAAATAACTCAATTTCGTTTCTTTTTATGGCTGAGTAATATTCCATTGTATACATGTGCCCACATCTTCTTTATCCATTCATCTGTTGATGGACACTTAGGTTGCTTCCATGTCCTGGCTATTGTAAATAGAGCTGCAATGAACACTGTGCTGCATGACTCTTTTTGAATTATGGTTTCCTCAGGGTATATGCCCAGTAGTGGGATTGCTGGGTTGTATGGTAGTTCTATTTGTAACAAATACCGTATGCTAACACATATATATGGAATCTAAGAAGAAAAAAAAATTCATGAAGTACCTAGGGGTAAGACAGGAATAAAGACACAGACCTACTAGAGCATGGACTTGAGGATATGGGGAGGGGGAAGGGTAAGCTGGGACAAAGTGAGAGAGTGGCATGGACATATATACACTACCAAATGTAAAATAGATAGCTAGTGGGAAGCAGCTGCATAGCACAGGGAGATCAGCTCGGTGGTTTGTGACCACCTAGAGGGGTGGGATAGGGAGGGTGGGAGGGAGGGAGACACAAGAGATATGGGAACATATGTATATATATAACTGATTCACTTTGTTATAAAGCAGAAACTAACACACCACTGAAAAGCAATTATACTCCAATAAAGATGTTAAAAAAAAAAAAAGATCTGCAGAATCTTGAGGCTACTCTCTGGAAAATGAATCACAGTTTCCTTTTCTCGTAGGATCTCCAGGAACTTTGCTAAGCTACCATCCCTCGTTCTGTGGCAATTGGCCCAGGCATTCCAGGCCCTTTCCCTAAGATTCACTTAGAGATTTTCTCTGAACTCTCCTACGTCATTCCCCAAAATCCTCTTCCATTGAACTTTGTCTCTATCTCCTTTTGGGTGAATGAATTGAAAAAATAGCAGGTTCTTACAACATCATATATCCTTCCAGAATCTATTAGTTATGACATAAACTTGGAAGCTTTTGTATTGAAGCCAGAATTTTGGAAAGTCTGACTCTTAAGTTATTTTCTTTGCCAAGGGCTTCAAAATTCTAGTTTTGTTAACAAACTATTAAAGAACATTTTTTGAGACAATTGTGAAAATTGGACTATGAACTCGTTATTAGAAGACATCAAGGATTGATTATTAATTTTGTTGGATGTGAGAATGGCCTTATGGTTATGTATGTGAAGGCCATTATAGGCAGGGTGGGTTGGGAAGTGACAGGAGTGGGAAGTAGGAGACATTATAAAAAGCCATACATGCCATTCTTTTGTGTTTTTTAAATTTTTTAATTTAATTTTATTATCTTTTATTTTTTTGGCCATGCCGTGAGGCATGTGGGATCTTAGTTCCCCGACCAGGGATAGAACATGTGCCCCCTGCGGTGGAAGCATGGAGTCTTAACCACTGGACCGCCAGGGAAGTCCCCATGCCATTCTTTTGATTGCATGCTCACAGCATCAAACAGGGGAATGACATGTTTAATTTGCATAAAGGGGGGTTGAGGATGAGAAAGCATGCTTATGACTAGTAGTTGGGTGGCTGGCTGGAGGAATTTTTTATGCCTTCCCCTCCCTCAGCTCCCATATCCAAATCCATCAGTAAACGCTTTTGGTCATCTTAGCTTCATCACCTCCCCGTTCCAAGCTATCATCATCTCTTACCTGGACACAATCGTTTTCTAATTATCAACTAACCAGTTTCTCCATTTCTGTTCTTGTTCCCTATAATCCATTCTCACAGAGCTGACAGAGTGAATTTTTTAAAGCCTAATCTAGATTGTCATTCTCCTGCTTAAAACATTTAATGGATTTCTATTGCATTGAACATAAAATACAAACTCTACCACAGACCATAAGTTTCTATGTAATCTGGCCCTTATCTTCCTCACTGTCCTCTTTGTGACACTCTCCTCCTTACACATCAGTCCAACACACAAGCCACTGTACAGTTCCCTTTCTCTTTTTTCCAGTTACAAATGTTTATTTTTCAGAAAACATTTTCCCGTCTGAATTCGTAAGTGTTGTGACATTTTAATCAAACTAGTACAAATGGCACTTCTTTTTTAAAACTAAAAATAATAAAGAACAATTAAATGAAAGTATTCAAGTTTAAGTTCAGCTACTAGATCTGAGATGTAAAATAGTGACAATATGGACAAAAATGTTGACTTTAAATAACAAATTTTTACTTCATTCAATCCACATTCTTTAACCATGGGATAGTCATTATTCATAGGTTTCAAGTCTTGAAAGGGTCAGGTTTACCTGATAGGTATTGCCAGATTTGAAATTTATCTTTCAGTCTGACGAGCACAACTTCTTTATTAACTTTACACACAAAACATTTTCAATTTGGGCATTTTCTGGCATATTTTTCAAGAAATTATTTAGATCTGGCACATTCAAAATTGAACTATACTGCCATTTGCCTCATAATACTTCCAGAAGAAAGTAAAATAACTAAAATGGGGCTTCCCTGGTGGTGCAGTGGTTAAGAATCCACCTGCCAATGCAGGGAACATGGGTTCGAGCCCTGGTCTGGGAAGATCCCACACGCCGCGGAGCAACTAAGCCCATGCGCCCCAACTACTGAGCCTGTGCTCTAGAGCCCGCGAACCACAACTACTGAAGCCCGCGCGCCTAGAGCCCGTGCTCCGCAACAAGAGAAGCCACCGCAATGAGAAGCCTGCAAACCGCAACGAAGATTAGACCCTGCTCGCTGCAGCTAGAGAGAGCCTGCATGCAGCATCAAAGACCCAACGCAGCCAAAAATAAATAATTAATTTTAAAAATAACTAAAATAACTTGAAATGCCACTCCCTTCATCTTCCTTCTGTTTAGTGAGATGAAGTAATAAGTTGCTGAAAGTTTTATTTCTCATTCTACTGCAGCTTCATATTTACAGATCGAATAGTTTAAGATAGTGAACAAATGCCTCCTGAAAAACTGTTTCATTGACCATCTCTCTTACTCTGCTGACGGAAGTGTGAAATGGACCACTCTTTGAAGGGCAAGGGTCAATACTAATCACTTTCTCAAATACATTTCCTCTTTAATCCTGCACACCTCTTGACTGTTAACACCTAGCCCTAAGCACAGGCCAGGGCCACCACCAGCTTCTCACCTCGGTGCTGTTGCTGCACCAGGTATTACACAAGGCTCCCAAGGCGTAGAGACCAGCCCTGCCAGCACCTTGGCTGGCAGCAGGACGAACTGGCCCACCCACTCAAAGCTGAATTCTCCTGTCTCCTCAGATTCTCAGAAGCCGTCCACGGAGCACTCGGGAGCGACCCCTACAGTTCCCCGAGGAAAACCAGCTTCTTCCCACCCTGCAGGGACAGCCACATGCCCTCAGGGGAGGCTGGGCCACTTCCAGCTGCCACCAACAAGGTTCTTGTGCTCTCATCACATTTTATGGCTTTCCTCTAGTAGAAATGAAAATTCCCCCCCCCCCAAAAAGGTGGGGGTGGTGGGAGAGGGGGAGAGGGAGAGATGGAGAGACGGAGGGGGAACGCCATAAATCTAAATTGCGATTAAGCTCTCTGTACCCGGTGTGGCTCATTGATTCGCTCGTATGAAAATGCATATTTTGAGGGCAACTACCCGGATTCACCGCAGATAAACGAAGGAAAGGAGCTTACGCAGTGGAAGACGCTACCACATGTCCCATAAGATAAAGGGAAAATTAGAGGCAGGATGGTGGTAGGACCTGAAGAATGGGGCCTTGGCTTAGGGCCTGAGGGAAACAGCGGAAAGGAGAGGCGTCGCCCTTTCATTGAGTCGGGGAATCAAACAGAAACGTGTACACCCTGTGCACTGCAGGCGGGCTCCTCGAACCGCGTGGCTTTCCCTCGCCCCTGCCTTGGGGGTGGGGAAGAACCCGGATGGAACCGCCCCTGCAGCCGGGACCCCCTCCTCCCGTCTTTGAATCGCTGCGCGGGGCGGAGTTGCTCACCCTTCTGTGCTCTGCTTGGTTGGTCTCCGTAGGCTCCTCCTCGGGATTGGACGTTCCGGGTGCCAGTCACAAAGCGTCGCTGGCCTCTCACATTGCTGCTGGAAGGAGACGGCGTCGACGTCTGGCTCGGCTCGCTGCGTCTTACTTTGCCGAAGCGCGCTCTTGCTTCGGCCCTCGGAACCTGTGCCAGGCTTTTCGGCCCCGGGGCCTGGAAGGAGGCTTATCCAGGCGGCTCGAGAACGAAACCGGGCGCCTAAGTACCCCTCGTCATCCACTCAGCGCCATGTCCTGGATGTTCAAGAGGTGAAGGGGGTGAAGGGGGCGGAGGGGGTGGGGCGCCGAGGGTAACGGCGTGGCCGCGTCCCCAGATGAACCTGACCTTCCCCGCGTTTCCTTCGCGTTCCCCTTGCGAGCTGCGCAGCTGGCGTTCGTCCCGCTGGCGGCTCCTATAGCCGCGGGAGAAATAAATGCAGAGTCTTCGCGGGCGAGGGGAGGCTTCTCAGGCGAGTCTCTTGCCAGGGCCTTGGGGAAATCTCTGTCAAGGGCTGTACGGGGCCTGGGGCTCTAAGCTCCACTCCTTAGCCGGGGTCTCTTCTCGCCCTGTGCTTTATTCCACAAAACACCCACGAGATACCCACTGTGCGCCGGGCATTGTGCTCGGCCGAAAGGGCCGGGTAAGACAGCCCCTGTCCCCAAGCACCTCACAATTGATGTGTATGCACAGACGTGCAAATGCATATCTGCAGAGGAGCCAGAAGCAGGACGCGTGACGTGCAAGTAGAACGCAGGGGAAATAGCTTCTCTCCGTTCTTAGCAAAGTAGAAGCTTCCTGGAAGTCTCCCAGCCGACTTCCTCTTACTTTTTGTCCAAATTGGTTTACATACCCGTTCCGGAAACAATTCTCCATCGGGGGGTTGAGGTTACCCTTAAACCAACGGGAGTCGGGGGCTTGAGGTCAGCTTCCCATGATGGCACCGTTAGGATACCTGAATAAAATAAGGGTTCTAGTCGAAGGGAATTAAAATAGTGGTTGCTGGATGTATTATTTGTAAAGCTATAAATGGCTTCGTGTAAAAAAGTTCAGTGTTTTCAAGTCTCTTCTAGCTCAAGATGTATTGAGATTTTGGTGTATAATTAGTTACAGACATCACATATATTTCAGTTTAAGTAGGTGATGCAGACTAGGAAAGAGATTTGTGAACCCTTATTGGGGTTTTCACTTTGAATACCTCAGGGTAGAAGACACATTATTGAACAGGTAGGGTTTCTAGAAACGTCCGCCACTCCAATTCTTGCTTTAACCAGAGGAACGCGATTAATCTTTATACAGCACTTCCCACATAAGATTTAATCTGTTGAAGTAAAATGTGAGAAAACAATTGGCCTTTAAATATGGTATGGTCTTTGAGAAATATTTGGTTAAATATTGTATTGTTTTTCTGTGTGTGTGATTTTTTTGTTGTTGTTGTTGTTTTTTGTTTTTTTAATAGAGATCCTGTTTGGAAGTACTTGCAGACTGTCCAGTATGGAGTCCATGGAAATTTTCCACGCCTCTCATATCCAACTTTCTTTCCTCGTTTTGAATTCCAAGATATTATTCCTCCAGATGATTTCCTAACGAGCGATGAAGAGCTAGATTCAGTTTTATTTGGAACTTTGAGAGGTCATGTAGTTGGACTACGCTATTACACAGGAGTAGTGAGTATAACATTAGATATTAAGTTAAAGTGATATGATATGTTATTTACGTAGAAAATAAGGATTAGAAGGTGATATATGCAGTAAATATTTAATTGAAATATATCTGGGCAAGAGATAACGAATACCTAATTATTAATATTCTTTTACTTTATATCATGGTTATAATATACAAAGCATTATTTCCTGTATGGTCTCATTTGATCATTACAGTGTCTCTGAGGTAGATAGGACATCTATTATCCCCTTATAGAAGTGAAGCTCAGGAAGGTTAAATGATTTGCTCAAAAAGCACAGATACTATGTGGTACATTTGCAAAATGACTTCCAAGTCAGTCCATTGCTTTCTCCTCTCCTGTCCCTTAGCACATTTCTACACTTTAATATTTTTAATTTAGGAAGATCAATTCATACTAGATAAGGGAATTGTCTATTTTTAGGTACTTTTTTTTCTTCCTGTGTTTATCTTTTTGTATCTCTATTCTCTGCATTGTGTGTGTGTGTGTGTGTGTGTGTGAGAGAGAGAAGAGAACAGAGACAAAGATAGAGAAAGCAGTTGTCTTTGTCATGGTTGTCTAGTATGCCTCTGTGTTATCTGGATGATACATCTCTAGCTTTATTTTTTTAATTATGAAAAATTTCAGACATGCATAAAAGAAGAATAATACAGTAAACTTCCATATACCCATGATCCAGATTCAGTAGTTAACAAGTTTTTTGCAGATTAGCTTCATCACTTTTTCTCTTTTTCTTGGGTATTAAATATTCCAGCTGTATCACTTTACAACATATAAGTGTGTATCTCTAAAAAAATTCAGGCATTTTCTTACATCGTTGTACTTAACAAAATTAATAATAATTCTCTATTACATTCTATAACTAATACATAATCAGTTTTCTTAATTGTTTAAAAATGCCTTTTTATTGTTAATTTGTTTGAATCAGGATCAAAACAAGTTAATAATAGTACCTTTGGTTGTTATGTAAGTCACCTCCCTGCTCTTTGTTTCATGTCATTGATTTATTGCAGAAACTGCATATATTGTTCTATGGAAAGTTGGATTTACCAGTTCTTCAATTCCCCCATATTTTTCTTATGGCGAAGCTTCTCAGATCATTTTTTGGTTGTCTGAAGTATATTTTGTGGGAGATTCCTTGGGAAAGAATTGTCTAGTGTTTTATTCTCTCATATTTTCTTTGTAATATTAGAGCTTCTCAGGTCATTTTATGGTTGTCTGAAGTGTGTTGTCTAGGAGATTCCTTAGGAAGGAACAATATTTCCTGAGTTTTATTGTTTGTACTTGTGGTACTTATATGCTTCAAGGACAATTTGGTTGAATATAAAATCCTTGATCCATATTTTCTCTCCATAATATCTTGGTGTTGTATAACATGTTGCTGGTTAAAATTCTGATGCCAATATGATTTCTCTCCCATGTAGATCAATTGGAATTATTTTGCTTGGATAACTAAAGGATATTTTTCCTTATCTTGAAAGTCCAAAAGTTTCATTAGGCAATGTCTTAGTGTTGACTGTTCTGTAACTTCATTTTCTTCTATTTCAGAAAACTTTAATTATGTTTTTTTGTTTGTTTGTTTGTTTTTGCGGTACGCGGGCCTCTCACTGTTGTGGCCTCTCCCGTTGCAGAGCACAGGCTCCGGACGCGCAGGCTCAGCGGCCATGGCTCACGGGCCCAGCCGCTCCGCGGCATGTGGGATCTTCCCAGACCGGGGCACGAACCCGTGTCCCCTGCATTGGCAGGTGGACTCTCAACCACTGCGCCACGAGGGAAGCCTTAATTATGGTTTTAGGTGTTTGTTTTGTTTCAGAGCTTGTTTTTCTTCAGAGGACTCCATTCTGTTCTCTCGGTATTACATCTCTGCGTATACGTATGCCATATGTAAATGCCTGTTCCTCTGAAATCCTTTTTATCATATTTTTTTACTTTTCTGTTTTTCATCATTTATTTCCCTTACCATGTTTTTTACAAGATCTGTTCACTTTTGTGTTCTTTCTACTTTATTCTTTAATTCTGAAATAGTTTTTCTTTTCTAATTTTTTCCTGAAATCTGTCAGTTCTCAGTTCATATATCCATCTGTTCTCTAGCTCTCATATTCATTTCGGAATTTTCCTATTTTGGATTTGTGAAATATTTTCAAAATGTAACATTGTTTTTAAATTATTTTAATCCATTGTGAAATATTAGATCATGCTTGTTATTGATCTTAGAACTATCACTATTTGTTGATCTTAGAATAATTTCTGTGACACTGGTAAGCTAATACAAATGTGATGAGCTGATTAAAACTAATTGTTAATTTTTTTATTTTACAAAATGTATATTATTTATTTTATAAGTAATACACATTTATTATTTTAAAATGGCTAAAAGAAAAAGTATCAACTCTGCCTGAATCCAGAATCACAACTTATGTTGTTATGTCCTCCACGCTTTACTCTGAGAAAATATACATGTGACTTTAAATCATATTATATATTAATAAAAATGAGGATCAGGGCTTCCCTGGTGGTGCAGTGGTTGAGAGTCCGCCTGCCGATGCAGGGGACGCGGGTTCGAGCCCCGGTCCGGGAGGATCCCACATGCCGCGGAGTGGCTGGGCCCATGAGCCATGGCCGCTGAGCCTGTGCGTCTGGGGCCTGTGCTCCGCAGCGGGAGAGGCCACAGCAGTGAGAGGCCCGCGTACTGCAAAAAGAAAAAAAAAAAAAAGGATCATATTATGTCTACTATAGTAATCACCTTTTCTAAAGTAAAATGTTAGGAATATCTTTTCATGTAAATACAGATCTTTATTGTACTTTTCCTTGTTGATGTTTTCGAGTTCATAACTGACAGAAATCTTGTAATAAAAATTGAGGTATTTATCTTTGCATGCTTTTTATTATTTTCAACTTTTTTCTGTTTTATTGAGATGTGATTTATATATATATATATATATTTATAAATGCAAGCATTTGAAGTGTATGATTCTCAGAGTTTTAACAAAGATATATACCTGATCATCACCACCCCATCAACATATAGATCATTTCCATTACCTCTAAAGTTCTCTTGTATTCTGTTGCAGTCCTTCATCCCTGCCTCTGCCTGAAGAACCACCAGTCTGATTTCTATCACTGTAGTTTAGCTTATTCTAGAGCTTCATATACTTTTTTTTTTGGCTGCACCACGCGGCATGCAGAAATGTGAGACCTTAGTTCCCTGACTAGGGATTGAACCCGTACCCTCTGTGGTGGAAGCACGGAGTCCTAAGCACTGGATTGCCAGGGAATACCCTAGAGCTTCATATACATTGAATCATATAGTGTGTACTTTTTAAGTCTGGCTTCATTCAAACTCACCATAATTCAGATACGTCTTGAGTCAATTTTGGCAATTCATATTTTTAAAGAAAAGCATCCATTTATATTTTCAAACTTATTGCCACGGAATTTGCATAGTAGTCATACATGTAAAACTGTTTCAACTGTGTTTATGGTTGTATTCCTCTTTTCACTGTTTGTGTTATGTATTTGTGTCTCTTCTTATTTTTTATTCATTAGCCTTGATAGAGATTTATCTGTTTCATCTTTTCAAGTAATTTTTCTTGGATTTTTTTATGATTATCATTTCTTTTTTTTAAATTTTTAATTTTTTTATACAGCAGGTTCTTATTAGTCATCAGTTGTATACACATCAGTGTATACTTGTCAATCCCAATCGCCCAATTCAGCACACTACCATCCCCACACCCCTGCGGCTTTCCCACCTTGGTGTCCATACATTTGTTCTCTACATCTGTGTCTCAACTTCTGCCCTGTAAACCGGTTCATCTATACCATTTTTCTAGGTTCCACATACATGTGTTAATATACAATATTTGTTTTTCTCATTCTGACTTACTTCACTCTGTATGACAGTCTCTAGATCCATCCACATCTCAAAAAATGACTCAGTTTTGTTCCTTTTTATGGCTGAGTAATATTCCATTGTATATATGTACCACATCTTCTTTATCCATTCATCTGTCGTTGGGCATTTAGGTTGCTTCCATGACCTGGCTATTGTAAATAGTGCTGCAATGAACATTGGGGTGCATGTGTCTTTCTGAATTATGGTTTTCTCTGGGTATATGCCCAGTAGTGGGATTGCTGGATCATATGGTAATTCTATTTTTACTTTTTAAGGAACCTTCATACTGTTCTCCATAGTGGCTGTATCAATTTACATTTCCACCAATAGTGCAAGAGGGTTCCCTTTTCTCCACACCCTCTCCAGCATTTGTTTGTAGATTTTCTTATGAAGCCCATTCTAACTGGTGTGAAGTGATACCTCATTGAAATTTTGATTTGCATTTCTCTAATAATTAGTGATGTTGAGCAGCTTTTCCTGTGCTTCTTGGCCATGTGTATGTCTTTGGAGAAATGTCTATTAAGGTCTTCCGCACATTTTTGGATTGGGTTGTTTGTTTCTTTAATATTGAGCTGCATGAGTTGTTTATACATTTTGGGATTAAACCTTTGTCCATTGATTCCTTTGCAAATATTTTCTCCCATTCGGAGGGTTGTCTTTTCGTCTTATTTATGGTTTCCTTTGCTTTGCAAAAGCTTTTAAGTTTCATTAGGTCCCATTTGTTCATTTTTCTTTTTATTTCTATTACTCTAGGAGGTGGATCAAAAAAGATCTTGTTGTGATTTATGTCAAAGAGTGTTCTTCCTATGTGTTCCTCTAAGAGTTTTATAGTGTCCAGTCTTATTTTTAGGTCTCTAACCCATTTTGACTTTATTTTTGTGTATGGTGTTAGGGAGTATTCTAATTTCATTCTTTTACATGTAGCTGTTCAGTTTTCCCAGCACCACTTATTGAAGAGACTGTCTTTTCTCCATTGTATATCCTTGCCTCCTTTGTCATAGATTAGTTGACCATAGGTGCGTGGGTTTATCTCTGGGATTTCTATCTTGTTCCATTGATCTATGTTTCTGTTTTTGTGCCAGTACCATATTGTCTTGATTACTGTAGCTTTGTAGTATAGTCTGAAGTCAGGGAGTCTGATTCCTCCAGCTCGGTTTTTTCCCTCAAGACTGCTTTGGCTATTCGGGGTCCTTTGTGTCTCCATACAAATTTTAAGATTTTTTGTTCTAGTTCCATAAAAAATGCCATTGGTAATTTGATAGGGATTGCATTCAATCTGTAGATTGCTTTCGGTAGTATAGTCATTTTCACAATATTGATTCTTCCAATCCAAGAACATGGTATATCTTTCCATCTGTTGGTATTATCTTTAATTTCTTTCATCACTGTCTAATAGTTTTCTGCATACAGGTCTTTTGTCTCCCTAGGTAGGTTTATGCCTAGTTATTTTATTCTTTTTGTTGCATTGGTAAATGGGAGTGTTTCCTTAATTTCTCTTTCAGATTTTTCATCATTAGTGTATAGGAATGCAAGAGATTTCTGTGCATTAATCTTGTATCCTGCAATTTTACCAAATACATTGATTAACTCTAGTAGTTTTCTGGTGGCATTTTTAGGATTCTCTATGTATAGTAACATGACATCTGCAAACAGAGACAGTTTTACTTCTTCTTTTCCAATTTGTATTCCTTTTATTTCTTTTTCTTCTCTGATTGCTGTGGCTAGGACTTCCAAAACTATGTTGAATGATAGCGGTGAGAGTGGACATCCTTGTCATGTTCCTGATGTTAGAGGAAATGCTTTCAATTTTTCACCATTGAGAATGATGTTTGCTGTGGGTTTGTCGTATATGGCCTTTATTATGTTGAGGTAGGTTCCCTTTATGCCCACTTTCTGTAGAGTTTTTATCATAAGTGGATGTTGAATTTTTTAGAAGCTTTTTCTGCATCTATTGAGATGACCATATGGTTTTTATTCTTCAATTTGTTAATATGGTGTATCACATTGATTGATTTCCTTACATTGAAGAATCCTTGCATCCCTGGGATAAATCCCACTTTAGCATGGTGTATGATCCTTTTAATGTGTTGTTGGATTTTGTTTGCTAGTATTTTGTTGAGGACTTTTGCATCTATATTCATGAGTGATACTGATCTGTAATTTTCTTTTTTTGCAGTATCTTTGTCTGGTTTTGGGATCAGGGTGATGGTGGCCTCATGGAATGAGTTCGGGAGTGTTCCTTCCTCTGCAGTTCTTTGGAAGAGTTTGAGAAGGATGGGTGTTCGCTCTTTAAATATTTGATAGAATTCACCTGTGAAGCCATCTGGTCCTGGACTTCTGTTTGTTGGAAGATTTTTAATGACAGTTTCAATTTCATTACTTGTGATTGGTCTGTTCATATTTTCTATATCTTCCTGGTTCAGTCTTGGAAGTTTATACCTTTCTAAGAATTTGTCCATTTCTTCCAGGTTGTCCAATTTATTGGCATAGAGTTGCTTGTAGTAGTCTCTTAGGATGGTTTGTATTTCTGTGGTGCCTGTTGTAACTTCTCCTTTTTCATTTCAAATTTTATTGATTTGAGTCCTCTCCCTCTTTTTCTTGATGAGTCTGGCTAATGGTTTATCAATTTTGTTTATCCTCAGAGAACCAGCTTTTAGTTTTATTGATCTTTGCTATTGTTTTCTTCTTTTCTATTTCATTTACTTCTGCTCTGATCTTTATGATTTCTTTCCTTCTGCTAACTTTGGGTTTTGTTTGTTCTTCTTTCTCTAGTTCCTTTAGGTGTAAGGTTATATTGTATATTTGAGATTTTTCTTGTTTCTTGAGGTAGGCTTGTATAGCTATAAATTTCCCTCTCAAAACTGCTTTTGCTGCATCCCATAGGTTTTGTTTGTTTGTTTTTTGCGGTACGCGGGCCTCTCACTGTTGTGGCCTCTCCTGTTGTGGAGCACAGGCTCTGGACGCGCAGGCCTGGCAGCCATGGCTCACAGGCCCAGCCGCTCTGCCATCCCATAGTTTTTGGATCTTCGTGTTTTCACTGTCATTTGTCTCTATGTATTTTTTGATTTCCTCTTTGATTTCTTCAGTAATCTCTTGGTTATTTAGTAATGTATTGTTTAGCCTCCATGTGTTTGTGTTTTTTACGGTTTTTTTTCCCTGTAATTGATTTCTAATCTCATAGCGTTTTCGTCAGAAAAGATGCTTGATATGATTTCAGTTTTCTTAAATTTACTGAGGCTTGCTTTGTGACCCAAGATGTGATCTATCCTGGAGAATATTCCATACGCACTTGAGAAGAAAGTGTAATGTGCTGTTTTTCGATGGAACGTCCTATAAATATCAATTAAATCTATCTGGTCTGTTGTATCATTTAAAGCTTGTGTTTCCTTATTTATTTTCATTTTGGATGATCTGTCCATTGGTGTAAGTGAGGTGTTGAAGTCCCCCACTATTATTGTGTTACTGTCGATTTCCTCTTTTAGAGCTGTTAGCTGTTGCCTTATGTATTGAGGTGCTCCTTTGTTGGGTGCATATGTATTTATAATTGTTATATCTTCTTCTTGGATTGATCATTATGTAGTGTCCTTCCTTGTCTCTTGTAACATTCTTTATTTTAAAGTCTATTTGATATGAGTATTGCTACTCCAGCTTTCTTTTGATTTCTATTTGCATGGAATATCTTTTTCCATCTCCATCCCGTCACTTTCATTCTGTATGTGTCCCTAGGTCTGAAGTGGGTCTCTTGTAGACAGCATATATATGGGTCTTGTTTTTGTATCCTTTCAGCAAGCCTGAATGTCTTTTGGTTGGAACATTTAATCCATTCACATTTAAGGTGATTATCTCTATGTATGTTCTGATTACAATTTTCTTAATTGTTTTGGGTTTGTTTTTGTAGGTCCTCTTCTTGTCTTGTGTTTCCCACTTAGAGAAGTTCCTTTAGCGTTTGTTGTAGAGCTGGTTTGGTGGTGCTGAATTCTCTTAGCTTTTGCTTGCCTGTAAAGCTTTTGGTTCCTCATCGAATCTGAATGAGATCCTTGCCAGGTAGAGTAATCTTGGTTGTAGGTTCTTCCCTTTTATCACTTTAAGTATATCATGCCACTTCCTTCTGGCTTGTAGAGTTTCTGCTGAGAAATCAGCTGTTAACCTTATGGGAGTTCCCTTTTATGTTATTTGTCGTTTTTCCCTTGCTGCTTTCAATAATTTTTCTTTGTCTTTAATTTTTGCCAATTTAATTACTCTGTGCATCGGCGTGTTTCTCCTTGGGTTTATCCTGTATGGGACTCTCTGCGCTTCCTGGACTTGGGTGGCTATTTCCTTTCCCATGTTAGGGAAGTTTTCGACTATAATCTCTTCAGATATTTTCTCTGGTCCTTTCTCTCTCTCTTCTCCTTCTGGGACCCCTATAATGCGAATGTTGTTGCATTTAATGTTGTCCCAGAGGTCTCTTAGTCTGTCTTCGTTTATTTCCATTCTTTTTTCTTTAGTCTGTTCCGCAGCAGTGAATTCCACCGTTCTGTCTTCTAGGTCACTTATCCATTCTTCTGCCTCAGTTATCCTGCTCTTGATTCCTTCTAGTGTAGTTTTCATTTATTTTATTGTTCATCTGTGTTTTTTTGTTCTTTAATTCTTCGATGTCTTTGTTAAACATTTCTTGCATCTTTTCGATCTTTGCTTCCATTCTTTTTCCGAGGTCCTGGATCATCTTCACTATCATTCTGAATTCCTCTTCTGGAAGGTTGCCTATCTCCACTTCATTTAGTTGTTTTTCTGGGGTTTTATCTTGTTCCTTCATCTGGTATATAGCCCTCTGCCTTTTCATCTTTCTGTGAATGTGGTTTTTGTTCCAGAGGCTGCAGGATTGTAGTTCTTCTTGCTTCTGCTGTCTGCCCTCTGGTGGATGAGGCTAGCTAAGAGGCTTGATGAGAGGGACTGGTGGTGTGTAGAGCTGGGTGTTGCTCTGGTGGGCAGAGCTCAGTAGAACTTTACTCCACTTGACTGTTGATGGGTGGGCTGGGTTCCCTCCCTGTTGGTTGTTTGGCCTGGGGCAACCCAACACTGAACCCTACCTGGGCTCTTTGGTGGGGCTAATGGCGGACTCCAGAGGGCTCACGCCAAGGAGTACTAACCAGAACTTCTGCCGCCAGTGTCCTTGTCCCCACGGTGAGCCACAGCCACCCCCTGCCTCTGCAGGAGACCCTCCAGCACTAGCAGGTATGTCTGGTTCAGTCTCCTATGGGGTCACTGCTCCTTCCCCTGGGTCCCGATGCGCACACTACTTTGTGTGTGCCCTCCAAGAGTGGAGTCTCTGTTTCCCCCAGTCCTGTCGAAGTCCTGCAATCAAATCCCACTAACCTTCGAAGTCTGATTCTCTAGGAATTCCTCCTCCAGTTGCTGGACCCCCAGGTTGGGAAGCCTGATGGGGGGCTCAGAACCTTCACTGCAGTGGGTGGACTTCTGTGGAATAAGTGTTCTCCAGTCTGTGAGTCACCCACCCAGCAGTTATGGGATTTGACTTTACTGTGATTGCGCCCCTCCTACAATCTCATTTTGGCTCCTCCTTTGTCTTTGGATGTGGGGCATCTTTTTTTGGTGAGTTCCAGTGTCTTCTGTCGATGATTGTCCAGCAGCTAGCTGTGATTCTGGTGTTCTCACAGGAGGGAGTGAGAGCATGTCCTTCCACTCCGCCATCTTGGTTCCTCCTGGCACAACAATCTATCATCTTGCCTTGGTCATTGATTTCTCTTTTACATTCTGTTATCCTGTTTTCCTTAGGTCCATTTTATTTTATTTTATTTTTGCATTCTTGATTCGAACACTTAATTTTAATGTTAATAATAAAAGTTTTTAATCTTTTAAACGTTCTTCAAAGTACGACATTGGCTGTATCACCTAAGATTTGTTATATAGTATTGGCATTATTAATTTTTAACTTTTTTAAAATGTTTTCAATTTGCTTATGTTTACATTTTTTATGTCTTGACCCATCAAAATCTTTATTTTATAATAAAGTAGATTATTTCTTTTCCATTCTATTCTAAAAGTATTGTTATAATTAGTCCTATTTCTGTCTTTTTGTTGTCATTTTAATCTTGTTTTACTAATATATCCTTTTTTGTCATGTGCTTGGATCATGTTTTCTTTGTTTTTATAGTCTCAACGTTTTGCCCTACTTTTTTTGGTTATATATTTTCTGGAATTTGCATATCTGGTTTAACGAAGATCATGCTATAAGCAGTGGCAATGGGGAGGTGGTCTGGTAGAGAACAGAGCTATGCCTCACAGAATATCTTCAAAGAGGAATTATTAGAGAGAATTATTAGAGAGGAATATTTGTCTGATAATCTGGTTGGTCAGGCTGTAGTCTCTTGAGTCAGTAAACAGATGCTGGGAGAGGTTTAAAGCAGGTTTCCTGTGTATTTTTCAGGAAGTTAAAAAAATTTAGGTAATTCACGTACCATAAAATTTATCATTTGTAAGTGTACAATTCAGTGGTTTTTAGATATTCACAAGGTTGTAAAACCATCTGCACTGATTCCGAAACATTTTCATCATTCCCAAAACCCTGTACCCATTAGTAATCACTCCATATTACTCTCTCCCCTTAGCCCATGGCATCCATCAATTTATGTTCTGTTTCTATGGATTTACTTAACTCTAGACATTTCATGTAAATGGAATCATAAAATATGTGGCCCTTGGGTCTGGCCTTCATTTCCGCCTTCTTTTGTGTTAAATCTTTTGTGTTAAATATTTCCTAGTGTACCATAGTAGTTCCCTGGTTGTTTCTTTATTATATATTTTGAGTTGTTTTCTTAGTAGTTGCCCTTGGGAATTACTAACATCTTAATTCATAAGAATCTAGTTTGGATTTATGGCAACTTAATTTCAATTGTTTATAAAACCCTTGCTTTGAGGTAGTTCCGTTGTCTTCCTTCCTACTTCTTTATGCTGTTTTCATACAGATTAATTCTTTATATACATCATATGTTCATCAATACAGGTTTATAATGATTATGTCCTTTCAAATCAGATAGGAGGGAAAAGTTACAACTAAAAAATTTTATACTGTCTTTTATATTTACCTGTGTAATTACCTTTACCTGTGCTTTTTATTTCTTCATGTAGATTCAAGTTACTGTCTAGTGCCTTTGATTTCAGCCTGAAGGTCTTTTAATATTTCTTGTAGGGTAGGTCAGCTAGTGATGGATTCTGTCAGTTTTTGTTTATCTGGGAACTTCTTAATTTCTTCTTTATTTTTGAAGGATAGTTTTGCCAGATATAGAATTCTTGGTCGAATTTTTTTCTTTTAGCACTTTGAGAAGTTATCCCACTGTATTCTGGTCTCCATGGTTTCTGATGAAAAATCAGATGTTAATCTTATTGAGGATCCCCTGTATGTAATGAGTTGTTTCTCTCAGTTGCTTTCAGTGTTCTTTCCACAGTTTGATTTTGATGTGTCTGGGTTTGAATGTCTTTGAGTTTTTTTTACTTGGAGTTTGTTGAGCTTCTTTTTTTTTTTTTTTTTTTTTGCGGTATGCAGGCTGCTCACTGTTGTGGCCTCTCCTGTTGCGGAGCACAACCTCCGGATGTGCAGGCCCAGCGGCCATGGCTCACGGGCCCAGCCACTCCATGGCACGTAGGATCCTCCCAGACTGGGGCACGAACTCATGTCCTCTACATCAGCAGGTGGACTCCCAACCACTGTGCCACCAGGGAAGCCCTGTTGAGCTTCTTAAATATGTAGATTAATGTTTTTTCATCAAATTTGGGAAGTTTTTAGCTATTATTTCTTCAAATATTCTCTCTACCTCTTTTTCTCCTCTCCTTCTGAGACCCTCATCATGTGTGTGTTGGTATGCTTGCTGTTATCCCACAGGATCTGTTCATCTTTCTTTTTTCTTTCTGTTCCTCAAACTATAACTGTTCCTCAGACGTTATAGTCTCAGTTGACCTGTCAACAACTTCCTTGATCTTTCTTCTGCCTGCTCATATCTGATGTTTGAGCCTCTCTAGTGAATCTTAGACTTTAGTTAACTACGTACATTTTGACTCCAGAATTTCTATTTGGCAAGACATAGTTCTCATGCTTTCCTTTAGTTCTGCAGACATGGTTTGCTTTAGATCTTTGAACATATTTAAAATTAAAACTTAAGTTTTTTTCTAGTAGGTCAAGCATCTGTGCTTCCTTATGGGTAGATGATTGATAGTTTTTTTCCTTTGTGTGAGCTGTACTTTCTTGTTTCTTTGCATGTCTCTCTTGTTGTTGAAAAGTAGACGTTTTAAATAATATAGCAACTCTAAATCATATGATCCTGTAATCCCACTCCTGGGCATATATCCAGAGAAAACTGTAATTCAAAAAGATCTATGCACACCAATGTTCATTGCAGCACTATTTACAATAGCCAAGACATGGAAGCAACCTAAGTGTCCATCAACAGATGGATGGATAAAGATGTGATATATCTATACAATGGAATATTACTCAGCCATAGAAGAGAATGAGATAATGCCCTTTGCAGCAACATGGATGGACCTAAAGATTATCATAATAAGTGAAGTAAGCCAGACAGAGAAAGATAAATATCATATGATATCACTTATATGTGGAACCTAAAAAAATAATACAAATGAAATTATTTACAAAACAGAAATAGATCCACAGACATAGAAAACAAACTTATGGTTACCAAAGGGGGAATGGGGGGGATGGATAAATTAGGAGTTTGGGATAAAATATACACACTGCTATGTAACCAAGAAGGACCTACTGTATAGAACAGGAAACTATATGCAATATTTTGTAATAGCCTATAAGTGGAAAGAATCTGAAAAAGAATAGATTTTATATATATCTATAAATTATATGTGTATATATGTATATGTGTATGTACTTATATACATGTATAACTGAATCACTGTGCTGTACACCTGAAACTAACAATAGTATAAATCAACTATACTTCTACTAAAAATACCTATATGTGATGATGAATGTGAGCTTAAAAAAAAATAATTTGGCAGCTCTAAAAATCAGATTCTTCCTTCTGCCCTGGATTGGTTGTTGCTGATTTTGGTTATTGTTGTTTGTTTAGTAACTTTTGCTAAATTAACCCTGTGAAAGTCTTTGTTGTGTCTGGCCACTGATATCTGTATTGGTTAGCTTAGTGGCCAGGTAATGACTGAACTAGAACCGGTACATTTCCCAGTCTTTACTGAGAGGATCTGTGTGCATTTGGGGCACTCCTTCAACCCTCAGCTTGGCAGTTGACAGCTCTGCCTTAGCCTTTATTTCCTGCCTGTTCAGAGCTTCAAGTTTAGCCAGAGGTGAGAGCTTAAGACCTTCTCAGGTCTTTCCTGAACATATTCACAGCCCTGAGTATGCATACAGCCCTGTGCTTGCATTTGGCCTTCTGGATTTCCAGGAATATGTTGGAGCTTTGAACATCTTATTCTCCGCTTTTTCCTCTTAAGCCCTTTGGTTATTGTTTTGTTTGCCCTAGCTGTTACCCACTGCCTGTAAAATTGTTTTTGACAAACACCCACCCAAGGGAGAACGTTTTATGTACTGAGTAAGCTCAGAGGTCAAATAGAAACAGCTTTGCAAGTGGGGGTCTTCTAGGGAACCACCATACAGGTCAAATAATGACAGTTCGATAGGAATAAATCTTTGAAATTCTGCTCCAGTGTGCTCACTCTGGTAACTGCTAGGCTGTACTAAGAAGTGCAGCAGGTTGTTATTTTTAAAGGCTATCGTGTAACCGAGAGCTGGAGATGAGACTAGGGCACTGATATTCAGCTGTTTTCTTGAATTAAGACTCCCCAGGTTTCTACAACCCTTTGGTTAGTTTCCAGAGTTCTGAAAAAGTTGATTCAAACAGTTTTTGCCAGTTTTTTCATTGCTTTTATTATGGAAGAGAGAATTTTTGGAAGTCCTTACTCTTCCATTTTCAATTATGTCACCCTCAGGCAATTTTTAATTAAGTGGAATCAGATAATGGCATGAGTTGAAGGCTGGATGTATTTTCTTGTTCCAGTTCCATTCTCTCTTCTAATTAATGCCTTTTAACCCTTTGAGATTCTGGAGAATTTAGGCTTAGGAGCCGGCCTGCCTGGATTCAGATCTAGCTCTGCTACTTATTAACTTTATGACCTTGGGCAAGTTACTTAACTTTTCTGTGCTTTAGTGTCTTCATCTGTAAAATGGAGATAACGATAACACCTACCAAAAGGGTTGTGACAGTTTTAAAAGTCAGTCTATGTAATGTACTTAGAACAATGTGTGGCCCATAGTAGGCACTCAAGAGATTACCTGTTTTCGAAGTTATAATGTTGAATAATTTTAGATAATGTGCATCTGTTAGTTTTGATTGTATTTTTTATATCTCAAGGATTTGTTAACTTCCAATGAATATAAATTAGGAAAATATTGTAAAAGAATTATTATAAAATATGTTAATATTTTTATAGAAATATGAGTCCAAGAAAATGTGCATTTCTTACATGTGGTGTTATTCAGTAAGCATTAAAAAATGAATGGAAATCCCAGATAAAGTATGATGAAGAAAGGTATCATTATATGTTTATTATTTATAATAATATCTGTTTATTATCTTTATTAGGTTAATAATAATGAAATGGTTGCATTACAACGAGAACCCGATAACCCTTATGATAAGAATGCAATTAAAGTAAACAATGTGAATGGAAATCAGGTCGGCCATATAAAGAAAGATCTTGCAGCTGCCTTGGCCTATATCATGGACAACAAATTGGCTCAAGTTGAAGGGTAATGCACTTTTGGAGTTCAGTTTTAATAATTGTGAGTTGTAGTGATCTTTGAATGTAAGGGTATGTAAAGTTGCCCTGACGACTTTTGTTGCTATACCTTTAGTATGCATTCAATAAATGTTTTAATTCTTCTTTCATCTGCCTGCACTACCCTAGCCATCAAATAGCTGTTCCCTCACTTTCCTGGTAAATTATTACCATGGAGAAAAATAGACTTTGGTTCAAATATTAGAAAGTCCACACCATCTTTTAAGAAAAAAGCTTTTTAAAAAGCCTTTTAGTGCATTGATTTGAGAAGTTTGGAAGTGTTTGTTTAAATCAGGTTGTAAGCTGATAGCCTGTGATCAGATGTACATGAGTTTGGTTTTGCCTACACAGTGTTTAATTTTTTTTTTCAGTTATTTCCGATATTCGAATATCTGGACATTCTACATTTTATGCGTATTAATTTTCCCCTAATTATACAAAATTATTTATAAATATTTCTCTTGATAAATGGAAGATCTGGTAATGCAGGATACTTATTTCCACATGACGTCATTTGATTGGAGATAAGTAGCACTGTTGCATTATCTAGGCCTATACCTTCTTAGTTCTACCACCTGTTCCTTTTTTAAATCTCCCAGTCTCTTTGGTTACATTTTCTCTTTTATGCGTTTGTGTCTGTGACCTCAATTTTAGTATATTAGTGTATTAGATATATTTAGGATATTAAAAGGTGAGTTTGGAAGATAAATATTTAGCAGTGTCTTCTCACTTGTTTACTTGTTTTCTCCTTCCTCAGTTCATCAAGTTTTTCAGATATTGAGAGTAAACTTTCAGTGAATCCTGGATCAGAAATAGTTCTTGGAAATCCTTCCCCATGCTCCCAGAATGGGTTGCTAAACTCAGTGGTTCTGTTAGTGGAAGCTCTGCCTTCTGAATTAAACTTGCTATTTTACCTATCTTATGATCTTGGTAATAGGCTAACTATGCATTTAAACACTTTTACCTCACCTGAGTTTCTTCTGGCATTCTGGTCCTAAAAACTGCCTTTTCTTCTCGTTATTGTTGGTCCTAGTCCTTGTCCGTTTTCTTTCTAGTCTGCTCAGTTAGTTCCTTTCTGTTTTGCTTGCATGCAGAATTCGAATGTGGCAGTTATTTAACAAGATTTTTAATGAGACTTAAATGTAAAAAAATAACACTTCTAATTTCTCTTTTTTTTTTTCTTTCTTAATTATAATAGGGTAGTTCCTTTTGGTGCAAACAATGCTTTTACCATGCCTTTGCATATGACTTTTTGGGGAAAAGAAGAAAATAGAAAAGCAGTTTTAGATCAGTTGAAGAAACATGGATTTAAATTGGGTCCTGCACCAAAAAGTAAGTTCAGGGTTTAACCTGCTATTATTGTGATATTGTTAAGATGCTGGAATTGTAAAACATTTATTCTCTTAAGTAATACCTTGAATTTGGGTGGCTAAATTAATTAGTGCTGAAGGCTCCAAGTTCTTTTGTTAGGAATCTTTTTAAGGAAATACTTGAATTTTTTTTCTCTTTATTTTGAAATAACTATAGATTCATAGGAGGTTGCACACATACACAGAAAAATGTGCAAGGAGGTCCCTCCCCTAACTTCCCCCAGTGATAATATCTGGAAATCCCTGATTTTAAACATTCTCTTTAATAAGTTACAGACAATAAGAATCTCCCAATAGAGAATGAAAAAGTATTATTTGTTTTTCAAAAGTTTGTTTAGATAATGTGGAATTCTTTTAATGTAGTTTTTGAATAACCTAGCAGATTTAGTTTTAAAATTTTTAAAACACATATTAAGGGAATTTTAAATTCAGCTTATTAGACAAGCTTTAAAAGCTATTTACTAAAAGATAATTTATTTCATTTGGTGATTTTATTCTTTTCATTTTGTAAATTATAGCTTTAGGATTCAGTTTGGAAAGTGGTTGGGGCTCTGGAAGAGCGGGACCAAGCTATAGTATGCCAGTTCATGCTGCAGTACAGATTACAACCGAACAGGTGCACTCCTTTTTTTTTTCGTAACTAAAAGTGAAGAGTGAATTTTAAATGCTGAAGGTTGACGTTTATGTTTAAAAATATAAGATAGATATGCATCTGTTAGTATTAGTGATCTTTATATTGTTATGGAACATGTAGAATAAATAAAATATATTGCAAATATTTATGTAGAAAGAAAGCAGTGATAAGGAATATGTCCACATACATGCATTCATATATACATTGAAACACACACATTGCTGTATACACCTGTGATGTTTTACTCTGTTTTGATGGTTTTGTATTATTTGAAATTTTTAAAATAGCCATAATTTTTAAAAAGTTGAAGCTTGAAACTTAACTCCTTTCAGGAAGGTTGCAAATGCAGTGCTAAAAAAACTAGTTCTGAATCTCTGGCCTTAGTCCATTTCTTACTTTGTCTGCTTTGTGATCCAGGATACTATTATGCTGGGTTAGTTTGGGGAAAAAAGGTTATAAAGTAAATTAATGCAGATCACTCTACCAATTACATCAAAATTTTTTTTGTCTCTACTCATCAGTGTTATTATTAGTCTTTTTATATTCTAATTGTAGTTACTGTACTTTCCCTGCTCATTGTTAGAAGGGCTTGAGCCTGTGTCTGTCATTCTTTTTTTTTTTAATTTATTTATTTTATTTTTGGCTGCGTTGGGTCTTCATTGTTGCACGCAGGCTTGCTCTAGTTGAGGCAGGCAGGGGCTACTCTTCCATGCGATGCGCAGGCTTCTCATTGCAGTGGCTTCCCTTTGTTGTGGAGCGTGGGCTCAGTAGTCGTGGTTTGCGGGCTCTAGAGCAGTCTTAGTATCTGTGGCGCAAAGGCCCAGCTGCTCCGTGGCATGTGGTATCCTCCTGGACCAGGGCTTGAACCCATGTCTCCTGCATTGGCAGACAGATTCTTAACAGCTGTGCCACCAGGGAAGCTCTTGAGCTTGTGTCTGGTGGGTAAACCCCAGATTACCTCTCCTCACTTTTTAGATTTGGCCTGATTTCTTCTGGGCTGTTGCTATGTATTTATTTGCTAATTTACAAAAGTAATTATAATATATATATGTTACTGTACGATTGGACTAGATCAATTTAAAGAACCAACTAAAGATTAGCATAAGATTGAAATTATCCTAATATTTTATAGCACATAGCAAATTTCTGATTGCAGTAATAATCAATGAAATGTCATTTACTCGAAAAAGTCAAATATACTTGGTAGGATCTGCCAAAATGGTTTGAATACAGCTAATAGAATCACAGAATTTCAATGGCAGAAGGAACCTTAGAGACACTGTAAATCTAGTTCATCCCATTTCTTTTGTGGTAATAAGATACAGGGCCATATAGGTTAAGTGTCTTGCCCAAAGTTATATAAAGGTTTTTTTGTGACAGAGTTGTGACTGAAACCCAGGACTTAAAACTCTATCCTGTATTCTTTCGACTGTAACAGTTACCTAAAGGATCTATTTATTCTGCCATTATTGAGCAGCGTAGTATCTCAAAGAATTAATTTATTTTATGTACCTTTTGGTATTTGACTCTTTTAGTTAATTAAATGACTTGAAATCTCTGAATTAAGTGCAATTATTGTTTGAATTGGTTTGTTTCATAATGTTTCTTGTTGCTGTTTGTTGTAGCTTAAGACAGAGTTCGACAAATTGTTTGAAGATTTAAAGGAAGATGATAAAACTCAGGAAATGGAACCAGCTGAGGTACTGAGCCAGTATTTTCTATTTAAAAGTATTTGGAATTTAAAAATACGGTATTAATCTATACATTTTTCATCACAAGATCAACTTTTCTAGATTCTGCTTGGGGTAAAAGAAAGGGCTTATTGTATTTCTATTTATGACGTTTCTTTTATTTATAGGCTGTTGAAACACCGTTGCTTCCACATCAAAAACAAGCTCTAGCTTGGATGGTTTCACGGGAAAACAGTAAAGAACTTCCACCATTCTGGGAACAGCGAAGTGACTTATACTATAACACAATAACAAATTTTTCTGAAAAGGACCGACCAGAAAATGTTCATGGAGGAATTTTAGCTGATGATATGGGTTTGGTAATTATATTTTTCCTTGAGTTAATAACGTTTTGTTTTGTAACTAAGATTTTATATGAAGTAATTTTGAAGTAGATAGAGATGGGAATATGTTGGTGCCAGTTTGGGACTCGATATCACTGTGAGTGTAGAACATAATTTTTCCTGTGGTTTTCACTTAAAATAATGCTGAGCTTTTTTTTTTTTTTTCTTTTGGCTTGTTTGCCTAAGGTACAATTAAAATAATTGGCAGTAATGATATAAACATGTGTTTTTCAATTTTCTTTTGAAATTCAGTGTAGCTTATCTTTCATGGGTTTTCTTAAAGAAAAGATATGATTCCTTACACCAGCAGTTTTTATACTTTTTGGTCTCAGCAGCTCTTTATGTTCTTAAAAATTATGGAGGATCCCAAAGAGTGTCTGTCTTTGTGGGTTATCTCTATTACTATATCTATTAATATTTATGGTACTAGATATTAAAATTCTTTATTATTTTAAAAATAACAGTTAAAAAACTCATTATGTGCTAACAGAAATAGCATATTTTTCAATGAAATGTACTCCAAGACAAAAGCAGTTTTGATGAGAAGACTGGCACTGTTTTACATTTTTGCAAGTCTCTTTAATGTTTGGCCTAATAATTGACAGCTGAATTCTCATATCTGTTCTTTCATTCATGCTGTGTGATACGTTGTTTTTGTTGAAGAATACAAAGAAAATTAGTCCTCATGCAGATATGTATTTGAAACGGAGTATTTTAAAAGACTTTTTAAGATAACTAGATTTTCTTTGCTACAAGAAGATTAAGCAAATATTAGTTTATTAAAGGTTAATAATTATAATGTGGAACTTTTTTGTTTTTTGGCTGCACCATGCGGGATCTTAGCTCCCCGACTGGGGATCAAACCAGTGCTCCCTGCATTGGGAACGCAGAGTCATAACCCCTGGACTGCCAGGAAAGTTCCTATAATGTGGAACTTAAAAAAATCATATCAATGAACTTTTTATACTTTGTTTCATTAATATCCATTGGTGTAGCTTGCACGTTGAATGGATATTTTACCCATGCATGGTTTTTAGCATTAGGTGTTGCTCATTTGGAATATATTGGTTCACTGAGTTACACAGATCTGCCAAATGTTGATGCATTTCATTATACAATGCAAAAAAATTTACATTCATTGATACTACTGCTGATCTTATTAGAAAGGCATTTACATTTGGGAAGCTTTTCTACTCATAGTGTTGGATGCAAGTTTTCTTAACATAATTTTTGCTTGAAAGCTCAAATTTTATCATTAACAACAAACACTGTCAGTTGTTTCCTTTGGAGTTGATAGGCTCATTTTATTCATTTTTTTCAAGAAAATGTCTGCCACTCAGTCATAAATAACTAGTTATCAGTCATTCTTTCAAGTTAAAATGGTGGTACTTGAAAGTGACGATGCATGGTAGCTAGTTCGGCTTGTAATTCAGTCTCACAAGTGATTTTTCTCTAGATAACCTTCATATTTTGGTATGCAAAAGAAGTATTTTGTGTACTTGCCATCTTGTTACACAGAATATTTAAAACGTGTATACTTAAGAGGTGAGATTTGGTAAAATGAATGTGTACTGCTTTATCAAGAACATTCTTTTTGTGGGCTTCTTAGTTGCAAAGTGCCGGCTCCTTAGTTGCAGCATGTGGGCTCCTTAGTTGTGGCAGGCAGGCTCCTTAGTTGCAGCAGGTGGACTCCTTAGCTGCGGCAGGCAGGCTCCTTGATTGTGGCATGCGAACTTTTAGTTGTGGCATGCATGTGCGATCTAGTTCCCTGACCAGGAATTGAAACCAGCCCCTAGCATTGGGAGTGTGGAGTCATATCCACTGCGCCACCAGGGAAGTCCCTCAAGAACATTCGTAAAGAGCATTCTTAAAGTGAAACTGTTTCTTTGGTTTGTCTTTTTTTTTTTTTTTAACTGTATGTGGCAGTTAAAAATACAGTGACCACTAGTATAATGTAGTGCCAACTGCTTTGTGTCATGCTAAGGCAGCAGCAGTTTTACCCACCATTCCTTTCTGTGGAATTACTACAGATAGCAACACAAGTAAGGTTTTAGTAGAATTATTAAAATAGTTTTGACTGCACATACTTCTGAAAGGGTCCTGGGGAGCTCCTAGGACCTGTGGACCACACTTTGAAAACTGCAGCTTTACAATGCTTTCAACTTGAAAGAGGTTTATTTCTATGTTGCTAATTATAAATTCAGCTATGGAAAATAATGAAAATTTTCATGATTCTGTTTTTAAAAAATGCACAAGAAATATCTTGTCCTGTATGCTTTATTGGTAAGGTATATAGTCTTTAAGTCTTAGAAATATCTTTAAATGAAATTTAATAAAGTAATTATCTTATGTCCATACTGGGATTACTAATCATTTTAAGTTAGCTCTGAATTACATGGCAAGCAAGTAGTTGTAGTTTTGTGATAAAGTTATTAGTTCAGGGTTAAATGTGACATTTAAATGGCAGTCATTCAATAAAGTGACATTTCCCTAAAAACATACGTTTATGGAAAACTTACATACTTGTACTGCTAGCTGCTCCAGCTTAATTCATAGTAGTCAAAAACTGGAAACAATCTAAAGGTCCACCAACAGGTGAATGCACAAATAAGTGTGCCATGTATGCATATACGATGGAATATTACTCAGCAATAAAAAAACACAATGAGTTGCTAATAAGCATTTCTCTATATTACTCCATTCTTCTTAAGGAACAACTTATACCAGGTCATGTCACCACATGCTCTGAATCAGGTCTGGGCCTAAAATTGTATTGAGCAGAAGAAACTAAACAAAGAAGAGTACATTGAGTAATTCCATTTATATCAAGTTCAAAGGCAGGCAAAATTAATATATAGTGATAGAGACAAATCAGCTGTTGTCTGGTACAGAGGTGGGGAGATGGACTGCAGAGGAATACAGGGCAACTTCTAGGTGATAAAATTTTTCTGTATCTTAATTGTGTGGTGGTTACACCAGTGTATACAGTTGTCAAACCTATCAAACCATACACTTTAAGTCTGTGAATTTCATTGTATAAAAATTATACCTCAATTAAAAAAGGATTAAAAAAATAAAATGACATTTCTCAATGATGCTTACAGTATTTTACACAGTAAATTATTTAATACTCCTAGTAATATGGCATGGTAAAGCATTTACTAACTTAATGAATGAAATAACTTCACTAATATGTATATTATTTAGTATAATAATTAGCATACTTCTCTGGCCCTGAATGCTGTTTGATATTTTCTTACTTGATTTAAATATTAGTTTTGGAATGTTGTCTGGTCAACTGGGTTTCAGAATCTGACCATTTTTCTTTGTAAAACATTTTAAAGGGCAAAACTCTGACAGCCATTGCAGTGATTCTTACCAACTTCCATGATGGCAAATCTCTTCCTATTGAAAGAATTAAGAAAAATCAGCTGAAGAAGGTGAAGTATTAGTGTGTTTTTTCGAAAGTCTCTGGTTTATTGTAAAACCTTTTAATTTTGTCATTAAAAAAATTATTGCCAGAAAATTGATAATATCTGGTTTTTAGAGATATGATGAACGGCCTTTCTCGTGTGTTGCTGGTAAGAGTGAAAGTTTATGCTGCATTCTTGAAGGCAATTTGGTAATGTGTATCAAAAGCCTTAAAAGTATTTATAATCTTTGATTCAGCAATGCCATTTCAAAGAAACTAAAGAAGTTATCAGAAATGCATTTTTTCCAAAGAGAAAAATACAAGTCTATTTCCCCAGCATTATTTTAAAGGCAGAAAAGAAATACCTGTCAATAAGTTAACAGTTAAATTATGATACAACCATAAAATTTAATATTATGCAACTACAAAGTCCTATTTTTGAAGAATACTTCCATGATCTTTTTTAGTTAAAAGGCCAGATACACCTCTGTGTATAGAGTTTGAGTCTTCATTTTGTAAATACATATTTATATACGTCTTAAGTGTAGTCACACATACTTTATGTGCCAAAATGTTAATAGTGATAATTATGTCCTAATGATGAGAGAATGGGTGACTATTCTTGATGCTTAATTTGTGTATATTTTTATATATAGCATATATACACATAATACATGTATATTCAGTTTCTAAGAATTAATAATGAATTAGTTTTGTAGGGAAAATAAATGTTACAAGAATGAAACGGTTGTTCTTCATTCTCAGCTGAAAATCCAAAGAACTTAAAGTAGGAAGTAACTAGGTGCAAGGTGTATGCAAAATATCTCTTTTTTGGACTTTTCTCTACTGTTCTTATTTTTTACTTTTCAAAGATGCTGCATATCACTTTCCTACAACTGTTTATTAAGATTCTATTTTATTAATTTCTGCGCTTAGTTGCATTTCCTTCTTCGTACTTTTAGTGGGAGTTTAACTCTGTTGTTAATGTCTAAGATTCTAGTTCCCTACCCTGAATAGTCCAGTGCTTTCCACGTCTGTCCTTTCTACATTTAGTTATTAAAACTGAAGAATAGCACCTAAGACTACTTACAGCTTCATTGTCAATTACCAATTAAAAAATTATTATCAATAAGGCTTTCCCTTTTTCTCCAAGATCAGCCATGCATTTAACATGTTATGTAGTAGGAAGGTTTTAGGATATTTAGTTTGCTATATTAGTTGAAATTGAGGCTGAAAATGTGATTTCCAGCTAAGCATTTATTGCAACAGAAATTTCATTATTTCAGATAGATTTGGATATTCCAAGCTTACAGAGTGAAGTGTTATTAAATTTCATGAGATTGGAGCATAGTATGATTTGATAGGTTGGACTTTATATCTTTGAACTCTATGAAGAAAAGGCTTACTAAGAGTCATTTAATATGAAATGAATAATGTAAAGGACATCCTTTATTTGTAGATAAACTTTAGAATTACTTTTTGCATACTATTTAATATAATATAAATGATTGTACTGATTATTGAAGACTGGGTAGAATGATGAAAGGCATATTTTTTTTAAGTGACAAACCTTTTTTTTTAAAAATAAATTTATTTATTTGTTTTTGGCTGCGTTGGGTCTTCGTTGCTGCGTGCGAGCTTTCTTTAGTTGCGCCAAGCAGGGGATTACTCTTTGTTGCAGTGTACGGGCTTCTCATTGCAGTGGCTTCTCTTGTTACGGAGCACGGGTTCTAGGCACACGGGTTTCAGTAGTTGTGGCTCGCGGGCTCTAGAGCGCAGGCTCAGTAGTTCTGGTGCACGGGATTAGTTGCTCCACAGCATGTTGGATCTTCCCAGACCAGGGCTCGAACCCGTGTCCCCTGCATTGGCAGGCAGTTTCTTAGCCACTGAGCCACCAGGGAAGCCATGAAAGGCATTTTTAACATCAGTTTCTTGAAGCTAATGCTTTAAAAAGTTAATTATCTAAATAACTTCTAGTTACATATCTCTAAAAATGGTACATCTTGGATTTTTAATTTATTTAGACTCATACCATTGGAAGGGGATGGATTTTCTTTTCAACCACATTTTAAGTAAAACATAAACTCTAATGAGATTTTGTAAGATGTTTAAATTTCTATTTTTTAAAAAACTAAAATAAAATATCCTTTATTGGCCCTAATTCTAGGCAAAAATTACATTGTACTCCTGCTAACCAATCCTGAACACCACTCTGAGGTTTTGATTCAAAATATGACCTACCTTTCACAATATGACCTACCTTTCTTTTTATTTTTTGTAAATTTATTTATTTATTAATTTTTGGCTGCTTTGGGTTTTCATTGCTGCGCGCGGGCTTTCTCTAGTTGCGGCAAGCGGGGGCTACTCTTCCTTGCGGCGTGTGGGTTTCTCATTGCGGTGGCTTCTCTTGTTGTGGAGCACGGGCTCTAGGCGCACAGGCTTCAGTAGCTGTGGCGCATGGGCTTAGTTGCTCCCCGGCATGTAGGGTCTTCCTGGACCAGGGCTCGAACCCATGTCCCCTCCATTGGCAGGCAGATCCTTAACCACTGGGCTGTCAGGGAAGCCCCTACCTTTCTTTTTACACTGGAAGAATTAATTTAATTAAACCCAATTTTATTTGTCATTCCTACCTACAGAATCAAGTCTAGAATTAAAAGTAAGATTAGAGGAACCCTGCCCTACTAGACTCAGTTGAAAATACTTCACAGAGAAGTATAAAATTTTACTTTTATAGAAGTTCTTGTGCTCATGTACACATAGTTGCACTTTGAAACAAAGGAGAACACATGAAGGGAAAAGGACAAAGTCAGAGTTGGCAGGGAAAATCCCTGATAGAGTAAGGGAGGAGGCATTCTGAAACCTGACTATTTCATCTACCCATTCTGAGAATTCCAGAAAAAAAGGATGTTAATGGCAGCCTCATTAAAGATCTATTAGGGACTCTTGGTTTGAAAGTTTGTAGTCTTAGAATTCCTTCTAATTCTAAAGTAAATCCCATTTTGTGAATGTTTCTCATAGTAACTAATATGCCATTTATAATTGAGGTTTGCTTTTTGTATTCCTTTTGAAAAGGTTAAGACAGACTAGTTTTCTTTTTTGAGATACCTGTGAAAAAAATTTTTCATCAATTTGTACATTTTTCTCCTTAATGCACCTCCTTCCACTGCTCCAGAATAGGGTAGCAATTTACGTAGTCTTTATTATGTAAAGTAAAGCAATATAAAATAGGATGCATTTTTAAGTTTACTTAAAACTGACGGCAGTACTATGTAAGAAATATGCCTTTTCATCCAGGAATGTAATGTTTACGATGAATCTATGAAACTTGGAGGGAACAATACCAGTGAAAAGGCAGATGGACTAATCAAAGGTAAACTTTAATTTTGAACATGACCCCATGTTTGATTTAGATTTTTCCAATTTAATGACGTAATTCCAGCTTTGGCTTAGTACTATACAAAGATTTCCGATCTCTTTTTCTAAAGAATCTCATGAGGACTGGTAGGAAAAATTTCATCAAGGAAGCGATGCGATGATGGAATTGGCTTGGTAGCACATTAGAGGAGGAAAAGCAGTTTTGGTTGAGGGAAAAAAACCCATGAAAGGGCGGTTAAAAGCAAGACAAAACACAGAGTATATTGCTCTGGGACCTCAGAGTAGTTTATGGTATTTATAATGTAAATGAATAACAGAAGAATGTGCATGAATAAACAGCAGATAAAAATAGAAAGATAGGTTAGAGCCAAATTAGGCAGAGGAGAAATGAGAAGGGATCTGTGGATTTAACAGTTACGTGGCTGGATTTAGCAGTCGGTGACTTTCATAAAATTAATTTCTTAAGATTGCTTAGAACAGAGCAAGACTGAAAATATTTTAAAATAAGACTAGTAGATGAAGAATTGTTAATAACAACTGTGTGCTGTTATGAATTTTGCTGTGTTTCAGATAGGAGAAAAATAGAGAGAGGCAGAATTGAGGGCTTTTGGGGGGCGTGGTTTAAGAAGGAAGTCCATGGATAGGAAAAAATTTTGTATACAATGGAGAGAATAATTTGGTGGCCTGTGAGAGGAAATGAGATCAAGAAAATAGGTACATGAGTTAGCACGAGAAGGAAAGGAAGTAAGGTTGAGGAAAAATATAGATAATTGAGGGAATAAAAAGGTAGGAAAATTGATAATTTACGGAAGATGACATATGATTTTTTTTGTAAAGTGAAGTAGGTCATCTGGGAGTAAAAGGAGTTTAAAATCTAGGCAGAGGATCCAGTGTAGTATAGATCATCCAGGTGAGTGGGTAGGGAGAACATGTGATAGGTAAAAGAGTTGCTAAGTGATACAAGGTGACCCTAACCCAAATACCACCTGTTTATTGTTCTTTTTTTTTTTTTTCCAGCAGCTCTTAGCTGCCTTGGTATAGCAGGAAATTCAGCCAGTGTAGGGATTGGCTAGATGACTACAGGGGAAAGACTGGGCACAAAAAAATTGAAGGTGCTTTTCAGTGAGAAAATACTAGATTAGGAAACTGTAGAGAGTACAGCTGGCTGATTGAAAGAATAGGAATGACGATATTAAGAAAGTTGAGCTATTGAGTTGGAAAAACAAGGTTTTAAGAAGGATACTGCTAGTCTAAGACAATTTACTAATACTCTGTATATTTGTCCTTTTTTTTGAAATGGAAGGATCTAGATGTAGTGGAGAACCCAGTATTTCAGATGACAAGGGAAAGAATAAATATCCCAAGTCAGAATTCTCTAGCTCCCGCCCCAAAAGGTAAACTCTGTTATGGTTTAATTTTATGTAATATGTTTAAACTCTTTCTCCGTTTTCTTACATATGGGAGAGAGCTATGACCATTATCTGAGTTGCAAAGTTCTTTCAAATACATTCTTTAATTTGAAACTGCTAAAGTCACTGTGACTTAGGTAGGTAGACCATTCTCATTTTATAGGTGAAAAAAAATATTAATATATAAAAGAGCTGAATTGGTAATTTTTAATAATCACTTGTCTTTCTACTATTTTCCTATTTCTTTCACATAGGAACTGAGATCTAGCTCTTGGGTGTTTTGCTTTTGTTAAGACTTTAGAAGAATTTTCTTTATGAATTTGAGGAGTTGAGAACTGATGTATATGTGTCGGATGGTTTGACAAAAGCATCCTTTGCTCATCTGAGTTCGTTCTCACTTTACCTTTAGTGGAAATAAGACATGATAAAGTTATTCATGGAGAGTATTATATTAATGTAGACTGGAGGGAGAATTTGAATAAAACACATAATGCCCCTCTGCTCTGCGTTTGAATCTGTTAACTTTATAAATTTTATTTACTCTCTGAGGTAGATCTAAATACTTGGCTTTTGTGTTTTATTGTCCACCATCAATATCTGCAGGCATGACCTCAAATCTGAGTCCCTCTTAGCTATTCCACCAATAGAGATTTCAAAACTGGGGCTTTGTTAATTGTTCTCTATCTTTAGTACCTGTCTGAACTGAGCACAAAACCAGGACTCATGAGGTTCCCTCTCATCTAGATATCAAATCTTATAACTCTGAACTGACCATGAGCGTTGGTAACAGGGCACTGTTAGATAGCCCAGATCAGATTAAAGGGTGTGGAAATAATGATGACATGGGAAAAACAACCACCAACACACATACCATAACTAATACATATATACTTACTGTGCAACTAGCACTATTTTAGAGGCTTTGCATGTGGTAACACATTTTATCCTACAAAGTGGATTGTATCTTTATTCCTGTTTTCCAAGTGAGGGAACTGAAGCTCAGAAGAATATTAGGTGGCTTGCCTAAAGTCACATAGCAAATAAATGGTGGAATGGACATTTGAATCTAAGCAGTCTCTCTCTAGAGTCCATTGTTCTTAGGCACTTAACCACCATATTGTACATATTGTATAAATTCTACACAGAATTTATAAAAATTTTCACTGTGAAAGGATTATATTTTTGCCCCTTAGCTGCCTATTTCATTATATTGGAGGGTTATCTTTGATAATCAGAGTCACTTCTTTTTTGTTCTAGTTTTAATATAAATGTTTGAATTGAATTACCAAATACTGAACAAAGTGTTGAAGGGATTACTATCTTAGAATGGTTTACTTTCTCAAACTTATTTTAACGATAGTGATACTGCATTTTGTATAGTGAATGCTTCTGGCTATGAAAGCAAAATGCTTTCAGCAAATTTGACTTTCATTTGTCAAATAAAAATTTTTTTCCCTTGATATTTTTTCAAAAAATAAACTGGGGCAAGACAAAAAACATTTGTATTACATTTATTAAACATAAGTATTTATATCCCATTTTGTTTTGGATTGATAAAAAATTTGTGTATACTTAATTTTAGGAGAAAAACTGCGGTACAGTACACTGAAAGCAGCGATTCAGAGGAAAGTGAAACAAATGAATTGCCACAGAAAATGAAAGGTAATAGGAAATGAGTTTGATTTGATAATGTGTCCTGTGTTTTAATTTCCTAGTGTGACCAACGTTATATTTGGTTTTGCTTTTAGGCAAACTGAAAAATACACAGTCAGAGACTAAAATCAGAGAAAAAGGTATGTATATCTCAATATCCCCTTTTTTAAAAAATATTTATGTATTTATTTGGTTGTGCTGGGTCTTAGTTGTGGCAGGAGGGCTCCTTAGTTGCGGCATGCATGTGGGATGTAGTTCCTTAAGCAGGGATGGAACCCGGGCCCCCTGCATTGGGAGCATGGAGTCTTAACCACTGTGCCACCAGGAAAGTCCTTTTCTCAGTATCCCTAATCTACACTTAAAGATTATTAAAGTAAAACCTCACTGATTTGTATCTGTCTGGCTTGGAATTCTTTAGTAATAGGTTGTAAACTTGACTGCTTTTTACATTTGAACTATTTATGCTTATCAAGGGTGTTAAATGAATGAAGCAAATTGAAAGAACAGTTTCAAATTAAAATTTAAGAGAATATGTTTAAACCAGCTTTAGACAAAACAAAGTACTCTCTACTAATAAAATGACTTCAATAAAACCTTTTTTGTATGTGTATAAATTGTAGTTACAAAAGTAGGCTGAGACTGCCTTGTCAGTATAGTACTACTATTACCGTTACTTAGTATTATACAGATTTACAAATATTCAGTGAGTATCTTTACTTTTTCCTGTATCTTTAAAACATACGGTTTACTTTGTTTTTCTCTTAATCTGATCGTGTTGTATTCCTAATAAGTTAAGAAATTGTATTGCACTTGGAAGATAACTCATCATCATTGACTGATCTGAAAATTTGGCAGCATCTTCATTAAAAGTTAAACACCTGTTTCATTGAAAACATTACCCTTCCACCTGGGAGCTGAATCACTTTGCATATGGCTGCTTCTACTTTCACATCTTTCCTCAAGAGAAGCAACAGTGAATCATGAATGACTACATTTCTTCTTTGAGCTGGAAAGATAGTGTCAAAAGAGGCAATTTTGGTTACTAGAAATTATTTTATTTTTATTTAGTAATATAAGCTCTTAAGAAAGTGTGGAAGTGGTATTATATTTCCTATCCTTAGAAAGTACCTGTACTTAAGTACAGGAGAGAATTGGTTTTCAAATATCTTAATGATTCTGTGGTTTTCACTTCAGCAGGATCATCTAAGGTTAAAGAAGATGCAGAGTTTGCATGTGCACTTACTTCATCTACCCCTGCAACCAAAAAGAAAATGTTGAAAAAGAGTAAGTAAATCTGCTGGGTTTTTACCTTTTGTTTGGTTTGTTTTTTCTGTTTTTCAAAGAAAGAAATTTTAAATGACAAAAGTTATAAAACCGTATTACAAGAAGTTAAGAAAGTAGAGAAAAGAAAAAAGAAAATCTCATTTTTAAAAGTGCACTTTGATGTATTTTCCTATTGTTTGTTTTAGTTAGGTCAAAAAATATGATGGGAATAGGTCCCTTACTCATCTGAGTAGCATAGATATTTTTTCTAATAAAGGCACAGAGCAATTTATGGCTGCTTTAAAACTTAATTTAATTTGGATTAATTAGAATTATTATAGAGATTTATTTTTGGTATGAGAAGAATATGCTTTTCAATTAAAAATGTAAGTGATCTTTATTATTACTTTATGTTTTGTAATTCATAGGGAAATGACAGTGCTTAAGAGTCTGAATATTTGAAATAGAAAGAGATTGAACTGTGGTTAAGGTGATCTGGGACAAGTTATTATATCGCTGCACCTTAGTATCCTCTGTTTTACGTGTTGGAGATACAGCAGACAAAAGTCTATTTTCACAGAGCTTATGTCTAATGTTCGGGGGGGGGAATATAAAATAAACAAGTAAACACATAATTAAAATTTAAAAAAATTTTTTAATTGAAGTATAGTTGCTGTATAATATTACCTGTTATAGGTGTACAATATAGTGATTCACAATTTTTAAAGGTAATACTCCACTTACAGTTATTATAAAATATTGGCTATATTCCTCATGTTGTACAGTATATCCTTGTAGCTTATCTTATACCTAATAGTTTGTACCTCTTACTCCCCTATTCCTACACTGCCCCTTCCCTATTCCTTCTCCCTACTGGTAACCACTAGTTCTCTACATCTGTGAGTTTGCTTCTTGTTTTTTATATTCACTAGTTTGTTGTATTTTTTAGATTCCACATATAAGTGATATCATATACAGTATTTGTCTTCTCTGTCTGACTTATTTCACTTAGCCTAATGCCTTCCAAGTCCATTCATGATGCTGCAGATGGCAAAATTTTGTTCTTTTTTGTGTGTGCGTGAAAACAGTTGTTTTATTTATTTAAAAAAATTTTTTTTGGCCACACCACTTGTCTTGTGGGATCATAGTTCCCCAATCAGGAATTGAACCTGGGCCACAGCAGTTAAAGCGCTAAGTCCTAACCACTGGACCGTCAGGGAATTCCCAAAATTTCATTCTTTTTTAACAGGTAATATTCCATTGTATGTATATGCTACATCTTCTTTATCCATTTCATCTGCTGATGGACACTTAGGTTGCTTCCATATCTTGGCAGTTATAAATAATGCTGCCGTGAACGTTCGGGCTGCATGTATTTCTTAGAATTAGTGCTTTTATCTTTTCTGGATATATACCCAAGAGTGGAATTGCTGGGTCATACGGTAGTTCTATTTTTAGTTTTTTGAGAAACTTCCATACTGTTTTCGACAGTGGCTGCACCAATTTACATTCTCACCAACAGTATTATGAGGGTTCCCTTTTCTCTACATCCTCACCAACATTTGTTATTTGTGTTCTTTTTGATGATAGCCAGTCTGACAAGTGTGAGGTGATATCTCGCTGTTGTGATTTGCATTTCCCTGATGATTACCGATGTTGAGCATGTTTTCATGTGCCTGTGGCCATCTACATTTCGTTTTTGGAAAAATGTCTATTCAGGTCTTCTGCCCATTTTTTAATCGAGTTGTTTGTGTTTTTGATATTGAGTTGTATGAGCTGTTTATGTCTGTTGGATATTAGTCCATTATCAGTCATATCATTTGCAAATATATTCTCCCATTTAGTAGGTTGTCTTTTTGTTTTGTTGATGGTTTCCTTTGCTGTGCAAAAGCTTTTAAGTTTAATTAGGTCCCATTTGTTTATTTTTGCTTTTATTTCCTTTACTTTAGGAGATGGATCCAAAAAACACTGCTGTGATTTATGTCAAAGAGTGTTATGCCTGTTTTCCTCTAGGCGTTTCATAGTATCTGGTCTTACATTTAAGTCTTCAGTCTATTTTGAGTTTATTTTTGTATTTGGTGTTAGAGAATGTTTTACTTTTGCATTCTTGAACATGTAGCTGTCCAGTTTTCCCAGCACCACTTATTGAAGAGATTGTCTTTTCTCCATTGTATTTTCTTGCCTTTTTTTAATTGTAGATTAATTGATCATAAGTGTGTGGGTTTATTTCTGGGCTTTCTATCCCGTTCCATTGATCTATGTGTATGTTTTTGTGCCAGTACTATACTTTTTCTTTTCTTTTTTTTTTTTGCGGTACACCGGCCTCTCACTGTTGTGGCCTCTCCCGCTGTGGAGCACAGGCTCCGGACGTGCAGGCCCAGCGGCCACGTCTCACGGGCCCAGCCGCTCCGTGGCACGCGGGATCCTCCCGGACCGGGGCACGAACCCGCGTCCCCGGCATCGGCAGGCAGACTCTCAACCCTGCACCACCAGGGAAGCCCAGAAGTCCTTCATTTTAATTCTTCCTAATTTCTCTTCATAGAGGCACATTTTTGTCATATCTTCATTGACCTTGTGTATGTTTGAGGAAAAAAAAACCAGCTGAAGTATGTATCTTCTTTCAGGAGCATCTGCAGTGGAGAGTTCAAAGAAAACTGATACTGAAGAGAGACCAAGAACAACACTGATCATCTGTCCACTTTCTGTGTTAAGCAACTGGATTGTAAGTCTTCACAGCCCTTTAAAAACATGTAATTTATATTTGTCTGACACTATAAAAAGAGTCTTTCATTGCAAGAAATATGCTTGGTCAGCACTTTATATTTAAATTGAAGTAACTGTTAAGTGAATTGGGATTATATTTGCTGAATTGAAGTTATTTTTCTTTGAAAATTTATAGTAGAGAAAGAAACATTGTCAGTTGCTGTCATAAGATTTGGCTTGTATTTCTTCCTCTTCCATTTCTGTCCCCCAGAGTGTATAATTTAAGACCACACCTTATTTATGAACTGTTGGAACCTCTTTTTTAAGAACACCACTAATGATAACTTTTGTTTTTATAACAGCTTATAACATTTAGTGAGCTCCTATGTGCTCAGTTTTTTCCTAAGCTCTTTTCATAGATTTTCTCATTTAATCTTCACAACTATTATTCTCATTTTCCAGGTGACCGAATTGAAACACAGAGAAATTAAGTAACTTGCCTAAGGTCATCTAGCCAATAATTGATGGAGCTGGGATATAGTCTCCAACATTCTGACTCTAGAGCCTGTGCTTTTAAGGCTACGTTTTTTTTTTTTTTCCCCTTCTTCTTCCAGATTGCTTTTCTGTTCTAAAACATTGCATTGGAATGGAACCTCTTTATGTGTTACGTGTAGGAGCAGCTTGGTTCTATTTCCTTTCCAGTTTGAGCTTCAAGCTGCATGTGATAATGAAATAATGACTCTGTTGGAAGCATTGTGAACAAAAAGACCACTGGATGTGAACTTCCATTCTTGCCATCTCCAAGGTTATCTGCATCTCTCCTGGCCTTTCCTCCTCTACTCTCAGAGGTGGAAGAGGTCCTACTCTTTGTAAGAGCAATACCTTAGTCTGTACATTAGATTCCATCTCTTTCTGCCTTTTCATTTTGTGTGTTATTTTTCCCCTTGCCTGGTTATTCAGTCTCTCTCCACTGGCTCTTTCATGAAACATAGTCAGATCTTTTACATTTTTAAATACTTTCTCTTGATTATGTCTCACCTTTAAGTTGCTACTCTTCTTGCATTCACTGTCTTAACTCTTGGGGTTTAATTTCCACTTTATGCTTTTATTTACTAACTCCTTAGCTCATTGTAACTTGGCTTCTGCCACCAGTTCTCTAAATTTCCTTGGAAAAAATTAGTAGTTATTGTCTAATTGTCAAATTCTGTGACCTCTTTCATATCTTCTTGACTTTTATGTAGCTTTGCCTTCTTTGGCTCTTATCTTTTTATTATAAGTTTTTGGTGTATTTATTATTTTTTTTAATTACACTGTCTTCTCATTAGTGTCATTTTTCCTCTTAGGACCAGGATGAGTTTTAGTTCTCTCTTGCTCTTTTTTTTTTTATTCCAACAAAGCTATGCTATTTCTTTTGATGTGTGGTCCATTGCTGGAAAGACAGTACATGGATACTTGAATAGCAGTTTCAGGGTGAGGTTTACAAGTATTAATGGAGGTATAAACAAAAGAACAGTGACTTTTTAACTGCTTGGGGCCATGGATATGTATTTTTAAAATCGGCAATTAGTATGTCATTATAATTTTATATTTGGAAAAAAACCAAAAGTTTAGTACATAAACTTAAGAAAGGAAACCTTGGCAAAATCATGCCTACTGAGGTTATGGAAAAACTGACTTTGAAAGGAATGAGTGATGGTTGAGCATATAGGGATAAGAATCAGAATTTTGCGATTTCTTGACAAGCTGCTCTCTTCCAAGCCCCCGGTAACATAACCTAGCACTGTAATAAACAAGCTAGAAGTACCTTATCTTCCCTTCTTTGTCTTCAAACATGGGAAAGAATCCAGTTAAAGGAGGAAGATACCAATCCCACTTACACCACATAATTTTTCTGGATATTCAGACAGATTATTTATCCTCCCAATGGAAAATTAAATAATAACACCTGTTTCATTCTCACAGACACACACACACACACGCAACCTAGCACAGTGACTAGAAACTCAGTACTATAATTCTCTTTCTCCAAAAGAGTTAATTTTCTTTTATGTCAAGTCTGATCTTTCCACAGATATTCTGTTTCATTTCAAGGTAACCCGTTGATTCAGTTTCCTCTTACTGTACTCTTTCTCCTTTCGTTTTCCACCAGATTTCTTGATAAGATTCTCTGCATTTTCACCTTTACTCTTTGATGTTTTATCCTCTTTTCTGTATTTTTGCCTTAACTGTTTCAGATTTCATTCTCTCTTTAGCCCACAGTAAGTCTGGTTTTTGCTCCCACCCTCCATAGAAACTCTTTTTGAAGGGCTTCAAAGACTTCATTGTTGCCATGTCCAGTGAGTTCCCTTTTTCTTTTCCTCTGCCCTGACTTTGTTTCCCTTTTATTACTTTTTGTTATGTATTATTTTGTAAATCTTCAATCCTTTTGGTAAAGAGAGGGAATGAACATAAACTACAAATTAAAAAATTGATCTTGGGGCTTCCCTGGTGGTGCAGCGGTTGAGAGTCCGCCTGCCGATGTAGGGGACATGGGTTCGTGCCCCAGTCCAGGAAGATCCCACACGCCACAGAGCGGCTGGCCCCGTGAGCCATGGCCGCTGAGCCTGCGCGTCCGGGGCCTGTGCTCCGCAACGGGAGAGACCACAACAGTGAGAGGCCTGCATATCGCAAAAAAAAAAAAAAAAAAATTGATCTTGTATTCATTCTTGAAACTTTGATATTCTTTGGTCCCCTGCCCAAGAGTTTGTTTGCTATCCCAATTTTCTGACCACTGTTTTTTCTCTACCTCTTCCTTCCATGCTTCCTATGTAGTCTGCCTTTTTTTCACTTAAAGCTTTTTTTTTTTGTATTATGAAAATTTGTAATGAGATCTCCATTAGTCATCTAGATTCAAGAATCAAAAGTTTACCACGTTTGCTTTATTTTTTTCTTTGCTGGAATATTTAAAATCATATCTCAGACATGTCTTATCTCCCAATGAAGCATAAGCTGTGCTCTTTAAGTATTGCTCTCTGCAGGCTCTTCCCCTAACCTGGTTTCCTCATTGTATTTGTTCTCCTTAGAAAATCTTATTCATTCCTGTAGCTTCATGTACTGTCTACTGATAACTTTAAAGTCTGTATCTACACCTGCATTACAGGCCAGTATTTAAATTTTTGGAGTATATTTCTCTAGTCAGATATTCTATGGTGACCAAAAATTTTAAATGTCTAAAATAATAATACTCATTATCTCTTTCTCATCTTTATGCCTGCTTTCCCTCCTTTTTTTAAACTTCTCTGTATCTTCATCACACAGTTCTAGTAGTTAAGTATCAGAGCCTTCTTTTGTCTTCTCCCTTTTCTTCACATCCCATATTTAATTAGTTCTCAAGTCCCATCAGTCACTGTCTTTCACACCAGTCCTTTCCATTCTGTTCTTACTTTTGCCAGTCTGTTATAGGTCTTCATCATCTTTTTCATTTTTCATCTAATAGTTTCCCAGCTGTGTCTCCTTAGTACCTTCTGTCTCTTTCTAATCTTTTTTTTTTTTTTTCCCTGCTCAGAATCTCCCAGATCTACTGTTTCCTTGAGTTAAAAAAACCAAAGCAGACAAAAAATTCTCGTTTTTAAAACTGATCATGTTGTCAAGGAGGACAGGGACCAGGTCTTGTTTTTCTCTTTAGCTGCACCACCTTTCTGGTTGATACCTGGCAAACAGTAGGCCTATAATAAATGAATGGAAGTAGATACTGTGCTTGAATCTCTACCTGCATTCTTGAAAATATTGCCTACTGTTCTTTCAGTGTTTAATTTTGATAATATTAAGTCACTAAATGGAAGCATTAAAGACCCTTTTTGTAAAATACTAAATTAAAAAAAACGTACTGTTTTAAAAAAGCTTAGTTGTTTTTTCCTTCTAAAAATGAAGCAGCTGCCCACTGGTAGGGACAGGCAAAATTTATATAATGTATTATTATTGTATATATGTCAGTTTCCCTGGCAATAAAATAACTAGTATTGTTATTATCATTGTTGTTGTTCTAGTTTAGATTGCATGAAACTTGTTTTTATGCAATTTTAGTAGTTTGATTTGTGACACTACTGCCAAAACCGTACATTTTATACACATATTGAACCTGACACTAACCTACTTCTTACTAAAATATTTCTAATTTTCTTTTAGGACCAGTTTGGACAACATATAAAATCAGATGTGCACTTGAATTTTTATGTTTATTATGGTCCTGATCGTGTTAGAGACCCAGCCTTGCTTTCGAAACAGGACATTGTTTTGACTACATATAATATTTTAACTCATGACTATGGAGTAAGTATGTTGATACTCAGAGATTTTCGGAAGTTGAATTTAAGTAATTGCTTCAGGTTTCTAAAGTGTTCTAAAATTCAGGCTTTATACTCTTCCCTTAATATATAGGAAGTAAATAGGAAACTTTTTTAATAAAATATTTTATTAAAATTTATTTTACCTATATCTTGTTACTTTTTAAAGTGTAGCTGCTGGAAAATTTAATATGACATACGTGGCTTGCATGACATTCCTATTCGACAGTGTTGCTCTAGACCCTTTTTCCAGAAGCATTCATGTGCATACATATCCACATAATTTTGTATATAATTTCAGGAACTGGTAGGAGTGCCCTAAATCCCATCCGTGGGTTCTAGCCCCAAATTAAGGATCTCTAAATCAGGAGTTTCACAGGTTTCTTCAGGTGCGGCATTTACCACACTATGTGCACAGATTTACCATACTGTACAGATGGGGAAACTTGAGCATCAGGCTGTCCTCACAGCCCAGCAGCTGAGCGCAGGGACTTCATCTGCTGGGGTGTGGGGCTGCCTGGCCCTCCTGTACTGGTGTGGAGGGCTGGCACTGGGGGTCACCTTTTGGAGGGTGATGCTGCAGCTCTGCCTTTCTAGTCCCCCCAAGAGGAAATTGTTTTTGAATATTCTGCAAAAAAAAGAAAAAAGAACAAGGTTTGACTTCCTTTAGATAATAATTTAGGAATATTTTATATTTAGAACACTTAAATTTTAAAATCTGAATTGTAATTAAGTGTATATAGCAATTTGCAAATGAATTCTTTTTCTGATATTCTGGAATATTGTTTTCTGTCATAGTGATTTGATAATTGTTTATCTCAATTTAAAAATAAGCTTTTTTGTATCTGAAACTTGTTTCCCAGTTCATTTAGAATTCTAATTGTTGTTTGCCTATAATTCCGGTTAAGTTAAAATGTTTTCCAAAATACTTTACTATAAAAATTTTAGTCTTTAGGTAAGAACATTAACTTTTGCATAAAAGTAATTATGTTATATTCAAATAATTCTTTTTACTGACAGTCTTTATGTCATCATATGTTTGAATCTGAGGCAGAATAAGAATAGCTCAGTGTTTTGAACCACGGTCTCATCAGAGAGCTAGATTACCTGGGTTTGAATGCCAGCTCTGCACTTCATAGCTGTGGTACTTTGAGCAACATACGTCACACCTTGGTGCTTCAATTTTCTCATCTGTAAAATAGGAGTAATAATACTTCATAACTTTGTGAACATTTAATAATTTAATATATGTAGTGCTTAAAGCAGTACCTACCACATAGTAGGTGGTGATATTAAAGAATAACAACTCATATTACTTATTAAATTACATAAAGTATTATTTTACTTTCCTGTGTTTTTGATTCATATGAAACATTTATTTCAGACTAAAGCTGATAGTCCACTACATAGCATAAGGTGGCTAAGAGTGATCCTGGATGAAGGACATGCCATACGAAATCCAAATGCTCAGCAGACAAAAGCTGTACTTGATTTAGAAGCAGAAAGAAGATGGGTATTGACAGGTAATGATAAAAAATGGATTCCCAAATATGTATGGTTAAGTAAGTTATGAGGTAACTTTGTAAACTTCAAGTGGATATAAAGTCTCTCCCAAAAATCAATTATAGAAATCATTTAATAAAACATTTTGACTTTTTTTTATAGCTGCCCATGATATAGCAACATTTGAATTATAGTTCATTTATGGAACAGTCACTATACTTATTTTTGAACTTTGGAACTCTAGACACTTTAATCCTCCAATTAGAATCTTGATTTCTCTACTTCCCATCATGGAGCTTGTTTGCTACTCATGAACCTGTACTGGAAGATGGGGACGAGAATATAAACTCAGATTAGTTTTTTTCTTCTTGCTAGTGCTGCTGATTTAAAAATCAAATAAGCAAATGTTCTTGTTAAGGAGAAAGTTGAGTTTACGGGGTCTGTGGTCTTTTTGTTAGTATGGCAAGTGAGAGCTAATCAGAGCCAGACTGTATTTTGAGATTGTGTATATGTTTAACAAAGGGTTTTACTCACAGCTTAATAGTTAGTGGGTGCGCTTAGAACAAAGTGCCCATTTTCAAGTGTTGTCTCCGTTGATTGGGCCGGTGGATATTTTGATTGTGTATTCTGGCTATAGAGTTATAACAGTTTTCTGTTCTTTTTAGGCACTCCAATTCAGAATTCTTTAAAAGACTTGTGGTCTCTTCTTTCCTTCTTAAAACTTAAACCATTTCTTGATAGAGAATGGTGGCATAGAACAATACAGCGTCCTGTCACAATGGGAGATGAAGGTGGACTTAGGTAAGTAATTTCAGGACAACTGATTAATATTAGCTACAAATAATTGTTCGCAGCTTGAAGCAGTTGCCACTTTCATTACTATTTTAACCTGACTGTTGGCTTTCCTCTCCAAAAAATGTTTACGGCTTAATGTCTTTGAGTGTCAAAAATCTGATGATTCTTGTTTGGGGGGACAAATATTTCTACCTACCACTAAAAGGTTAACCCTCCTTTCCCCTGATTTTAGTCAGAACTGTGAAGGCAGAGCTATATGGTCTTTGTGTGTTGCTCTTACCCTCAAAACCACCATTAATAAATTAAGTAGTGACAGGAAAAACATTATATGCTCAGAGAATCCAATATGCACTAAATTTTCATAACTTATCTTGTATAGCAGTGGTCCCCAACCTTTTTGGCACCAGGGACCAGTTCGTGGAAGACAGTTTTTCCGCTGATGGGGGCGGGGTGGGGGATGGTTTCGGGATGATTCAAGCACATTATGTTTATTGTGCACTTTATTTCTGTTATCATTACATTGTAATATATAATGAAGTAATTATACAACTCACCGTAATGCAGAATCAGTGGGAGCCCTGAGCTTCTTTTTCCTTGCCACTCACTGATAGGGTTTTGATATGAGTCTGCAATCAGTCGATTTATTGTGGTCTCTGTGCAGTCAAACCTCTCTGCTAATGATACTCTGTATTTGCAGCCACTCCCCAGCACTAGCAACACCACCTCAGCTCCACCTCAGATCATCAGGCATTAGATTCTCGTAAGGAGCATGCAACCTAAACCCCTCGCAGGTGCAGTTCCCAGTAGGGTTCATGCTCCTATGAGAATCTAATGCCGCTGCTGATCTGACAGGAGGCGGAGCTCAGGTGGTAATGCGAGCGATGGGGAGCGGCTGTAAATACAGATGAAGCTTTGCTCGCTCATCTGCTGCCCACCTCGTGCTGTGCAGCCTGGTTCCTAACAGGCCACGGACAGGTACCGGTCCATGGCCTGGGGGTTGGGGACCTCTGTTGTATAGCTTTATATAGTGATAGCTGAATGACATGGTAATACAGTGGCAGTAACAAGAGTTTTACAAGACAGAAAGTTGTTTCTGGTGGAGATAGATAAAAACTCAACTTCTCATAAATATCAACGTGTTGATAGCCGTTTTGCAAGGTACTAGGCTAATGTTCAAATTTTTTGCCTGGATCAGTGGTTTTCAGACAGAGGGTTTAGGATTCATTAGCATTTTGTGAAATCATAAAGATGGCAGCTAGCATTATAGCTGTTCATTAAAGAAAATGAAATAGAGTAGAAGATTTAGGAAAGTAGCAGAGTGCATCACACACAGTATTGTATTGTGAAATGTTTGTTTCTGTTATATGTGTATGTGTTTTTGTATGTTTGATGGATGGAGTAAAATATGTTTCTTACTGTGGGTTACAGTGAAAAAGATTCAAAAGCCACTAACCTAGTTTGCAGTACTGTCTACTTGATTCCTCAGAACCAACTAGTTAAATTCTGATTTAAGAAATTGTATTTATATTTCAGTGTTAGGAAAAAATCTTTTTTTAAAGAGTTGCTTCCTTTTTTTTTTCTGATATTGAGAAGATTGTAAAGGCTGTAGAATCTAGAAGGCATTTATCCCTCTTCTGAATTGTCTCATCATGTTTTAATTTTTATTTTTGGCATTCATTACTTTATAAAAATTACTTATTTATGTACCTTGATTTTCATATTACTGGAGAAATTTTTTGAAGATAAGATCTTACTCATTTATGTATTTATGATGTTTAGTATAATGCCTTGCGCTTAATAGCTACTTTTTAAGAATTTGAGTGTCAAACTTTGGGTGGTGTAGTTGACAGAATTGAGAAGGAAAAAGAGGGTTAGTGATTAGAAAAACGGGGAGAAGAGCTTAAGAAAAATAAGGACAGGATAAAAGATTAAACTGTGACAGGTACTGAATTGAGGGCAAATTTAAATGTATTTTGTTACTATAATTTTCTCTTTGTAGAATATGTCTGTCATTATAAGATTAGATAAAACCCCAAATAAGTGTTTTTTTTATTTTAAATCTTTACTAAGGTTATAGAATGGTAATAGATTAAGATATTCTTTTTCGTTCTCATTGAATTAACTTATGGAGAAATAAAAAGTTATGTGATTATTTCTTTTATTTTGATTAGGCGTTTACAGTCCCTAATTAAAAATATTACACTTAGAAGAACAAAGACAAGCAAAATTAGAGGAAAACCTGTTTTGGAGTTACCAGAACGTAAAGTATTTATTCAGCACATTACACTTTCAGATGAAGAGAGGAAGATTTACCAGTCTGTGAAAAATGAAGGCAGAGCTACTATTGGAAGGTATGGAGAAAGAAAGTCATTTTAGAAATTAGTTTTTATTTTCTTTGTTAACTTTAATTGAATAGCATTTTTTAGGTATGTTACCAATAAAGTCTTATTAAGTGCGCTGAAGTATAATTTGTTTTTTTTTTAACTATTTACTTTTTAACAAATTAATAGTTGAAGTGAGTGAAAAATATTATAATTCATCAGGTAAGTAATTCCTTAAGTTAGGAAAAAAGTTTACGTGAAATGGCAAGTCTTGGATTGCTAGTCAGAAGACCTTGCTTGCTTCTTTTCCTGGTTCTGTGTCATGCGAGATTAAAAACATTGAGAGAAGTATATCTAGAGAAGGACTAAAACTTGGGGAACGTTCCACATTAAAGACATAGGAATATAAAGAGGAGCCACTGGAAGAGATTCTATCAAGGGGAGACGTATGAAGAAAGTAGAGAAACTGTTACAGAATTCCAGTAAAGACTGTAATCAAGAAAGAATATATGGTCAGTAGTGTCACATAGTGCAGAGACTTAGTAAAGGCTATTTACAATAATTTGGTGATTCAGAAGTTACTGGTATAAACTCCCAGAATGGTTTCACTAGAATGATGAGATATGTAGCCAAATTGTAGGAGTAAAGGGGTTGCAAAGAAGTAGCCAGCTGTAGGGGTAGACCATTTTTCACGAAGTTTGTCTTTAAAAGGAAGAAGACTGGTAGATAGGATTGACAGTTGGCTGCTGGATCAGTTTTTTGATGGTTTTATTTGTGTAATTGCTTTGAGAGGAAGAGAACATGGAAGAGACTACAGATAGAAAAGAGAATAAAACAAATTGATGGAGAAAAATAAAGCCTACTATGGAGGTAAATAATATCAAGAGTACAGTCAGTGAACTATGAGACAAGATATCTACAGAATAAGGCAGTGGGAAGTTGAGGAAGGTAGACTGGATTTTCAGCCGTTGCAAAAAGTAAGGTTTTTAGAGTGGTAGACAGGCTCCACGTGGTATTGGATCTATGTAAAAGTTAAATCAGTACGACTTTCCAACCACACATGGAAATCTGGAACTAGGAGCTGATGAAGTGTAGATTAAAGGTATTGGGGATTGGTAGGTGAGAAATTCTAGTCTAAGCAAGAGCATGTTTGATGTGAATGCATGAAGGAACCAGAATGAGTAGGAGACAAGTGAAGGCAGGACAGGGTTGAGAATATAGGGGAATCTTCAAAACATGAGAACTTCAGTGAGGTACAAAGCAGGTTTAATAGGAATTAGGAATATTGAGAAAGATTGTTCTAAGCAAGCGATTTCAGAGTTGAAAATCTTTGCAGTGGTGATTCAAATTTCCTTCATATTCATTCTTTCAACCAAAATTTATTAAGTGCCTGTGTGCCAGGCACTGTTGTACACATTGGGAAACAGCAGAGTAAAGCAGACAAAAATCTCTACCCTCAAGGAGTTTATATTTCAGTGGGAGGTAACAGATGATTAAAAAATTAAGTTTTATGGAAAAAAAGTAAAGCAGAGAAAGGAGGTGAGGGAGCACTGAAGCTGTTTTTATAGGGTATTCAGGGAAGATGATTTCACTTGAGAAGGTGATATGGGAAAAGATTTAAAGGAGATTGGGGTTGGCGGGCATTTCTGGCAGAGGGGAACAGCAAGTGTAAAGGCCCTGAGTTGGGAGCATACCTGGGGAGCTTGAGCAACAGAGAGGCAAGTGTGGCTGGATAATATGAGCAAGGCGGAAAATAGTGATGATGTCAGAGAGCTGTTGGCGTGGGGGTGGGGTTATGTAAGGCATTGTGGCGTATTGGAAGAACTTCGGCTTCTACTGTTCACGAGATTTGGGAACCTTTGAAGGAAGGGTTTTGAACCACGAGTGACTTAATTTTACTTATATTTTTAAAGGATAACTGGCTGCTGTGTTAAGATTTACATTGTAGAGTCAAGGCATAAGTAGGGAGAACAGTGGCAAAAATCAAAGTAAGAGATGATGGTGTTTTTTTTTTTTACTACAGTAGTAGTGATGAAGGGGGTGAGAAATGCCCGGATTCTGTTACATTTTGAAGGTAGAGCCAACAGAACTTGCTGATTGATATAGTATGGGGTGTGAGAGAGAGGAGTGAAAGATAACTGCAAGGCTTTTCACATGAGTGGCTAGAAGGATGGAATTGCCATTTGCAGAATAGGTCTGTAGGGAGGAGCAGAGTTTTCTCAGGGAAGATGAGAAACTCAGCTTTGGGCACATTGATTGTGTGATGCCTGTGTGATTTCCAAGTGGAGATGTCCCATAGTCAGTTGGATATGAGATTAGAGTTCATGGGAATGCTCTTGGTTTGATATAAATTTGAAAGTCACCTGTGTGTAAATGGTACTTTTAGCCAGGAGACTGGATAAGATCACCAAGAGAGTGAGTGAAGTTAGAGAAGAGTTCTAACAAGACAGGTGTAGCTGGTGAGGTAGGAGGAAACTTCTACTTCGGTATCTGGCACTCAAAAGAAATTTCTTAAAGTGAAATATTCATTTTCAGTGTAAGAAGTGGTGCCAGGGAGTAATTAGACTATTGGTAAATGTTATTCTGTTTGAAAAGGTTGAAAAAGAGTAACTTTATTGAAACTGTTCTCAGAGAAAAAATGTTATTTAAAAAATATCTTAATAGGTAGTACATTTACTAACATTTATTGAGCACTTACTACGTGTTATGCATTCATCTGAGAGCTTTATGTGTATTAATTCACAACAATCCTATTAAGTCAGTACAGGGATTACCTACATTTTACAGATGAAGGATCCGAGGCACAGAGCAGTTAGGTGACTTACACTGTGTCACACAGCTAATGAATGACAGAGGTGGTGTTTAAATGCAGGTAGTTTGGTTCTAGAATTTGTAAGTTCCATCTTTATATTGCCTATTCCTTGCATTCTTGAATACTGAGAAGCATTTGTTGCCATAATACTACTCTTACTAATAATATCAGCAGATATATATCATTTACCATAGTCCAGCACTATTCTAAATGCTTTGCATGTGCTAACTTTTTTAATACAACAGTCCTATGAGGTATGTATTATACCACTGTTACAGCTGAGGAAGCTCAAGACACAGGTTGAGAAACCTGCCCAAGTTTTCACAGTTAAATTGACAGAGCCAGATTTTGAATTCAGACAGTCTAGCTCTAGAGTCTGTCCTCTTAACCATTAGGCTATATTTCTCCTATTGCCTTAATACTTAAATACCAGATTGCCTTGGTATATAATTTTTGGATCACCCATTGTTTCTTCAAAACCTGTATTGTCTTTGTTCTACTGTATTTTATATTGAATAGTTCCATGGAAAACCTTGATTTATATTTTATTCTATTCTTTAAAGTCCAGGAATTTCACCAGGATCTCTGTTGATATTTTTATGGAACATGTGGTACCATTTAAATCTGTAGATTCCAGTCTTCCTGCACCCCCTTTTGGGAAAGTTTTCTTCAATACTGTTTTCTGTTCCATTATTTTATTTCTCTCTGTGTATGCTGGATATTCTTTTTCTCCCGTAGGTATCATTTTATTCTAATCATTTACATCTTTGTTTAATTTTGCTTTTCTCAATCCTGTTTCCCACAATCTTATGTTTTTATCAGTGGCTAGTCTCTTTTATGCTGGCTTCCCTGTGGCTTCCTCTGATAGTTTACCTTTCTCTTTCATACTTTTTAGCTGTACCAGCTCACCTTTGATCTCTATTTTGTTTTGCCATACCTTCTCAAGTTTTGTCTCTGCTTTAAGCTATTGGTGGTTTTTTTTTGGCGGTACGCGGGCCTCTCACTGCTGTGGCCTCTCCCGTTGCGGAGCACAGGCTCCAGATGCGCAGGCTCAGCGGCCATGGCTCACGGGCCCAGCCGCTCCGCGGCATGTGGGATCTTCGCAGACCGGGGCACGAACCCGCGTCCCCTGCATCGGCAGGCAGACTCTCAACCACTGCGCCACCAGGGAAGCCCTATTGGTGTTTTTTTAGGAGGAACTGTTTTATTGAGTGGTGTTAAATCATGGTAGCATTCTTGGTCATAATTTTTATTTGCTCTATGGCAACATTTTTCTGGTGAGTTTTCTTTCACTGCCATTTGTTCTCTCCCTTGCTCTTTGCTGATTGTTACTCATATATGAATGTCTTGAGCTCTTTCTGGACTAGCTATTTGCAAGAGATTCATATGATGGGACAGGAGTCATAGCTGTATCCTCGACTGGCAGGAAATATATCCTTATTTAATTATGACTCAGGGTTACATGTGAGTTCTTTCAGATTTTACTTGTGCTCATAAAACAGATCAGAAGCTTTAGGGTTCCTTACAATACGGAATGCTGTGGTTATAGTCTTTTCTGAAAACACAGTAGGGCCATGTGTTTCCTATTCAGCTTGCCTTCCTTCCGTCTTGGTGTAAACTTGTCCAGGGGCGTTCAAGCCATGAGCCGTGCACATAAGAGATGGTGATTTTCTCCTTAAGTCATGCTGTTTTGAAGAATTGTGCTCTGGCAGGCAGGTCTGCTTAAGATCTGCAGTCATCTCTCAGTATCTTCCTTTTTGACTTCTACTGCAGTTGGCAGCCATTTCTCATATACTTTGCTTTATTGTTACAAATCTCTCCTGGTTTCATTAAAGATAGAGTTTACTTTTCTGTTTTCCATTCATGTTTTGAAGTGATTTCCAGGGAAGAAGAAAACAATGCCATTTTTGTTGCACTGTTTTAGAATAGGAAATATTATTGTTTAGAGGCCTTCATAATATTCAGTGTTTTTACCTCTAGGTATTTTAATGAAGGGACTGTCCTTGCACACTATGCAGATGTCCTGGGTCTTTTGCTTAGATTGCGGCAGATTTGTTGTCATACTCACCTTCTTACAAACGCAGTGTCTTCCAGTAGTCCCTCAGGTAGGTAAATGTGATTGGTCTACACATCATATTTATTAGAGATATTTAAATCAGAATGAGAAGTTTTTCATATGGCCTGAAGTTAGTTTATTTGTCAAATGGACATTGATTTTGGAATAGGACTCAACTAGAAATATACTCAAGAACCTCTCAACAATGAAATGGAATATTAATGAGGTTTTCAAAGATTTCCAGTGATAGTCTTAGAAGAAAGGTTCAAATTGGATCAGCCTTTTATTCTATGGTAGTACCCACAGATGGTGTTACAGTGATGTTTCTGTGTAAGGTATGTTATGTGGAGCTTCTGAATTTTTCTTAAAATTTCACATTTAAATCACGCTTTTTGCCTGTGATAAAAAAAAAATAAATAAATAAAAAGAATTAAGACTACCCAAGCAAAACTTTTCTCTATATAAGGAAGATTAAGATTGTCTAGTCATATTACAGGTCTTGCTCTGAAATTAATTTTTCAGCCTTTTCTCTAGGAAATGATACACCTGAAGAACTACGAAAGAAGTTAATAAGGAAGATGAAGTTAATTCTGAGCTCAGGTTCTGATGAAGAATGTGCAATTTGCTTGGATTCTTTAACGGTTCCTGTCATAACACATTGTGCACACGTCTTTTGTAAACCCTGCATTTGCCAAGTCATTCAGAATGAGCAGGTTAGTGTTATGCTGAATACAAATTCAGTGTTTGATGGAGTGGTGTTGCAGTGTTGAGTGTAATGAAAACCCAAGTCCAACAGAGACTATAAAGAGTTTTGCACTTGGATTTACTAGTGCACCTTTTATATATAGTTAATTTTATCAGTGTTTTAATAGATACGTTTCATTATAATTAAGCCCTTTTAATATAAAAAGACATTTTTTGGAGGTATATTTCACAGTCAATATTTTAGTTCTACTAACTCTTTAGATCATCTTTGTCTAAGAAATAGATTGATAATGTGAGACACAAAGGTAATTTAAAACTTTCTAGTAAAACAGATGAAGTTAATTCTTATAATGCATTTTTATTTATCCAGTATATCTAAAATATAAAAAATTAATGAGATACCTTACATGATTTTTTAAAACTTAAGTGTTCAAAATTCAGTGGTATTGTGCACTTTGAACACATCTCAATTTGTCTTTACCACATTTCAACAGCTTAATTGCCATGCATGGCTGTTGGCTACTATAGCTAGGTAGGTCTAGATTCATGTGAAGTGGAATAATCCTGTAAGCAATCCTTCTGAGGTATAATTTTTAAAACACTTTTATTGAGATATAATATACATATAATGAAAAATGCACATCATGATTGTATAGCTCAGTGAATTATGAAGTAAACAAATCCATATAACTACCACCCAGATCTTCCTGTGTTCCTTCCCAATCATTACTCTCTCCCTCCTCTCTAAAGGTAACTCTACTATACTGACTTCTAACATTGTTTTAGGTTCAGAATCTTTTTTATTGTAATGGTATTTGGTATGTAGTTATTTTAGGTATAATCTTATTAGTATGCCTTGGTACAAAATGGACACAACAGATAACTGCTTTGAATGAACCTGATAGGACTTATCAGCTCTGGACTGGCTTTATAGGCTATTAAGAAGGAAATTATTCTTTTTTCTTCTAAAGAATAGTTCTATGCTATATTGTAATTAGGTTCAAGAAACTTATGATTTATTTGTCTGAAAATAGTATAATATTTATTGTTTCAAGCTCTTGCTGCTAGTCAAGATCACCTACTTTTGCTTTTTTACCAATCCCACTTACTACATTAGAACATTATATCTGCCTGGAGTTCAGCATGTACACATTTATCTCAAATGGATGAATCTAATAAAAGGTTTAATAAAACGCTGGCTATTAGGGAAATAGAATTTACCATGCCTTTTAAAATTTTTAGGCAAATTTATATTTCTGTTCCTTTGTTAAGTGTCACTCGTACTTTGTTCTTTCTTATATAGCCACATGCTAAATGCCCTTTATGCAGAAATGATATACATGGAGACAATTTATTAGAATGTCCTCCAGAAGAATTGGCATGTGACACTGAGAAAAAGCCTAATATGGAATGGACATCCAGTTCGAAGGTAAATATACATGTGCAAATGTTTGAGTATTTGTTTTATGTTTATATAAAGAAATACCGTATTTAGAAATAGTAATTCTGCTTTTAATCCTGTCATTTGAGTATTATACTCTGTTGGTGGTTACTGGCTTTTTGTTTCTTTCTGGTGGTGAATTTGAGAGATGAGAGAAAGCATTCAGATGATAGTATTTTTTTAGTCTCAATTTTTAAAAAAATTGGTGGTCTTTTACATTTGTATTTTAGGGGAGATAACATGGCAGGACCTTTCTCTTCCAATTCAAAATGGAATCTAATGGGTATCCTAATTTTTTTCAGATTAACGCTCTAATGCATGCATTGATTGACTTAAGAAAGAAGAACCCCAACATAAAAAGTTTAGTTGTTTCTCAGTTTACAACATTTCTGTCTTTAATAGAAACACCACTCAGGTAAGTTCAACAGTGTTTCTCACTTGGAGCAAAAGGATTTTATATAACTGTTTTAATTTAGGTAGCAAAAAATCATTATGTATGTTTTACCACTTTTATTCATTTCATCTATCTAAAATAACAGTAGCAATAAAGAATACTCCTGAGAACTTAGAATTTTAAAGATTAAGTCCTAGTTCATAGGAAAAAGGTTGACTGCAGGGCCTGACATATTAGTAGATGATTAGTAAATATTTGTCAGCAGAAATGAAAGAATGGTTGAATGAAAAGATTACAATTACTTAACATGTTTTTTTTTTTTTTTTTTACATCTTTATTGGAGTATAATTGCTTTACAATGGTGTGTTAGTTTCTGCTTTTTATAGTGTAGTGTTACTTGTCTCTTTTGTCCCCTCCATTAGAGCCTCTGGATTTGTGTTTACTCGTTTGGATGGTTCTATGGCCCAAAAGAAAAGAGTTGAATCAATTCAGTGTTTTCAGAACACTGAAGCAGGATCTCCAACTATAATGCTTCTGTCCTTAAAAGCAGGTGGAGTTGGTTTGAATCTTTCTGCAGCTTCTCGAGTATTTTTAATGGATCCAGTAAGTAGTTTTGTAGACTTTTTGGTGTGTTACTACTTCTTTAAAAAAATAAAAACAAAAAACTATTTGGTAAATACCTTTGTAGTTGTAACTGATTGTGAAAATTCTTAGGCAAACTTTAGAAATAGACAATAACTTAGTAAAAGTGTTTTAAGGGCTTTCTCTTAAGTGCTTTACATATATCAGCTGTAATTCTCACAGCATCTCTATGAGATGGATCTTGTTACTATCCCCATTTTACATGTGAGGAAACTGAAACATGGAGAAATGAAATAGCTTGCCCTATCACACAGCTAGTGATATACAAATCAGGATCAGAGTCCATGTTTATAAGTATTATGCTGTGCTTTTCTACTGCTCTTCTATATACAGAATAAGTTTGTTAACTAATGCTTCAGGGAAGTGTTTTCATTGATTCAGCCCATGAATCAATGAGATCTTACTTTGTGTCAGGGAATCTTACTGGCACAGGGAATCTGGATATAAACAAGATAGACAAAGTAGCCACCATCATGGTGCTAATAGTCTCAAGCTTTAACGTGCATAAGAATTAGGAGATGCAATTTGACCTCTGTCTTCAGATTTAGGAGTTCTTGGATGAGACCCAGGAAACTGCATTTTTATGTAGACCATAGGTGATTTTAGGTGCACATGGTCCAGCATCACAGTTTTAGAAACAAGTACCATTAATGGAATGCTTTGGGTAAACTTTAATGTCTAACACAGTGTAATTACTGTGCGCAATACAGGTCTAGGGGTAGAGTGGGAGTTAAAATTCACTCTGAACTTGACACATCAAACTGTGTGGCTTAGAGTTGCATCCGCACAGGAGCACTTTTTTTCTGATTGCACAAAGGGGCTTTTTGGACTGGAAGCACTCTGAGCTAATTCAGTTTCTAATTTGCATTGGCCACTGTTTGGGCTGGAGGTAACCCTGTGCTGTTTCTGTGCATTCACAGATCTAAGGTTTGTGGTTTTAGCTTGCTGCCTGAAACTCAGAAAATTCATAACAAAGAAATTTTACTAAGATACAAATTTTGAGTTATTCTGGTTAGGCTATCTAGTTGAAGCACGTACCTGTTACCAAGGCTTTTCTTCCTCACTTGAGGGTAACCTTTCCAGTAATATTAAAACCAGAGCCATACTTAGGCATTCATGGGTTTCATGTTAATGCCATCGGGATGGCAGTGGTCTGTCGTATTTTCTTGCCTTAGTTCTGTGGATGAAGTTTTAAATCTTTGCTAGAGTTTTAGTATTATGGTTATTATAAAAAATATGCATTGTAACTGCAAGTTAAGTTACATGTTAGCTAACCAGATGATAATTCTAGAAGCTGATTTTTGGAACAGATTCCCAAATTATTATTTTTTGGTTATAATCTTAGTACTTCATAAGGAAGAGGTTGTTAATACAAAATACAGTAATTTAATTAGTATTGTAAAGTTGACCAGAGACTAAACTTTTTAACAGTTATACTTTTAGAAAACTTACAGAATGTTTTAGCAGTTTCATAGTAAGTTGGTTGTTTTTCATTGAACATTTCAAGTTTTCAGATATTGTTTCTAACTTTAAAACAAAAGCCAGGTCCTAGAAAAATAAGATTCAGTAAAAAAAAAATAAAAACATTGCTCATGAAGATTTTTACCTCTTTGTCGAGTATTATATAAATGTTAAGATTTATTTGTATTTTGATGTTTCATTGTGAGCTTTTTTTTTCATTATGAGCTTTTGATAAAGTTAATTGCTTCCTTCATCACTACATAAGAGAATGGGAGCTATCAGTTTTACATTATCATAAAGTAAATTTTATTATACATTTAGTCATACTTGATGTATACTGCCGTCTCACCATGAGGTTCCTAGACAAAAGACAGCAGAGAGGAACATTTTATCTGAGCTCTTAGTATAATGGTTTCAAAATGGGTCCAATTGTAAAATACAAAATATTCACAGAATATGACTGTCAGTTTCATAAGGTAAATAAGTCCTTTAAATCTAACTTTTATACCGAAAAACAATCCCCAAATCAAATTATAGCAGGTCTTAGTAAAATCTCCTTTTCTCTCGATCTCAAGGGAACTTTATTTTTTATTTTTATTTAAAAAAATTTTTTTGGCTGCGTTGGGTCTTCGTTGCTGTGCGTGGGCTTTCTCTAGTTGCTGCCCAGGGGGGCCACTCTAAACTGCAGTGTGCGGGCCTCTCACTGCAATGGCCTCTCCTGCTGCAGAGCAGAGTCTCCAGGCATGTAGGCCTCAGTAGTTGTGGCTCACGGGCTCTAGAGCGCAGGCTCAGTAGTTGTGGCACACGGGCTTAGTTGCTCCGCAGCATGTGGGATCTTCCTGGACCAGGGATCAAACCTGTGTCCCCTGCATTGGCAGGCAGATTCTTAACCAGTGCGTGCACCACCAGGGAAGTCCCTCAAGGGAACTTTAAAAAGAAGAAAATAACTGCCTAAGTTGTACTATAAACTTGTCATCTACATATTAATTTATGATTTTGTTTCTATTTTCAGTTGGTACTTTGCTGTATAAATGTTCCTTTTCTCCAGAACACCCTGTTTTCAGCTTCAAGAGTCATCCCATAGCTTAGTTTAAAACTTAATGATCCCCTACCCTGACAATTCATGTTATTTCAAAACCACTTGACTCCTATCTTTCTAGACTGAAGAGCTCTATATCTTTTTTGCTTATCTTCCCTTTTCAGTGCTTCATTGTTTTATTCTTCACCTTAAGACAGTCCCCGTGATAATGCCAATGTTAGTTAGCTAATGTTACTTTTTTAGTTCAAAATAGATATTGAAAATTGTATGGCAGAGTCTTAAATAATTTTTAGGACTTCTCATTACTCCTGAAATCTTTTTTTGTGCTTTTACATAATGAAAGGAGGAAAATGAAAGAAAAGAACCAAACACCAGCAGAAAAGGAGAAAACTTTTTCATAAATGGACTCAATTACCTATCTTTTCTGATGTAAATTAAGTAATTTAAGAGAACGTATAAACTTCCTCTGTTAAGCAGACATAGTTTGATTGTAAAATGGGTGGGGGTGGGGGATGAGAAAGATATTATTTGATTAATCAGCAATCATTTATACTGTGTGCTTTCTAGGTATCAGGCCCTGTGTTAGATACTAGAAGCGGTGTAGTGAAATGACAGGGGAGAGAATACCTGCCTATCATAGTAGTGATTGGGGGAGGTAGTCAGGGGCTGTGTGGAAATTTTCGTCCCCAGAGCATTTACAATGTCACTATCTGGATTCATTCAGAAAGATTTCAGTTAGTAAAAGGTGAATGAGTAATACTGCAACAAAAGGACTTGTGCGGAACACTCACAGATCAGGGTGGTAATTATTCAACTCATGTTCTTATTAGGCCTGGAATCCAGCTGCTGAAGATCAGTGCTTTGACAGATGCCATAGACTTGGCCAGAAGCAAGAAGTTATTATCACGAAAGTGAGTTTTTAAGACATCTATTTTAAATAAGGTTTTCAAAATTATACAAATAATGCGTGAATAGATTGTAAAAGATTGAAATAGAATTATGCAAACTATGAAGATCATCTTTATTCTGTTTAGAAGGAAGCTACCATCAGTAGTTTAACATGCTACTCAAAGTTTTTCTGTTTACATACATTCATACTTACGTATATGTGTAAATTTCAAAAATTTCTTAAGATAAATGGGATCATACTTTATTATTTTGTAGTCTGTGTTTTTTCCCCCTGAACAGTATATGTTGGAGACTACCCTGTAAGAACATACAGATAAAACTTCTTATTATTCTGTCATGGTAGACAGGCAACATAATTACATCTAATTTATTTAACCAGTTCAATTTTTGCTAATAAAAACACTCCTATAATGAGCATTATGTGCATCTTTGTGCATATGTACAAGTACAGTATTTCTTCAGGATAGGTTAAGAAAACTAGAATTCTGGATTTAGAATCTTATTACATAACTGTCAAGTTGTTTTCAAAATAGGCTTTATGATATATGAGAATGATGTAAATTTATGCTTATAAGATGGTCAAAAAGTGACCTTCTAATACTCATTTACCTAAGACCTTTAGCATATTTGACATATCTCTTGTTAATTTTTTTTCTGTGAATTGCTTGCTTGTATCTTTTGCCCAGTTTTCATAAAGTACAAATATAGTTTTATAGTATAAAGTACTTCTTTATAAATTCTGATTTTAAATGTTTTATGTATGTTGGAAATTTTTTATTCCAGGCTCTTGCTCATCTTTGAACTTTATGTGCTTTTTGTCATGAAAAAGTTTAGAAATTTTTATCATTTAAAACGTATCAGCCTTTTTCTTTGTATCTTATGGATTTTGAGGTCTTTCTTAGAACAGAAGGCTTTATCTTCAAACTTTAAGAATGAATCTCCTGTAAATTATGTAAACTGGGAGTAGTGTTTTACAAAAATGTCAATAAAAATTGCCGTACTGAAAATTAGGAGGGAAAAGAAAGAATCTCCTGTGCTTCTGATTCTTTTGAAATATTTTACCTTTTGTTTATGATTCATGATATGGATCTAACTTTTTTTCAGATGAAAAATCATTTGCTCCATTACCATTTTTTTTGGAAAAGTCCATCGTTTTTTTCTACTGATTTGAAATGTCACTTTATCATAAACTAATTCATGGGTCTCTTTCTGGACTCTGTTTTGTTCCACTGATCTCTTTTCCTATTCCCAGGACAATATTTCTTTAATAATTACTATGGTTTTATAAAGTATGTTTTGATATCTAGTAGAGCAAAGTGCACTCATTACCCTTCTTTTTGAAAACTGTGTTGGTTATTAATATTATTATTTACTCTTGAATTGAACTTTGGATTTGGATTACCAAATCCCACTTAAGAAATCTTGTTTGGGATTTATTGAATTTATGATTAATTGGAAAACTGTCTTCTTTATAAATACAGAGTGTTCCTATATAAGAACTTAGATAGTATCACTCTCCGTTTTTTTAGGTCTTTTATGTATTTTGGTAACATTTTATAACACAGCTTGTATTACAGTAACTGGGACCTCTTGTACGGTGTTGAATAGTAGTAATCACAGTAATCGTTCTTGACTTGTTCCTATCTTTGTTGGGAATACTTTTATTGTTTTACATTTAATATGTTGTTCTTGGTAAGTTTCTAGTAGATATCCTTAAATAAGGTTGAGGACATTTATTTCTGGGTTAATGAGGATTTTTTTTTAAAGTCAAGGTTTTTATCAGGAATAAACGTTGAATTTTATCAAATGCTTATCATCTATTGAGATGATCACTTTTTTTCTCTTAAATTTTTAATGTTATAAATTACACCAGATGAAGGCCTGTTCTTTCATTTCTGGGAAAATCTTATTTGGCTTTTTAAATATGTTACATTTATTTTGCTAATATTCCAGCTTCAGAGTTGCCTATAAAGTTTGCTTTTTTTGTCTGTTGCTCTTATCTTGATGATGGAGTTATAATATGTAACTTATGTCCTTACAGCTGTATTCTTTATACAGGAAAACTGTATTGAGTGATAAGGGAAAATGGTGCTCATCTCTAGCTATCATATCATGTTCTAAATATTCTCACTGTATATTGAGAGAAAAGGGGGAGTGAAACAGTTTCTAATAGATTATTATTGACCATTTTTGAAAGCTACGTAATACTGTAAGAAAGCAGGTTCTTTTAAAGTATCATTTTCATCATGTCAGTTTTTTTTTAATTAAAGAATTCAAGTATTGTGACCTAAAAAGTACTTAACCAATTTAACTTTGTTTTTCTTTTTAAAGTTCATTGTGAAGGATTCTGTTGAAGAAAATATGCTGAAAATACAAAACACAAAGAGAGAACTTGCAGCTGGAGCCTTTGGAACTAAAAAAGCAGATGCTAGTGAAATGAAACAAGCTAAAATTAATGAAATCAGAACTTTAATTGATTTATAATTTGTGGGATTTGGTAAGGTCAGTTTAATTAGATATATACAGAAGTTTTGGAAATGCGAAAAATAGTTTTAGAAATGAGGTCTAGAGTATATCTTCTAAAAGGAGCATATCATTTTATATTAGTGAAGAGGTATTACTAATACATAATCTCCTTCTATATATGAACCTATTTTTAATGACAGTTCAGGTAGCAATAAGTTCTGTTATATACTGTGGCCTAAAATAATTTTTTGAGACAAAAAGTTACTTTTATTCAACTTTTCATATTATCTATGCTGAGTATTTTCATATATATCTTCCAAGTACTCAGCTTTTTCATATTTCAGATAAGGTCAAACCTTTTATACTTTTGACCAAATAGTTATTTTCTATGTTGGACACATTTGGTTATTCACCAAAGTCTCCCATTTGTGATGCTGTGGATTCACAGTCCATGTAAACGATTAATATGTGCACAGACTATACAAGAGATTGATTTTATTGGACCTTCAAAAACCGTATTTGCATTCCAGAACCTTAAATGAGAGACCAAAGTCCAGGTTAGCAAGTTACTTGTTTTTTTTTTGTTTGTTTGGCTTTGTTCATGTATGTGTATGTATGTGTTTTGTTTTTGTTTTACAGTGTCATTGAGATAAAATTCACGTAAGTGACTTACAATTTTATGTTCATGAAAATTGGGGATTGCGTTAGAGCACTGTTTTCTCCGTTTTAGTCAGGTGGTACCATTCTTTTTGTTTAAATGTAACTTGATGTATTAGTGTGTAAATACAGTCTGTGGGGGTGAGAAGGAACCAGTTCTGCCCAATTTGATTTGAATATTTAAATTATGGAATTGCTGAATAGATATTTCTATATATAGATAATTCTTATTTATGTAGTTTAAAAAAATAACTATAAATTTTTATAATTCAGAAGACTACTATATGTGAGAGGCATGATAATCTGGATGGAAGTTGGGCTGGATGACATCCAAAATTGTTTCAACTTTTAAAGACATCTTAATCCCTGAATGGAAAATTTTCTTTGTTATTGTGTTTAGAATCAGAATTTGATTTTGGAACTTCAGTAATTCACCCTTACATCTATCTGTAGAATTACTCATCTTTTTCCTACTTTTGTTAATAATCAAACTCACGGTAGTTGCCACAGAATCCTGGATGACTGTTTTAGTCACATTTAAAACAAACTATAAATTTATCAGTCAGGTTAGGTAGTCAGTGTTATTTTTTTCCTTAAGGAATCTTTTTTTTAAATCCAAAGAAAGAAGAAATTACTTACTATAATAGGAGAAGCTTCATGTTTGATGATACAAATTTAAGAACCTTATATCTTACTTACAGTGTTGGAAGTGACTTGACTGAAAGATAAGAGGAGATTGGAGGCAGCGTTGTATTCTAGGGCACACAATCTTAGATTTAGCACATACCTTAGCAGCAAAATTCTTCCTTCTCTGTGCCCTGTCCTTTGCTCCAAAGGAACAGTGGATCAGACAGCAAGAATCTTCCCAGTCCCTTTTCTCTTCGGCAGCAGGTGAGGTAGAGGGCTGATGCAAAGGACAAACAGACCTTTCTGCAGGGATGAGAGTGGAATAATAACTTGAGGTTGGTCCACTAGCATAAGGAGCAATAGGGAAGTTCTTTACCTTGTAGGACTAGCATTGCACAAAATATCAGGTTGATCAGGATCTCATAAAATATGATATGTGGGTTCTCTATATACCAATACTCCAGTGAGATTAAGTATAAAAAGAGTTTGCAGCAAAAAACACAACCTACTCTTCTTGCTTACAAAGGCAGAGCCTTGCAAACTCACTGTAAAGGTGAAGACTTTGCTTGCTTCTTTACCCCAAACATTTACAGACTTGTGTTTTTAAACACATTCATGATGATAAATTTGGCAAGTCATTTAAAAAATACCTTTTTGGTTTTGTATAGTTCGATTAAGTGGTGTTAAATAAAAAAACAACAAATTCATCCTAAGAAAATATATAAACTACTGGAATGAAAAGTTCACATTATGTTTACGCTGTTAACTCTGTTTCATTACTACGTAGAGTAATAGCTTTAGAAACATCTTGAAAATACTGTATTCCCAGTTGTGGTTCAAACTGGATTTTGTTTTAAATTTAAAATTAATAAAAGTGAAAAAACTACTAGCTTCCTCAGTGCCGTAATTTTAATGAGTACTTTTTCTTTAAAGAACATTTAATCTTTCTTTATAAATCTCACACGTCTGTTCAGCTGTCTATATTTTATAATTATTTTTCACTGAGAGTACATAAAAGTACTATGAGTAGCTGAGAATAACTGACTCATATTCCTACCCCTTTTTAATTTTACTAAATTTCAATTTAACTGGTTGACTTCTTATTTAGAAATCAGTGTATATATTTTTAAATTTTATGTTAAATGTCTCGATCTTCTTAAACATTAGTTTCGATTATTTTTATTTCCCCATCTGCCAGAAAAAAAGGAGTTGTGATCATAGCTATGTATAGTGGTATACTAGATAACACTCTCGATTATAGACTTTGCCCTAATTACAGCTCCAGGATTGGAAATAATCAAGAAAATAATCATCTTATGTTTAAAACCAGTGAGTACCAATAAATTTATACTCAGGCAGTGCATGTTTTCTGTTGGCATTCATTGGTGTGTTTTTTTATTCATTTTGTTTATATGCTTGCCAAAGTTCTGTTCATTAGTATTCGGAAGGAAGATTCATTAAAAACATGAGGACAAATGATGTTTGGCTTATTAATAAGAATTCAAGTGCTTAACCTTAAGTTTTCAACTGTATTAACTTTAAAATATTTGCAAAAGGTGAAATACAACAGCTTTCCTTCACTTAATTCACCCGTAAGTATGTAGTAACTTCCTTACAAGTTCTGCATTCTGGAATTTGTGACCTCATTTTTATGGTGCTTCTGAATAAAAAGACCCCAAAATTCTGATAGCTGTGAATAATGGTTGGGATGCTTCCCTGCAGTAATGTCTACTTCAAAGGGGAAACGGTTGATTAGAAATCCTGTAAGCAGACGTAATGTTTTCTTCCATGTTAAAATATTCACAGTTATTGTGTGATAATAAGGGAGAACAGTCTTCTAGATGAAGCCATAATAATTTACTGCTTTTGAAAGGGTAGATGGTATCTTATTCCCAGTCAGATCTTTTAATGGTTAAAATGGGATTTTAAAAAATCTCTTTTTCAGCTCCCTACTCAACCTTCTTGATCAAGAATTTTCTGACAAATTTAGACCTTTAAATTCTACCTTTAAGTATGAAAATTGATTTCTACATGAAAATAATACAGTTTTAATAATGTATGTCATTCAAATGTACATGGAACAGGACACCTCCATTAACCTGAACCAAGTTATAATAACTAGGCTACACTGGGACTTCATTTAGAAGGACAGCAAATTCCAAAATGACTTCTTAGATTGGTAGATAAAACAGATTCTAGGGCATGTCTTTGCACTTTTGAAAAATGCAAAAATAGTGCATCTAGACTATTCCAAGAGGGTATTTAATGTGATAGATGTGGTATTAAAAGTCATCAGAGAGATTATATATTAAAATATGTGCTCTATTTGCTAAAGCAGAGATAGGACTAGTGTTTTAGGAAAGTTTCCAGTAAGTCTGCCATCTTTCAGCATTCTAGTTTATTAGAAAGGCAGATAAAATTAACTAGGATACAGTTTCCTGAATGTTTAAACTAATTTACCCTTTTTGTTAGGGTAGGGAAGGGCTATTCCCTAATAGTACCTTGTAGGATTTAAAATTTTTTTTCTTGGCACTGGTATCAATATATTGATAAAGGTAAGTTAAATATTTCATGAGAAATGGTCTAGTGAAGGCCACTTCATATGTTTCTTGGAGGTACAGGTGAAAGCAAGAATTAAGATAAAACATTGATTTTATGCATGAATCACAGACCTCGATCAAGCTTGGAGCTCATCTCCAAAGGCATAAATCTGTCCTTTGTGTAGGCAAATCTGACTTATAGTCAAAGGCTATTATATCCACCATTATTCATGGGATTAAAAAATAAGGATATATTGATCACCTCCACAAACGTATGTTCTTGTAATCTGAGTTAATGTTGCCTATTTACACATCCTACAAAGTGACCCTTGGTATTTTAGGCTCCCTGGAACAGATTTTGCAGTATAATTGTGCAACTTTGCATGGAAAAGTTAATACTTCACCTTAATTAAGGAGTATCCTTGGAAGATCAGGGAAGGAAAAAGAATCTGTTAGTCTAATTCAATGACTTCTCAGCCTCTTTTATGCATATTATATGCTTTTTCCTATGGTAAATTTGTCACTTTCCTTCCAAAAGTTAACAGCCTTTACTAAATACTATTTAAAATAAATTACGTAAGCCTTTTCAGTTTAGAGCTTTTATCTCTTATGTTGTATACAAAATAGGGACACAAAAAGTTAACACCAGGTCTTCCCTGGTGGCACAGTGGTTGAGAGTCCGCCTGCCGATGCAGGGGACACGGGTTCGTGCCCCGGTCCGGGAAGATCCCACATGCCGCGGAGCGGCTGGGCCCGTGAGCCATGGCCGCTGAGCCTACGCGTCCGGAGCCTGTGCTCCGCAACGGGAGAGGCCACAACAGTGAGAGGCCCGCGTACCGCAAAAAAAAAAGTTAACACCAGATGATATGTTTAATTCTCCTCCCCACCCCCCAGTCTGATGCTTTGATATCGTTCCTCAATTTTAAAAAAAAGGCTTTGAGTCTTGTGGTCTCTTGTGATACAGATGGAGAGTTCCAAAATACACTTCCTTGTTCAGTTTGCATATTACCTGGCCACAACAATAAGGCAATATTAGGTATCTGAAGACTAGGTTTCTGTTCATCTCAGCCAGGGGCCAAGAAGCCAAAAAAGGCTTCTGACCACCTAAAATAACAGATTTCAGTAAATCCATATACTTGACTCAGTAGAAAAGGACTAGTGTTCAAAGGCCCTGTTATTGAACAGTTGCCTCTTTCCCTATTTTTGTTTTAGGCAGACAGTAGGGAGCAGTGGTAGCTGATAGACTGGACGTCAAGAAACTTCAAAAACTGAAAAGTGAACACAGAATAAGTAAATCACAAGAGTTGAGTGTCTTAGTATAGGTGTCTGGAGCCCTTATCTCTAAAGGGATGTTGACCCTGAATACATCACAGTATCGCAGCATAGTCATATAACAGAAATTTTCCCTCTTGTGGACCAATAAAACAACTGTGAAAACAGGATAATTCTGCATAGTTTTTTTTTTTTTCCCCCTGTATAGGCTTTTAAGATACAAAGTCTATACGTTGTGAAGCTGAACTGTGTCCAAGCCAAAATTCATGACAATTCTCCCCTTGAATTTTCTTACCCATTTTTATATTACAATTTCAGGCAGCCTATTTAGGAAAGCATTTGTAAAAGGTATTTCCCACGTTCTGTTTCAAGGCCATTATCCTTATCTTCATAGCAAGCAAACTGAAAGCTTTTCCATTATTTGTGTTACTTCCTAGATTTCTGGCATTTATATTTCTGATTACATACAGAGGTTACTCTGATCTCTGCCCATTTCTCTGATCTCACTGTCTGTTTTGATCACTCATTTGTTTAATGCAGAGCATAGTTTTAGAGTTAGAGCATACACAAATCTGAATCAAAGTCCTTGGCAGATTATTTACCTTTCTTATTCTCTGATTATCTGCAAAATGAGAATACTGTATATACATTATAGGACTGACATGAAAATTAAGCTATAAATACCTAATAAACATTGTCTTTCCTTTTTGCTTTCTTACAGATTTTCACTTAAAGGAGATTGAATTTCAGCATCAGAAACTCAGAGAAATAAGTTATCAAATAACATACCCAAGTATAAAAATAGTAATCTCTTTGTAATAATAAGCAGAGGAAAAAAAAGCAAACTGTGGCAGACTGTTTTATTTAAGGAGAAGCCAAGTCTTACTTAGCTTCATGGCCCAAGTTTCAGTGACATTAAACGGTAGACATTATACAATTGTATTTATAGATGTTGTTTATGATAATGTTTCCTGCATCACTCAAGGAGCCGAGTTTGTCTCTGGAAAGCCTTGACTGGTCAGCAGTTGAGTCCCCTGCTGTGTAACACCACCTCACCTTTCCAGGCGTCTTCTGCTAAGAACCCTGACTCCCTGTTGTGTTCAGTGTAAACACTTTCTTAATGTATCAAGTGGTTCTCAAATGTCATTTGGGTCACAGTCATTGCTTGATAGTTACTTGGAGTAGAGATACTGTGACCTCAACCAAGGCCCACTGATTCATAATCTATAGTGATGAGGCCCAAGAAACTGTACTTACAAGGTGTCCAGTGTTTCTCAGGAGCAGCCAGGTTGGAGACACAGTTGCTCAAGCCTCTAGTTTCAGTTACTCCTTTCTCTTCTCTCTTCATCTCCAATCCATCAGCAGCTTTACTGCCTTCACCCTGGTGGAAGGTATGTTGGATTACCACTGTCTCTCTCCAAGACCACTATTAAACTAACTTGCCTTCCCATCAGCTCTTGTTCTCATTTAAGCTATTTTCCACCAGCTGCAGAACCAATGTTTTTAAAATGTAAATCACAAAGGTAAGACAATTAGACTCTCTTTAAGAAGGACTGGCAATGAATTGAACAAACTATATTAAAATTCATTAATTCATAATGATACTAGAATAACCCCCCTCCAAACCACCTTTGGAGGATACTGTTAAACCAGTTCCTTATTTTATATACTAACTAGTGAGTGAAGGGAGAATCAAGCATTTATCCTGCCCTTTTAATAGAAACAACCTCAGGGTAACCAAATTACTGATGAATGGAAGTATATAGAAATATTTCAGCTAATAAATGAGAGTATCACCATTTTGCAACCCCAGCGAGATACTGTATCTAGGCAATGATCATCAATGGCAGTTAAGATCATAAGGTAACTGGAGGCTTGGAAGTACCTAACAACATATAAAGTATTGCCCCCCCCCCCAAAAAAATCACACCTTAATCTGACTGGCCCTCTAAATCAGTTTATAAGAAATACAGAATACAAGGAAACATGTCAAATTGCAATCAGTAAAGTGAAGAATGTGGGAGACAGGACAAATAATCTGGTTTCTTCAGTAAATAAATTGCAAGGCAACAACAAACAAGAAGGGAGGGTTAGGAAACACGACGGAATCAACCAATTGCACTGTATGGGCCTTACTTGGATCTTAATATGATCAAAGTGGAAACAAAACACAAAGTAAGGGAGGACATTTGGAATTAATAGCTTCTTGGTGAGATAATTTTCTGAAGTCCTTATGTTTTAAAGATATATATGGGAATATGAAATTTTTAATCTGGGATTTGCTTCCAAATAGTCTAGTACGGGAAGAGTTGGTGGGGATACAGATGAAACAGTTGTTGAAATTGGGTGATGGGGGTTCTTTATACTATTCTGCTTACCTTTGTATGTCTCTATAGGTCCCTGTTAATAAAAAGTTAAATATAAATTACATTAATAAAACTTCAATCAATTGCTGTTGAATTTAAAGTAAAATCCAAAGCCCACACCTTCACCTATGAAGCCACTGCATACATACCTCTCCATCCTGTTTTATAAGCTTTTATTTCCACCAAGTTCTCGCCTGCTCGCACAATTTCCTCTGAAGGGAATATTCTTCCTTCTCCTCACTCCCTTTTGGCTACCTCAGAGCCTCTCTTTCTGGCTTAATCATCATCTTGCAGGAGGTCTTTCCTGACTGCCCTAAAGCTGGACTTTCCCTGTTGTCAGTGTACTTTATTTAGCATAATTTGCAATTATATATGTTCATTTCTCTTTCAGTCTGTTTCCTACTAGAATATAAGGAACTATGTCTGTCTCGTACACTCCTATATTTCTAATGTCCATCATAGGTGTGATATGGTCAGTACTTAAGTGCTTGTTCAGTGAATTCTTGTGTTGTCTGTCTTAAATATATATGTCAACTCAAATTGTGTTTGATGTGAAACTAAGATGACTGAATTAATGCTTTGGTAGATGTAATTTCTGGAATAAGCTCAAGTATTTCCTTGAAATCAGATACATCTTTATGACCATTGAGACTGTGAAAGCAACCGAGGGCTGAAATGAACTTTAAAATTAGGCACAAATAGATTGTCCAGAAATACAGACTCTATTTGTACGACTTGCAAATTACACTGTAATGAATTTAATTTCCGTTTAGCCAGGTTCTTCTATGCATTGGATTCTCATTGGAAGAGTTTAGCTCATACCTCTCAGTGCAGAGACTCTTGGGTCAGGAGTATCTTGAGGGTCTTTGTACCATGGCACCTGACACGCAGAGGCACTTAAATCTCTGGTAGTGCTTCACGTACTTTGAAGATCACAGCAACTCATATTCCACAGTCCAAATAATCATAGCTTCTTTTATCTTCAGAAATCATTTGTCATTTAACAGTTTACAATTTTAGGTAAGTCCTCAGGTTCTTCTTAAGCTCTTCTGGTAGCCAGCCTCCAAGTTGCCCACCCCCTCCCCATCCATTCTTGCCCTCCAGGTTTCCATACCCTGTATATTCATTCACACCCTTATTGAATAGGGCTGACCTGTGTAACCAATAGGCTATTGTGGAAATAAAGGAAGGTGATCTTGAAGGTTAAAAGCCACTGCGGCTTCTGGCCAGTTAAACCTCTAAAGTTTCTTGTCATGGTCTCTCTTGCTTTCTTCAACAGAATGACTTCTGATTACTCAGTTCAGTTTTAAAACGACATTTTAGATCATACCCTTCACTAGCTTGCCATCCTTGCAACCTAGAATCACCTGTACATTGAATAAATATGCTTTATACTCCTATCATTCTAAGCCGTGGATAAAAATGCTAGAAGATGTTGGGTCTGGTACTGATTGTAACAGTCCTGAAAGATTATCGAGTATGTTTAGAGACTGACAATGAACCTACGATGATTTTAAGGTTACAATACTCTAAAATGTGAATACCCACTTCATACAGAAATGTGGGTGACAGATTAATTTGATCTTCCTTTCCTCCATCTATTAGATCCATCACCATCACTGGAGAACACGAGATGCAGATATCTCTTGATATCTAGAAACCAACTTTTAAAGCATGTATTTCAGTGTCAAGTTTTACACTGGTTTTTAAAACACAAATTCTACAAATTCTGAAAAATTCCCTAATACTTTTTTTTCAAGGGGAGTGGGTGCCCTTAATTGAATTAGACGACCAAGATATGTCAAGAAATCTTTATTTTTCATACAAGGTGCCACTGTAGGTAACCATCACACTGCTGTTTTCAGATATACAGAACTGAACGAAAGCATTTTAGCATGCCGCCTTACTGTACATAGAAAACTGGTGAACATCTTCAGACACTAAGACTAGGAAATAAAATGGGTTAACACCATTTGTTGATATGCTTATGAGTCACTCAGCAGTGTTCTTATAGGTTGTCTTTACCTGAAAGCAGAATTACAATCACTCTGGCAGCCTCTGGGCGATTCTAAAATGCAGGTCTAGTGAAGGGTACAACAAGCAAGCAAGAGACAGGTGCTGTGTCCCCATCTGAAGGGAGACTGATTTGGAGCCTGGCTTGGCACATTTTTTAAGAGTTGATAACAGCCATCTTAACCGCTTAAGATTTGAGTGTCCCTTACCATGTACGTTGGCAATCGGCATAACTGAGAATTTCTGAAATACAAGCTGAGGGTTAAAAGGCAGAACTGTCGTTCATGTAACAGAATTGCTACTTAACTTTTGCCCAGCTCTCACCAGTTGTCCTGCAAGACCCCCCACCCACATCTGATGGATTTTAATGAAAGCCTCTAACAACTGTAACAGACCTTTCTTAACCCAGCTCTAGATACTAAGTATCGGAAACAAGTGCCTGTGAAGTGGATGTGTCCACGGAAAAGGGCAGTGTTTCTACTGGAGGTAAGTGTCCAGCTTCCTCTTGATGTTGTCAAAGGAATCTGCTCCCATGTAATCAGCCTGGCCCTGTTCCCACCGCTCCTTCCGTTCTTCTGAGGATACAAAAGGCTGTGCCGTAGCCGGGATCTCCCCAAGGGACAGCTGTGATATGGCTCCTGAGACATTTTCCTAGAAAGGGGAGAATAATCAGAGACTCCTTTAGAGCTGAAAGACCATTTTAAAGAATGCAGTAAACTGAAGAAGGTGAGAAGAACCAGGATGAATTATCATGCAAGGTAGCAAAAACTGAAAAGTATTACATGAAACAAAACAAGACACAAATACAAGGATCATGATATTTTTCCTAACAAAATGAAGACTTCTTGACTCGGTGAAAACATAGGGAGAACAAATTAATTGGGTAGGGTTAATGTTTAAGTTCTGCATACCTTTCTACAGAAGCCACAAGAGAAAGCCAGTGTATAGACCAAGTCTGAAAGCTGCAACAGTTCATTAGAAAGTGTAAGATGGATGGACAAGGGAACACAAGTCTCACGATAAGTTCTTGATCTGTGTGGGCTCAGAAAGGTTGAGAACTTAAACGAAATGATACCTCAGAAGCTACACTTCAGAAAGAACCTAAGCAGAGAGCCGCACCACATACACAGCTGTCGCATTATAAAAGCGAGAGCTAAACGGTCTGAGCCATACACCAAATTTATCTTCCTGTTCAAGCTTATTACCAAGTAGTATCTATTCCTGCAGCTTCTGTTACTTTGCTTAGTTTTGATTAAGTCTTCATTTCCCATCTTCACCTTCCCTTGATTCATAACCCTCAGTCCTTGGGTTGTGGAAGGAACAAGGTAAATGTGCAGGAAATGGGGCAAACCTACTCTGCATTAAATTCGATTCTCATTACATACAGGTAGGCAATTAAATTCAGTAGTATCATAAAAGAACATGAAAGTTATCCTTCAGAAAGCTCTCAGGTGCGATAGTACTGGAAATCGTAGAGAAAAAGGAAGGCAAATGAATACACACAGGTATTGTTTTTAACAGAGAAAATGGTAGAACAAAATGTTTGAGTAGCTGTTTTTGTTGCTATATAGATGTGTAGGTATAAGTATATATGTATTTAAATATCCCGGAATTCCAAGGTATTTGGGTAGATTCCACGGGATTAGATTACAGCCGAGGCAACGTTAAGTCCTTCCCTTGGATTAGCCCTGCCTCTGCCTTCCACATGCCGCCGGAATGATACCAGGAGCCTCTCGCAGAGTCCTCTGCTCACAGTGCTTTCATAAGGACAGCCGTCTCTCAGACCTGGATGTGAGTCCCAGTTCTGCTACTGACTAGTCTGTTACATAACTAAGGGAAGGGATGTTAACTCCTTTAAGCCTCAGTTAATTTTAATATATAAAAAGGGGATATTAACAAAAATAATACTTACTTGACAGAGTGCTTATAAGGGTTAAATAAGAATAGATATCTTTAAGCACTTACTATGTACCTGGCAATGTTCCAAGTACTGTGTAAGTATTATTTCCTGGTCCATATAAAGCAATTAGTGTAAGAACGTAAGTGGTAGTTATTTTTCCCTTTCTCCTTTTTATATTTTGGCACAAGTGCTCATAAGTGAAATGGCTAAAATCTATACCGTAGCAAAGAGAAGGATCTCTTATAACCTTATCGTCTCTTATAATTATACCAAGGTAATTAACTGATCTATTAAGACTTGATTATAATTTACCCATTCAGTTTTATTCTTTTTTTTTTTCTTTTGCGGTACGCGGGCCTCTCACTGTTGCGGCCTCTCCCTCCGCGGAGCACAGGCTCCGGACGCGCAGGCTCAGCGGCCATGGCTCACGGGCCCAGCCGCTCCGCGGCATGTGGGATCTTCCCGGACCGGGGCACGAACCCGTGTCCCCTGCATCGGCAGGCGGACTCTCAACCACTGCGCCACCAGGGAAGCCCAGTTTTATTCTTTATATCTTAATATGCAACATAAAAGTTTAATTTCTCATCCTCTTCCAATTCTTCCAAAAGAACAAACCTCAGAGGAAGACCTTTAAAGTCAGAATTGTTACTGTAAATGTTAATGTCATCTTCCTCTTACAGAGAGATTTATTTTTCAAGATCCAATATAACCAGAGGAGTAAAACATGGCAAATGAAAATAACCCTAGAAAAGTATTTGCTGTATGTTCATGTTATTGTAATTTTCACTTGGAATATATTCTTCTACACGATGGCAAAAATAAAATAGGTATATTTAAATACTTGCAGTTTCTAAAACATGAAATGGGGCGTTCTTTGTTTTTGTAAACCACTATTTTTGGGGGAATAATCTTACAATCTTAGGACAATGGGCTAAGAATTTTATAGTTATAACATACGGATATATAGATAGATAGATAGATATAGATATTATATATAGATCTATCTATCCATCTAAACCTCTAAAAACCTTTCCTTTGCTCCCAGGTCTACTGAAATTTGCCACAAAATCTACTTCTGCTCTAATCTTTGCTGGTAATATTTCTCCACTCTAAGATGGACATCGTTTTCTTTCCACAAAGTCTTACTTTATCTCTTTGTTCAAAATACCACTAAATATTCCATCTCTACCATTATACCAAATTTTAAAAAATACAGCATCAAATTACCTGAAGGAAAAAAAACAGAACCTACCACGTGTACATATGAGCGGGTGTCTTTGACAAGGCCAAACTGCTGAAGCAGAGGTGAAACGCTGGTCGTGAAGATGTCCCACCACAGGTTGAGAAACTCTGGATGAGTCACAGTGGGATCGTGGGGCTCACTTCTGACACTTTTTGTTTGAGGATCGTAAGTATAATTCCACGGTTTGATTCGTCCTAGGAAATGCACAACTTTGGCATTTGCACCAAATCTGCCAAGCGAGCACAAGTTGAAGCGGTTAGTGGGTTCTGAGCACTGACAGTTCACCTTCCATCCTGCAGCAGTGGCTGGAAAAAAGGTGGAGCTCACTGAAACAATTTTAGACTTCTAAACTTATTCAATTATACGTTAAGTATACACAAAATCTCAAAGTCGCAGTGGATCAGTGCAACAACCCAACGCTGATCCACCGTGGAGAGCAGAGGTACAGCCACTTGTTAAACCATTTGATATTACCTAGTAAAACTGAAAATGCTCATACTGTACAACCCAGAAGGACGCTCAGCTCCTAGGCACATACCCTACAGAAACTCTTACACGTGTGCAGCAGGAAACATAATCAAAATGTTCACAGCAGTAGCACTGTCTGAAATAGTCATAAACTGGAAGCAACTGAAGTGACTACACTTTAGATTACTGTTCAGCAAGTGTTCGTGCCTTTTCCCAGTCTCCACAGGGGGAGTACACTTTCCTGCCTGACTGATATTTGCATGTCTGCATGACTTGCTTTCACCAGTGAAATGTGGGCAGAGTGACAGTGTGCCTTAAAATAGCATTGCTTGTTTCTGCTCAGCCTCCCTGAGAAGCTGCAACTTCTGCCAGCGGAAGAATGTACCCTGGGTAGCCTGCTGGTTCCAGAAGAATGAGACAGTCACAACAGATGTGGATCAAACCTGTGGCCTGGCTCCAAACTCAGCTGAGATGATCAGAGCTGTCCCAGACTACTCAATAACATATGAGCAAGAAATACATGCTGACTGTTGAATGTCACTGAAATTGGATGGTTATCCATTCTGTTTTTGTTTTAAGGACAACTTCTGGTATATTCATATCATAGAATACAATATAGCAGTGAAACTGAATGAACTGTAGCTACCCAGATCACATAGCAAAAGGATGACTTTTCAAAATATGCTGAAAAAAAGAAATTATACAAATTCAAATAGAAACACATACCTATGAATCTACTTACATAAGGACAAAACAAAACAAAAAAGTACTGTTTAAAGAGTAGAAAACTGTAATCAATGTAAATCTCATGATATTGGTTATATTGGGAGGAAAGGGGAAGCTGTGATGAGAAAGACGAAAAGGGGCTTCAAAGATACTGGTTATGTTCCAATCCTTAACTTGGGTGGTGAAGGTGTTTTAAAAACTAAACATTTTTTGTATATCCTCTTGTATATACATTATATTTCACTAAATACACAACACACTTTTTATATTATCTCATAATATAAAAAGAGTAAGACTTAAGAATGGTCCTGTTCTGGCTGGGAGGAAATCTATACATGTGAAACGAAATAATGATAAAGGTGAATACAAGTGCCAAAAGGAAGATGGGAACAGTGAGTGCCCTAAGAATTCAGAAGCAAGGTCACTGAAAGCTCAGGTCAGTGGGGCAGGAGGTGCTGAGATAGTGGATGTGACTTAAAATTTGTCCAACAGATAGGAGCTGGGTAGCTGGTGCTAATACAGGGAATTGTAGGCAGGGGGATGCAGGTATCAGGTGAGCATGTGTGTAGCAGACCAAGTGTCCTCCAATTAGAGCCGAAGAGGAAGCTTGGATAGGGAAAGGTAAAATGGGACAGATCCCTGGGTGTTGGGCTCAAGTGTCAGATTTTAAGTGGAGTTATCCTATAGGCAACCGAAATATTTGAGCATGACGTACAGTTCAAAACAATGCAAACTCTATTCATGTAACTCTTATCTTCTAAAGGTTTTTTCTGTTTTGTTTTTAATGTCACAGACCTGTCATATAGCTATCATTATCTGACAGTTTACTATGTTTGCGGCCCAAATTCTTTGAGGACACATTTGGGAATAATCGTCCTGCCAGGTAAATTTTACTAATGTGTTAAATGGAGGCTCCTAGAGGCTAAGTGAGGTGCCCAGAGCCATATGGCTATTGAGTGGCAGAGACGGGATTCGGCACAGTTTTGCCCCTCTCTCAAACCTAAGCTCTTACCATCCTACCATGCTGCTACTCTAAAACCATGCAAGAAGAAGAGAGCTTACTGTAAATTTCCTCCTAAGGATAACCAACTATCCTCCAGTGCATTTCTTTTGAAGATGAAGTGGACACCTGATATCCCCAAGCTTACTCTCCATGTTATACACGTGGTATATTTTACATGCACACACTTGTGCACATATACACACAAGAACTCTCAATGTTATCCTTAAAAGGATACCTCATAATGCTCAAATCTGTGCACAGAGAGGGCTGTCAATTCAATAAGCAACTGTTACGTGTAAGGCACTATACTGTGGTCAGCGTGCGACCCTAAGAGGCTTTATCCAAACACGGAGATGAGTCATCTACATAAAAATAAGAAACAGTAGCACAAGCAAGGCAACAAGTCGGGGCCAGCAGGGCAGTGCTGACATTAAGGGCTATGGACATGTCGAAGCAATTACTGCAGGTGGAGGTTTTCAGGAGAGGCTTCAGACGAGGCTGAGGAAGATGAGCAGGATTAAGAGACGTGCCTTCAGCAAATGTTCTAATGGTGATGGGGGGACCCATCCCAGAGACCTGATACCTGCGCGCTGGTGGGGCGGGGGCGTGGGCGGGGACAACAGGCACTGCCTCATCCTAGTGGTACACGGAAGCCTAAAACCAGAATACAGCACATGTGAAAGAGGAGGTGCCCCTTCCACCTCCTCAGACACCCACTCCTCCTGCCCTGACTTCCCTGCCTGGAGCAACAACACTTGTTTGCGTCTCCTTTATTAACTGACCAGTAAGTCTCAAGCCATGACCTGCCGAGCCTAATTTAAACAGCACACACACAGTCATTACATGAGAGCCATGAGAGGTAGCAACACTAATTAAGATAAAAGATGAATACAGTGGGCTTCCCTGGTGGCGCAGTGGTTGAGAGTCCGCCTGCCGATGCAGGGGACACGGGTTCGTGCCCCGGTCTGGGAAGATCCCAGGTGCCGCGGAGCGGCTGGGCCCGTGAGCCATGGCCGCTGAGCCTGCGCGTCCGGGGCCTGTGCTCCGCAACGGGAGAGGCCACAACGGTGAGAGGCCCGCATAAAAGATGAATACAGCATGAACTTGATTCCTTTCCAGCCCACTCTCCCGAGAGTTCACATCTGCTGAAGCAGTGGTCATCGGAATAGCTAACACTCACATGTGCCAGGCACTGGTTAACGTCTGCCTGGTTCACCTCAGTTAATCTCCAGAAACAACTGTGCGAGGACACCAAGGCAGGAAGAAGTTAACTTGTCTAGGATCATGTGGCTGGTGAGTGACAAGGCTGGGATTCCACCCAAGCCGTCTGGCTCCAGAGCCAAGGTTCTCATCCACAACTAGGCTGTACTTGTAAGACACTCCCAGAATCATACGGACATCACCTGAGAGTGTCATTTGTTCCTCCACGGATTAACTCCCTGCCTACAGACGGTCAATATCAAAGTTGGAAATGAGCCCTGGAAACACCCCCAGTATGGTCAAGGACAGAGCAGCCGAAAGTAATTAACAGGAAAGAAAGCTACAAAGCAAGCAACTTAGCACTGTCTGAAGACTGTTCTCAGAGGGATACAGTTTGCACAAAGTTTACGGGGAAAGGGGGGAAACGGGGGAAACAAGAGCAAGAAACAGATGGTGGTGCTTCTTAGGACCCACATTTGGACTGTGCTGGGCAGCGTCTAAGGGCCTTCCCAGAGTGAACGCAGAGGAAGGGCACAACGGTCCAATCCACAGAAGAATGCCACTGCAAAGCGGCCAACACGCCTGCACCGCAAGACGGCCCAGTCTCTGCGGGAGGCGGAAGCGCACACCTCAGCCTCTGGCTCTGTCTGTGCCCCGAGGTGGCTCAGGGGCCTCTGCCACCTCCCTGGGTACTGGCCTCATGCCGGGCGGATTCCTCCCCACGTGGCCCATGGCCTTCTCCTCGCATGTCAACAGGAACACCACTGCGGACGGTCCACACCCTGCGCTTCACTGTGGCTCAGGCCTGGGTTCTACTTTCATGAATCCATCATGCCTAAGTGCTTCTCTAATGCTAAATCACTGTCACCTTCTGTGGCCAGGGGAAGGACCCCCTTTCTCAAAATTACCTTCTTTACCTATTCCACCCTAACAACGTGAAAAATTCTATCCACTGGACAGTCCTTTCATCAACCAAGCAGTCTTGGTTTTAAGTTTTCTTTTTTAACATCTTTATTGGAGTATAATTGCTTTACAATGGTGTGTTAGTTTCTGCTTTATAACAAAGTGAATCAGCTATACATATACATATATCCCCATATCCCCTCCCTCTTGAATCTCCCTCCCACCCTCCCTACCCCACCCCTCTAGGTGGTCACAAAGCACCGAGCTGATCTCCTTGTGCTATGCGGCTGCTTCCCACTAGCTATCTATTTTACATTTGGTAGTGTATATTAGTCCATGCCACTGTCTCACTTTGTCACAGCTTACCCTTCCCCCTCCCCATACCCTCAAGTCCATTCTCTAGTAGGTCTGTGTCTTTATTCCCATCTTGCCCCTAGGTTCTTCATGACCTTTTTTCTTTTTTCTTAGATTCCATATATATGTGTCAGCATAAGTCTGTTAGAGGTAGGAACTGAGATCTCAAAGGGTTCTAAATGTGGGTAGAACTGCCCTTTCTGCTCAAAGGCGAGGAATTCCTTGGGTGCCAGTAAGATGGGGGGAGGGTGGGAAGGGTTAAGAGGTGAGCAGAGGCAGGCTGCACAGTGTGAGGTACCTTCCCAACAGCTCCCCAAATCCCAGCAACAAAACAAATCGCAAAATGCACAGGGTGAGAGGTTTCTTGAGAAAATGACTGGGGCCAGGGTACTGAGGGGCAGACCAGGAAGAGCCTGAGGATTCAGGAGGCTGACGGCAGAGAGATGCGCGAGGGAGTCAGGAAGATGCTGGGGCTTACAGGCTTCATGTGTCACGGGTTCAGGCTACGGTCAGCCCTATTTCTGCACAGTAAGGAACAGGAACCTGTTTTTTAGGTCCTGAGGGCGTCACCTGAACCTAAGTTGCCATCTACCTGACAGATCTACGGGAATGAACAGGGGTGGGAGAAAAACAAGTTTCAGAGCAAGGACGCTTTATGAGAAGAGCAGGCCTGGTGAGTCACTGCATGTGAAGGTTCTGGTCAGCCCAAGGGCCCTTTGAGGGGGGGAAGAAAGGCAGCTGCTGAGTGGGAACCACGGAGCTCAGACAGAAAGGTAGGAGGAAGGTAAGACAGAAGAGAGATGCAGCACTGCTGGTGCGACCCCTCCCTGGGAAACACGGCAGCCGTGCCAAACATCCTCTGCCCATTTCAGTGACTCACGTTCTCTGACCCGCGGCCACTCACTCTCGTACCTTCTCGGCAGCTGTGCAAAAGGCAGTCACCCAGTAGGGTGCTCCTGGTAACCACCTAAGACTGCCCTGGGCTCCATACAAGGGGCAGCCCTATTAGGCCTAACACTGGCCGCCACAGGTGAAGGTTTATGAGTTAAACAGTTTATCTAACTATGCTCTCACTATACAAACAGAATGGTGTTTATTTACACAACCAAGGAGCCTGAACGTCCTTCTCCACTAGCTTTCGTAATAAAACACTTTGTTTGCCAAAAAGAGGAGCAAAAGGTCTTAGTTTTTGCATCTAGAGTTTCCATTAACCTAGATATGGATTTCATGTAATTATTTTTGTCACAATCATGTTCCCTGAGGGATGTTTTTCAAAATCATTTTCTATCATTTCAATCAATTTATTCTTTAGTCATTTATGAAAAATACAAAATAACCAGGTCAAAATGAAATAAGTAAGAGCACAGGTCATAAGTAAAAGAGAAAATTACTTCTTGCTTAAAAGAATAATTTAGCCTAAAATGCAAACCGGGGTGGGGCTGTTTCTTAGAGAAGGGTAACCCAGGATATGGCTCTGGTGGTATCTCTCTCTCTCACCAAAGGTACGACAGTCAGAACTTATCTCACCTTTTTAGTCAAAAGCAAAGCGGCCGATGAACTAGAAGGGGAAATGCTGATGTCAGAAGATTAAGTTCGACTGACCTCAACTCTCAGCAAGGATAACTAGAAGATTCACTGACTCACTGCCTGATTTATCCACCAAATTGTACCAGCCAGGAAAAAAAAAGTCGGGTACATATCACAATTGTCTCTAACTTACGAAGAGCCATTCATTCTGACCCACTAATGGGGATTTGTCTCAGCTTGCATACGTCTCTTAAAATAAGTGTTCTAATTTTAACTTGATAGAATCTCAAAAGTGACGTCCAGATCACAAGACATAGTTTGAACCCAAGCCAGCAATAATAGTGCTTATGTTAGCCGTTAAAATAATCCCTGTGACCTGGTGTTACCAAAAGATCAGATAGAATTTTCATGACTAGTTCAGCAGTTGAGAAATGGGGCCGGTAACGTGTGGATGAGACTACAGAACCGGTCAGAGCAGAAAAGGAACTAATCCACGACAGTGCACAGAGGAGCAATTTTAGTTCTCAGGAAGCTCTCTGTGTGCCATGTTCAATCAGGTACCAAGGAAGAGAGACGCAGCACTGCGGGTGCGACCCCTCCCTGGGAGACACGGCAGCCGTGCCAAACACCCTCTGCCCATTTCAGTGACTCACGTTCTCTGACCCGCGGCCACTCACTCTCGTACCTTCGCAGGCTCCCTCTTATACACGAACCTTTCCCCACAGCCAATCAGCCACCTCTCCTCTCTCACCCAAAAATTCCTCCTCTTACCCACTCACAGTCTACATCAAGAGTCATAAACCCAAGTGCCCAAGGGGTGGGCCGGTCATGCAGAGAGTGGACCTGGTGAGGGGGGGGGGGTCCATGGGGCAAGTGCTTTTCCTATCAGCAGAAGACAGCTGCTACCTAGCAGCAAACAACGGTGGCCTCCAGGGACCCACCCAGTTTCTCCTTGCGTTTCAAGCTAAATAACCCTCCCAACTGTGTCCTGGAAATCACAAAAACAACAGTACTCAAACCCAGACTTTAATAACCTCAACTTGGACCTAGTCAACTATGCCAACCTACCAGGTTGGCCTCTAGTCACAAAGTAGCAGGGAAAGCCTCATGATGCCAGGCCACTAGGGAGACTTTCCTAGGGGGAGTGTGTCATTCTTGGTCTCTCCAGGCTGACGGCTTGCTCATTCATTCATTCAATCATTCAGCCAAAAAAATACAGCCACTTACCTGCATCTGTGCCCACACAACCACCCTAGCTCTTATCTGAAGCCAACCTCTTCACCTGTGCACTAGGACGCATCCCCTTTCACCTAGTCGAGGACGTCACTCAGCAAGTTTCCCTCCAGATTTCTGCATTATTAGTGCTCTCTCCCTCCCTCCTTGATCATTCCCATCAATACAACAAACATGCTGTAACTTCTCCCATCTTTAAAAAACCACCCCCATCCCACCCCCTCTCCCTTGATCCTACCCCCCCCATCCAGCTACCAACCCACTTCCCTTCTCCCTTTTTTTTTTTTTTTTTTTTTTGCAGTACGCGGGCCTCTCACTGTTGTGGCCTCTCCCGTTGCGGAGCACAGGCTCCGGACGCGCAGGCTCAGCAGCCATGGCTCACGGGCCCAGCCACTCCGTGGCATGTGGGAACTTCCCGGGCCAGGACACGAACCCGTGTCCCCTGCATCGGCAGGCGGACCCTCAACCACTGCGCCACCAGGGAAGCCCCCTTCTCCCTTTTAAAGAAGATGCTTCAGAAGAGTTCCGATTCTCCATTCTCTTGCACCTGCTGCAATCAGGCTTTGTCCTCTACCACTCCACCAGGAATGCCCCTGCCCAAGTCACCAGTGACCTCCACATTCTAGGTCCAGGGCCACCTTTCAGCTGTCCTCTTACCTGACCTATCACAGCATCCGACACAGAGGGATCGCTTCCCCTTCCTGAAACGTTTTCTTGCTTGGCTTGTGCAACACCTCACTTTGCTGGGTTTCCTCCTGCCTTGCTGTTCTCGGGCTCTTGTTCCTGGTTGCTCCACATTTTCCTGTCCCAGGGCTCAGTCTCCAGGACTCTTTTCTATCATAACCACTCTCTTGGTTATATCATCTTGTCTCCCGGCTATAAATATCACTTATATGCTGACACTTCCATAGCTATGTCTCCCCCAGTCTCTCTCCTGAACTCCCAACTCCTGTAGCTACTTACCTCTTCCACGTTTTCACCAGGATGTTTAATACGCACCTCAAACTTAATACACCTGATAGATCTCTGGTCAGTCCCTGCCTCTGCGAACCTGCTTTGCTCACAATCTTCCCCATCTCAGGAAACGGCGGCTCCTTTATTCCACCTGCTTAGGTCCCATACTTGTAACAATCATCTTTGACATTCTTCTCCCACATCCCACCAAAGGTCTGATTTTTCAAAAGAGCTTGGAAATCTGCATTTCATGTGAAATTGCCTCATTTTTAAGCATTAACAACTGAGAAAAGAAAGAAAGAAAATTATATGCAAGGAAAACAAAATATATCTGTGGGACAAATAGAGTCTGCGGCCCACCAGCTTGAGACCTCTGAGGAGGGTGCGTCTTCCACTCCATTCCCACCCTTTTCCCCTCCCACGAGCTCCCTCTCCTGCTGAGACGGCATTTCTCGAGCCGACTCCTGCCCATGAGATGTCACTCCTCGTGCCCTCTGTGCCTATTGTCAAACCAGCCCCTGAAGGCTGGGATGGCTCTGACGTGGAAGCTTTCCCCTTCGGGATGAAGACCCAGGTCGGGCAGCAGAATAGGCAGCATCAGTAAGATGTGAGGACAGATGATCTGATACATGCTTAGAGGTGAAGTCAGAATGAACCGACGGCCATGCTGAGAAATGGGGCGCCCGGGGCCTGACAAGCATCGCTAACACCCAGGAAGGAGAAAGAAGACATCCGTGAAACCACAGACTCGATTCTTCAACACTCAAACCACGATGGGACGCAATCAACCTGCATTTGCCAGGTTGATGAGACTACAACGTCCTCGTTCATCTTTGTGGTCCTCAGTGAGCAGAATGTGAGGCATCCTCTACGTGCTTCAGGTGGAAGGAACAGTGACTGGACCAACAAATGACTGAAAAACTAAAAGCTACACAGACTACAACTCCTCAGGGCTTTAGGTGAGGACGTAGGAGTGTGAAAAGATATGAACACAGAAAATGTGTGGCTTCAATGACAATAGTCCCAAAGAGAGATTAAGCAAAGGGTGTCTCAGGGACCAAGGAAAAACAATCAAATCAGAAATACACAAGAACAACAGAAATGAGGACACGAAAGGTTCCATTCTGCTCTTGGAAAATATTGATTTTAAAGAGGTTTGATAAGGTCTAGTGAATAAGCCACATTCCTGGGAAAGAAATAATAGACATGAATATCCTCAGAAACGTTTAAAGCAGTAAACAAATGGAAAAAATATAGTTTGGGTTTCTAGATCTAGTTTCTGAGATTCTACCAAGCCAGGTCTCAGATCATATTTAAACTCAAGTAAAAGAGTAAGTTAAGGGGCTTCCCTGGTGGCGCAGTGGTTGAGAGTCCGCCTGCCGATGCAAGGGACACGGGTTCGTGCCCCGGTCCGGGAAGATCCCACATGCCGCGGAGCGGCTGGGCGCGTGAGCCATGGCCGCTGAGCCTGCGCGTCCGGAGTCTGTGCTCCGCAACGGGAGAGGCCACGGCAGTGAGAGGCCCGTGTGCCGCAAAATAAATAAATAAATAAATAAAATAAAAAAGTAAGTTGAAATATTTATTTGGAAATTATTTGGTAAATCAAGCTTTGTAGTCAATCAATTTGACCAATTAATTTGTATGGCTGTTTGAGGCAATACCAGAGAATTCTTTACCTTTGCTTTAGGCCCATTTATATAGCATGATATGACATAAACAGCTTTTAGTCAGTGGATTTAACAGAAAGTAAAAACGGAACTAAATGGCTGATTTTAGAAAGACTAATGAGATTCTGCCTAACATCATGCACAAGCCAAATTCTATGCTACATGGATAAAACAGGCCCTCCAGATGGAGAAAACATAAAGAAATGAATATTAACTAAGAAGCTGCTGTTTCCCAAACATTATGCGAGGCACTTTCAGAAATATTACTTCATTAAGAAACGCAGTTATGAGCTTGTTTCTCAATGCATATATTACAAATTAACTGAAAAGTTATGAAGCCAAGCATTTTAGTTCTCAAATTAGGCTGTGTTAAACAGGATCTTCTATTACAGAAAACAGTACTAATTTTGTTTTTCAGAAGCTATGTCTGAGTATCCACTCAAAGTGCTAAAACTAATAAGTGTGTTTTCCTTTGTGTTTTGTTCTGTCCAAGTGGTACGTAGAGAAAGGCTTTAGATATGCTACATCCGCAGCTCCAATTCATGCTAAATTCGATTCCTGTCAGGCCATCCTTTAGCAGAAACTTCAGGTAACAGCAAGAGGCTAGGCTGGTCTAAGGTATCCAAGGAGCTAAGATTCTGGGGCATCTAAATACTGTCCTGGCGATCTCATGGCACACGGCTGCTAAAAGCTGGTGGGGCAAATTCTCGACTCCGTCCGCGAAGCCTCTAAACCACTCCTGGGTCTCATTCTACCTGCCACCACCTGTGCTATCCTGGGGAAGGCCAGCACACCACAGAGCCACTCGGTCCTGGAGGCCACCAAGGTTACCCTGAGCCTCACAGTGGGACTGTGAATTCACGCTGAGGTCCCAGCAGTGCACAGGGCTCTTGGTTAACCAGGTAGCCATGGCAGCCCAAATGTCCACGACCGTCTACTTCAGCTTAAAATTTTTGGTTAACTTGAATTTTATGTTAACTTGAAACAAAGAAGAAATGTAACTGTCTGCCTTTTCAGCCCTTCCCAATTGTATAAGAAATGTAAGGAAAAATGTCTCTGGAGACAGATATCTACAAGAAAAACAAAAGGATTCTTTGGCAAAGGGAAGGGAAAACGAGTTCTGTGATCTCGTGTCCGCATTCCTAAACAGGCAGCAGTGGGGTGAGGCCAAGGCATCGCTTTGAGAAGTTTCATCCCCAAACTCTAAGAGCTGACACCCCCCAGGGCGAGCTGCACAGAGGCAGCGTTAACTCCCGTCAGGCCACACACCAGCAGACGTGTAGCTAATGCTGGAGCTGCTCCTAACCTCCCAGTGCGTCATCCACGCCACGGTTATATGGCAGTACACCAAGCAGATTTCCAAAATTCACCCTCATTTCCTGAGCCAGGAAGAAGAAACCGTCCTAACCATTTTGCTGGGAAATTCACTTAGAGGATACAGAAACAACTGGGTTCCTGAGAGAGGGGACCGAGGTTCCAGCGAATAAGTCTATCTTGCCCCCAAATAACTTAACTCTGCTCCACCTGCTTCTTGTTCTTTGTCAAAATAAAATAAATGCAAGCAGGGTCTGTGCAAACCAGGCTATCACTAAAGGGACAATATGTTCAACTTTGGTAGTAAGGTGAACGTCAGAGGGAGTCCCAATGAACCACAGGGGAGATGGGGCCACGTTACATGAAAAACACGAATCTTTAAACTCTATGTCCACGCCGTTTGGGAGCTGAGCCCAACAGGGAGGGTGTCAGATTCACGTCTCCCCAGCATAGTTGTCTCAGCACACAGGCTCACCGGGCAGACTTGAGTGGAGTGAGGGGTAGAAATGCTCACACCACTAATGAGTCTATCTCCTCTGCATGCGCACCATTTTGCTGACTCAGCTGAATCTAGTCAATTAAATTAAGCGACTGCCCTCTTACAGACTAATTCAGTTCTAGAAGGTCAAGCTACCACGGTCTGCAGGCAGGCTGTTCAAACTGGCAGGGTTAGTTATGAGTCAATAAGGATCATGAAGAATTTCAGGCCCAGAGAGACTATTATACTTAGTGAAGTAAATCAGACAGAGAAAAACAAATACTCTATGTTATCACTCATATGTGGACTCTAAAAAAATAATACAAATGAATCTATATCCCAAAGAGAAACAGACCCACAGACACAGAAAACAAACTCATGGCTACCAAAGGGGAAAGGGGAGGTGGAGGGACAGATAGGAATTTAGGATTAACAGATACAAACTACTACACATCAAAAAGATTAGCAACAAGGATATACTGTATAGCACAGGGGATCATACTCACTATCTTGTAATAACCTATATTGGAATACAATCTGCAAAAAAAGTAACTGAATCACTCTGCTGTACATCTGAAACTGAAAAAAAAAAGAAAAAAAGAGTCAGGCCACACTTCCAAGCAAGACAGGCTTGTACTTTAGAAGGCCGAGGACCAGAGGAGAAAATAACGCTTCTCCTATATTCCATCCCATGATAGTGAATCCCGTTCTGTTTGCTTTACACAGACCACAGCTGGTATGTTTGAGAGTCTGCCTGTTTTGTGTTGGAAAGGGGAGAGAATCAAGAGTCTGTAACATGTCAGAGACATATGCCAGGACAACAGGGAGGGAGGAAAGAACACAAGATACTTGTCCTCTTCATCCGGGGGACATTGACAGAGTCTACCCACAAAAGAACTGAAAAAGAAACATTTCTGCCACAGAAAGCCAGGCATGCTCGTTAACGGTGGGACAAGGCTTCTAGAGAGGACTTTGGATAATGAAATAGGAGGAGTGAGAGGCCCTTTGCTTTCTGCTCACTCAGCCGTGTGCCCATGCGGGATGGAGATCAGAGAGCCCAGCCCCACTCAGCGAAGAGCGTCGCTGCTCACGGCTGTGTCTCAGGATCCATCTGACAGCTTGGCCTCCGCTCACGAAACCTGAATCATCTTCTTGGTTCCACACAAATGAGTCAAAGGCTAAAGGACAGGGCCCAGGCCCTCACCGTGAGACAAGCGCTGTTACTAGGCTCTGTCAGTTGCTGAATTAGAAATACACCAGGAACGGTGCAAAATAAGCATGCTGCCCAAAACATACGTCCACCGAGCATTTTGTGTGTATGAACTCACTCCACCCTGACAGCCCAACGAGGAAGGGACTACTTCCCGCCTCATTCTGCACACCAGCAGACCTGAGGCCCAGAGCCTAGCCACACGGTGGGGAAATGGCAGGGTGAGGACGCGTGTCCTGCCTCTCTGGCTGAGGGCTCACTCGTATTGCTAGACCACCTTCCAAACAGAGAGGACCCGTCACTTGCTACCTACTAAGGGTAGGCCAGGCTCTCTTTTTACCTCTTCACATGAATGCCTCACAATCACCTCTGGAGGACACTGAGGCAGAGGGTTGAGCAGCAAAGCCCAAGGTCCACTACACTGCGAGTTCAGTAACTAGTGAGCATCCAGGAAGTGGCTTCTCCAGGATGTCAAGTGAGGCAGTCCAGCTCCACAGGCCCTGCTACTGACCTTGACACCACACTACTGCTAGCATCTTGTGTCATCTGCACCACAACCACGGAGGGAGCTGTTCACACCCTCCTCTGACAGAGCTGAGGCTCAGCAGGTGGTATGAGGCAGAGGCTGAGTTTGTCAGCAGTCAGTGTTCTTTTTTTTTTTTTGCGGTATGCGGGCCTCTCACTGCTGTGGCCTCTCCCGTTGCGGAGCACAGGCTCCGGACGCGCAGGCTCAGCAGCCGTGGCTCACGGGCCCAGCCGCTCCGCGGCATGTGGGATCTTCCCGGACCGGGGCACGAACCCGCGTCCCCTGCATCGGCAGGCGGACTCTCAACCACTGCACCACCAGGGAGGCCCCCAGTCAGTGTTCTTGATCACGACACACAGATGATTCATCAGCGGGCCAGGCGCCCCAGGAACCGAGTGGAACCTTTTCCCACGGGCAGCTAAGTGCCCTCTGGGTTACTCCAAACGTAAAGTGATGAATAACATCAAGGCCTCCTCCCATTACAGCCAAGTTTCTTACAAGAAAAAAAGACTTCCCCCAAAGCCTTCACCTGTTATTGCCCAAAGAATGACAAGGCACCCCAAAAATCTTAAACCCCACCCCCTGCCCTCACCAGCCCCCAAAACAGTTAAACCCTTTGCACTTACGCTTTAAATGCTGGGAGGTAGGAGTATATAGAAACGCTGCTTAGGTTATAAATAAATGGCAGGTGTTTTCTGATATCTGCTGTTGCCCAGCTGCCAAAAAACGTGTTCAGTAAACCCTGGTCCCCACCTGGAAGAAAAAAATGCATTACAGTCACATACTTCAAGGACGGGTCAGCAATTTTATAGGAATACATAACTGGACCTTTACAAACAGGTACTAATTCCTTTTTTTTTTTGGCCACACCGCACAGCTTGTGGGATTTTAGTTCCCTGACCAGGGACTGAACTGGGCCCTCAGCAGTGAGAACACGGACTCCTAACCACTGGACTGCCAGAGAATTCCCACTAATTCTATTTTTAAAATAATAAATTCCATGTTAGACCTCCTAAGGATATTTTAGCGGGTGGCCATTTCCCTAAGTTAATTCATTAACTGAACAAATATTGGTTGAGCAGCTACTATGTGCCAGACACTGCACCAGGCGCCGGACAGTCAACCGCGAACAGCGACAGGGTCATCATGTCCATGACGGTCTGGGTGGAGTGGGGGTGGGAGGCACTGCTATCAGCGAATCAAGAGTCAACAACACCATCGCACACGGGGATGAGGGCAGTGAAGGAGAGTTCCGGCTGCTACGAGGCACGTGCAAGTGGCCTGAGGCCAGGTCTAATGGGCCAGGAAGGCTTCCACAAGGAAGCTGTATTTCGGCCGAGATCTGAGGGGGACACAGGAGGGCTTGACCAATGCAGGTGGAGAGAAGGAGGGCCGACGGTGCTCCAGGCAGAACACACAGCACCACAGACCTGAGGTGGGCAGGACATGCAGCTACAGAAGGAAGGCCTGGAAGGCGGCCTGGGTAAGTGGACTGCAGAGCAGGGCGGGGGTCGCCTGGCACCAGGCGAGTCTCTGAGAGGCAGGCACCGACTAGACCACACTGGGCTCGGATTTTAGACTTCATCCCCAGTTAAAGATTTTAGACTTTATGTTAAGAGCAATGGGACAGAAAAAGAAGTCAAAAGCAAAAGAGGGCCAACTGGGATAACTCAGTTTGGGATAAACTCGAACTGTTTCTGGAGCCCCCAGCGTCGACGGAAGGCTGATGGACGGCAGGCCACGTCACCCCGGCACACCCTCCTGCTGCCGACCACGCCTCCGGGCAGGTGGCGGTCAGTCCTCACTGGGCCAGGGTCAGGGTCGGCCACTAGCACACTGCCCAGTGCTTGCTCAGACCTGGGGGAAAGTGAGGGCCGCGGCCATGCATTCAAAAGAATTAAAAACAATAAAAACCAAAACAGCTAAGTATCTGACCTAAATCATAACGATACAAGTAACCGAACAGCCACCAAGCCATCTGAAAACACATTCCCCCATGTAGCCCACGTGCTTCCCGTCTTAGGCTTACGAGATTTCAGGAAACACGCCCAGAACCAGTCTCCCGTGCAGCGGAACAACAGCTCGGGATTGTGGGTGTGTGTATGTGTGTGTACATGTGTGTAGGGGGGCGGGTGACAGGCAAGGAGAACCCTGCTCTTTCAAAGTATGAGGCTGGTATACTGCACAGTTACTTCCCTCCTTGGTCTGCTCTGCCCTGAGACCTAGTTTCCTTTCTAAACATACAGCAGGTCCCACTGGCTGTCATTATTATTTGGTTTTTCTTGGTTTTGAAAGAGACTTTAAAAATCTGGAGAGGTATTTAGTGTTTGGAACTAAGCAGTAAGATTGGGGCATTAGGTTTAAAGTCTAAATGTACCTTACCTATCCTCTGTGTAGCCCATCCTTTCCAAATACCCTCGATCAACTCTATGGATCAAAGGCATTCACTGAACAAATGTCCATGGGGTGACCCTTCCGTATGAGGAGGCTCTGACAGGTCCACATTCCTCAAGGGACAAATAGCTCAACAGAGGATCAAGGTTTCACCCTTGAAAATTCTGAAGGACAATAAGGATGGCATCAGGATATGCTTTACTTGTTTAGCTACACAGAAGATTTTAGCTACACAGACAAATTAACATATTTTGAGACATAAAATTTTAAGCCCAAACACGATACCACTCATCAGAGGCTGACTTTGGATCCTATGAAGTCCCCCAGATGTGGGCACAGACACTGATGGCTGAGATACGGAAGCCTAAAGCCTTACTATAACAATTTCCTTTTATACATAAACATCAAAATAATGGTTGCGGAACTCTTCATAGCAGCTTTATAGGTAATATTGCAAAATTGGAAAGAGCCGAAGTGTCCCTCCACAGGTTTATGAGTGTGACACCTCTGTACAACTGAATATTACTCAGCAATAAGGAGGCACAGATCACTGATACCGCAGCAACTTCCACGGATCTCAAGAGAATTACGCTGAGTGAAAAACTCCCTTCCTGCAAGCTTACATACTGTTAGGATTCCATTTGTCCCTCAAAATAAAAAGTTTCTTTAAAAGTCTGAGGATTAATGTAGCTAAAATGCAAAATACCGCCAAGAACTGTTAAGTCATTAGATTCTAGATTCCACAGGACAGAGATTATGGCTCTTTTTGCTTACCACTGTAATTCTAGCAGGTAGCAGAATGCCTTACAAATGGGTAAGTTATTTGTAGAATGAATGCAAGAACCGTGAAGATGTTTGTTAACAGCAGAAAAGTTGAAAACTTTAATATTCCACCACAGAGGAATGGTTAGTACACTGTGATACTCATCACTCCCTGAATATTATTCAGCCATTAAAACCAGTGGTTTTAAAGACCATGAGTCCACTGCATGATATACAGATATACAACGACATATAACATGATTGTAACTAAGAACATAAACATTCCTACTAGAAGAAAATAACAGTAATTGTGTGAGGGGACTGGTGATAACAGATGTTCCCTCCCCCTGACTTTTCCTTAATATTGTTATGTTATTTTTGTAATTCTAAAATATTAATAATACAATTGGGGCAAGAATGAGAATTGTGCCAAGACCGTTTCTTTCCAAACATTTGCACTTATTTATTTTCATTATGAAATATATTATCAAAAGAAAAATGTAAGTGTAGGTTACAAAGCATACTAATAATAATATTACATATCCCCAATATCCAACTAAAAAACTCAAACATTGCCAATACTGTTTCAATTCTCTGTGCGGGCTCCCTAATCCCATCTCAGAGCCCCCCACCCCAGAAGTAACTACTTATCATGAATTTTGTTTGTAATTATCTTGATTTCCTTTATCACATGTGTGTATCTCCAGACAATATATGTATTTCCACTTGTTTTTGAACTTTGTAAAACTGGGCATCACATATGTATTTTTTCTACTACTTGTTTTTTCCTGCCACATGTTAAAGACCTTTTGAAAATGAAGCATTTCCACTTAAAATGACCACCGACCTCATGTAATGCAGTGAAGAAATCTAATTCCATGATGTTGGAATAGTAGTTGTAAAGCAGAACTTCCCAGTCTGACAGGGTGAGCCTGAGAAACAGGAGTCAGAGCTGTTGATCCCTCAGAGCCCCTGGCTGGCCAGCCTGTTCCCTTTGACTCTCAGGTACCCTACAAATACCATCAGTCCCTCGGCCATGTGCCACGGCGGGGCTGAGTGGCACTGGTAGGACAGGAAACAAGCAAGAAGTGGAAGAGGCAGGGCAGGAGACGTGTGCATCCACGGTACACGTTCCACTGGCAAATCCTTCAACACTCAACAAGGACCCTGCCTCTACAGGGCACAGAACATACAGACCATGAAACTTCCATGGCCGCTGACCTCATCATTATGTGACTACGAAGGGTGACCATTTAGCCAAAAATTGTGGATTAAAAATAGAATTAAACACCACCTAGAAGTCTGTGGCTTCTTAAATAATGTTTAAATTCAGCATTCTAACCGTCTTTTTCCAAATACACAAGTCTACATCTCAAAGTCAGGCAAAACAACGTTTTCGTTTCACTAAAAACAATCTGTGTGGTGTTATCAATATCCTCTCTTTAAACGTCCCTGAATTAGAGCACAATTTAAAGCAGAATGCAAATCTAAGCACATCTGTGCTACAAAACATACAAGGATGTCATGAAGGCTGCTGCGTTTTCACTACGAAAACCCCAGGACTTTTGCCCAGTACATTCTGGTCAGGCTTCCAGAGGCAACTTTATTTATTGTGACAGGTTAAGACACTTTTAATCTCAATCAGCTCAGAAGCAACAAGCATGATAGCAGACATGCCAGCAGCTGTGATCCAGCAGGCAAGGGTGTGGCAACACAGGTGAGAGACAGATAGGAAATGGAACAAGAGACACACGGCACCTGTTTTGCAACCAAAAGCTAATATCAGATTCCATATCTTCCCTCCCCCAGGCTGGCCAAGTGCCAGTAATAACCTTACAACCACCCGGTATTTTCCAGGTCTTTTGACCAGAGTCATGAACTTGGTAAACATGGACATATCACAGTATTTATCAGAAACGGTGGCCATTATTTTATGAGACAGAAATGGAGTTGAGTGCTGTTTTTTAAATTGGTGCACTTGTTCAATGCTTATGTAGTCTGTGTGCTTTTCCACAGTTTGTTGGCAGCTGGCTTGCCTACTGTGGATAGCAGGGAGGGTGGGTCAACTTTGGTTTAAACATGAACCCTAGTTTCTCAGCCCCAAGGAAATGGTCCCCTCAAAGCAAAGTTTAGGATCCAGGAGCAGGGGAATCACCTGGGAGCCTGCTAGAAATGCAGAATGGTAAGCCCCACCCCAGACCTCCAGAATCGGAATCCGCATTTGAATCCCCAGGTGATGTGTTTGCATATTAAACTCTGAGTAGCACTGGTCTAGAGTCTTTTAGAGAATGACTCCTTTATATCAGAGAACATAACTCTCAGAAATGTCATTTATACAGAAAATGTCTGAGGATATAGAAATTAGGTGTAGGCATTATAGGATGATGAATAAGACAGGTTCCAGCTCTCAAATGGTTCTCAATCTAATCAGGGGGTAGAGGAACATAAACCAAGCAAAAGTAATTTAAAGCAAAATGTGCTTAATACAATAAGAGAGGTATAGACAAGCGCCGAAATGAAAATGTGACTCACACCTTAACACTGACTTCCTATAATATGCTGGGCAAGTATCATCACTGCGGCCTCCAGACAGCATGCCAAGTCTACTAAGTTACAGTTCGTGAATGGTCCAGCGCTTGGGGGTATTTCCATGAGGTTTACTAAGGATCATCGGATTAAGCCCAGGTGCCTCATGGGAATCCAGGTACTTGGAGCTCTGGTCTCAGCATCACTGCATCTCACTGGCCTCAATCCATTTAAGCCAAGAACAACTGATCTATTTTACCATTTCATGTTACAGCTTTTGTTTCTCACCTTTAAAAATATAGATTTTAATAATCAAGCTATTAAATAATAATATAGATGCAAGGGAACACTTATTTGTGGTTTAAATTTCACTTTCTCAGTTTAAGGAAGGTAGGTCCTCCTCGTCTAGAGTCTCTTAGCACTCTGAATTTTTCAGAATCATGATGACATAATTAATTGTACAGTCTCATAAAATATGTACAAGCTTTATAGAGGCAGGGATACAATCTGTATTATTTACCAGTCTATTCCCAGCCCTTAAACTTAGTATCTTCACCAGATTAGGGACTCAAATGATTTTTTTTAAATACTACAGGAATGGATTATAGAAATAAAGACAAGAGTAATCATTTCTAAGAATACTTCCAGACCCACAAAACAATATGAGACTATCAACTGTGCTGCTGATTTAAAAAGACAAAGTAACTCAGAGACAGAGAGAACAAACTAATGGTTGCCACTGGGGAGAGGGAAAGGGAGGGCGGCAAGATAGGGGTAGCGGATTAAGAGGTACAAACTACTATGTATTAAATAAATAAGCTACAAGGATATACTGTACAGCACAGGGAATACAGCCAATATTTTATGATAACTGTAAGTGGAGTATAACCTTTAAAAATTGTGAATCACTATGTTGTACACCTGATACATAATACGGTGAATCGACTATATCTCATTAATAAAATAAAATGCATCCAATAGTTTAACAATTAAAAAAAGACAAAATATTTCTAGACATTCCAGTTTAGCAGGGAGGAACAGCAGCTGTAGAGATAGAAGACATAAGCTTCCGTGTCTTCATTTCTAAAATGAGGAATTTATCAGCTGCTGTCTCTACTTATTCAGGGGAATGAATTTTAAGTAATTAATCTGTAATAAATCCAGTGTAATAGAGATTTTCCTGTATCCCGTATCATTCTCTGATACATTTTCGTGACTGCTGCAGTGTGGGGTAATTGCGAGAGAAGGGACAAAACGACACTCACATAACCCAGCCACAGCATCAAGAAAGACTGTCTGGTCCAGACCTGGCTCTGCCACCAGCTCAGGGATACTGGGCAAGTGGCTGTCCTAACTGTATCAACACTGGGTGTCCAGTAGTAGCTATACAGCAGGCCTTCAATAGATATCTGTTGAATTAACATATTAATAAGTAAATGAATGACTACTTCACAGAACTGTTGAGGAATAAATGAAGAAGTAAAATGACCAGCCTAAGAGCCTATAACACTTTAGTCCTTCCCACCATCTCTATTTCTCACAAGGTTCATGATCTCTTCTGGTTACAAGGCTAGAAAGAAACAGATGGCTTAAAAAAAAAAAATACTCAAGGGTACAATGAGATAAAAATAGCTCTTAACATAAAACTTGTGTGTACTCATTTATTTTGCTACTACATGTTATGACTTTTGCTTTTCATCTTTACTTATTCAAGATACTACCCAAACTATCAATTAAACGACAGAAATGCAAGAGAAGAGAGTAATTTTCAAAGCAACTGATAAAACAGTTTAAGGGCCACAAGCAGTCTAGTGTGTGGGCGGCTGGAAAAGCTTACCACGAGCACCTGTCAGAGTGGAACCTATCAAGTCAGGGAACGAGGTGAGACACACCTGAATGTCTGCACTCATTTGGTTTGAACAAGACAAGTACTATCTGGGAATACCTCTCTCCTTCATTCCTTTTTTGGGCAGGTCCAGCTTGAATCCAAACTAATTGCAAAGATTAGGGAAGGTAGCACTGGGGTCAATTTTACACTTTAATAGATAGCACCGCCAAATATTTTCTGTTAAAAATTATTTTAAAACTTTACTGTAGGGCTTCCCTGGTGGTGCAGTGGTTGAGAGTCCGCCTGCTGATGCAGGGAACACGGGTTCGTGCCCCGGTCCGGGAAGATCCCAGTGCCGTGGAGTGGCTGGGCCCATGAGCCACGGCCGCTGAGCCTGCACATCCGGAGCCTGTGCTCCGCAACGGGAGAGGCCACAACAGTGAGAGGCCCGCGTACCAAAAACAAAAAAAAAAAAAAAAAAAAAAAAAATCACTTTACTGTACTCTCCTGGTTTATTATATTTCCAAGCACAGGAAAAAAATGTTCAGTTTAAGGGTCTCAGTGACCACTTAAATTAGAATATGTAACACACAGTTTTAATGACCTCACAGAGGATCTTAGATTCTGCTGAAAGAAAACCATAACTAATATTCTATCACCAATTTACTGTCCTATTTTTTTTGAAAACTCAACTACAGACCAAAATTTCATTATTCCAGAAAAAAAAAGTTTCGAGTATTTAGGTTACACTAATGAATTCCAAGATTTTTAAAAAATGGTTACTTCAAGTTGGAAAATATGAATTCCTCTTTACTTAGGTTTTTAAAACTAACATATGCAAATGAAATTTAATAGACAGCAATTTTCAAGCACTAAACTCTTCAACTGTACAGGCACCTGTAATTTAGGATACCTCGGAGTCACGGGGCGAAAGGAAATAAATCTCAACTCGCATCCAGACTGATTTCGTCAAATGAAGAATCAAGGGCATCAGCTTTGTTGCACATGAGTACGTGGAGGCAAGACTGCTGACTAGTACCTACGAAACCTTGACCTCTTGCCTTCTCACTGCTAAATCCTGAAGTTGACCTTATCTTGTCACAGTCTATACAATGTTAGTGTATATATTTCCCAATAGCTATTGTACAACTCTTCAGGAAACGTGTAACTTCGGTTATGAAGTAAGTGCCAAGATAGTTTGCAAATATTAACAGTACAGGAAACTTAGACACTTCATTGTGGGAAATTAAATGCCAGCCATAAGTTAGGTATGAAGTCACTAGTTTGAAATTCTAACACTCTAGATATTGAGGAAGAAAGAAGAGATGTCAAGGTACCTAGCACGATCTGCCATGCTAGGATTATTCTCTTGGCCAGAGGCGAGGGTGGGGTGTGATTAGAGCGCTGGTGATGAGAAGCCTGACAAGCCACATTCTTTCACGTTAGAAGGGCTGCAGAAGCAGCTGCAGATACTCAGCCATCAGAGGCCCGGTGGCTCGTCAGTGGACACCAGATCCCATCGGTTCTCAATGCATGTATGCAGGAGATTAAGCAGGACTTGCAAGACATTCAGACTGAGACAGTCATCTGCGAATAGGTTTTCTTTAGTATCAGTCTAAAAATGCTGGGACTTAAGACCCCCTGTTCAGTAAAACTGGGGGGTGGGAGACGGTGGGGAGATACTGTGCATATGAGAAAATGTACGGCAAGGTGAAAGGAAACACCTGAAAGCGCTCATCTCCGTGCCTATCGCATGACATCTACACAAGACAGGGCACTGCATTAAGAGCCTGAAGCAAAGCAAGCAAAGCACCAGAAAAGGGTGTAGCTTACAAAGAAATATTTTATTAAGTGTAAGTCCAACAAGTCTTCATGTCACACAGATATGGATTCAACAGGATAGTAAATCCCTTCAAAGAGGAGCACGCTCCCATGGTACGCAGCGCGCTTTCTTTGATGAGTAGGTAAAGCTTCTCCGGAACACATCAGGCGAAAAAACATTTCATTTAAGAGCCGCTGCTTTATTTTTCAGTTGAATTTAAACACTATATTGAGAATAACCAAAAGTTCCTATCTGCATAGTTGAATTTTCAACTGCTTCAACTAAGCATTTCTACTAACAGAAAAAAATTCCAATCCTTAGCCACCAGGGAGCCAGTACATGGAATACCTTACAGAAGGGCCAGCTGCTGGAAACCCTGCTGCTGAATAACGAACGTGCTAGCAGGCACAGGCTCTCCCAGTTGTTTCAGATTCTGGCTGAAAGAGCAGAAAGTGCTTTCTAGTTAAGCACTTTTCACATGTTCTTGCTTCTTAACAACGAATTCATCAACTCCTCTAGTACCTCTTGGTTCTAGAACAAGGTACACGATCCAGGTTGGTCTCTGCCAGCTAGTTAATTCGTTTTATACTCTGAAATTGTAACCTGGGTAATTGACCACGGCACACTACTGTTGGGTATCCAAACTCTTATCTTGCAACAATAAAATCGAATCCTCCTTAGGCAATTGCAGTCATGTGGATTTTAGGCAGCTGGACCTACTTTAGAATGTGACTCACTGGAGCTGAGAATTTACACGGAATTTCTGGCAGGATTACACTACTTCCTTTACATTTAACGACAGGAGGTGAAAAAAGCCACACGCTGACGCTTCAGCCACAGAAGGAAGGTTAAGACTTAAGGTTAGTGGACTTCCGCTAAAAATACTCCTATCTCCCTTCTGTGCAAAGGTAACTATTTTCATGCGAGCAGCAGAAATAAGGAATACATGTTTTGAACTAACATACCAATATAGCTTTCATTCCTTATACGAAAGGAAAGTAGGAGCTTAAAAAAAAGCCAGGAAAGTGAAGAAGTTACATTTGGCCGTAACCACAGTGATCACTCAACACCTTATTTCTTAAGGTTGCTTAAAGTAAGAAGGCGTTTCTTGTCGGACGCTACCATTCATGACGGTTCAGAAACTCCGGCTCACTGCTTTAGGGCATGTAACGACTTGACATAGAGCAGATTTTCTCACTACTGACATCCTGAGCCAGATAATTCTTTGGTGCAGGGGCTGTCCATGCATTGTACGATGTTTAGCAGCAGCCCTGGCCTCCACTCACGAGATGCCAGTAGAGCCCTCTCCACTCACTTGTGACCACCAACAAAGTCTCCAGACATTGCCAATGTCCCCTGGGGGACCAAATTACCCCAGGTTTAGCACTACTGCCGTAGAGTACAAACTAACCAAACAGTGAAGCAAGACTGAGACTTAAATTTCTTTGTTCTTTTCAATGACATTTCAAAGAGCTGCATATCCCAAATCCTCAAAACATGAAACAGAATTCAATTTCTGGGAACAGCAACAACACAATTTCACGTATAACTAAAAATGTTTTAATTTCCAATCTCTTAATTTCAGCAATCGGACAAACGATTAGATGTACTCTTTTAATTCAAAAAGTTTAGATTTGAAATTTTGATTTTTAACTTTACAACTAGTTAATGGAAATGAGTCCTCATATCTGTACCCAGGGCTGAACCTTGGGTCAACTGAGGATGGCTGTTCCTGCTAGTTTCAAAAGATCTACTCACTTCAAATCTCATATCTGCTCTTGGAGAGGGATGGGAAAGGAAAGAAGCCCCTGGTACCTGGTGTCTGGCTCAGGCCTCTGGCCTACCCCCATGTTCCTCACCTGGGCGTCTGTCACAATGTCAAGTATCTAATAGTGAGTCACTGCTGAGAGGGCATCTCCTTACTGCAAATCCTTCTTCGTAGATACAACTGGGTCTCTTCTTGATTCAAAAGATTCTCAACATTAGTTTTTAAAAGAGCTTATTTTGCATGCTAACCACCAGTATTGTCTTGTTGTGTGTGATTTACTGTTGTTGTTAAAAAAAGTGGCTTAGGGCTTCCCTGGTGGCGCAGTGGTTGAGCGTCCGCCTGCCGATGCAGGGGACACGGGTTCGTGCCCTGGTACAGGAGGATCCCCCATGCTGTGGAGTGGCTGGGCCCGTGAGCCATGGCCGCTTGGCCTGCGCGTCCGGAGCCTGTGCTCCACAACGGGAGAGGCCACAACAGTGAGAGGCCCGGGTACCACACACACACAAAAAAAGTGGCTTATTCACAGTTTCAATTTCATTGCTTGTGATTGGTCTGTTCATATTTTCTATTTCTTCCTGGTTCAGTCTTGGAAGGTTATACCTTTCTAAGAATTTGTCCATTTCTTCCAGGTTGTCCATTTTATTTGCATAGAGTTGCTTGTAGTAGTCTCATAGGATGCTTTGTATTTCTGCAGTGTCCAGTGTAATTTCTCCCTTTTCATTTCTAATTTTATTGATTTCAGTCCTCTCTTTTTCTTGATGAGTCTGGCTAAAGGTTTATCAATTTTGTTTACCTTCGCAAAGAACCAGCTTTTAGTTTTATTGATCTGTGCTATTGTTTTCTTTGTTTCTATTTTATTTATTTCTGCTCTGATCTTTATGATTTTTTTCCTTCTACTGACTCTGAGTTTTGTTTTTTCTTCTTTCTCTAGTTTACTGAGGTGTAAGGTTAGATTGTTTATTTGAGATTTTACTTTTTTCTTGACGTAGGCTTGTATTGCTATGTACTTCCCTCTTAGAACTGCTTTCGTTGCATCCCATAGGTTTTGGATCATCATGTGTTCGTAGCAATTTGTCTCTAGGTATTTTCTGATTTCCTCTTTGATTTTTTTCAGTGATCTCTTGGTTATTTAGTAACGTATTGCTAAATAAGATATAAGCTTCCAAGACAGAACCAGAAAGAGATAAAAAATATGAACAGACCAATCACAAGTAATGAAATTGAAACTGTGATTAAAAATCTTCCAACAAAAGTCCAGGACCAGATGGCTTCACAGGTGAATTCTATCAAATATTTAGAGAAGAGCCAAAACCCATCCTTCTCAAACTCTCCCAAAAAATTGCAGAGAAAGGAACACTCCCAAACTCATTCTATGAGGACACCATCACCCTGATACCAAAACCACACATAAATACTACAAAAAAAGAAAATTAGAGACCAATATCACTGATGAATATAGATGCAAAAATCCTCAACAAAATACTAGCAAACAGAATCCGACAGCACATTAAAAGGATCATACACCATGATCAAGTGGGATTTATCTCAGGGATGCAAGGATTCTTCAACATATGCAAATCAATCAAAGTGATACACCATATTAACAAATTGAAGAATAAAAACCATATGATCACCTCAGTAGATGCAGAAAAAGCTTTTGACAAAATTCAACACCCATGTATGATAAAAACTCTCCAGAAAGTGGGTACAGAGGGAACCTACCTCAACATAATAAAGACCATATATGACAAACCCACAGCAAACATCATTCTCAATGGTGAAAAACTGAAGGCATTTCCTCTAAGATCAGGAACAAGACAAGGATGTCCACTTTCGCCACTATTATTCAACATAGTTTTGGAAGTCCTAGCCATGGCAATCAGAGGAGAAAAAGAAATAAAAGGAATACAAATTGGAAAAGAAGAAGTAAAACTGTCACTGTTTGCAGATGACATGATACTATACATAGAGAATCCTAAAGATGCCACCAGGAAACTACTAGAGCTAATCAATGAATTTGGTAACGTTGCAGGATACAAAATTAATGCACAGAAATCTCTTGCATTCCTATACACTAATGATGAAAAATCTGAAAGAGAAATTATGGAAACACTCCCATTTACCATTACAACAAAAAAGAATAAAATACCTAGGAATAAACCTACCTAGGGAGACAAAAGACCTGTATGCAGAAAACTATAAGACACTGATGAAAGAAATCAAAGATGACACAAACAGATGGAGAGATATACCATGTTCTTGGAATGGAAGAATCAATATTGTGAAAATGACTATACCACTCAGAGCAATCTACAGATTCAATGCAATCCCTATCAAATTACCAGTGGCACTAGAACTAAAATTTGTATGGAGACACAAAAGACCCTGAATAGCCAAAGCAGTCTTGAGGGAAAAAAACAGAGATGGAGGAATCAGACTCCCTGACTTCAGAGTATACTACAAAGCTACAGTAATCAAGACAATATGGTACTGGCACAAAAACAGAAATGGAACAGGATAGAAAGCCCAGAGATAAACCAATGCACCTATGGTCAACTAATCTATGACAAAGGAGGCAAGAATATACAATGGAGAAAAGACAGTCTCTTCAATAAGTGGTGCTGGGGAAACTGGACAGCTACATGGAAAAGAATGAAATTAGAACACTCCCTAACACCATACACAAAAATAAACTCAAAATGGATTAGAGACCTAAATGTAAGACCAGACACTATAAAATTCTTAGAGAAAAACATAGGAAGAACACTCTTTGACACAAATCACAGCAAGATCTTTTTTGATCCACCTCCTAGAGTAATGGAAATAAAAACAAAAAAAAAACAAATGGGACCTAATGAAACTTGAAAGCTTTTGCAAAGCAAAGGAAACTACAATGAAGACAAAAAGATGACCCTCAGAATGGGAGAAAATATTTGCAAATGAATCAACAGACAAAGGATTAATCATCATAATATATAAACAGCTCATGCAGCTCGATATTAACAAAACAAACAACCCAATCCAAAAATGGGCAGAAGAACTAAATATACATTTCTCCAAAGAAATACAGATGGCCAAGAAGCACAGGAAAAGCTGCTCAACATCACTAATTATTAGAGAAACGCAAATCAAAACTACAATGAGGTATCACCTCACACCAGTTAGAATGGCCATCATCAGAAAATCTACAAACAACGAATGCTGGAGAGGGTGTGGGAAAAAGGGAACCTTCTTGCACTGTTGGTGGGAATGTAAATTGATACAACTACTATGGAGAACAGTATGGAAGTTCCTTAAAAAACCAAAAACAGAATTACCATTTGACCCCTCAATCCCACTACTGGGCATATACCCAGAGAAAACCATAATTCAAAAGACACATTCACCCCAATTTTCATTGCAGCACTATTTACAATAGCCAGGTCATGGAAGCAACCTAAATGCCCATCGACAGACAAATGGATAAAGAAGATGTGGTGTATATATACCATGGAATATTACTCAGCCATAAAAAGGAATGAAATTGGGTCATTTGTAGAGACGTGGATGAATCTAGACTGTCATACAGAGTGAAGTAAGTCAGGAAGAGAAAAACAAATATTGTATATTAACGCATATATGTGGAACCTAGAAAAATGGTACAGATGAACTGGTTTGCAGGGCAGAAATAGAGACACAGATGTAGAGAACAAACATGGACACCAAGGTGGGAAAGTAGCGGGGTGGTGGAGGTGGTGGTGGGATGAATTGGGAGATTGGGATTGACATGTATACACTGATGTGTATAAAATGGATGACTAATAAGGACCTGCTGTATAAAAAATAAATGAAATAAAATTCAAAAATTCAAAGAAAAAGTGGCTTATTATTTTATTATTTTAGAGACTGGCATAAAATAGAAGCATACCTACTAATCAATTTACCCAAAATTCTGCAAAGGATGTGAGGCCCTAAATCACAAATGGATGGTGACTTTGCCAATGTTCTACTCCTTAGCCTTGCAGACCACTCTACCTGATGCACTGCCTTATAGAGAGTGACAATTCGGAGACAAAGATTATTCACATAGTCTTTCTATCTTCTTTTTCGGTGCCTCCCGAAAGAATGAGAGCCTAGGTTTATTCCTCAAATTTCCACGGAGACAATACTGGGTCCTCCTGTTAGCTCTTGTACTTAAGTTTACTCAGGTTTAAAGATAGTTGTTAAACTTTTTGAGCTGTATAATAGTCTTTTGAATTCTTGAATAATTATGGTTCATTTATCATACTCTAATTTAGACATAGGAAGGCCAATGAAAGGCAAGTCTGTAAAACAGCCTATGTACCATGTACCTACAGGAAAAAGATGCATGGGCACACACACAACACACAACACTATTTCCCAGAACGACACAACTTCAAATGCTTGCCACATCTCATGTGTCGCTATCTTCCAGGCACAAGGAACCATAGAGAAGAAGGAACCCAGAGAAGAGCAGCCCCTAGAAGATACTCACAGCTTGTCAGATATAAAGAAAACAGATACATACCATCAAAACTACCTTGCTCAGAAGCAAGGTGCAACAGCTGATTGTACGTTTCAACTGAAGGCTGATAAACAAAGACTCCAGAATTGAAGCAGTCAGGCCACCCTGGGTCTGGTGCCGCCGACAATTCTTCTCTCTCAAAAAGATCATCGATATTTGCTAGGACCTGATTCAAGGGCAATGGGGCAGGAAGAAGGGAAAGCATTTCAGAACTGTTCTGCTGCGGTATACCCTTCTTAAGTTCTCCTTAAGTTATCCAACACAAAAGATGCAGTCTGTTGCTGGTCTTAACTATTCAGATGACAGCTGTGAGGCAGCCTGGTCCTACTCTCCTTCAACACCTGACACTTTTTACAACAGTGGTTTTATCTGAACTTTACTGTCAAGTCTTGACAGCATTCTTCAAATGCCTAACTGGTCTCAGTTACTATATCCATCTTTCCAGCCATCAAAGCCATACTCACCAGGGTATCTGCATCCATGAATACACATTTGGAATACTGTGTAAGTGACCAGCAGTGGAGTTTAGTTAACGTGATGCCCAACTCAGGCCTCTTCATTAAGGTTAGATGAGCAGAATCACCGCTGTCCAAGACATCTACCGTGATGACTTCATCAAAGATAGTCTCTAAAGTTTTCCTGTCGAAAAATAAAATCCAGAAAACAGCTCTCAGCATCTCTTTAGAACAAGTGACCCATTTAACATAAGACGGTGTTCTATTTAGCTTATCAATTACGAGAGAATTTGTTACTTTGGTATACTGCAATCTCTTAAGTATGTCCTGATTTACTTCAGGACAAACTGTGTTCATTTGCATGTGCAGTTAACTTCACTAAAACAGTAAGAACTGCTTACTGTGAGGATGAACCTCGTATCTTAAAACATTATCACGGAAGTTTCCTATGTTTTATTGTACCACTGAATACCAGGCAAATTGTGAAACAGCTTGCAAAAATGTGACTGATGCTTGGTAATACAGCTTTTCAACAGCCTATGCCTTTAACAATAATATTTTATTACAACGGGTTCTTGCTGACCACTGAATACTTTTACAAATGATGCGGAGTTAAGTGCATGTACTATCTGCACCGAAGCCTATAACTAATAATTTTTGCCAAAGCAGTTGACAGAGAACTGCCTGAAACTGTGTCCTAAAAGAAGTTAAATGACTCAATTATTTGGTTTCCATTTTTTTTAGCATCGCATACAACCAGCATTTATTACGTGCTTTGCACTCCTGGCATGAGAGACTCACTTTAGTTGGTGAGGTACAACATGTCTCCCTGCCCCAAATTAACTAAAGATATATTTTAGAAAGCAAGCCTGAGGTGAGGTGAAGTGGGGTGTACTTAGGTAAGACACTAAACTCAGCACAGGAAAAACACGTGATAAAGACAAACCATCGCCGAAAGTTTATAAAAATATCCAGCATGCAGAACAAAACTGGTAATGTATCATCTACCTCCAAAGCTGTGCAAACGTATGTTCTAGTTCACACAGTAAACTTGATCTCTGCAACAAATGGCGGCACCCTTTACCACAGTAAAGGGGGCTTGCTGTCGAAGACTATATCCACCTTCTTACACGATTCTCACTAAATAGACTATAGATTAGGACGTACACAAAGGAGACAGTTTGGGGGGGCATTTTCCTAAATTACCCTTTAGGAATAAGGTTCTTAGCGTGAAAGATATATGTATGTATGTATAATGCCTCTTTTTCAGAGGTCCTTGGCACGGGCTTACATTTTTTGAAAAAAGTCACAGAAAGAGCATTTTCAACCTCTAAAAGGGATAGGAGAATGCAAAAATAAACACAATACAGAGCTGCTAGTGTGCCCAGATATTCTCAAGTAAGTTAGTATTAGGATCAAGGTAGTTCATTCACATACTTCAAAATTGAATTCCAACCAATTAACATGAACTAACCCAATCAAAGAACAGCTTGTGCTCCCTCAGGGTGCTCTCCTAGCAGGACCCCTAACTCTGAGAGCCCTCTGGCAAATATTCTAGTCTATTAAATTGTAAATAAAGATCTTTAGGTTACTAATGTCAATTGGGGTGGAGAAAACTGCTACTTTCTTTCAAAGTCCCGGGAGGTTTCCCCCGTTAGAAGCAGGAACAAAGTAGTCCCTGCTGCATCTGGGGAAAGGCATGCAAGTGAAGCGTGATGACATGAAGGGAACGGCTGGACTGAGTCACTCACTCGGATTACCGCAAGAGGACTTGCCCAAGGGAGAGCCCTACTCCTGGTTGGAATCGGCAAGGGCAAGGGCCAGAACACCAGCTCCCAGAGGGAGCTTGGCTGGAAGATCTCTCCAAGACCCAGGAATCCTTCACTCAGCAACTCTCCTCTTTCTCCACCAGCACGCAAACCCTGGAAAGGGTATGGCCTCAATGCCCACCGATGCCACAAACAGGGGAGAGGGATGTCCGAGCCCCACCAACAGCGGGGCAGCGAGGTCCTCACCTCATGGAGTCCGAGACCTGTGGGGTGACGAGCACGGCCAGCCTCCTGGTGGTCCTGTGCTGTTTCAGAGACGAGCCCAGGACCAGGGCTCCTTTGGCGTAGGCATCGTTTGTGGTCAGTGTCACAAAGGCCTGATCTTAATACAAGGAAAACGAACACACATTCATTACACTATCCTACCTAGAAAACACCACCCCAGGACCCTTTTCAATCAATAATTTGGCAAAATCAGCTCCTCTGAGATCAACTTGCTGTATTAATAAAAGAGCAGCCTCTTGTGGGGGGTCAGGGTGAGAGAGAGAACCCAGTGTCCGCTATAAGAATGGCTCAAGACCATTCTTTAGCAGGCAATCTTTGGCAACCTTCAAGAGGCTGACGAAGCTGTAAAAATTCAATCCAATTTAGAGTCCAGACATGCCAAATTCTCAGACTAAACAGCAGCTTAACACCCAGAGGGTGAACCTCAGGCAGTTAACAGGCAGTGAAGCAGAGATCAAGAAGTGCATTTTCTGTTTCTCCTACAAGGTACCATAGACAGTATTTTCAGCCAAGCACAAATCCAGCCAACGACCTCAACTGAGAGCATCTGAAAGCAGAGGCCATATTCTTCATTCTGATGCTTACATGTCCCACGCCTCAGGCTTTTTCTACTGTTTCCTCAACGTGGAGCAAACACTCCATGGCTATCCAACCACCACTCTAGAGTCACTCTGAGTCTCTCTGAAACATCACCTCCCCCAAGAAGCCTTCCCTCCTTGATGCTTCTATCTAAATGGTGGCCCATCGCTGTTAAATGGATTTAGGGACCACCTCACGAGCTCTAGAAAACCTGCCTCCTTTTCCTTGGAGAAGCAAGCAGTACCCCTACCCTGTATCCTGAGGCACCTCAACAGACTCTCTCTCTCTCACACACACATTCAAAAATCAATCTCCAATCATCATTTAGCTGCCAGGACCAGGGGCAAATGCATGAATTCTCCTTCCTCCTGAACGAGCCCCACCCTCGCAAGGCCACCAGCCCAGCCTTTAGGATTTCTCCAGCCCTTCCCCGGGATGATTCTGGAGCACACTCCCTCTCCAAATGGATTTTAACATTAGCAGGTTGGTGGGCATCCATACATACAGGGTACTTAGGATCAAGCTCTGCCAGGGCTCACTTGGGGCACGGCTGCCCAAGCAGGGAGTTGAGCCATTCTGTCATGAAGTCACTCTGTTTCCGTCTTAGGTTTCCTCATTCTCTCTTTGCCCATTTTCCAAAGTGGAGGCTGGGGGCAGTAGACATTCCATTGAGAAGTGAGAGGAAGTTGTAGGCTGTCAAGTGGGCCAGCACACTCCCCGGCTGCAGATCTGAGGGCCATCTTCACAGGTAGCGTTGAACTCTCCTTTAAGTTGTAGAAAGTCTGGTGTGCCCTCCCCCAGGGTCACTGGCTTCCCAGCTAGTCACGCTAGGAAAGCTCAGAACAGGGCCTCCTGTCCCTTGCCATACCCCTCAACTTGAACTTGTTCCTTCAACCCATCATAAGATGGCAACATTTCAGTCAGCCTGTCCCAAGGACACTTAATCTGGGGCATAATGAATGATGTTTTAACACAAAAACGGTCCTGATACCAGGGGAGCACGGAGAAAAGTTTAGTAAGTAGGGTTCAAGGCTTTCAGGAAGCTAGGATATGGATGATTTCCCAGATGAAGCGGGAAGCAGGACAAATGCTTCGGAACGGAGGCTAGAGCGCCAGACCTCGCAATGGAACAGGGAAGACCAGGGACAACTGGGTAGGAGGTTCAACCTTCCCAGAGACGGCCAAACCCCGGGTTACATCTGCAACCTTTCCGCAGCTCAATGGCTGTAATGATCCCACTGTTCGCCTCAACAGCACAGCAAGGACCAGTTACCTCGGGCCCTCCGGTCTTCGGGGTGCAGATTCGCCGTGCGGCCCGGACACCTTGCAACAAGTGGGCCGGCGCCCTCCCACCACGCCGGGCCCGCTCCCCGGGGGCGCTCGCCGGGCTCCGGCTTCCCGCAACCCAGCCCCAAAGGCCTAAAAATAGGCTCGGCGTGGCGGCCAGCGCCGGAGCTGGCGGCCGAGGAGCCGGGCCGGGGCCACCGGCGTCCCCGCCTCGCAGCTGCCCCTTGCAGGAGTTCCTGCCCGCGGGCGGTGGGGGGCGGCGCCTCGCGACCCCGCCGCGCTCCGGAGCTCGGAACCCGCGCCCCCGGGGAGCCGGCTCCCCACCCCCACGCAGCCGGCCGCAGCTGCTCCGCCTGCCCGCCCGCCCTTCACGGTGCGCGCAGGAGGAAGGGCAAGGAGACGGAAGCAGGAACGGGGGCTTCGGCGGAGGGCCCAGGCGCTGCCTGGCGGACCCCCTCGGCTGCGTCCGCGGGGTCCAGACGGCCGCTCGGGACCCCGGGGCGGCGGGGCAGCGGCTGACGCAAGAAGCGACACGCCCGGCTGCGGCCAGCCTGCAACTTTGCGGCGGTCCTCGTCCTGCTGGGAGCTCCCCCGGGGCGGAGCGGCGGGCGTGGGGGGAGAAGAGAGGCGGCGGGGCTACGAGGGGCCGCGCGGGGCGAAGAGTCCGGCGTCCCGGGGCGGCGGCGGCGGCGGCGGCGGTGGGCGGCGCGGCGCATACCTGTCATGGTGCTGCCGGGGGTGCGGGCGGCTGCCGCAGCCGCAGCCGCAGGTTGGTGGCTCGGAGAAGCCGGGCGCTGGGAGCAAGCGCGGCCGGCGAGGAGGCGCGGCGGGAGCGGAGCGTCCGTCCGGAGCGCTCTTATAGCGGTCGTCACGTGGCCGCGCACGCTCCCCGCGCCCGCCGGCATCCTCCCCGGGAGGCGGCCCCGGGACTGCGGGACCCGGGACCTCACTCAGCCCTTGCACCCCTGAGGCTGGGCTCCAGGTCCATCTCCGCAGACCCTCTGGTCCTGCTTCTGCTCGCGCGGGGCACCTACCTGGACCGCGGGACTCCGTGCACCCCCGAACCGGGGGTTTGGAGGGGGACTTTGGGGCAGAGTGTGGCATCACTGGGACAAACTCCCAAAGAAGCCAAGGGTTAGGGAACCTTCCAAAAAACCCCAGATCACTCTAGTTAGAATAATTCATCTGAACTGCTTGAATTAAACATAAAGTTTAATTCCACTTTCTTCACCTAGAATTCCAAATCAGCCTCTGGAAGCATTTCTTAGTGTTCTCGCAACGGTTTTGTGGCCTTAACCAAAAAAAAGAATAAATCTTCAGTATGTTAGATTCTCGAAGTCCTCTGCATCAATTAGATACTTAAGTGTTTTCATTTAATTCTCACATTAACTCAGTGAAGTAGGTTCTATAATCCTCATTTTACAGATGTGGAAACTGAGGCACAGAAAAGTTAAGTTACTTGTCAATGGTCATATCATGTAAGTGGAGAACATAGGATTTGAACCATGGCAGTTTCCTTACAGAATTGACCTTCTTCGTGCAAGGCCATGATACCTCTGGTACACTGGTGCCCTAAAAGGTTAGTAAATTATGGTAACTGTGGTTGGGTAATACAGTTGTTTAGGGTAATGTGTTTCACAAATCATGAAAAGGTGAATTTGGCATTTTTCTAGGAAGTTGAGAAATAGCTCCCTGATGTGATCACACCCTTCTCTCCCCATCTCTTCTATCCAGCCCAAACACACCAGGAAAGCAGAAGCTAGTACAATTCTCTGCAAACAGTAGTTGCTCAGTAAATGCTGAATGGAAGCCAAACAGGAAGTTGACAGCATCAGTTGAAATAATGAAATAGATGCTTTAGAATAAGTGATTTATTTGTAAAGGTGGTATTGCTATTCTCAAACCATTTATATCACTGTTTCTTCAAGTGTAAGCCTGGACCTCCTACATTAGAATCACTTGGGGCACTTGTTAAAAATGAAAATTTTTGGTCCTAAGCCCAGACCCCTGACTCAGATTCTTAATGGTAGAACCCAAGAATCAGCATTTTAAATGTCACCCTCTGGCAGACTCTCTTGAATCCTTTCCCCCTTCCTGATTATGGCAATGGAGACCACTGATTCACTTGCGAAGACCGCCTGGTTATTTGGCATTATAAACTTCCTTTGCAGGATGTGGAAATGTGGGGCAAAGTTGCAGTGGATGGGTTTCCACTTATTCAAGGCCTGTAGGCTTAGAAGAGTTGGAGCTCTTTAAGGACTGTAAAGGCTATAGTTGAATCGCACCTGTCTGGGGAGAGGGAAAACAGTGTTGCTTCCAGGTCTGAATTGCTTTTTCCATACTGATAAGTGGACCTGAAAGAGTGAGGTTTCCATCTTTCACCCAGGAACCCTCCAGCCATCAGTGGCCCTTAACCACCTGCTGCTTGAAGTCTAAGTATCCAGGCTGGCTTCTGCAGGGTGTGGTTCTAGGGCCAAAGGGCAAAGCCTGGAGGAAGAGCTGGGAACAACTAGAACTGGCAAGCTTCCCTTGGGAACAAGCTCCTCTCTGCTCCACCCCACGGTGTGTTTCAGTAAAAGCGGTCACCACAGCCTCCTTTCCTGTGTTTCATGTATATTTACAGAAATGGAAAGTTTACAGCTTTTACCACATTGAGTCAAACAGGGACATTTCAAGGTTGCTACAATCTCCTCTTGTATGTTGTCTTAATTGATATTAGTATTGGTGACGCACTGACCGGTTTTCCTGAGGCTGTTGCACATTGAGCTTCATAAGGTATGAGATCAAGACCTCTCAAAATATAATGTGACCACAGATTGCCTGGGGATTTTATTAAAATGCAGATTCTGACTCAGTGGTTTGGGGTGAATCTTTCAGGTGATACCCAGGCTGTGGACCAGCTCTGAATAGCAAGGTTTTCGAACATTCTGGATTATAAGGCTTTGCAGGTAGTAGATAGATACTACCTGCAATACTACCTCAGTACGTATTGTACTGAGACAAATGTTTGAGATTTTCATTTGTTTATTTTCTCCTGTGAAATTTAAACTTGTAGTATTTCTGATTCTTAAAAGAAAGATTTAAGTTAAAAAAGAAAATCTGTACTCTACATGAGTACACAGAGCTATTAGCCATTTAAATCAATGCTAAATGCATAGATTCAGCATGGTTGGTCCAAATTAATTTTTAGTTGGCTTTGGAATGCATTATGTAATGTTTTGGCAGGATACTTACCTTCCTAATTATGTTTTGTTTAACATAATGCCGAGATCGGTTTGCATTCCCTCGAGCACACACACTAATTGATGGTGGGAGCAACTGACCTGGAAATATATTCCAGAGGAGGGCACCCTGCTGCCCTAAGACACAAACGGTTCCCACAGACAGCCCATGAAATAGTTATACCACATCTGGCCAGACACAGGAACTAACTAGTTAACTAACTACTTAAAAATTTGCCCTTAATTGATAACAAACAAAAAATCCATACCTGGAATTGTTGCCAGTGACTAGAACCCTGATCATTTCTAATTGGATGCTTAGTTTCAAGAAACATTATCCTCGGAGGCCCAAAGCAGCCCATTCTTTACTTGAGAGCTGGAATCCCAAACTCCACAAGTTGCAAGGGCCTGGTGACTAGTTACATTGCTTTAAAAAAAATCTTTACTGAGATATAATTCACACACCATGAAATTCAGCCGTTTAAGGTATACAGTTAAATGGTTTTTAGTATATTCACAGATTTGTGTTAAATATCACCACAATCTAAGTTTAGAATATTTTCATCGCCCAAAAAGAAACCTATACCCACTTGCAATCACTCCTCGTTCTCTCCCTTTCCCTCAGCCCTCAGCCAACTACTAATCTTTCTGTCTCTATAGATTTGTCTATAGAGATTTGCCTGTATGCAGTCTTTTTTAACTGGCTTCTTTCACTTAGCAAAATGTTTTGATGATTCTTCAGTGTTGTGGCATGTATCAGTATTTCATTCCTTTTCATTAAGGAATTTCATTGCCAAATAATATTTCATTATATGGATATATCACATTTTAGTTATCCATTTCATGGGTAAACATGTTGGTGAACATTTTGGTAGTTTCCACTTTTTAGCTATTATGAATAATGCTGCTATGAATATTTGTTTCCAGTTTTTTGTGTGAATATATATTTTTCTTTCTCCTGGGTATATAACAAGAGTAGAATTGCTAGATCATATGGTAACCCTATGTTTAACATCTCAAGAACTGCCAGACTGTTTTCAAAAGTGTAGATATCATTTTGCATTCCCACTAGTATGAGGGTTCTAATTTCTTCACTTCTTAACAAATACTTGTTATCATCTTTTTTATTATGGCTATTCTAATGGGTTTGGAGTGGTATCTCACTGTGGTTTTGACTTGCATCTCCTTAATGACTAGTGATGTTGAGCATTTTTCATGTGCTGATTGGCCATTTGAGTATCTTCTTTGGAGAAATGTCTATTCAAACCCTTTACCCATTTTTTAACTGAGTTTATTTATTTATTTAATTTAATGGGGTTTTTTTGCGGTACGTGGGCCTCTCACTGTTGTGGCCTCTCCCATTGCGGAGCACAGGCTCCAGACGCGCAGGCTCAGCGGCCATAGCTCACGGGCCCAGCCGCTCCGCGGCATGTGGGATCTTCCCAGACCGGGGCACGAACCTGTGTCCCCTGCATCAGCAGGCGGACTCTCAACCACTGCGCCACCAGGGAAGCCCGAGTTGATTTATTTTTGAGTTGTAAGAGTTCTTTATAAATTAGGAGTTTGGGATTAACTTATACATACTACTATATACAAAACAGTTAAACAACAAGGACCTACTGTATAGTGCAGGGAAATATACTCAATATCTTGTAATAACGTATAGTGGAAAAGAATCTGAAAAAGAGTACAGGTATATATAAAACTGAATCACTTTGCTGTACACTGGAAACTAACACAACATTGTAAATTAACGATACTTCAATTAAAAAATCTGGAAAAAAAGTTCTTTATATATTCTGAATACATATATATCTCTTATCAGATATATATTTCATGCATATTCAGATATATCTTATATGCATATGTATATGATTTGCAAATCTATCCTCCCATTCTGTGGATTGACTTTTCTTGATAGTATATTTTGCAGCACGAAAGTTTCACATTTCTACCTAGTCAAATTTATTTTTCCTTTTTGCTTGTGCTTTTGGTGTCATATCTAGGAAACCATTGCCTAACCCCAAATCATGAAGATTTACCCCTAAGTTTTCTTCTAAGAGTTTTATAGCTTTAGTTCTTAAATTTAGGCCTGTAATCCATTTTGAGTTAATTTTTGTGTGTGGTGTGAAGTAGAGGTCCAGCTTCTTTTATTTATTTTGGGCTGCGTTGGGTCTTAGTTGTGGCATGCGGGCTCTTCGTTGCGGTGCACGGGCTTCTCTCTAGTTGTTGCGCACGGGCTTTTCTTTAGCTGTGGCGCATGGGCTCTGTAGTTGCAGCGCAGGCTTAGTTGCCCTGCGGCATGTGGGATCTTAGTTCCCAAACCAGGGATTGAACCTGCATCCCCTGCATTGGAAGGCGGATTCTTAACCACTGGACCACCAGGGAAGTCCCCATCTTCTTTCTTTTGCATGTGAATATTGAGTTGTCCCAGCACCATTTGTGGAAAAGACTATTGTTTCCCCTTTGAACTGTCTTGGCACCTTTGTTGAAAATCAGTTGACCTTAAATGTGACAATCCTACTTCTGGACTCAATTCTATTACATAGACAGATATGTCTATCCTAACGCTAGTTCCATACTTTCTTGATTTCTGCAGCTTTGTAGTAAGTTTAGAATTGGGAAGAGTAAGTTCTCCATATTTATTCTTTTTTCAAGATTGTTTTGGCTATTCTGGGTCCTCTGCTTTTCCATATGAATTTTAGGATCAATTTACTAATTTCTACAGTAAAGGAAGCTGGAATTTTGATAAGCTTGTGTTGAATTTGTAGCTCAGTTTGGGGAGTATTGTCAACTTAACGACTTAAGCCTTCTGATCCATGAATGTGGGATGTCTTTTCACTTACTTAAATCTTTAATTTCTTTCAACAATGCTCAGTATTATATTGTCTTTTAAAACACATAACAAAACTCAAACAAGTCAGGCCCATTAGTTGCATAAATCCCACAGGCAGGGCAGTTGATTTTCATATCTGCTAGATACTCTAAATTTCTATTCTTGACTAAAATCTGATTATCGCTGAACTTTATACATAGAACAACAATGTTCTGCCCCATCACAGGACAACCTTTACAGAACTTCACTTTGGCATTATTAGTAGTAATAGCCAACACATACCTGACACTAAGCTTCTTTTTTTTTTTTTCTTAGTCATCTTTTTTTTTTTACTGTTTTATTTTTTATTTTTTAAGTTTAATTTTTTTGTTTAATTTTTATACAATGTTTAAAGGTTACTTTCCATATACAGTCGTTACAGAATATTGGCTCTATTCCCTGTGTTGTGCAATACATCTCTGAGCCCATCTTAATAGTTTGTGCCTCCCATCCCCTCCCACTACATTGTTTTAAAATGAACTAACTAGTGGGTGACAAAGCCTGTATGTGCAAAAGGCAGCAAGAACTAAAACATGTTCTCCCCAGAGTGACACATCCCTTTCTCCTCACTACAATACCTGACATGCTTTTGGAGTTTCCGGGTTTTCTACTCAAATGGCTACCCGCTTCCTCTTGAAGAGTCTTCCTGTGCTACAGCCCTGCGTAAGCTTCTTATACATATTAAATCATTTAACCTTCCCAACAATCTAATGAGGTAGCCTCCAATCCCCACATTAGAGGTGAGGCACAGAACTTGCCCAACATTATACAACTAGTTATTTATAGAGCTGGGATTGGAACCAGGTGGCCTGCCTCTCCAGTCTGTATTACTAAGCACCATTTGGCAATGTGTATAGGTTGCGCACTCCTCAAAAGCTTCAAAAGGATATGTGTACAGTGAAAAGTAACTCTCCCCTGCCACCTTTCCCCCCAGTTACCATGTTCCCCTCCTAGAGTGGCATTATCTTCTTGACTTTTTCTGTGGCATTAAGGATGGCACAGAAAACTCACTGTTGTGGCTTTTCCTATGGGCTCTTGAAGATGTTTGTTGGTGTCTCACAATTTCCTCTTTCAGAGGATCCATGGGAAAAGTTTCACGTTGGTCTTGGTATCAGAAAGAGTGTTGCACTCCTTAATACTTAGTTTTTTCTTTATCTTATAGGCATTTTGAGTCATATCAATACGTTTCCCTCTTTTTTTAGGCCACTTAGAGGCCTAGAGCAAAATTTGTAACTACTTCCCGTAGTTCTGTGGCTCTTCACCCTGCATTTATTTGTGCTTTAACTTTTTTCTCCATTATCACCCTGCCTGGCTTGTTTATGAAGTTGCTGAGATCCTTTGGAAGTGGGGAAGGAATGTGGAATTAATTAGTAAATAATTAAATGATCAGAGGTTTCTAGTGGGAGTAGAGCAGGGAAGATGAAATTTCAGCTCAATCTGGGTGACTCCAGAGGTTTTTGTAGTGATTTGTCAGTAAAATGAAAATTCCATAAATTAGAGAGACAGGGTTAACTGATCCACACATGGGAATAACCTTCTGTAATTAGTTTAAAATCTTAAAAAGACAAAGTAATTGCTTGATTTTTCAGCCTTACTTTTATCATTTATTCTACCAGTAATATAATAAAGAGATGATAGTGGTTAACAGGGAAGGATAAAGTTGTCCAGGTTCTCAAATATATTTCCATTTTTTTTACATTTCGAATTTCAAATTTGGAACATTTCAAATATTTTTCACCTTTCAAGTTTTAGTTACTGTACTTGTGATCTTTTAGTTGGTGGATTGTCCTGTAAATTAGCTAGTTATAAGACTGAAAATTAAGAGAATCTCTTTGGCAGTTAACTTTTCTTCAAAATGCTTTATGATGGTATAACTTATATACAGTGATTTCGCTTTTTAAAAGGATACAATTCAGTGAGCTTTGACAAGTATATACAATCATATAACCATCACCACAATTACCTCCAAAACTTTCCTTTTGCGTCTTTGTGGTCAATTCCATCCCCTCACCCTGGCAAACGCAGCTCTGATTTCCACCCATATAAATTTGTTTTTTCTAGAGAAATGCAATCATACAGTATGTAGGCTTTTGTGTCTGGTTTCTTTTACTTAGCGTAATGCTTTTGGATTTATTCATGTTGTTGAGTATTAGTGGTTCATTCCCTTCTGTTGCTGAGCAGAATCCTTTTGCATGAATATACCACAATGTATTTATCCACTCAGCAGATGGACATTGGAGTTGCTTCTACTCCGGTTTTATGAATAAAGCTACCGGGAATATTCAAGTACAAGGAATGGGATTACTGGATTGTATAGTTTGGTATTTTAACTTTATAAAGAAACCATTAACTTTAAAGGAATGGCAGTAAACTTTCAAAGGTCACTGCCAAATTTAGATACGATCATGAAAAATAGAAGTTACTGTTTTTATACAAATCAATTATGTCTTAATATGATCTTATGTCCATTCATAGTACACTGAGAAAAAAGGGGACGTAAGTCCCCACGTGTATTACTGGAGATTTAGTTTTTCTAAGCATGCCAGAGCCATCTGCTTCTACTTGTCCAGCATGTGTACATGCAGGGCCTCATCTGAGAAAGATTAGAAAAGACGACCCCAAGGTTCATTACAATCCAAAGTCTCAGTGATCTATCAACTGCGGGGGTTTGCCTGAAGAGCAGAAAACATGGAGAGAGAGAACATTACCAAACCTCAAGGTCACAATATACATTATAGAAAGTACTCTCCTGAGGATTGTATCATTTGATCCTCAAAACATCCCATCAGGTAATCCAGCTAGATACGTGATAGTTTCACAAGCCCCCGGGGAATCTAGCAACAGTTTTCTTCTTCTTTTTTTAAAAAATTATGCTTTCAGTTTAAAAAAAATCCTAAAGGCTGTAACAAGTACCCTCACCCAACCCTGAGCTGTCTTCACATCACTGAACTACACCCCACCCCTCTGGCTCACTGCATCTCCGATTCAATCCCGGCCCTCTAAGGTGAGGGTGAGGGATGTATATTGAACACAATGCTTGAAAACAAAAAGTTTTATTTTTTTTGTTTTGTTTTGTCTTTTTCTTTTCCATCAGAAAAAGTCTCAGTTACGTCACTTGTAATATACAAACAATAATTCTGCATGAACTAAAGAAAGTGAGACACGGAGAAGTTAGCAGATTGTTCAGGGTCATTTTAGTAGAGAGTGGTAAGTCTGGGTCCTCTTAAGCTGTGCTGCTTCGCTGCAATTTAAGTGGGAAGCAAAACATTCATCAGAAGTTAGGACCTCAGAGATATTCATTGCCAATGTAGGCAATCGGTATGTCAATAAGTTCCCACCATCTGCTTCTTCTTTCGATGTAGAGGAAATGAAGGAATGAATGGGGGCACTGGCTGTTTGAAGAAGTTCTCTAAGACTCTCTAAGAAGAGGAAGAAAGGCAGAAGTAGAAGATGGATGAATGCAAGCAGGAGTCCGAGAGAGGCTTCTATCCCATGGGCAGGCGGAGAAGGAGTTGCGTGAGAGTGTGAAAGAGCAAAGAAGGCTCCAAGGTCATGAAAAAGCTGGTGTCAAAGGACATAAGTTACTTCACTCCCTGTAATTCCCAAGCAGCTCCCAGAATAGACCCTGCCACTCACTCCTGGTTCCAGGGAGAGGTCATTTGACCAAAGGCCTAATGATTTCCTAGAATGTCTTAAAATCCTGAAATATCTCCACCTGTCTGAAATTCCTTTTATGGAGACAAATATTTTGCATACAGTTAGAGAGAAAATAAATTCTGGTTGAAGGAGGAGAGACACTTATTCTGAGAGCTAATTAGTATCAGGCACAGTAAAGAATAAGTACTACATATATGATCTCATTTAATTTTTCCGACAGCCTGTGTGGAGATTAGTAGCTCCATTTTGTACACAAAAATGATGAAACTGAGAGGTTAAGAAACTGTTTACCTTCAGTGTGTGAATATGCCTTTTATGAGCCAGTAAATAAGACTCTGTGTCCAGAGGTATTTTTGTCTTATATAAGTACACTTGGTTTTGCTTGAAATGATCACTGAAGATTTTTGAAAACGAACTTCTTAATAAAGCAACACATTTTCAGAAGATGCATTGATCGAGGCATCGCTGTTTTGCACATAAAGCAATTATAGTAACATCTAATTCTTGGAACCATGAATACCTAGTGCTGCTGTGGTCATTTGTAAATTGAAAAGGTGTTTATGTAGAAGTAGAAATTTCCTCAGTCCTGGTACTAAAACTTTTTAAAGAATATTTAAGTTTTTGTTCCAAATACGTATGTTAAGCATTTTTTCCAGTAAGGTGAGAACAAGTGACTTTTTATTATTCTGCACAGATCAGTAAGGCCCTTGAGCTATAAAATACTAACTCACTTCTCTTTTGTATTACGTGGCTCTTAAAGCTATGCATCTGGTTGCTTTCACTTTTGCTTCTGATGTACTTTCAAGTTCTTTATGACCAGATGAATGTTTGTTTCCCCAAACATTTCAGGTTTTGTTCTGTTGGATGACTCAGATCATTTTTGATTTGGACTTAAACAGCTTTAAACATTTACTAAAGTACCCACCATGTTAACCTTCACTGGTAAGGGTTTAGGACTCACAGTCTCCTAACATCTATGTTCTGGAAACAGATTGGCAATCAATAGTTTAAGGATTTGTGGGTAAACCGGCTCCATGCAGCATAAACTGCCTTGAACTGAAGATTTTTCTCTGCCAGTTTGCAACAGGAAAACACCTCCTGCAGCCCAGGATCTTCCTTGAATACTACAGAGCAAAAAGATGTCACCAGAATTTGATACTACACCTCTCCATTGCCAAATAGGATACTCCAGCCAAAACAGTTCTGTCACGGTACATCATTAGGACTCACCCGGCTTCTGGCCTGGCCAAAAGCTTAGGAGGGATGATAGTATCTAACCTCCCTAGGCCTATCAGAAAATCAGCATGTGAGCTCCTTGGCAGGTTCTGTTGGTGTCAACTGAGGGCAGCCCTTTCTGGAGGCAAGTGGGTTCTCTCAAACGGAGATGACGCAGAGCTGCCTAGCCACCTGCCCTAAAGTGATACTCCTTTATGATTCTGGTGTGTTAGCTTAGACGAATTCATCAAGAAAGTGTGTGACTACTGTATGTGAAACTCACAAGGGGATGTCTGTAAGAAAGGCACTACACACTCCAGGGACAAGCATAAGAATAGCTTTTTATCAAAGATATTGGTTCTAGAAAGTTGACCAACAGACCTCCTAGACAAATAGGTTCTGAAAGAAATAGAATTTGTCTAGAAAAGGTGTTTAGATGCTTTTTGAGGTCAGGAGAAAAATGTTTCAGAAGAACAGAGGCCCTGCAGTTCCCAAGGAATACGCTCAGCTAGTAAGGACAGCTGGGTGTTTCTGACACACCGGTGACACAGCACAATATGTTCCCTGCCCACAGAATCTTCTTGATTGTAGGCTTAAAAGTTAAGGCCTTCAACGGCAGATAAATACTCAAGACTAAAGGTTGATGTTTAAGGTGAAGTTTAAATAAGAAAAAAATGGAAGGCAGAGGTTAATACAGGAATCCACATTCGTTTAAGATTTGATTTTTCTCTTTTGGAGATTTTACAGGATTTTCTTTATATTTTTGTTGGTTTCAAGAAGATTGAAAATTGGGTCCAGACTTTCAGGGTTAAAATAAATAGACCATTGTGTAATTGTCTCAGTTAAAAAAATATATATGAAAAGAGTTAAGTATTTGGAGCAGTATTTCAATACTGAAATGGATTTTTTAAAACTGACTGTAAGAAAGGGAGAGAGTAGGCTATTTATTATTATTGTAAATGTACTTTTAATTATTTTACTTAATTTTTGAATAGGTAATTTTTTTTAAGGGTTCAAAATAAGTATAGAAAGGTCTATGGTGAAAAACCTTTTCCAAGCCCTGTCCTGCTTTCCACAGGTAACCATTTCATGTATATATGACACCCCCATTTGTATGCAAATGGAAACATCCTATACATCTCATCAAGTGGTACCTTGCGAGGGAGTGGCCAAGCTGGTGGAGTAGGAAGAACCTGAGCTCACTTCCTCCCGTGGGCACACCTAAATTACCACTATTTACAGAGAAACTGTTGATGAGAAAAACCTAAAGACCAGCATAAAAGATCTTCTATAACTAAAAATATAAAGAAGGAACCACAATGAGACAGATATGAGGGGGTGGAGACATGGTACAGCCAAGACCCACACCACTGGGTGGGAGACCCACAAATAGGAGGATAATTAAAATTGCAGAGTTTCTCCCCAAAGAGCCAGTGGTCTGAGCCCCACATTGGGCTCCCTAGCCTGGGGGATCCTGCACCAGGAAGACAAGCCCCCAGAACATTTGGCTTTGAAGGCCAGCGGGACTTATATTGAGGACAGCCAGGGCTGTGGGAAATAGACACCACTCTTAAAGGGCGCACACAAAATCTCACACACTCAGGGACCCTGGTAAAGAAGCAGTAATTTGAAAGGAGCCAGGGTCAGATCCCCCTGCTGACACTGGAGAGCCTCCTGGAGGGGAAGAAAGCAGCTGGGGCTGGCCCTGAGGACACAGACACTAGCGGCAGCCTTTTTTGGGGCGCTCGTTATACCACGAGGATACTGGTGCTGGCAAGCATCATTTTGGAATCCTTCCTCTAGCTTATTAGCACTGGGCCCAGCCCCACGCACCAGGCTGTGAGCACCAGTACTGGGACGCCTTGGGCCACGCGGCTAGTCAGGCTGAGAAACAGCCCCACCTACCACAGGCCTGCTAACCTAAGACCCTCTGAGCGCACAGCCACCCTAGGACCTGGCCCTGTCCGCCAGAGGGCCCAGGACCTGGCCGTGCATACCTGCACTGACACTAGCCCCCAGCCCCCAGCGCCCTGAAGCTAGAGACCCTGGGACCCAGCCCCACCCACCAGTGAGCCAAAACACCTACCCCAGGACCCCAGGGCCCTGCAGCCAGAGACGCTGGACTTAGCTCCACTCACCAATGGGCTGGCACTAGCCCCAGGACCTGGCCTCACCCCCTAGTGAGTGGGCACCAGCCCCAGGACCACCACAGCTCCTCAGCCAGCTGGCCCAGGATCCAGTCCCACCCACCAGCAGCCAGCAGCCTCCATATGGGGCAGGGCTTGGCAACCAGCTGGACTGAGGTCCAGCCACAGCTACCAGACGGCCCACAGTAGTCAGCCTGCAACAACAGAAGGACCCACACAGCCTAAATGTGGGGCACCCCTAGAGAATATAGTGTTGGTGCCCAGGGGGGAGTGTGCTGCTGGGACATATAGGGTATCTTCTACAAAAGATGGCTTCTCCAAGGTCGGGAAGTGTAACCAACCTACCAAATATATAGAAATAAAAACAGCAAATTAGGCAAAATGGGGTGACAGGAATATATTTTAAATGAAAGAACAAGATGAAAACAGCAGAAGAAGAACTAAATGAAGTGGAGATAAGCAACTTACCTGATAAACAGTTCAAGGTAATGACTGTAAAACTGCTCAAAGAACTCAGGAGAAGAATGGATGAACACAGCAAGAAGTCTAACAGAGTTAAAAGATAGAAGAATCAAACGGAGCTGAATAATACAATAACTGAAATAAAAAATACACTAGAAGGAATCAACAGTAGGTTAGATAATAGAGGAATGATCAGTGAGGTGGAAGACAGAATAGCGGAAATCACTGAAGCCGAACAGAAAAAAGAAAAAGTAAAAAGAAATGAGGACATGTTAGAAGACCTCTGGGACAATATCAAGCATACTAATATTCTTATTATAGGGATCCCAGAAGGAGAAAAGAGAGAGAAAAATGGCCTGAGAACATATTTGAAGACATAATAGCTGAAAACTTCCCTAACCTGGGAAAGGAAATAGACACCTAGGTACAGGAAGCACAGAGAGTCTCAAAGAAGACCAACCCAAAGAGGACTACAGCAAGATACATTGTAATTAAAATGGCAAAAATTAAAGATAAAGAGAGAATATTAAAAGCTGCAAGAGAAAAGTAACAAGTTACATACAAGGGAACTTCCATAAGTCTATGAGCTGACTTTTCAGCAGAAACTCTGCAGGCCAGAAAGGAGTGGCACAGTATATTTAAAGTGATAAAAGGAAAAATCCTACAACCAAGAATACTCTACCTGACAAAGCTTTCATTCAGATTTGATGGAGAGCTCAAAAGTTTTATAGACAAGCAAAAGCTAAAGGAGTTCAGCACCACCAAATCAGCTTTACAAGAAATGTTAAAGCGGGGGACTTTCCTGGTGGTCCAGCAGTTAAGACTCCACGCTCCCAATGCAGGAAACCCAGATTCAATCACTGGTCAGGGAACTAAATCCCACATGCATGCTGCAACTAAGAGTTCACATGCCACAACTAAAGAGTCCACATGCCTCAACTAAAGAGTCCACATGCTGCAACTAAGAGCCTGCATGCCACAACTAAGAGCCCAAATGCCACAACTAAAAGATCCCTTGTGCTGCAATGAAGATCCCAAGTGCCGCAATTAAGACCTGGCACAGCCAAATAAATAAACATTACAAAAAAAAAAAAAAAGAAATGTTAAAGGGACTTTTCTAAGCAAAAAATAAAAGGTCACAACCAGAATGATGAAAATTACAAAAGGAAAAAGCAAATATACAGTAAAAGTAGTAAATCAACCACACCAAAAGCTAGTAGGAAGGTTAAAAGACAAAAGTAGTAAAATCATCTATATCCACAATAAGCAGTTAAGGGATACACAAAACAAAATAATGTAAAATATTATGTCCAAACCAGTAAATGTAGGTTGGCAGGGGGGAGTAAAAATGCAGGGTTGTTAAAATGGGTTTGAACTTAAGAGATCAGCAACTTAAAATAATCATATTTTATATAAATAAAATACATATATATAGCTATATATAAACCTCACACAGTAACCACAAACCAAAAATCTATAAAATCTGTCTCTCTATCTATAAATCTATACCCACAGAAAAAAGAAATGCAAACATAACACTAAAGATAGTCATCAAATCACAAAGAGAACAAAAGAAGGAACCAAGAAAAAAAAAACTACAAAACAACACAAAAACAATGAACAAAATGGCAATAAGTACATACATATCAATAATTACTTTAAATGTAAGTGGACTAAATGCTCCAATCAAAAGACATAGACCCACATATATGTTGTCTACCAGAGACTCACTTCAGATCTAAAGGCTCACACAAACTGAAAGTGAAAGGATGGAAAAAAGCATTCCATGTAAATGGAAGCTAAAAGAAAGCCAGGGTAGGAATAAGTAGACAAAATAGACTTCAAAACAAAGACTGGGAACTTCCCTGGCAGTCCAGTGGTTAAGACACCACGCTTCCAATGCAGGTGGCTTGGGTTTGATCCCTGGTCAGGGAACTAAGATCCCACATGCCTTGCAGCACTGCCAAAACAAAAAAACAAAACAAACAAAAAAAACAAAGACTGTAATAAGAGACAGAGAAGAACATTACATAATGATTAAGAAATCGATCCAAGAAGATACAACAATTGTAAATATATATGCACCCAACATAGGAGCACCTAAATACATGAAGCAAATATTAATAGACATAAAGGGAGAAATATTGTACTATTATACAATAATAGTAGGGGAATTTAACACCTGACTTACATCAATGAACAGATCATCCAGACAGAAAATCAATAAGGAAACGCTGGCCTTAAATGACACATTATACCAAATGGACTTAGTAGATATGCATAGTATATTCAAACCAAAAGCAGCAGAATACACCTTCCTTTCAAGTGCACAAGTGATACCTCGCTTTTTAAAAAATTAATAATCTTTATGTCTTAGAGCAATTTTAGGTTCACAGCAAAACTGAACAGAAAGTACAGAGGGTTCCCATACACCCTTTGTCCCCACTCCCCCTGCCACACACACAACCTCCCCACTATCAACATCCTTCACCACATTAGTAATTTGTTACAATCGATGAGCCTACACTGACACATTATTATCACCCAAAGTCCACAGTTTACATTCAGGTTCACTCTTGGTGTTGCACATTCTAGGATTTTGGACAAATGTATAATAACATGTATCCACAATTGTAGTATTATACAGAATAAATTCACTGCTTTAAAATTCCTCTGTGCCCTGCCTATTCATCCCTCCCTTCCTCCAACCCCTGGCAACCACTAATCTTTCTGCTGTCTTCATAGTTTTGCCTTTACCAGAATGTCATATAGCAGATTCACACAGACTTTTCAGATTGGCTTCTTTCATTTTGTAAAATACGTTTACATTTCCTCCATGTCTTTTCATGGCTCAATCGCTCATTTCTTTTAATGCTAAGTAATATTCAGTTGTCTGGATATATCAAAATTATTTATCCATTCACCTACTGAAAGACATCTGGGTTGCTTCTAAGTTTGGGCAATTATGAATAAAACTGCAATAAACATCCGTGTGCTGGTTTTTGTGTGGACATAAGTTTTCAGTTCCTCTGGGTCAATACTAAGGAGAGCAATTGCTGGATCATATGGTAAGAGTACATTTAGTTTTGTAAGAAATTGCCGAACTGTCTTCCCAAGTGTATATTATCATTTTGTATTCCCACCAGGAATGAATGAAAATTCCTCTTGCTCCAAATGCTCACCAGCGTTTGGTGTTGTCAGAGTTCTAGATTTTGACCATTCTGATAGGAGTGTAGTGGTATCTCATTGTTTTAATTTGCATTTCTCTGATGACAGATGATGTGGCACATCTTTTTTCATAGGCCTGCCATCTGTATATCTTCTGGTGCAGTATCTGTTAAGGTCTTTGGTCCCTTATTAATTGGGTTGTTTGTTTTCTTATTGTTTACTTTCAAGAGTTCTTTACATATTTTGAATAACAATTCTTTACTAGATATGCCTTTTGATATTTTCTCCCAGTCTGTGGCTTATGTTTCCATTCTCTTGACAGTGTCTTCCACAGGGCAGAAATTTTTAGTTTTAATTTGGCTTATCAAGGCACAAAGGATTTGGTGTTATAACTAAAAAGTCTTTGCCAGACCGAACGTTGTCCAGATTTTCTCCTATGTTATCTTCTAGAAGTTTTATAGTTTTTTGTCTTTTAAATTTAGGTCCATGATCTATTTTGATTTAGTGTTTGTGAAGAAATAGGTCTGTGTCTAGAATCTTTTTTTTTTTTTTGCATGTGAATGTGCAATTGTTCCAGCATTATTTGGACCATATTTGTTTCCATTTTAGTGCTTTTGCCCTTTTGTCAAAGATAATTTGACTATGTTTATGTAGGTCTATTTCTTTATTCTGCTCCATTGATCTATTAGCCTATTCTTTTGCTGAAACCACACTGTCTTGATTATTGTAGCTTTATAGTATGTCTTAAAGTCAGGCAGTATCAGTCCTTCAACTTTGTTCTTATCTTTTAATACTAAGTTTGCTATATGGGCTTTTTGCCTCTCCACTTTATACCCAGTTTGCCAGTATCCACAAAATAACTTGCTGGGATTTTGATTGGGATTGTACTGAATCTATAGATCAAGTAAGAAGGACTGAGATTTTGACAATATTTAATCTTGCTATGCGTAAACATGGAATATCTATTTATTTAGTTCTTCTTTGATACCTTTCATCAGAATTTTGTAGTTTTCCTCATATAGATCTTACACATATTTCGTTAGATCTATACCTAAGTATTTCATTTTTGGTGGTGCTAATGTAAATGGTAATGTGTTTTAAAATTCAGATTCTGCTTGTTCATTGGTGGTATATAGAAAAGTGATCAACTTTTGTATATTAACCTTGTGTTCTGAAACCTTGTCATATTTTTTTGTTAATTCTTTCAGATCATCATTTGCAAACAATGACAGTTTTATTCCTTCTTTCCCAATCTGTATATGTCTTATTTCCTTATATCATCTTATTGCACTAGCTGGGACTTCCAATATGATGTTGAAATGCAGTGTTAAGAGGGGACATCCTTGTCTCGTTCCTGATATTAGTGGGAAAGCTTCACATTTCTCACCACTAAGTATAATGTTAGGTGTAGGGTTTTTCTCAGTTGTTCACCATCAAGTTGAGGAAGTTCTCTCCTATTTCTAGTTCACTGAGGGTACCTTGCTTTTCTCCTTAATAATATAGTTTGGAGCACTTTCTATTATGGACATTAAGAGCTGCTTTATTAGTAGTAGTAGTAGTACTTAAGCTGCATGGTCCTCTATTGCATGGATACACTACAGTTTATTTAACCTGATTGCTGTTGATGGTATTTAGATTGTTTCCACATCTCTTGTTAGCACAAACAATGCTGCAGTGACTAACCATATACATAGATCATTTTGCATGTGTGAAGATTCCTAAAGTTGAAATAGCAGCTAAAATCATATGTATACATTTGTTACTTTAATTACTAAATTACCCTCTATTGGGATTGTACCAATTTATACTCATACCAGTAATATATGAAATATTTGAAAAGTTGTATCTCAGTGTAGTTTTGATTTGTATTTCCCTTATGATGAGCAAGGTTAAGTATATCTTCTATCTCTTTTTATATTTAAGAATCATTTATATTTCTTTTTCTTTCTACATCTTTTGCCCATTATTTTATTGGACTGTTGGTATTTTTCTTAGTGAGGTATAATAGCTCTTTACATATTATGGAGATCATTCATTTGTCTGATATGAATTTCAATTGTGTGTATATGTACAGACTGTTTTAACACAGAGCAGATTCTCTGCCCCAGTGGTGTTCAGACATAAGATCACTTGATAAGAGTTTTATAGCAGATATTCTTGGATCAGTTCTCTGGACCATACAACTTTTAAAGTACATTGTAGGGACTTCCCTGGTGGTGCAGTGGTTAAGAATCCACCTGCCAATGCAGGGGACACGGGTTCGAGTCCTGGTCCAGGAAGATCCCACATGCTGTGGAGCAACTAAGCCTGTGTGCCACAACTACTGAGCCGGCACTCTAGAGCCTGCAAGCCACAACTACTGAAGCCCTTGCACCACAACTACTGAAGCCTGTGCGTCTAGAGCCTGTGCTCCGTAACAAGAGAAGCTACCACAATGAGAAGCCTGCACACCACAACGAAGAGTAGCCCCCGCTCACCGCAACTAGAGAAAGCCCACACACAAAAACGGAGACCCAATGCAGCCAAAAAAAAAAAAAAAAAAATTAAAGTACCTTGCCATTCTCAGCTTTTATACTTTATTGATCAAACATTGCCTTTTTTAGACTAGAAAACCTAGGTCTGGTTAACTATGCACTCTCCATATAAAGAGCTTGTTTTAAACATAGTCTACTCATCGTCTTCTCAGAAGACAAAGCCTGAACACTTGGTAACCACACATTTGTCCAGTATCCAGTGGCCTGCACCTTTGTACCCTTTTCCCTAGAAAAGAAGAAGCAGCTGTGGCCTATCACCTTTGAGTATTTTGGCCAGCAGCCTGGCACCTTGGAAATTTATCCAGCATGCTTTTCAGAGGTATTTAGACCCTTTTGGTAAGAATGCAAAGTCATGAAAGGAAACCAAGAACATTAAAGATTTATGCCTCTTGTGTAATTTGGCTGTAAGAAACAAAGCCAGTTTCTGCTCAGCACTTCCTGTAAGATGAACTGAAAACTGCAGAGAAACATGTTTAAAGGTAATTAATAAATTTGTATAATATTTTTGTCAAATCACTCACATCACACGTTTTAGAGGCAGCTTGAAAACATTTTGCACACTAAAAGAATGAAAGCATTTGATATTTATTTCCTGGAGGTGGAAGGACAAGAAGAGTCCTGGGTTTCTGAAATCCCCAGAAGATGATTCTGCATATACTGCACATAGCTACCAACTGCTCAAAATCAGCGAGGCCTCATTTGGGATTTTGGACGTGTCAAGAAACAGTATGGGGCTGATTGAAGTAAATGGCAATGAGAGGTCAGCAACCGCTGAGGATTTTTGTTCAAGGTTCTTTTTTTTTCTTTCCTTCCAAGTTTAAGAGCAAGACCTTGCTAACTTAGCGTGATTAAAGCCAGAACTTTTCTAAAAGGGATGAAGTTAGTTTAGGTCATATCAAACAGTTTGGTACTTCAGTTTTTCTTTTTTTTTTTGGAAAAGTTTTCCTTCTCTCAACTCTTTCCTAATTAGCTTTCTGACCCCTATAACTCTGTCCCTCATTTTTTTCCCCCTTCAAATTCTATTCTCTCCTATCTCCAAGCGAGTCTAATCAAAGGAATACATTCTTTACTTCCTTTTTGTTTTCTTTCCTCAAAGGCACATCACTTGTGTTTATGGACCACCTGATATTCAAGAAGGATGAAATCTGGATCTAAAAAATGTGCCAGATGCAGCAAAGTGCACAACTTTGACCACAGCCCCTGATTGGGAGGTGGTGTTAGGGAAGGCCAAGAGTGAACTCAGTGACGCCTGATGAGGTTGTAGACAGAAGCGGATGTTCTGGGAAACCATGAACGAGCCAGGCCCTGTCAGGATTCATGCAAGTCAAATAATGGTTGGATCCACTATACTTGGCCAGCCATGGAGAACACTCCAAGACACCTCACCTGTTAGGCACCTGGCAGAAACAGTCAATCTCTTCTGTCAGTTAAAAAATGAGGGGAGTAGGTGGGAAGGAGTGGGAGAGAGAGAAAGAGATTAAAAAGAAGGGGCATTTTTTTTCTTACCAAACTTACAAGACCTCCAGGTTGAATTCACAATAATGACAGGGAGGAGAAAGTTCAAATGGATATCCCACGCATGGCATTGAAAATGAAGCTTAAGGGCTTCCCTGGTGGCGCAGTGGTTGAGAGTCCGCCTGCCGATGCAGGGGACACGGGTTCGTGCCCCGGTCCGGGAGGATCCCACATGCCGCGGAGCGGCTGGGCCCGTGAGCCATGGCCGCTGAGCCTGCGCGTCCGGACCCTGTGCTCCGCAACGGGAGAGGCCACAACGGTGAGAGGCCCGCATACCGCAAAAGGAAAAAAAAAAAAATGAAGCTTAAGCATATGCAAACAGCATGTCGACTGTAGCTCTGAGATGGAGAAGCACAGGCTCTGGGGTGAGAAATAAGCTTGTGCTGAGAAACCATCTGGGAAAACAGACTAATTTTAATTGAACCAAGCTGACACCTCTAGCATTTCTTTCCAATGAGATCCAAGCTGAACAATGACACAAGCTGATGTTCAGTTGTGGAGATGCCCGTGTGTCCTCGCCTAACAGCTGTCACGGTAAGTCCACGCTGCTCCGGAAAGCTAGATAATTAACTGCCATTTGCTTTGAAGTCCATGGAAAGCTGCTTCCTACTGTGGTACATTTACAACTTCTACAACTGCCATGTCAAATGTTCAGTGCCTCAACCATGTCAGTCCCACTACCTCCATTAGATGTTCAGCTTTCTCAAAGGTATTCAAATCCCTGAAGCTGCCATGTGAGGTCTTTCAAGACAGATGTTTAAAAAAAAGTGACTTTTTAAATCATTAGATTATTAAATAAGTTTTCCAAAAACATGGCTATAAGTCACAGATATTTGTAACTTTTTTTTTTAATCGAGGGAGAGCTGTTTTCAAAGGGATCAAATTTGGGAAGAGTGGATATAGAATTGTTAAATCTATAGAATGGTCCAGGTAGTAGCATTACACTAAGAGACATGAAGAAGACCATGTCAGTTTATTATTTTTTTTAAGAGCTTAATAAGGGGGCCAAATTCACTTCTCTCTACCTTAGAAGTTTCCAAATAGGCTTTGGGAAAAAATATATTTATAAAAAGGTTCAGAGTAAAGTTTCAGAATGAACCTAAGTTTAAACTAGTGCATGTTTGCATTGAAGGTAGCAGGGAATATAGCACAACTGAATGAACATTTTGATTTATTTGTGTTCCATAGATATCTCTCTGTGGCAATGTGACAGTTGGATCTCTGTAAAGGACTTTGGTCTCTAGATATTAATCATTCAAGCCAAAGTGAATACAATTTTACTCTGAGACTGCTACAAAGGGAAAGGAATTAACGTGATATTTTAAAAGATAATGTTTCACAGCACAATTTTTAAATGGATTACTAAGACTTTTAGTGAAATTATATTAGTTGATTCTATATACATTACATTGTAGTAAGAATACACCAGTGTTTTCACGCTGAGATTACTTGGTAGGGTTACCCAAGGTTAAGTGCCAATTTGGGTGTATCTTTGTAGTAAAAATCAAATGTGGACTGCATCGAAGCAGAAATTCAGGACTTAACCTGTTCTGTGGAAATCATCTGCTCTTAGCAGAGCTTCATAGTTATTTTTCTTTTAAATTTACGTTGCTTTGCCTTTAGGGAATTGATGGAAAGTCATTGTGAGTGTTTTTGTGGATACAGTTAAAATAGTTTCATTAAATGTTAATGGACTTAATAGTCCAGTTAAAAAGAGCCATTATATTAGCCTGTATTAAGCACTTAATGCTGACATGGCTTACGTTCCAGAATTGCATTTGGGCCTGTAGAGCTGAACATCAGATGTGAGCATAGGTTAGGGACGGGTTTTGTTCTTCTGCCATAAGGAAATAACCATTCTGTTTATAAATGACTCATTTTAAACAAAGCAGCTATTTCAGATGCAGCCATTTGGTTTATTTCGGCCCAAAGAAAGATGCGGACATCTATTTGAATATCAGGAATGCAGCATGGCTCACTGGGCTTGACAAGAGAATAGAACGAGAGCTATATACAATCTCATAATGTGTCTCTAACTTTCTTTAGCACCTTCACTATCAAATAAGCTAACAATGCTCTTGGGAGGAATTATCGATTTTAAAGTATTTTGCAAGTGTGCGAGAGATTTTTGCTGATTGCTTTTTTTGGAAAGGAAACGTATGCCATAGTAAAGATATATATTGAAAAATGAATTTGTTCTTGGTTGATTAAGAGACTTGAAAGGTCATTTCTGCCAGATTAGATGAGAATAATTATTGTTTGCAGTTTTGAGCAGTTAAGGATCCATTATGCAGAGTGAGCAAGGAATGCAGTCTCAGTTTAGCCCTCAGGTCCACAGGACCTCCCTTATTCTTGTCTTCAGGGATCACAACATTGTGTGTCTTTCGATACATCGTTGTCAGCTCTTTTGAAATCAAACGACACTCATTTTAATATAATCTTAAACAATTGGAAATAGAAATACTTCATGGTTTCACAATACATGAACCACATGTAGTTTTGAACCATATGGACTCTATGCAGGCTGAAATGGTCATACACGAGGGCTTCCCTTTCCTCCTCCTACTTTATAAAATGGTGGGGAATTCAACAGTGAGATCGCAAGATGGTATGAAATGAAAGCTTTAAGAACTTTCCTTCATTCATTCAACAAGTATTTCTGAGCACTGACTGTTTTCGTTTCCCACCCAGAGAAATATAAAATCAGCACAAAAGTCTACAACTGTCTTTAGTTACAAAAATTCTAGTATTAGAACTATGAATTTGTCCAAAAGAGTTCAGAATAAACAATATATGCAAAATGATGACAGAGGTAGAAGGGACAGAGAAAGAGCTTGAGACTAACCAATGGGTCCTCGAGGAAACAACTGAATTCTCTCAGCGTTAGTGTCCTCAGCAAATGAGGGCTGGATTGGTAACCTGAGAGGCTCCTTTTCACTCAGCAATTCTGTGGATCACAAGAGAAATCACCATCAATAATAATAATAATAATCCCAGTACAACAGAAGAGACTGACACTCTGGGTCCTCCCAGGGGCATGAAGTTTTCTAAAATTCTCTGGTTTTCAGATGCTTTGAATGTACGTTATACCGTTGTCTAATATTCAAGCGCTTTGAAAACTGCTGGGCACTTGATGAATACAAGGCATATTTCTTGAAATATCACAATTCTTTAGGATGTAAGACACAATCCATGGGTAACTTTCTAAGCTCGAGTCTCCACTTAGAATTTCTTTTATAGGCAAATGGGGGAAGCTGATAGAAGGAACATAAGGTATTAAAAATTAGCCAAGCCTGCATGGTCATTCATCTATTGCTTGAATTTTATATAGTTACGTTACCTTTAGGAAGCCATGATAAAGCTACTACCTTCATGACCTGAGAATGTTTGGGTCTTCGAGAGCTTCTACATGGTAACTCAAGAATTTTGCCAATATCAGAGCCTTAAAGGCAGTCAGTTATGGGCACACAACAGGACAGATTTGTTTCTTTCCTTTGTCAGGTTTTTAAACATTTGTTTCTTTCCTTTGTCAGGTACTTTTTAAAACTTTTTACATGTCTTAACTCATTTAATCCTCATAGCAATCCTCGGGTAGGTACTATTATTATTCCTGTTTCATGGATGAGGGGATCAAGCCACAGAGAGGATACATGACTTGGCCTAATATTACTTAAATTGTAAGTGGCAGAGCTGGATTTGAACCTATGTGGTCTGTTTTTAAGGCTCCTACCGATGTCTACAATTAAACAGCTACCTTCCAACATGACTACTGACGTGCTGTATCGACAGTGACACACACTGAGTAACCAAGAGTTTTCACTCGTTGTTTAAGCCGAGCACTGCTGAGCTGGAGACAGGGCCAACTCTATCTTTCATGCATAGAAGGCCAGGGCCTAAGACCCAGGGTACTTTTAGGCACCCAAGAAAACGTTTTCATTTCCTCTAAAGTCAGAAGGAAAAAAAAAAGAACATAATCGAGCCTGGATCATGTTTGTCTATATCGGCATAGCCATAATTTATATTTTATATATTGAAAAATGTGCCCGGGAACATCATAGTGCGGGCCCGATGGGAATAGAAGTAGGTGGGTGTGGACAAAGCTGCTGTTTGCAAGCCCTTCTGGAGGCTCCTCAGCTGGTCCCTTCCTCTCCTCTGCAGGCTGGTACTCAGGCACACCACCACACAGCCCATCTTCGGCCAAGCTGCTCAGCTGCTCAACACAGCATTAGACCTTTGGCTTCTCCTTGAAGTCCTCTCCCCTCCCCACCCCAGCCTCTGCCTTGGTCTCCAGGTGGATGCTGGCTCTTTTCCCTTCTCTCCCGCTCTGTACTGAGGCAAGCTTGCTACCACCTTTCACTGTTGGCCTGCAGGTGGGTCTGGTCTGGTCTGTATAATGTTTTAACAAAGCAGAGATAGTTGCCAACATTAAAAAAAAAATGGGGGGCTTCCCTGGTGGCGCAGTGGTTGAGAGTCCGCCTGCCGATGCAGGGGACACGGGTTCGTGCCCCGGTCCGGGAAGATCCCACATGCTGCGGAGCGGCTGGGCCCGTGAGCCATGGCCACTAAGCCTGCACATCCGGAGCCTGTGCTCCGCAACGGGAGAGGCCACAATGGTGACAGGCCCGCGTACTGCAAAAAAAAAAAAAAAAAAAAAAAAAAAATTGGGAGGTTTCACATACAAACCTGGATTTCTGTCTTCTCTTGAAAAATCAGAAGACTTAGTAGCATTGGGCCTGTATTACACAGCTCCATTGGGCTGGGGCTGAGTGGAGCTATTTGCTTCAGCCCCTCCTAGCTCTTCCTGGCCCTGTAAACGTGGGAATTTCAATCCTTGCACTTAGATATAAATGACAGCTTAAAACATTTTCTTTCCTCAAAATTCTTGCAGGTTTACAGAGCAGGAAGGAAGCTGTAGAGATGATACAATGATAATGGATTGAGGTCCTCAGCCAGCGGGAAGACATGGAGGACATCAGGGCTTCAGCATTTCACGTCAGGTGAGGCCTTTGCTACTTTCACTGTGAGAATGGCTTGTCCTGAGCTTCCCATGAATGGTGTGACCAGAGCAGCCTGGCTTTGCAGGGATAAAGGTAGGTGGAAAGTGAGGCAGGGGAGGTAGCAGAAGTTGGTGATTTGCCACCTAACCTCATCCGCCCTTCTTTCCATGCTTGGTCCTGATGAAACCAGGTGAAATATGAACTTAATACAGAATTCCTGCATCTTATTTTTTAACTTTATTGTGATGATTATTATTTTGAAAGACAGAACTTCAAAGAAGCTGGCAGGTGCTAACTTCAAAGAACGCATGTAAAACACTGTCCAGACAGCTCAGTTCCACTGGGCGACTCTGTGCAAGGCCAGCAGGCACCCAAAGGTGCAAAGAATTTTTACTTTAGCTTCTTGTTGGAAGCCCTTCTATTTAGGAATGAGATTTTATATTTTCTCCATAACAATGCAGCCTTTTTAAACTTTGCCTATGTTTTTATTGGCACCCATGCGAGCTTTCTGTGTGGGCAAAATATTGCTGTTGCCCAGCTTTTGACATTGGTGCTGAAGACTGAAGAAATGCAGCTTCTCATCCACACTTTTATAAGGCTCTTCAGATCTACTAGCTGAACTCCTAGAAGCCCAGGTAGGCAGGTACAGTTTTCATATTTGGTTTGACCACATCGATAGTGTTACTCTAGAGGGTTTGTAATTACATACACTGAGTACTTAATATAAATATGTGAGGTATCTGATTACTTAGCTAGTTACTGAATATAGGGGGTGAACAAAATTTGATTTTGTGACCATGCCATCTAGTAAGAAGAAGATGACCTTGCCCTGAACAGCCCCTTCTGCCTGCAGAAAAAGGAGGACTTCAAAGACACAATATGATCATTATATTTCATTTTTCTTACCTAATTCAATGCATGACATCCCAGAAATCTTTCTTTGTTAATATTTATTGTCCACATAGTATATAAATTATGGCTTATACATATATGGCACTCAAATGATGCACAGGATGTAGAAGACATGGTTCCTGCTCTCAATGAATTCAGTCAGTGAGCCAGGACCAAAGAAGGAAGCAATGGGCCTTACATACTGCTGTACATTAAGCTCTAAATTGGATGGATATATGTATACATATGTGAGTATATTTTAAGCACATTAAAAAATGTTGCCAATCTGATAGGTAAAAAAGTGGATCTTACTATAGTTCTAATTTGGACATGCTTTTAATTATAAGATATCTGGCTGGGGTGTGAGGGATGCAGTGTTATCTAGGGAAGTGAAGGGTTTCCCAGGGCCAAGCTCTCAGGGGAGGGCCCATGCCCTTGAACTTATTTGCTTCAACCTGTGGACAACTGGTTCAGAGAGAGACTCTAACTGTGGCAGGAACCACCCAAGTCATCTCCAAATCTGAAGGTGCCTGAAGAAGTGGCATCCACTTATCCTTGCCTGTGGATGGGTGGGGTAGGGCCTTTGGTGTATCAGTTTAGACCTATCTCCAGGACGTTGCCAGGTCCCTGGACCTCACACCGGTGAGGAAGTTTGTCCTGAGGTTTACCACAGTGCCGCAGCTGTTTGAGAGAGGAGGCAGTCTGCTTTGGGCTGGACCATTCACGGTGGGCTAAAGTGGGTCTCAGGCTGGGTTTCAAGAGTTGAGAGTGAGGACACATAGCATGGCATGATGGCGGAGGTCACTGGAGTTAGCACACTGGGAATGGAGTTATAGAGAGAGGGAGTTTCAGCCAGATCGAGGCAGGGATGGGGAGAGGTAGGCTAAGGAGCTTCTGCTTTATCCTTCAGGTAATGTTAAGCCATTTTTATGCAAGGGAGGGGAAGACTTGACAAAAGCAATGCTCTCGGAAGATTAATCTGGAAGCTTAGAGTGATTGATTAGAAGCTGCAAGAGGCTGGAGGGCTGGTTAGGAGGCTCTTGAATAATCCAGGCATAAAGTAAGTAGAGGCTGAATTCAGGTTAGAGAGGAGGGAGAAGCTCAGGTGAGAGAGGAGGGAGAAGCAGGGAGGGGTAGTTTTAGAGAATCATTCTTTAGCAAAGATAACTGGATACAGCTGGTCAAGGAGATGGCGGGAGCAATAAGAGGTAACTGTAGTTTACCTGCAGTTTCCAACCCGGAAGGGACTAAAGAACTGAGTCTATGCCTTGTCCCTCGTCCCATCTTTTTTTTTTTTTCTTTTGTGATACGCGGGCCTCTCACTGTTGTGGCCTCTCCCGTTGCGGAGCACAGGCTCCGGATGCGCAGGCTCAGCGGCCATGGCTCACGGGCCCAGCCGCTCCGCGGCATGTGGGATCTTCCCGGACCGGGGCACGAACCCGCGTCCCCTGCATCGGCAGGCGGACTCTCAACCACTGCGCCACCAGGGAAGCCCCTCATAGTAGGTTCTTAATAAACATATGTTAATTAAGTTAATGAAACAGGATGCTAATTTGGGGAGAAGAGGAGGAAGAAGATAACGAGTTAGTTTTTTCCTTTTTTCCTTCTGCTTTTATTGAGATATAATACTGAGGTATACTGATGCAGCACTGTATAAATTTAAGGTGTACAGCATAATGATATGACTTACATCATGAAGTGATTATCACTATATTAGTAAATATCCATCATCTTATATAGGTACAAAGTTAAAGAAAGAAAAAAATATTTTCTTGTGAGGAGAACTCAGGATTTACTCTCAACAAATTTCATACATAACATACAGCAGTGTTAATTATTTTTATCATGTTGTACATTACATCCATAGCACTTATTTATCTTAAAACTGGAAGTTTGTAGCTTTTGATCACCTTCATCCAATTCCCTCTCCCCCAACCCCCTCACACCTCCAACCACAAATCTGATCTCTTTTTCTGTGAGTTTGTTTGTTTTGGAAATAGAATTGTCCTACAACACTGTGTTAGTTCCTGATGAGTTAGTTTTAAATATGGATCACCCTAGAAGAAATGATACTTTACATGGCAATTAGCAGGATTTCAAGGCTGGGGATGCAGCTCTGCGCCCTTTGTAGATCCATCTTCTTTCAAAGCATCGGGACAGCCCCCTTAGGACAGTCCCATTCTCTGGGTGCCTATCTCAGTGGTTTTCACCATCCTTTAGGAGTCCATTTCTGCCACCCCCTCCACCCCCGCACCGCTTCCCCATGTGACTCACCTTCTCCCTGAGAGACAGGAGAGAAGAGCTTTGGAATAGAGAGGGTGGACCTGGATGCTGTTAATCTTCTGAGAGGACAACCTTGAAACCATGTTTTCTCTCTTAAGCTGTCCATCAAATAAATATCTGATGCTTTCTAGGAACTCCAAATCAATTTATGGCAATGTCCTACTACAAACTTTTTGGAATATACTTGCTGTAGCCTGTAATAATCCGAACTAGACCAAAAACATAAACAAGGCACACCTGTAGCTCGTTTGCTCCCACTGTTTCAATTGCTCCAATTCCGCAGATTAGGATCACCTGCCAAACTGACTTCTGATTTAATGCAGTAGCCCGTGTACATTCATTTGGTTCTCCAAAATAATCCCTTTAAGAAAACACATTTCTCCTTTTCAAATGTAGTTCAGGCTTTTCTTGCTATGAACCACTTTCTTTTTTTGAAATATAAGTATACACTTTTTTTTTTTTTTTTTTGCGGTACGCGGGCCTCTCACTGTTGTGGCCTCTCCTGTTGAGGAGCACAGGCTCTGGACACGCAGGCTCAGCGGCCATGGCTCACGGGCCCAGCCGCTCCGCGGCATGTGGGATCTTCCCAGACCGGGGCACGAACCCGTATCCCCTGCATCGGCAGGTGGACTCTCAACCACTGCACCACCAGGGAAACCCAAGTATACACATTTTAATTTATTTTTAAGACTATTTATATTTTAGAATCAGGACATGTATACGTATGACTAAACAGCATGGCTGACATGGGCCAAACCCACACTGGTAAGCTTCCAAGAACCATTTAGTGTGCTGACAGTAGTACTGGTGCAGGCAGACAGAGAATAGATAATAGTGCTTGGGGGCGCAGTAGTGATTACAGGGTGGGTAAAGAAGCAGCCTCATCGTGCACACTACAGCAGAACAGCTCCCCAGTACTGACACGTGCAAAGTTCCAGATCTCCACAGCAGAAACAGCCCAACCCATCCAAACAGCCTCCCAACTTGGCTGGCAAGTGCAGAGGGTGGAGGAGCTCAGGCACACGGGGCACAGGGTTGGGGAACTGGACCCAGAGAAAAACTGAAGAAGCAGAGTTCAGACAAGTACGTGTGTTCATACACATACCCCCACAGCACTGGCCTATATAACAAAACTGTACGCAATTTAACAAAGGTGCTCCCAGACTTCTTGTCACCTCTTTGGCAGTGAGTCAGGCCATCCCAGCTTCCGACACACAGACATCTTCATCAGGAGGAAGGCTGTCCTGTGCGGTGGGGACAGGCCTTCAGGTGAGAGCAAAGCTATTGAAGCTATAGAATTAATTGAACATCCTTAAACAAAAAGGATGTTAATTGCTAATTGTAAGTGTACAAGCCAAAAACTGCTTCATGTCCCATACCCCAAGGATGGGCGTAGCCAATCATTTAACTACACAATGGTGAAGTATAACAAGCCCTTGATCGTGCTTTAGCAAGTACAATTATGGGGTAAGGAAAGAAATTAGGTTCCATATGCTAAAATTTACGCTTACTGCTATGAGCTATGTTTTAATGTATTTCTTGAGTCAAAATAAAACCAAGGGTCTAAGGACCCACTAAGCTTATGATGGACTCTCATCTATAACTCACTCAGTTCAGTAAGTTAGGCCCATGGGAATGGAACCTGTTCAGGCTTGCAAGCACATCTACACTGAAGAAACATTAAAGCCACCCCTGTATCATTAGGCCCAGGGGCACAGGAAACCTCAGCTGGACGACTGATCAGGGCTTCTCAGGACTGGATGTTGGTTGAACTGAGGATTTGAGAAGTAGCCTCAGATCTGGAAGCCTCTGAAAGTTCTCACGCTGAGGATGCGTGCGTCAAAGCTCATGTTGATTGTACTGAAAGGAATGAATACATTGTAAAGCGCTTTATCTTTATCGCTGCCTGAAGTGATCTGTAAAGAGTATAATTGCCAGTTTTGTATCTTAGGTGCAAAATTCCGTTACTGGGCTCTATGGGGCCATCCGTCCCATGCATGGCCCTCTGCTCGACAAACGAGCCAGCACATTGCAGACTTGCCTGAATGGCAAGTACCACCTTCAGGTCAGTTCACCCCAGCCTGGATCCGGCGGATGTTACCAGAAGCCTCGGCTGCCCGGGCTGCTCTTAGAGTCTGCTTACGAAGCCTGTCATGCCTCTGATAACCTGAGGTCACAGCTTCTGATCAAAGAGTCCCTCCAGGATGAAGCTGACCTCTGTTTCCTTTGACCGTCCATAAATATCCTTAACAGTTGGTTAGCCTAATCTTAATTTTCTGGCCACATGCGTGTGTGGGACAGGGGTCAGCCACTGTTCAATCGTGAGGAGGTGAATACAGTTCTGGCCTTTGTGCATGGGCTGGTTGTGATCCAGTTTCCCTGGGTATATCTAAATATCACTTAGTCTACCAACTGGAGATTAATTAAGTGGGGATGGGGGGGTGTTAACAAAAACTCTCCTGCCAGCATGCGAATAAACCTTGGGTTCACACTTGGCCATGAATGTCTGTGCGATCCCAGGATTTCAGAGGTAATCTTATCCACGTTTCTCATTTTATAGACGAGGGATGAGAGAACTCACATTTACTGAGGCCTCCTGAGTGTTTAGGTGCAGTTGGGAGTTTTTCATTCACTCGCTCAGTTGGCTGTTGAGGAAACTGATGATACCTTTGTCCCAGCGCAAAAAAAGGAAGCCATCGTCCTGAAGGAAAAAGAGCTTTGGTTAAAGAGGAGAGGGTCAGAGGAGGAGTAACTCTGGGGCAGCAGGGCAGAAGATGATACATGTGGATGGGTTTTCTGGCAGGTGGAAGAAGACAGGAGACCAGGTGGTGGAGGGTGATGGAAAGAGGGAGGTTACCCAGCATACGCTGGACATGCTTTCGTACCTCAGTGGAAGACACTGGAAGTACAATCTCGGAGCCAGTTTCTGGGCTGCTTTTGCTACAGTATTCCAGGTGGTTGCTGTCTGCTTTCAAAGTAAGTTTGTTTGATTCGAATCTAGACATGTGTGTTTGAGAAGGCTACAAGGAGGGAACATGTTGTCATTATTATCACTTTAATGATAATAATAGTTACCACTCATCACAAGTTTAATGTGTGCTAAAAACTGCTACGTGGGGACTTCCCTGGTGGTCCAGTGGTTAAGACTCCGTGCTCCCAATGCAGGGGCCCCAGTTTGATCCCTGGTCAGGGAACTATATCCCACATGCCGCAACTAAGAGCCCACATGCTGCAACTATAGACTGGGCACAGCCAAATAAATAAATGTTAAATAAATAAATACATATTTTAAAAAACTGCTATGTGTATGATGTGTCTTATATATATTGATTTTTTCTTATATATAAAATTTTACAAGCAACCTTGGAGGCTGGTATTTTAAAGATGATACTTCTAGGCTACGTTCTCCCAACAAATGGTAGATCTGGGATTTGACCCTAGGTTTGTCTGGCTCCACATTTATGTGACATAACCCCAAATAAGTAATTTGATATTTACTCACAAAACATGGTTTCAATGTCCTCATCCCCCAATTTTGATGCTCGTCAAGCCAGTTGAGAGCATTACGGCACAAGAAGCAGTAATAGCAGTAAGATAAGCTGCCCCTTTAGCTATTCCTAAATTCATGGTCTCAAGAAACCTTCTTCATGTGTGTCAGCCTTGTCAGTTCCTGGCATCAGTTCCTGATTCCATATGTCCAGTAACAATTTATGACCTATAATTAAATGGGATACCCTGCCCTTATCAGACCCTTTAGATATAGTCCTATCACGTGAAACAGAGCAACACAAAACACTTCTTTTCCATTTAATGTTGACAATCATTCTTGTTCTTATTCATGAATAACTAATCATATCAAAATACGATACTGAGGAGTTTTCAATGTCGAACAAGAAGAAATATATAATTAAGTAAAGAAGTAAATCTTGGGAAGTGGTGGAAATAGGAGGAGAGAGGGGAACTCAAGTCTGAGCAAATGCCACAATCTAACCACGCACGTTTTACCTGTGTGAAGAGGGGATGCAAGGGCATGTGTTTACCTGAAACCCACCTGCTGGGTGGAAACCCTCCAAATTCATTCCTGTGAGTTATGTGACAGTGGGCATTCTTAAAGAGAGGAGTAAGACCATATCACTTTGGTTGGAATTTCTAGACAGAGTGAGGCTGTGAGGAAACAGGGTAACTTAGGCTGGTCTCTGGGTCTGATAAGCCTTCTCTCCGGGGGTGTCTGGCAGAGAGGAATCGATATTGGCAGAGATGTCCGGGGTCAGGAGGGCTCTGGAGCACAGAGGGGAAAGAAACACAGAGGAAACAGCTAAGACTTTATCAATATTGCCATTCTGCTGAGGACTTCCTTGGAGGCCCGTTAACTGTGGCTCTAGCCCTGCCAGAGTTCCCAGAGACAAAAGCTCACCTTTGCTCTTCCTTTCACTTAGAAAATTAACAAAATGCACGTCATTCCAGAGGCCCTGGGAAATGTCCAGCTGTCCTGTGAAGGCAGCTCATCTCTGTCCCAAAGGACCATGACTGTACTTCTTAAAGAACAGCTTGTTTGTTTGGTTGCTTATGTATATCTGTTTACTTATCTCTTCACCCTTCCTCATTGACTGGAGAAAATGCAACTTTCTTGATATGTAAGTTGGGAAGTATGTGATGGGGGAGGTGTGGCTGTTTATTGCCCTCTGTGACCTTGAACATGTTATCAAAGTCATTTGGGTTTCAGTTGCTTCCTGACTGAAGTGAATCTCGTGGGTAAATACAGAAATACGACATTCTTCATTAAGCACCATCACATCACCAGCTTCTTATAGAGATGAAAGTTTTTCTTTTATCTTATGGCTCATTCTTTCATTATTAACAACCTTTTCTAACGGGATTTTCTTAGAATCACAGAGTGCTACAGCCAGAAGGGACGTAATGAATGGGAAAAAAGAACATTTCCACTGTAAAGGTCTGCTCAAATACAAAAGTACTTACAAATACCTATGGTAAGGAAAGACACATCCAAATCCCCGTGCTGCATTTGGAGTCTCTTTTCTGTTTGTTCTGTTCTCAGTAGGGAGAACAGCTCATACTGTCCTAGGTACGAGCTTTTTACATACTTGAAAACTGTTGCTAGCTAACCCTGTAACCCTCTTGCCTCTAAACAGAATTACCTTGGTTCCTTTAACCTCTCCTGGTCTTTATTTTTCAGAGCTCTAATCACTCCTGTGGCTCTCTTCTGAACTGACTGCAGTTTCTCTCTCCCCCCACATGAATTGCAGGCATCAGAACTAGACTCAGCACTGAGGGTGGGTCTCCAGGTTGTGTGGCTGAGCAGGGGAGATGGGAGTGGACAGACAGGCAGTGACAGCGGCAACTTGCTAGTGGACGAACAAACGTCAGTGGGAAAGAGGAGTAGGCAGTCTTTGTGTAACAGTTAGAAATCAGACATTTTCCCCACTATATCATTTACATTTCAGAGTTTCCCAAACAATGGCACATACATCAGTGAACCATTTCCTCACAAAGCAGTTAACAAGGCTTTATCGTGGGCCCACTATTTATTTTTATTATTATTATTTTTTTTTGCGGTACGCGGGGCTCTCACTATTGTGACCTCTCCCACCGCGGAGCACAGGCTCCGGACACGCAGCCCCAGCGACCATGGCTCACGGGCCCAGCCGCTTCGCGGCATGTGGGATCTTCCCAGACCGGGGCACGAACCCGTGTCCCCTGCATCGGCAGGCGGCCTCTCAACCACTGCGCCACCAGGGAAGCCCCCATGGGCCCACTATGTTTATAAGCATTCAGAAAACTGCCAAGTTTTGGTCCCCTGGCTGAATGCTGCCAGTGGGCAGGGTTTGTTTTTCTCACAGTTAAAAATGTTTTAATTAGCTACTGACATTTTAAAATTAAGAGAGTTCACCTAAGAATTATCCAGATTTCTAGCTTCTTTCACACTTTTTAAAAAAAGTTTTTGGCCACGTGGCTTGTGGGATCTCAGTTCCCTGACTAGGGACCGAACCCGAGCCATGGCAGTGAAAGCCCAGAATCCTAACCACTAGGCCACCAGGGAACTTCCCTTCTTTTACATTCTGAAGGTTGGGAATATTAGGCCAGCATGTCAGGCCTGAGACCATGTGCCGAAGCTGAGTGGCAGCTTCCCCCATGTGGATGGGAACTGTCTTCCAGTTCTCCCCATGTGGATGGGAACTGTCTTCCAGTTCTCCTAAGTCCCACCTTGCCCATTGTGATGGATTGAATTATGTCCCCCCAAATTCATATGTTGAAGCCCTAACCCACAATGTGACTATATTTGGAGATAGGACCTTTAAGAAGGCAATTAAGGTTAAGTGAGGTCCTAAGGGTAGGGCCCTAATCTGATGGTACTTGTGTCCTTATAAGAAGAGGAAGTGACACCAGCCAGCTCTCTTCCCCTCTCCACGTGGGCACAGAGGAAAGGCCATGTGAGGACACAGGAAGAAGGCAGCATCTATAAGCCAGGAAGAGAGGCTTCACCAGCAACCAACCTTGTTGGCACCTTGATCTTGGACTTCTAGTCTCCAGAACTGCGAGAAACTGAATCTGTTGTTTAAGCCCCGAGGCCTGTGGTATTTTGTTATGGGATCCCCAGCAGACTAATACACCCCTGTACCTCACTTTGTGTCTAGCTTCTGTGGGCCTTTGAGCTTGACGCTCCTGCTTTATGTCCTTGGGAGTTAAAAGTGAATATCCGCTTCCTATACTTTGTCTACTGGTAAGGAAAGTTAAATGGAGACATAATTTGTAACACAGGATGTACTACAAGAGGTATACAAACTGATATCAGAGGACAGAACTGTCAATGGTTGGGCTGGAAGGGAGAAGAGAGGAAGAGAGAAGAAGTCTTCACTATGGGGAGAGCATATCAGAAGGGTTTTAAGAGATTTGGAAGATTTCAACAAATGGCGATGGAATAGAAGGCAGGAGAAAAGGCATGCAGGTGTGAACGTGGCTGGTGTGTTACAAAGTTTGGCTAGAGTGCAGGGTGCGTTGCAGGTGGGGAGTGTGTGATAGGAGATAAGGCCAGAAAAGGAGTGAGCTCATGAGCCAGAATGCCATACCATAGGATTTGGTTTAATTCTGGAGCAAATGAGGAGCACCCGTGGATGGAGGATGAATGGTATGTTTTACTGAATTAATTAATTAATTATTAGGAACGTCCAATGTGCGAAGTGCTGCAAATACAGTTGTGGACAAGATAGAACTAAGTCTCTGCTCTCATGGAGCTGACAGAACTAAACACTCAGATATAGAACACAATGTCAGGGAGTGATGAGTGCTATGAAGAAAAGTAAAGCAGTGTAAGTCGTAGAGTGTACTATGGCAGGTGCTGGTATAGATGCAGGTCAGGAAAGGCATGGTATTTGGGCAGAACCCTGGATGAAGTGAGAGAATGAATCATGGAGCATCTGGGAAAAAATAATTATAGACAGAGGGAACACAAGTGCAAAGGTCCTGAGGCAGGAACAGTTATGTTCAAGGAACAACAGAGAAGCCAATCTGGCAGAAGTATGCAACAGGAAGAGTGGTGGGCAATGATGCTGAGGTAATCAGGGGTCAGATCTTTTCCATGAAGGGAACCCCAATGCAGTGTGAAGGATGGATCAGGGACCAGGACTGGAGTAGGGAGACTGCTAGATGCCTATAGGAATGATGAGGGCCCAAGCCCGCTCAGGAGCAATGGAGTTGGAACTGTGTAGTCATACACAGGAGATGGGCACATTTTGGACCAGGACACAGATGAAATCTCTGAACAGAGCTGGCCTTGGGAAAGACAGGATGAGATGGGGCACTTACCTCCCAATCTCTGGATCAGTCATGTGTGAGGGCAGTCATTAGAGAAGGAGGAGAGCCAAAGTTCCCTCTCTCCCAAAGTTCAGACCATCAGTCTGTAACTGTCTCAAAGAAGGGTGAAGGCAGAGACAGAGTTCATATGCTTCCACAGCTCAGAAGCGCAGGCAGGCGCCAAGGGGCATCACAGAGAAAACAAGTGTTCTCCTAAAAAGTACAACTCTATTTCTTATCACTACATGTCTGGCAAATGTCCCAGACATCCTGGTTTGGTCTAAACCTAGAATGAAATGACTTGTTCTAACAAGTGGAAATAAAAAGACTTGAAAGGCAGTGCAGGAGGAGGGGTTAATACAGTCCAGAATGTGGGTTGGCTTGGTACAGTTTCTCTTTGTCATTTAAAAAAAATATGTTTGTTTATTTATTTATTTATGGCTGCATTGGGGCTTTGTTGCTGCATGTGGGCTTTCTCTAGTTGCGGCAAGTGGGGGCTACTCTTCATTGCGGAGCACGGGCTCTAGGGGCGCGGGCTTCAGTAGTTGTGGCGCACGGGCTTAGTTGCTCTGCGGCATGTGGGATCTTCCCACACCAGGGCTTGAACCAGTGTCTCCTGCATTGGCAGGCGGATTCTTAACCACTACACCACCAGGGAAGTCCCTCTTTGGCATTAAAAAAATTTTTTTTAATAGGTCTTTATTGGAGTATAATTGCTTTACAATACTGTGTTAGTTTCTGTTGCACAACAAAGTGAATCAGCCATATGCATACATATGTCCCCCATATCCCCTCCCTCTTGAGCCTCTCTCCCAACCCCCATCCCACCCCTCTAGGTGGTCACAAAGCACCGAGCTGACCTCCCTGTGCTATGCGGCTGCTTCCCACTAGCTATTTTACATTCGGCAAATATGTATATATGTCGATGCTACTCTCACTTGGCCTCAGCTTTCCCCTCCCCTCCATGTCCTCATAGAAACACAAAAGACCCAGAATAGCCAAAGCCATATTGAGAAAGAAAAACGTAGCTGGAGGAATCAAGCTCCCTCACTTCAGACTATACTATGAAGCTACAGTCATCAAGACAGTATGGTACTGGCACAAAACCAGAAATACAGATCAATGGAACAGGATAGAAAGCCCCAAGATAAGCCCACACACCTATGGGCACGTAATCTAGGACAAAGGAGGCAAGAGCATACAATGGAGAAAAGGCATTTTTTCTTTTGTGGTTTAAGCTTCAGTGACGAGGAGGCAGATAGTCCCTGGAGAGCCATATAAAGCTCTGTCTCCAGAGTGCGATGATCCAGGAGCAGGGTCATCACCTTTGGCATTCTTTACTGATTTTTTACCCTTGGTATTTTTCCTTTTCCTTCTTGCTTGGCTGGGAGAATTCTGATGAGCTCCTTAGGAAAGAATGTTGGGCTTTCTCTGTTGCCCTCGCTGTGGGCAAGCGTTCAAAAAAGGCGGTGTCAACTGTAAACATCCGTGGTAAGAGCGCCCTCTGCTGGTACGCCCTATTTGTCTTTGGCTGCTATTTCCCTGACAGTGCGAAGGCTTTGCTAACATCTTCATTTAAATAAATTGGCAAAGGAGAAAAGCAAAAAGTATTGTTGTTGGGATAAATTAATTTCACCCAATGTTTCTAGAACCTTCTGAAGCAGTCCTAATCCTTACTTGGCCATGGTCTCTGAATCTACTGACGCCACCTTTCTTTGGGATTTACACTTAAACTTTTACTAATCCAGAAAAAAGGTAAAAATGGCAGCAATTCAAAGCTTGGAAGGAGTGTTGATACAGTTCATTTGATCACTTTTCTGCCTCCGTTTCTGTGATATTTATTGTCTACTCAGTTTTTTAAATGCTTGACGGCCAAGCATTCTTGTAGGCCTCTCAGAATCTTAAATGAGAAAGATACAGTCTTTGTCTTTTCTGAGCGTGGAGGGTGGTGGGAAAGAGGGAATGAGGAAACGGAAAATTACAACACTGGGAGACAAATACTGAGGTGTGAACAATGAAGTGGGCAGTCGGGGGATGAATTTCTTTGGTTATTCAAACCCAAAGGTGAAAAAAATGAATACCTCCCTGACCCAGATTATTCCTCCTGGCAGTCATGTCTCTCCTGTGCACTAGAACTCAAGTTCTATGAACAAGTCATGACGGATTTAACATATTTCTATGTTACTAATCCCACAAAGTGATTTTAGATCTAAAAGGGATACATTAATACATATTTCAGTGTTATCATAATTCTTTCTTCTATGTCCAAGGGAAATTTTTTTTCTTTTATAACTTGAACATTTGGAGAGACTCTACATCTCTAGCTAATTATTGCTTTTAATTGCAGAATACCACTGTACAATGAAAAAGGTTATGTGTGGGTTTTGCTAGAAATCATAGCTTTGATAGAAATGATTTTCCTCCATATAAAGGGAGTGTTATATTTAATGAGTCCTTCCAAATGTCGTCCTTCACAAGGGAGAGGCTTGTCTCCACCCTCCCCGGACTCCTGTGACATTTACCCATTGGCTCTAACCCATGGTCTTGTACCTATGTGGCTCTGACTGTAACCCAGTGTCCCAGTGACCCTTAACCTTTTATCTTGTTCTATCAATATTTGGAAAATGTATTAATGCATTTTCCAGAGTGTTTTTTTCCCCTATGCTCTGAGCCTTCTACATAAGAAAAGCTTTAAATAAAACTGGGAGAAAGAGATTGCCGTTTGGTGTGGAGAAAGAGAATATACTGCTGAGCTCTCCTGGCTATAAATTCAGATAAAAGATGTTGGTGGTATTTTGGGGGTACACTTGTTCTTACCAGACATAGATGATGTTGTTTATTTCTTTATTTAAATTATTTATTTTATTTTTGACTACTTAGGATTCATTTGGCATTTGCATAAATTTGGTCATTTTTTAAAAAATTTCTTTTTCAATATTGATTTTTAACTCTCAACTGTGCACTAAAAAAACCATTTCTGTCCCTTCAGGTGGAACTGATCACCTTTCTCTCTCACAGGACAGCTATCTCTAGGACTCCAGCCTTGGTTCACTTTATCACTCATACTGTGCCTTGTCCAAAAATATCTTCTAAACACAAAAATTCCTAAGAGGATTTTGGAGAAGTACCTACAAGTCCTTAGACTGATTACACCTGATAAACACTGATTTAGGCACCGTCAAGCTGATTTGAAATAAAAACCTCAATTGGACTTAGAGGAACTCAGAGGCTCCATGTAGCTTTGAACCTGCTCTGTCCTGAGCTGGTCTCGGTGATCCACCACAGCTGGAGACACAAGGCTGTGTGTACACACTGATGGTGGACAGTTAGCCTTTTAATTCTGTTTACCATCGTTTGGTAGAAGCAGAGGTACTAAATCAAGGATAGAATTTAAACACAATACTCAAAATTGCAGTGAGAAGTAAATAGAGGTGAGGGGAGCTGTAAGATGGAGGAGACAGGGGCGGGCACCTGTGTTCCCCTGGCCCCGTCACTCATGAACTGCATGTCCTAGACTCAGCTGTGGATATGCTCCTTTTTCCTGTCTTTACAGTTATCAGTAGTTTGCTTCTTAGAAGTGCCTCAGGGAAGATAAGGAAGGGGAGATGGGAGGCAAAGTGGTTGGAAGTAGGGGGTCCCTTTCTGTTTCAACCTGAGCAGCTCAGTTTTATTCTATTTTAAATATTCGACGTCATCCTAAGATGCTGTTTGAAGAAAACAAAAGATCTTGTTTGGTCCAGCAAAACAAAACATGACCTCCCCCTGCAAAAATAAAACCTTTTGAGAATAATTAGACTAGATGGTTTCTAATTTCCTACAAGCTCTGGAATTCTATGAGTCGGAATGGTGCTATTTGTTGCTTTACTGCCAAACATCCATGATGACTTCCCTCTGATTTTCCTGCATTTATCTTGTGACAATTATGACAAAGCCTGAAGCTGCCAGAAGCCACCATAGAAAGCTTAGGCATAGAGCCAGTCCAAAGGCAGCCAGAGTTGGGTCCTGGTGGCAGTATTTAGTTGCAGAATGAAACCTCACTTGTGACTGTACTGTCTTCCAGGGTTTTCAGTGACATGAGCCAATACATTGCTTTTTAAATTATTATTCTTTTTTTTGCTTAAGCCATTAGAGTTGAGTTTTCTGTCACTTGCAACCAAAAGACTTCTCGTCGAATGAGATGGTGTTTAAAAGGCAATCAACAAACGTCATTAAGGTGTCATAGAGTACAAAATAGATTTTTAAATGCTTGAGATAAAAATCAAGGAACTATTTATGTCAGTAAAAAAATTGACTTTAATATGCCATCTTTTGTGTATGGAAATGATGGTCCTGATTTATTATCAGTAGGACATTCCCTTTGATTTGTTTACTTAACTAGTGATTAGAAAACTCTACCTCCTGAAGTAATTAAAGGGATAGTGTTTGTCCCACTAACATGTTTGGACCATCTGAATTCACATGGAGGTAGATAAATCTGAAACTAATAAAAACAGATAATTGCAAAATTACAAAGCACGCTGGATGAAAAGGGGCTAAAATCACTCTCCTATACTGCTTTGTGAGAGTGTATATTGTAACAAAATGTTTTTAAAGGTAATCAATGTAATTTAATGTACTAATACAATGATTTCACAGAACGATATTACTAAAAATCTAAAAAAGCACATTATCATATTCGTTACATTTTCTTCCTTTTGTATTAGTTCATGTTCCCGAACTTGGGTAGTCAGTTGCCCTCATAGCTTAGATTTCTTTAAGTTCCTTGAGAGAGAGGCCGACTTTCACCTTTGCCTTCTCAGCCGGGCACAGCAGCTGGTACAGGATGTAGCAACTTTTTCTTAATTAATTTTTTTTAACAGTAGGTTATTGTTGGTTATCTATTTTAAATATAGAAGTGTGTATATGTCAATCCCAAACTCCCAATCTATCCCTCCCTACACCCTTCCCAACTGGTAACCATAAATTCTCTAGGTCTGTGAGTCTGTTTCTATGTTGCAAATAAGTTCACTTGTATCATTTTTTAACTTAGATTCTACATATGAGTGATATCACATGATATTTGTTTTTCTCTGTCTGACTTACTTCACTTAGTATGATAATCTCTAGATCCATCCATGTTGCTGCAAATGGAATCATTTCATTTTTTTGTGGCCGAGTAATATTCCATTGTATATATGTACCATATCTTCTTTATCCATTCATCTGTTGATAGAAATTTAGGTGGCTTCCATGTCTTGGCTATTGTAAACAGTGCTGCAATGAACACTGGGGTGCATGTGTACTTTTGAACTATATTTTTCTCTGGATATATGCCCAGGAGTGGGATTGCAGGATCATATGGTAGCTCTATTTTTAGTTTTTTAAGGAAACTCCATACTGTTCTCCATAGTGGCTGTATCATTCCCACTAACAGTGTAGGAGGATTTCCTTTTCTCCACACTCTCTCCAGCATTTATCGTTTGTAGATTTTTTGATGATGGCCATTCTGACTGGTGTGAGGTGATATCTCATTGTAGTTTTGATTTGCATTTCTCTAATAATTAGCGATGTTCAGCATCTTTTCATGTGCCTCTTGGCCATCTTTTTTTTAATTTATTTTTTATTTATTTTTGGCTGCTTTGGGTCTTCGTTGCTGCGTGTGGGCTTTCTCTAGTTGCAGCAAGTGGGGGCTACTCTTCGTTGTGGTGGGCGGGCTTCTCATTGCAGCGGCTTCTATTGTTGCAGAGCACGGGCTCTAGGCGTGCGGGCTTCAGTAGTTCTGGCGTGCGGGCTCAGTAGTTGTGGCTCACGGGCTCTAGAGCGCAGAGTTGTGGCGCATGGGTTAGTTGCTCCGTGGCATGTGGGATCTTCTCAGATCAGAGCTCGAACCTGTGTCCCTTGTACCAGCCGGTGGATTCCTAACCACTGCACCACCAGGGAAGCCCCAACCTGTTTGGTTTTTGAGCCACATGAGCTGTCTGTAAATTTTGGAGACTAATCCCTTGTTGGTTGCATCATTTGCGAATATTTTCTCCCATTCTGTGGGTTGTCCTTTCATTTTGTTTGTGGTCTCCTTTGTTGTGGAAAAGCTTTTGAGTTTAATTACATTCCATTTGTTTATTTTCATTTTTATTTCGATTGCTCTGGGAGACAGATCAAAAAAGATATTGCCGCAATTTTTGTCAGAGTGTTCTGCCTATATTTTCCTCTAAGAGTTCTACAGTATCCAGTCTTACATTTAGGTCTTTAATCCATTTTGAGTTTATTTTTGTGTATGGTGTTAAAGAATGTTCTAGTTTCATTTTTTACAGGTAGCTGTCCAGTTTTTCCAGCACCACTTATTGAAGAGACTGTCTTTTCTCCATTGTATATCCTTGCCTCCTTTGTCATAGATTAATTGATCATAGGTTCCTGGGTTTATTTCTGGGCTTTTTATCCTGTTCTATTGATCTATATTTCTGTTTTTGTGCCAGTACCATATTGTCTTGATTACTGTAGCTTTGTAGTATAGTCTGAAATTAGGGAGCCTGATTCAGATAATTGCAAAATTACAAAGTTCACTGAAAGAAACAGGGCTGAAATCACTCTCCTATACTGCTTTGTGACAGTGTACATTGCAACAACTTTTAAAGGGTAATTTGATAATACTATCAAGGGCCTTAGAACTGTGATCTCACTTTAGCAGTCCCATCCCTGGAAACTAATTCTAAGGAAATAACTATGAATGTATACAAAATCTTAGATACAGGGATGTTCATTTCAGCACTGATTATAAACACACACACACACACACACACACACACACACATACTGTTATGGATAGAACTGTGTTTCATCCCCACCCGACCCCTCCACCCCCACCAAATGCATCTGTTGAAGTCTTAATTCCCAGTAACTCAAAATATATTTGGAGATAGAGACTTTAAAGAGAAAATTAAAATAAAATGAGGTCATATGGATAGGCCCTAATCCAATATGACTAGGCCTTGTCAGGAGAGGAGATTAGGACAGAGATATACACACAAAGAGGAAGACGGCCACCTATAAGCCAAGGATAAAGGCCTCAAAATGAAACCAACCCTGTGGACACCTTGGTTTTGGACTTCTGGCCTTCAGAACTGTGAGAAAATACATTTCTGTTGTTTTTTTGTTATGGCAGACCTAGAAAATGAATACATTTGTACACACACACACACACACACACACACAAACATGCACGCGCATGCATAAAGGAAAACATTCTAAATGCGGAGCAATAGGGAATTAGTTAAATATGTACGGCTCATCTGCATAATGGAACCCAATTCATCCACCTAAAGTGATATAGATGAATACTGTCCTGGAAAACTGTGGTTGATATGTCATTAGGTAATGTAAATGATCAAACAGTATGTATAGTATAATCCTATGTTTGTAAAAACATATATGTATGTGTACATATACGACAAATATTAATTTGGTCTGAGAGGATACATTCCTTTATGAAAGTCAGAAATGACACCAATGCAGCTGGACCATTGGAACTTCACTTGAAGTTCCCAAGTGAACATTAATGATATTCACAGAATATAAACAACGCTCAGACAAGGCCACTATAATCACGTATGGAAGGTAAAGACAAAGCCACTCTACAACAACAGAAATGACTAAATACCTTCCAACACGAGAGACTGCTACTTTCTTTTTTTTAAAACTAATGATGACTCTCACCCACTTTAGTTTTTCCCCTTGCAAGAATTAATTTTTATAAGACATTCATCACCAAATTGCCCCTTCCTCTTGACAGAATCCAATCCAGATTTGATCTCTGCTTCCTTAATTTCTCCTTGAAAGCACGGTTGACCCCCTTATTCATGGTTTTGCTTTCTGTGGTTTCAGTTAACTGAGGTCAATCTCGGTCCCAAAATGTTAAATGGGTAATTCCAGAAATAAACAATTTGTAAAATTTTAAATTGCACACCGTTCTGAGTAACATGATGAAATATCTTGCTACCCAGCTCTGTCCTAGAGGGGGTGTGGACCATCCCTTTGTTCAACGTGTCCCACCCAGTAGTCACTCAGTAGCAGTGCTTAGGTTCAAGTAACCCTTATTTTACTTAATAATGGCCCCAAAGTTCAAGCGTAGTTATTGATGCTGGCAATTCAGATATTCTCTTATTGTGCCTAAGTTATAAATTAAACTTTATCATAGGAATGTAAGTATAAGAAAAAACACAGTACGTATAGGGTTTGTCACGATCTGTGGTTTCAGGCATCCACTGGGTGTCTTGGATTGTATCCCCACAGATAAGGGAAGAAACTTCTCCAAACTCCCTCGTACTGAGAGGTTCTATTTTCTGGTGCTTTCAGTCAATGGGCTTTTATAATTCTAAATGAGATAAAATTGGCCCCCTCCCACCCACCAGAACTGGCTGGAAATCCCATCTTGGTTGAGTTTTACATGGTGTGTAGCAAACAGCGGGGCTCCAACTGTTCAGGTCAATGTGGGAGCCACCGAGGTGCTCATTGACTTTTCTAAGAGGGCAGCTGCATTTCCTCTAGGCCAAGCTGGGTACAAGATCTTAGGTTGCAGGATAAGGCCAAAGATTTGGGGTTCAGTCCCTCTTTCCCAGAAGCCAGGTCACTACTCAAGGGCTCTCTGGGACTGGGGCGTGGGTCCTCCCCATTAGTGGAACCCACTGCTGCTGGCCTCCTCCCTAGTGAACCTTCTATCCTGGTTCAGGCCTCCAGGCTCAGCAGCAGCCTTATTCTGGATGGGTGAGGTGGAAGCCTTCTAGCACCTCCTAGCTTCTCTTTCTAGCTCTGCAACTAAAATGCAATAATCTGTTGAGCCTGGGAAGCTCAGGCTCCTAACACAGAGTGGGCTTTGGGAATGAAGAAGGAAAAATTACTACTGATTCTTTTTTGTGTTTTGGCCACACAGCATGGGGAATCTTAGTTCCCTGACGAGGGATTGAACCCTGGCCCTCAGCAGTGAGAGCACAGAGTCCTAACCACTGTACCACTAGGGAATTCCCTCACCACTCATTCTTTTACAGCAGTGGCTTCAGGAGTTCAGTACGCATCAAGCTGTGAACAGCATGCTGGCACACATTCTACAAAGGGTTAGGAATATATACCTACATCCTGAAATATTAAAAGTGGATGTCCTGCCATGGTTGTATTATGGATAATTTAAAATGTTTACATATATTACTTATTTTTACTTCCTAATTTTTCTTTTCTTTTCCCATCTACACATTGTTTTTATTTTTATTCGATTATAAGCAAATAGCAGAATTAACACAGCATTCAGCAACTCCGGACGGGCTTTTCTCACACCAAAGAAGTGTAGTCAGTTTAACAGGCATAGACTTTCGGATTTCTGATAACCTCTCACCCAGCCCTGCAGCTCATCTAGGTGGCCAGGCTTGAACAGCAAAGTGACTCTCTCCCTATTGCTTTTTTCAGTATTGCTCTTTGAGGGAGTCAGAGCCGGACACTGACACCCGGTAACCAGCTTGAGGTGTACCACGTTGGGGGTTAGTGGACATGCCAGCCTCTGGTTGTCTTGGTGAGAGACAGAGCCATGAAGACAGAAGCCAGAAGATGCCACCACACACAATTCTGGGCTCGGGCTCACAAAGGCAGAGGTAATCCATCTTTTTTTTTTTTTCCAACCTCCTTTAAAGATTCTCTGATGCTCTGCTCTAATACTGTAGACCTGGTCTTTTTACCAGATTTTTTTTTCTTCTTTAAAGTCTGAGTTGCTATTCTTATATTAACATTTTGATGACCCTATCATAGACCCAAATTATCCCCCCAAATGGAGTTCAAATTTGATCAAAACATAAACCCCCTAGAATTATAGAGGACAGGCAGAAGGAAAAGTCACCCCAAACCTAAATCTGACTGCTCAGGCCTTGGGAACGAGGAAGGGGAGAAATCTACATGCATCGCTAAACTGAAACACTGCTTGGGAAACTCTGGGATGGTTTCCATCTTCTAAGTTTCCTCTGCTTCCCAGACAGCTGCTCGGGGAGTTTAGGCACAAAGTCGTCTCATTCAGCCTGGTAACATGTGCCGGCCACCGGGGCCCAGAGCTTGTACCTTTTACAGAAAGACGCCACCGTGAAATCGCCATGATGGGCTCCAGATCGGTTGCTGAGAATGAGTTCGTCACACTTCAGCAGCCTGTCCTGCTCCAAGCCAGCCAGACGTGGTGGTGAAGGCCTGTGCCCTTGGGGGACCCAGAGCCCACATAATCAGAGAGGACCGAGCCACTGCTCATGTTCTTGCCTTTCACCTTGACCACCAGGAAATGGTGCCCTTCCGGCTGGGAGCATCTGGGTAGGTCAAGACCAACATGTAGAATTTATCTGGATCAAGGCCATCCCATGCGATGCTTGTAGGCCAGTTCTTAACCTGGGTGGGTGTCAGCACTTCGCCCAGCTCGTCAACCTCCGCCCCGCCGTACTGGACTTGCAGCGGGTGCTGCGGCTGGTCGTCCACCTCCTGCAGGCTCAAGGGTCCCGGCCACTTGCTGAGGTCCAGTGGCCTCAGGGGCCGAGCAGGGCAGACAACAGGGAAAGTCACAGGACAGCAGCACCGACTCCGAGCGGTCTGCCTCTAATTTTTCTTACATTGAATATTTGCTTTCAAAATAAGAAAAAAGTACGTCATTTATTTTTTTTAATTTAATGTTATTTTTTTGCGGTACGTGGGCCTCTCACTGTTGTGGCCTCTCCCGTTGCGGAACACAGGCTCCACACGCGCAGGCTCAGCGGCCATGGCTCGCGGGCCCAGCCGCTCCGCGGCATGCGGGATCCTCCCGGACCGGGGCACGAACCCGTGTCCCCTGCATCGGCAGGCGGACTCTCAACTACTGCGCCACCAGGGAAGCCCGTCATTTATTTTTAACCAATAAAAGGGAAAAACAGAGAATAAGAAGGAGGGAAAAAAATGAAAGCAGAAACCAGGGCCTTCTGTAGGGGATGTAGAGGTGTGTTGGTGTAGAATGAGTTTATGACAACCCTGGAGGTTGGCATTCCCTGGAATCCTGGAGTCAAGGCATGAGCTTTTTGACTCCGACCTGTACTTGTAAGAATGTTTTAATAAGCGGAATGTTTTTTTTCACCTTCTATCTGTATCAGTGAATACAAAGGGGTCCCATGGAGGAGGTAGAAGGTCATGGGGGTTTCTAACTGGGGAGAAATGTTCTTGAAAGAGAATGGCATGATGGTTTTTATCCCTGGTCTCATATTAGAACTGCTGGATACCCCAGACCCACCCCCAGTGATTCAATTGATTATTGATTAAAAGATGCAAGGGATGGGTGAAGACGGTGTCTGCAATTTTTGTAGGATTGAGCCAATTGCCTGAGACCAGACCACTATACAGGGTTTCCAGAGGTAGTGGCCGCTGTTTTTCACTTGTATCCAATCTGAGAAGTCCTACTCACAGATTCCTAGTTAAATCCCAAGAATTGAGCTCCTCAATATGAAATTCTTCTCTTCACAATTTCCCTTAGGGCCACCTTCAGAAGGAAAGGTACAACAGAGATTATTTCTCTCCATCAGTGTTTTCTCAAGCATTGTAGGTGTACCCATTGGTACACAAACTTAGCTTATTCCTACAGGGAAAAACATTTTAAGACAGCTTTTAATGGTATACATTTTTTTGTATTGTGTATTAGGAAAAATATACTAACCACCATCAAAGCTATGATGTCATAGCAGTGATTTAAGTTTTTAAAAAATGAAATCTATGCAAAAATGCAAGCCAATTGATATACATACCTTAGGTAGATTGCAGTACAGGGGGTACATGGATAGGGCAAAAATCAAGATGATATACATGACTTTAGGAAACACTGGCAGAAGTTGCTTTGTTAGACCTTTCTGAAACGAGGTGAGGTTTGAGCTGTGATTCAAAGCAGGGCTTCCAAACATTGGACTGAAAATATGTGGAGCCGGCTGAGAGCTTGTGGAAATAGTCATTCCAGTCCCTGCCTAGACATTTTAGTCCAGGAGATCTGAGATGGGGCCCTGGGCTTTATCTTTCCATGAAGGTTTCCTGGTGATTCTGGTGCAGCCAGGTTTGGGAAACTTGAAGAAGGGAGCATGACCTCCTTGGGCCGGAAAGATTAGTAGTTCTTGGTAATTAAACCTATTTTAAGTATTTGCTGGCTGTGAAGTCAATTAACTGTTGTTGACTGTCATCAGCATGGCTTTGAAGACTTTTTTTTTATTTTATAAATTTATTTATTTTTGGCTGCATTGTGTCTTTGTTGCTGTGCGCGGGCTTTTGCTAGTTGCTGCGAGCGGGGGCTACTCTTCATTGTGGTGCGCGGGCTTCTCACTGCAGTGGCTTCTCTTGTTGCGGAGCACAGGCTCTAGGCGCACGGGCTTCAGTAGTTGTGGCTCACGGGATCAGTGGTTGTGGCTTGCGGGCTCTAGAGCACAGGCTCAGCAGTTGTCTCATGGGCTTAGTTGCTCTGAGGCATGTGGGATCTTCCCGGACCAGGGCTTGACCCGTGACCCCTGCATTGGCAGGCAGATTCTTAACCACTGCGCCACCAGGGAAGCCCGCTTTGAAAACTTTCAATTTTTAAACTGTGCCTCTGGGTCTCAGCATTGGGAGGGTGTGTGTGTGTGTAAATTAAAACACACACAAGTGAGCACATTATACCCCACCCCCCAGACACATTTTAATCTGATTTAACCAATTAAACAAACAGGAGTGAGTTATGCCATTAGGCTCAACAGGGCTGCTAGAGCAAAGCAAAAGCTTGGTGCCACCCAGGCGTGGGAGCCATAAAGTGCGTATTTCTGGGGCAGAGGAGGCGCTCGGGTGGGAGCTGTTTCACCCTGAACTGATGTTTACTCGGTGAGCTTCAGAGGATTCCTTGTGAGGCAGCTGGGAGGGAGGCCCTGGGTAGCAGCAGGCTGGGATGGAAACCGTGCTTGGGGCCGCAGGAGTCCTGTGAGAAGGCAAGTGAGAGGCCTGTGGGTGAGGTGGGGTGAGAAACCAAGAAGCTGCAACTGCGCCAGGCAGGGATGAGAAACTGAGAGCAAGCTGGTGGCACCCGAGAGGCACAGCGGCTTTCCTGAGGGGCTGGTAGAATCGTCCTCCCGAATAGCAGCAAATGGTTGCTCCCGGGGACGGGGGAAGCAAACTATTATCCCAGAGGACACTTAGGAAGCAGAATACATTCTGTATGAAAATCAAAAAGGGCAAATACGTATATATGAAGTTAGTGCATCTTGAATTTCCTGGGGCAGTCCTTAGTGCAACGGCTCTGTTCTATAGTCCGACTGGGTGTTAGGTAATGTTCCCTAATTTTAGGGTAAACATTTGAGAAAAAAACGGTGAAAGTGTCTGAGGACAGAAGCCCAAGGTGGCATCCAGATGGCCCTGCTTGGTATGAACTGGGGCATGTGAATTGCAGAACCTCTCAGGTTTGGGCAAGAGCTGATTTCTGGACCCCGTGAGGTTAAGGGGCCAACTGCCCGAGGCCGGGCCACTCAGCAGGGTTTCCAGAGGTAGCAGCCACTGTTTTTCACCTGCTTCCAGTCCAAAAAGTCCTACTCATGCATCCCTAGCAAAATTCAAATTTTCCTCTCTCCATCTGATGGAGAATTTTCATACCATGTTAAAGAAACCTGGGACGAAGATTTGTCTTCGTTTACTGTTTCCTTATCAGTTTCTTCACTCACAGATGCTTCAAAACTATTTTCAGTCTGTGAGTCTCCTTTCGCTGTTGTTCTTATATATAAGTTACAGGATTGGGGTGAAATTTTCAAAGGCGTTGGCCTTATGACAGTTTGGTTACATTGTGAAATAATTTTAGAAACTAAATTAATTGGATTTAGGGGGACATAACATAGAGGTTACCAAAGCTTGTCCACTAGGTGTCACTCTTTATCCAATGAAACCTGGCTAGCGGTGTTTATAAATAGAAGTACATGTATACAATGTTTATTTCCTTTGGTTACAGTAAACATGAATAATAAAACGCCCCCACCTGTGTGTTCTTAAGTCTTTTACTGGTGACCTCTGCCATAAAAGGGGACCGTATATCGGTTCTCCGGAGAACTCATTCCTTTCACAGAGGTTTGTTCTGAGACCTCTTGGGAGGTGCAGGCTGGCCGCCTGAGCCGGAGCCTTCTCAATTCATCGATTGCTTTTCATGACACTGGACCCTTTGGAGATCACAGTGGACTCTCTTGTGATGAGAGCGAATGTTTCCAAAATGCCCTATTCCGCTTGCTGCTTCCTGAAGTGCTGTCTCCCGGACGTTCCAGGCAGCACTCTCACCAGCTCCATCTGTCCATCATCCGCGCGCGCTCCCGCCGGGTGGGCATCAGCACAGGGCGCGAGCGGGAGCCGCTTCACCCTACGGAGTGAGCCCAAGGATGGGCGACGTTCAGGGACCGCTCAGCCCGGGGGAGAGGGGGGAGAGGGGGGCTGTTGGGGAGACCACCTCTTCACGGCCTCCACCCTGGGGCAATGCAGGCAAAACCGCTGCTAGCAATTTTGAATTTCAGAATTTGAAATTATTTGCATTAGCTACGAGGATTGACCAAATTCCATTCGTTTCTCTTTTGCACTGCCTTCAGGGATAAAAACGGACGTACAATTTAGAGTTTACAAGGAAGGAACAATCTGATTCAGAGAGATCGTACTTCTAAATAAAAATAGGTTTTATTATTATTCAAAAAATGTTCTTTCTCTAAAATGTAAGTAGTTCACCCTCAGAGAAGAAATAGGGTACTAATAACATTTTTATATCCCACTTTCCAGTTCAAGAGGTTGTCTCAAATCCATTACCCGGTGTTATCTTCAGCACAACCCTGGGTGTTGGGGATTACTGCTACTACGTTTCTGACTGGGCCTACAGCTGTCATGTCCCAGGCTTGCCAAGCTGGAATTTTAACCCAGACCATCTGACTCCAAAAACTATAATATCCATTAAACCAGTGGTTCTTAACCAGGCTGTGCATCAGAATCTCCCGGTGAGCTTTTCAGTATATATACTCCCAGACTCACCCTGGACCTTCTCGGTCAGAATAACCTGGGTGATATTGGGTTCATTCAATAAAGGAACATAAAGTGGGTATATAATACCATGTCAGGTAGTGATGGATGTTTGGGGAAGAAAAAAACAAAGCAGAATGAGGGAGTAGAGAGTGACAGGAGGGGCTGCTTTAGAAAGGAGCAGCTGGGGAAGGCCAACCTCTCCAAGGAGGGGGCATCTGAACTCAGACGCTATTGAAGCCAAGCAGTAAACTTTGCAGATGTAGGTGGGAAGGGTGTTCTAGCAGAGGGAATAGCAGGTGCAAAGGCTCTGAGGCAGGAGTGTGCTTGGTGTGGAGAAACAGCGAGGAGACCAGTGTGGCTGGAGTGGAGTTGATGAGGATAGAGTGCTAGGAGATGGGTCAGGAGGCAGCCAGGAGCCAGATGTTAGGCCTTCAACTGGTGCTGCACAACTTTTAAAACAAGTGCATGTTAACATTCTCACTCCTCTAATGCTCTTCCCCCACTCCCTGCTTTTACCTTGCCGAGCAATGAAAAGGAAAAACAGGGAAGATAAAAGCACAGCTAAAATACAGCCCTGATGAGCTGCCACCATTGCAATCACCATGAAGCTGCAGTTCAGCGCTGTTAGGGAGACCAAGAGGACCAGACCAAGAGGACTGGTTAGTGGTGAATGAGTAGCTGCTAATTTGATAATCACCGTGAATCCGAGTGAAATCAGATTTGTTCACCTCACTGTCTACAAATTCCTTTTATTTGTGATTGGATTGTAATTTCCATTTAAAATCATTATAAGGAAACAATACGTTCCCATCACGCTCACTTAAGTACCGTCCTGGAGTTTTTAGTTTTGCTTTAACATTAAATCTGGTCATGCTGTCTTTCATTCCTATCTTCAGGGCTTTCTCTTAAGTAGATGCTGCTCTTTTCCTTGTGTTTATAACATGGGGGCAAACTACACATGCTTGGAGAAGTGATGATAGTGTTTTGTTTCTAAGAGAAGTGCAGATTGGTTACATTTGAAAATTTCTCTCAAGAGTTAAATATCTCCCATAATTTTGGGGAAAAATCTTTCATATAGATATAATTAAAAAATATATTTATTAAAGCAGGGATAGAATGCCATATCCACAAAGTTTAAATCCAGTATTATAGTGGATCTTAAATAATTAAACAACTCACCCTGATGAATACGGTTATATTAGATAGCATTAATGTTTATTTTCCATATGCTCAGGTTTATTATTTTAACTTCCATATACAAATAAAATAATATGCTATAATTGGTCACTTGCTTAAGCCAGCTGAAAAAGTCAGATGAGAGAATGGTTTCAGAGGAAAACTGAAGGTAACTTTGCCTGAAACTTTGTGCTGAAACACACAGGTTAGGGATGACTTCAGAAAACATGAACACTTCTATGACCTCAGAATGCCTCAGTAAAGAAGCCGGTTGTGAAACTGGATGCAAAATGTGATCCTGTATTTGTTAAAACAAAATCATATGTCTACATATGCATTCAATAACATCTAGAATGATACATTCACAATGATGCCACATTGCAATGGTATTTTTTTAATGGAGGGTGGTTTCTGGGTGATTTCATTTTTATTTTATTGCTTATTTGTACTTCCTAAGATGAACGTATATTTGTATAATAAAGAAAAACTTGTACAATAAAGTTTATATACTTTTCTGTTGTAGAAAAAAACACCACTAAAAGTTACTGAAAAAAAATCAGGACTTCCCTGGTGGTCCAGTGGCTAAGAATCCACCTGCCAATGCAGGGGACACGGGTTTGAGCCCTGTTCTGGGAAGATCCCACATGCCGCGAAGCAACTAAGCCCGTGCGCCACAACTACTGAGCCTGTGCTCTAGGGCCCACGAGCCAAAACTACTGAAGCCCACGCATCTACAGCCTCTGCTCCACAAGAGAAGCCACCGCAATGAGAAGCCTGAGCACCGCAACGAAGAGTAGCCCCCGCTCGCTGCAACTAGAGAAAGTCTGCGCGCAGCAATGAAGGCCCAGTGCAGCCATAAGTGAGTAAATAAATAATAATAAAAAAAATCACATGTTGAATTATTGACTCATACTTATTTTACTTCAACTCACACTTTGCCTTCCACAGTGGAAAACAGTAGCTTGATTCTTCTGTAGTTTTTCCTGTTTTTATTATAATTACTCCAACTCTACACCACAGAGGAAGGGACAATTTTTTGTGACTGTTCAGTGTCTTCTGGAGTTAGGCTCAAGGAGCTCTGGCTTCTGGACAACTCTGTCCGCTCTATCCCTTCTCTCCACTAGAGGGCAGCAGATGACAGAAGGATTCATGGGCCATAAAGGCTAACTTTCTGTGTTGACAGCTTTTGGGGTGAGAAATGGTCCAGGCGTAGCTGGCTGGGTGTCACCGTGACTCTGTCATTCAGAAAAGCCATTTGGTTTATTTGTATTAGTGCAAATTAAAAACAGAACATTTCCCTCTTCTCCAAACTATGGGGAAACAAAATTAACTTCTGCCCCATTATTAGGAGTTTCTGAGGATGCCAAAGACACAAATCTACACACTTAGGAAGAGGACTCGCACCAAACACGTTTATTCTTCATAAACTTGTATACTATGCACTATATAACCTTGGACGTTCCGGTTAAGTAAACTGGAGGCAGGATCTGATATAAAGTTGAGGAATAAAACATAGGTAAACCATTCTTGCCCTCAAGGCTTGAAATCAAAAGCCAATATGGTTTAAATTGTACATACATTTAAGGGGATGTAAAGGAGTGGTGATTAGTAAAGAAAACGCTAGGGGAAGTAAATTTGACTTTGAATCAGGATTTGAAGAAAGTAATGCCTGCAGATTAGAGTTGGAGGCCCAACAGGGGTTGAAAACTGGTGGCCCCTGAATCCAGGCTGCAGAAGTACTTACTCTGATCAGAAGAATGCTTTAAATTAAAAAAAATATTTATTTGGCTGCATTGGGTCTTAGCTGTGGCATGCGCGATCTTCGTTGCGGTGCGTGGGCTCCAGAGCGTGTGGGCTCAGTTGTTGCGGCGTGGACTTAGTTGCCCCGAGGCTTGTGGGTTCTTAGTTCCCTGACCAGAGATCGAACCCTTGTCCCCTGTATTGGAAGGAGGATTCTTCACGACTGGACCACCAGGGAAAACCCTGAACGCTTTAAGTTTTTTAAACTTGAATTTCTTTAAGTGGGGCGTGGACTTGTTAGTTTGCTACATTTCCCACCATCCCCTACGGTGCATCCAGCATGGGACACATTTCTCATACCTCCCTGGCCCCAGTCAAAGAAAAATCATCTCTTCCTCTGCAATACAGAGTTGGCGTAATTATAATAAAAACAGGAAAAATGACAGAGGAATCAAGACATTTGCGATTGCAACGCTGGCTTAGAGGAACTGGGCGAGGAGGCACAGGAAGGAGGAGGAGACAGTAACCCGGGAGCCGTGGCACGAGTACTGGGCCAGAACTGGGAGCAGGTAAGTCTGGTGTGGAGGGCGTGAGGGGGCAGGACTGGGAATATATAGACTGGGTTGACTTACACCAAGGGGCCATGTTGCAAAATAGGTTACAAGGAGTTGAGGGTGGTGGTGGTGATGGTGATTTGAGGTGTAATTTAGATCTGGTACTGCCAAAGAGAACCCTGTAAGTGCTTGAGGATGAGAAAACCAAGAAGTCTTGAAAGAAGATGTAGGAATCAACCTGGAAAAGTGCAGGAGAATCTATTTCCTGTTCTCTCTGATATCTGTTTTCTCTATGGGTTTTGACGACTAGAATTAATCTGCTGAAGAGAAACGGTGAGGGCTTCCCTGGTGGCGCAGTGGTTAAGAATCCGCCTGCCAATGCAGGGGACACGGGTTCGAGCCCTGGTCCGGGAAGATCCCACATGCTGTGGAGTAACTAAGCCCGTGCGCCACAACTACTGAGCCTGCGCTCTAGAGCCCACGAGCCACGACTACTGAGCCCGCGTGACACAACTACTGAGCCCATGTGTCACAACTACTGAAGCCTGCATGCCTAGAGCCCGTGCTCCGCAATGAGAAGCCCGCGCACCGCAACGAAGAGTAGCCCCTGCTCGCTGCAACTAGAGAAAGCCCATGCGCAGCAACGAAGACCCAACGCAGCCATAAATAAATAAATAAAAGAAAGAAATGGTGAAACCTGGAGTCAAACATGCCTGACACCCCTGCTCCAGACCTCACCACTTACTTGTGTCCCCAGAAAAGCTGGGGGCTTGAATCAGCACCTCACAGGTAGGACATAGGACTCTCCTTGCACGATCTTGGTAGCACCGTACGGTGTCGACATACTGCCCTGGGGCTCGTTGGTCCTGCTCCCAGCACTGACTCAGTGGCTCACTGGGGGCACAGGTCTTCAATCACTGCACTTTCGTTTTCTCATTATAATTTAAAGGGACTGCACAAGGCAGCCTTAGAAGATTCATTCAGCATTAGTCCAATGATTGAAGCTCAGAAAAGAAAGGCCAAGACCCAGTTTTTATAAACGCACTAAGCTGCCAACCGAGCAAGCTGGACTCTTGAGAAGACTATTGGTCGCACTGCATTATGGGAGCAAACAGTGCGGTGGGAAGGGTGAAGACGAGCAAAGATTGCGAAGTGTCGCAGGATTAGACGCGGGTTCCGACTCCATCTCCACCCTTTCCTAACTGAGTGACCTTAAGAAAGCCATTAAACTTCTCTGAGCATCAATTTCATTTGCAAAATGGTCACACAGGGATGTGTCTGGCAGGGTTGTTTGGAACATTAAAGGAGACAGTGTCTGTAAACGTCGGCCGCATCTTCGTTCCTACCCTCATCCCATGTGGAAATCACTCCCGTGAATCCCGAAGTCCCGTCTGCGAGAGGGAGTCCTAAGTCAGAAGGCGCAAAGTCTCAAAAACGCAGCACCAAGAGCGCATCTCTATGAGAAGAACCGCGGAGAGCATCTGGGCTGACGCTTCCTTAACTCAATTAAAACTCTGAATGGTTAATATGCTGTTTTCAGGCAGTTTTGATTGCCACAGCATTTTGTTGTTGCTCTGTTATCAAAAGAAGAATGATGTGTCAGGGCCCAGAGGCTGCTTCTCGAGGAAGTGGGGAGCGCGCCGGCCACCCACTGTGATGATTTGGTGGGCGCAAACGACTCTGCTTACCTGCCACGGAGCCTGCAGGACTTCACTGGAGCCCTTTTGCTTTGATATGTCACCTTGTTCTCTCTGGAGTCATCTGGCTATCTCCAGCAAAATCGTACTCTTCAACACACCTGAGGGATACGATACACCCCCTCTCCTTAACAGTACAATTGTCTGGGGAAAGAAGAAGGTCGATTGGGGAGAAATGATGGCTCTGGATGATGGAGGCAAGCCCCCAGCAGGTGCTTCTGTTATATCACAATTTCCTGTAGAAAACCTCAGTCAGGAATCTAAGCTAATAATAAAGTAACCTACTCGATAACTAACTAGAAAGGCCCATCTTGTTAGACTTTACCTCATCCTTAGATAAAAATCTGTTTTGGACAGAATTGTGGATGGTTGGTAAGGCATGATGTCACTAAGTGTGGTTTCATAGTTTCATAGCGAAACGAAGAGAATTTCTCTTTTTTTTAGTCTTTGAAATGAGGCCCAGAACTACTTATTAACCTCTAAAATTCTTGGTGGCTTGTTTAAAGCTCAGCCCTAGATTCCTCAGGACATAAGCAGCATGGATGAGGGAGGTGAGACCGAAGCTTGGGGTGGTGTGGGAAGGAGTGGAGGCATAGGGTGGAGATTCAGAAGTGAAAGGAGCCAGAGAAAATGGCTTTTAGGCGGAAATAAGAAAAAGAGCCCTGAGATTACTGCCAGGGTTGTTGGGCACTGGGAGCTGGTGGCAGGGTGGGACCAAGGCAGAGGCGGGAGGCACCTAGGTGCTAAATTTAAGGAGACACCCACTGTCAGGCTCCTATGAGTGCAGGGTGGGCACCTGAGAGTGAGTGCCTCCTTAAACTGTGCATCTTGGGTGCTTGGCCTGCACATCCTAGTGCAGGTCCTAGAGGCAGAGTAAAATGGAGAGATAGCCTGGTTTCTCCAAGACAGTGGCAAAGAGGTTCTGATAAAAATCTCATCAGCACAACTCGGGGAAAGAAAGTCTCAGGTGAATACCAGGCTTATAATATAGCAAAAAATAACGACCACAGCTTAACAAGATGTAAACATTTGTCATTTAAGGTAAAAAAGAAAAAAAAATTCTTCCTCCAAATTAGGGTCCATTTATATTCCAGGTCTGAGGCTGGAGAGCTGAGATTTTTTTCCTCCTCCTTTCTTTTTTCTTTTCTCTTTCAACTCTTCCCTTCTATTCCTTTCTCCCCTTTTCCTTCTGCTCTGTGTGACACTACTGAAGTGATGGCCTTTGTTTTTTTCTTCCCCTTCCTTCTTCCTTTGCTTCCGTTGCTTATAACGGATTCGGAGGGAAAAAAAGAATCAAATATCTGTTTCACAGCCATTTCATAAACAGTACTGGCTCCTTTCTTTTGATACCACTAGGCAATGAAAAGCACTGTAGGAGGACATTTGTGACAGTATAGTGATGAATTCATGACGCCTCCATAGCATCGACTTGAAACAGACCCACTGTGTTTCTCTGCATTTAGCCGAGACCAAACCAGAATGAATGCCCATGGGTGCTCAGCTGGATACATGAAACAAAGACGTTTTCTATTTTGTGATGAAAGGAAAATAATTTGGGTAGAAAAACCCTACCCAGATCAGAAGTTGAGTTTGTGTTTGTTTCAGCCAAACTGCTTCAAGCCCTGTCATATACTTCCGTGGACCCTGATTGTTGCGGAAATGTTTTTAAAGCCTTTCAGGTTTTTGTTAAACCTCTCCGGAAGTTTATTTCAAAATGGAGTTACTAACACAGCTTTCCCAACATTAGATCATATTCAACCTTCTTTGCTTTTAAACAACTTGAACTTTTGGAACCAAGTCTCTTTTTTAAAAATTGCATTTTGAAGTAGTCTCATGTGAAACAGATTTGCAGGACTTTATTTTAAAATCTGATAAGGATAGAAAAGATTCCAGTTAACCGCAACAGGAGGAAGGATTAACATGGCTTATACCATTCTTCTTTTTCTTGTTATTTAAAACTTTTCGTGATCAAGAATATGCAACATAATTGCATAAAAACAAGAAAACAAACTTTCAGCTGGAGCCGGAATCCCAACAGCCGTATGCTGTTGTGTAGAACAGACACACACAATGCTGGGGAGTCCATTCACATCAGAGCCATTGTACATTTGTATATTTATTACAACAATTCCCTAGCAAAGAGCTTGGAAATATTTTGGGGAAGGGGCTTCCCCTTCACCCTTCAATTTGCAAAAAGGTGACATCTGGGAAAGCAGTGGCCCTGATGCTGAGTTAGTATGTAAAAGGTTTATTTTTGCCCCTTTGGTTTTAGGCCTCTAGCTGAATTGAAATGATTAATCTGGATTGGTTGTATCCTACTGTGCTTAAACTTACGACCTTTCTCCCAACTTGTGGGTCATTCCAAAACAAACAAACACATCAAAAAACAAAACACAGGGTATTTGCATTCTTCAGTTCCCCTTGTTTCCATTTGCTTTCTCCTGAGCCTGAACTGCTTCTTCTCCTTAGTTCATACTTTATGCCAGATGTTGTTCTAAGCTCTTGACGGATGCTAGCTAATTGAGTCTTATACGTTAATCCTTTTTTAGGGATGAGGAATCTAAGGCCCAGAGAGGATAAGTAATTTTCCTGTGGTTACACAGCCAGTCCGGTGACATAACCAGGATTTGAACTCTGGCAATGTGGCACCAAAGTTCCTGCTTTTAACCACTCTGCTCTTCTGCCTCTTCTGCGTTGGTCTCTCTTTCCCTGAAGCCTGGGCCACTGTCTGAGGCCCTATTTTAAACAGCTCTGGCCATCCACGGCCCCATGGTAGATCTGCCCCTCCTTCATTGTGCCACTCAATCAGATTTCCTCTGGGCACTGTCCTTTGGTGTCTCGCTACACCTCCTTGAGGACCAGCCTAATTTGCATCAATTCCCTTAGCCCCGGTCCCCTCCAATTCCAATTTTCTGCCGTTCTCTATTGCGTTATCGCTGAGGTCTCAGCACACCTTCTGGTGGACCCCAGCCGCCTGTGACAGATGAAGGAGCCGTTCTCTATTGCGTTATCGCTGAGGTCTCAGCACACCTTCTGGTGGACCCCAGCCGCCTGTGACAGATGAGGGATGGGTGAGGACAATTGCGGTTGAATTTGCTTTTACCTCCTGGTGTGCCGAGGCCTCAGGAGTTTGCCATGGGCTGTGCTGGCTTGACCAGGGTGTGGGGAAACAGGAAGTCTCCTTCGTTGGTGGGAAGATAAATTGGTGCAACTGCTCCAGAGGGCAGTTTGGCAACGTCTGCCACATACTTTCAAACTTTAGTTAGACTCTGACCGCAGCTCTGAGTCACCACATCTCTCACCTGGGTTGCTGCAGTAGACTCCTCTCCCATCTCCCTGCTTCCACTCTTGCCTCCCAAACTGTATTCTCAACACATTCTCTACTCTCAGTACATTCAGCATAAGTATTTTAGAACAGAAGCCAGATCATGTCCCACATCTTGCTCAAATCCTTCCACTGCTTCTCATTTAATTAAGAGCAAAAGCCAAAATTCCCGTAATGGGCTACAAGGCCCTGCAGAACTTGGCCCCAGCACCTCTTTGATCTTATGTCTTATTCCGTCCTTCCTGCTCCCTCTGGCTCCAGCCACACGGGTCTACTTGCTTTTCCTTGAATGTATCAGAGATCCTTCCATTCTAGAACCTTTATATGGGATGTTCCTTCTGCTTAGAACAGTCTTCCCTAGATATCTGCAGGGCCAAATCACTTACCTCCTTCAGGTCTTTGATGAAATATTACCTTCTCAATGGGTAATTGAGATTACCATTGGGTAATCACCAATGGGTAATCACCACTCGATTTAAAATAGCAAACTCTTGATCCCGTTCCCTTTTACTTTTCTCTACTTATTTTTAAAGCCATTATCTAACATACTGTATGACTGACTCATTTGTTTTGGTTTTGTCTGTTTCTTTCCATATGATGTAAGCTCTACAGGGCAGAAAGTAATTTTTTTCTGTTTTGTTTACTGACAGTGCCTGACAAGCTGTCAAATATTTATTTATAAATACATTTTAAAAATACTTATTGGATAGTTTTTGAATTGAGTGAACGGTACTTGACTCAACAGTTGCACTTCTAGGAATTTATTCTACGACACACACATGCACAAAGTGACATAAACACTGAGAGCCACTGAACATTATTCATTGTATGAAAAGACTGAGCATCTATCTCAAGAGGTTGTTACCTGAAGGGTCTATTTGACAAAATCTCAAACCAGATAGGAATAAAAGTTGCTTCGTGTTCCCACTACCTTCTAGAAAGTGGGGGCTGATGCGAAGACCACGTTGGTTATAGTCAAAACCACATTTTCTTTGCACCTCTGAGTAAAAAACTGGAATGTATACCTGTGTGGAGTTGTACTTTTCTCACTTCTCCCAAATTAGTGAATAAGCTTCAATGTTGAGAACAAAGAAGTGTTCACATGCTGAGGAAAGCTGCCCCAAATTAAGGTCAGACACTTCCCTTTGGGCTTCCCAGGAGGGGCCAAACTGGGGCTGTCCCCTCAATCGTCTCCTCTGCCCCTATATGCTTATATAAACAGATTATGGAATAAGTCCAGTGGTCAAGGTTCTGTCTCCCAAGATATGGTGAAGGGGCTCCAGAAAACTCACTCTTAGGATGGGGGCTCCTGTAAGAAGCGGCATTTCCTTTCCTGGATGGAGGTAGCCCCATCTGGAAGCTCACTGTGGTGTTGCCGTTGGAGTGAAGCTCACTTCCTGGGAGAGCTTGAAAGTTGCTCCAGGGGTTGGGAGATAATCTGAACCCACTGACTACTGCTTATCTGGGAATTTCTGTAAGCAGGAGGCCTGCAGGGGTCATCCACTGCAGCAAGGTGAGAAGGGATGGGGGGCGTTTGCTTGGGAAGGGGAAGGGGGCCGCCCCATCTGCAGCTCTCCATGCCCTTAAGAAAAATGGAAGATGAATTCACAGAGTACTGGATCTTCATGTAAAAGAGCATGAGGGAGAGAGCTGAGAGCGTAGGCTATGGGGCTGTCCAGGCAGCATCTGGTCCAAGTGGGTATACAGGGTTTGGGGACTGTATTAGTTTGTTAGGGCTGCCATAACAAAATACCACAGACTGGGAGGCTTAAACAACAGAAATTATTTTCTCACAGTTATGAAGGCTAGAAATCCAAGATCAAGGTGTTGGCAGGTTTGGTTTCTTCTGAGGTTTCTCAGAAGAGAAACCTTGGCTTGAAGACGGTTGTCTTCTCACTGTGTCCTCACATGGTCTTTCCTCTGTGTGTGCAGCCCTGGTGTCTCTTGTATGTCTAGATTACCTCTTCCTAAAGGGACACCCAGTCAGATTGGATTAGGGTCCAACCTAACAGCTTTCTTTTAACTTTTTTTTTTTGGTAACTTAAAACCTTTTTAAAGACCCTATTTACAAATACAGTCACATGCTGAGGTACTGGAGTTTTGGGCTTCAATCCATAAAATTTGGGGGGACACAATTCAAGGACCTAGTCTTTTAGTGGGGCTGGAGGGAGACAGAGCTGCCACTTTCTGAGATGGTTCTCAGCAATGGAGGAAGACATGGGGAAGCTGAGTAGCATTCCAAGAAAACCATCCCACCTGTGGGGAGACCCACCCCCCCATCAGCAGAGGCTACCAGTAGCAGGTAGAACTAAGCTGAGCCAGAGAAAGACCAGAGAGGCCTCCTAAACACCCATAAGTTGCCAATAATGTAAGACAGTCTTTGCTTCTCTTCTTCCTCCTACCCCCCAACTCAATCCAAAATGCCTGATCCGGGAAAGGAACCAAACTCCCACTTCCTCCATCCAATGAAAGAGCTTCTTCCCAACTCCAAGTCCCTTGAGGCAATGCCAGGTCTGGAGAGAAGAGAGGAGATGAGATTTAAATTGAATATGAAGTGGGGATTTAAAACAAATTAAAATGAAAGTTAACTGAAAGTGGCAAGAAAGTTATAGGACCTGCCTAAGCAGTTGTATAGGAGGAGAAAGGAGATTCTTCAGAGCTCAGTTGAATATAGTCCTTGAAAAAAATAAAGCTATCTCAATTTAAACTCCACTGAGTTGATATTTCTCAACAAACTCGCCATCTATCTCTCTATACAAGTAAAGGAGCATGTCTTGGAAAACACACAAACTGTTTTCCGTAGTTATCTCTGGGAAAGGGGAATTAGAGATGGGAGTTGGTATGGGAAGAAAATGTACCGTTCACGCTATACCCTTTTGAACTTTAAAAAAAAATACCATGTGCAAGTGTTACTTAAAAAACAAACAATTTAAAACTAATTAGAACCATATGATACTAATAGAGCAAAGACTGAGTTAAGAAATCGTCCACAAAGACACATGTCAAATCCAAATATATTAAAGGAGTTTTTCACCAGTGGGAAAAAATAATTATTGTAAGTTAAACCAGGGAAACTGTAATGGAAAGAAGGTGAGGTTTGCTGGATGTGAGGAGAAAAGCTTTCCTAAGAATTTGGAGAAAGATCTATAGAAGATGGAGTAAGAGAGACTTGGACCAGCACTCCAGTGTTAGAAAACAATGTTAACCGCTGATGCTGTTGCTTGAAGGGAGATAAATGTTGTGACAGATGCCTGCAAAGAATTTGGCAAGGAATGGGGTTCCATTTGGTATAATGCACTTCAAGGTTAAGCTCTTTTGTGTCATGTAGACGTGGCATGTTTTTGGCTCAGTGCTGAACCTTGGGGCTTGGGATTGATATAATTGTGGAAGACATTAAGTCAAGCGGCAATGCACAATGATTTGGCCAGTAACATTTGAAATACTATCTCACACATATGTTCAAGCAATAGAAATCACTGCCAAAATACCAGGAAAGGATTCCAGCAAAATAGGAAGGAAACAGAGAGGGGTCATTTATGTTAACACACCATAAGTTTATGCACGGATCATTATTTCCCCTTACATGATTAATTCTATTCTCAATGTGTTGAGCTAATAAAAATTGAGAAATCATCACAAAAATTGTGAAATCATCCACATTCTGTGTGTACAGACAGTGGCTCAAGAGTGGGATCATAATCCCGTCATCCTCCTGGAACTGAATTAAGCCTGGATAGGAGTTCTGATGACATGACGTGCAAAACTGGACATCAGAATGGATGCACAAATGTGGCTAGTCCACACTGCCTGCCACAGTTCTTTCCCCTCATAGTCAGAGATGAAAGGGGAAAAACTATAAAATAGTAAGATAAATAGTAAAAAATGCGGGTTTCGAAATTGAGCTATTTGTAATGAGGTGGATAGACCTAGAGTCTGTCATACAGAGTGAAGTAAGTCAGAAAGAGAGAGACAAATACTGTATGCTAACACATATATATGGAATTAAAGAAAAAAAAAACTGTCATGAAGAACCTAGGGGTAAGACAGGAATAAAGACTGTGTCCTACTAGACCTACTAGAGAATGGACTTGAGGATATGGGGAGGGGGAAGGGTAAGGTGTGACAAAGCGAGAGAGAGGCATGGACATATATACACTATCAAACGTAAGGTAGATAGCTAGTGGGAAGCAGCTGCATAGCACAGGGAGATCAGCTTGGTGCTTTGTGACCACCTAGAGGGGTGGGATAGGGAGGGTGGGAGGGAGATGCAAGAGGGAAGAGATATGGGAACATACGTATATGTATAACTGATTCACTTTGTTATAAAGCAGAAACTAACACACCATTGTAAAGCAATTATACTCCAATAAAGATGTAAAAAAAAAATGCGGGTTTCTGCCTTGTTTTAGAAGGAGGCTTTGCCATTGAGGAGCACACTCCAACGACTCTATTGGATTTAAAAAAAAATGCAGCTATTGGCCTATCTTGATGCTTGTTACTCATTCAAGCCACCAATCTGATGGGGGTCAGGCCAGTTACGTTGCATAGGAAGTGTCTCTCCAAGGGGGGACTTGCATACTAACTCCTCTTGGCTCATATATACGCTATTTCCATTGGATTTTAAAATGGAAGGTTTTTGTTTGTTTACTTAAAGCCTGGATTATGTGAGATGGCAGGAAGCTACTGTTTCACTAAACTTATCATTTCAGCTTTTTGGTGAGACTTGCAGTTCTGAAAAGTATTTGTTTCTGAAGAATCATCAATAAAAAGGCTAGAGCATCCACTGTAGGAAGGTGGAGAAGAGGCAGCCAGGAAAGAGGGAAGCAGCAGGGTCCCCAGCCTGCCCTGATGTGATGCAGGCTCATTTGACCATTCTGAGGTCAAGCATTGTGTTGAGCATTTTAAAAACAACATAAAACTATGGAGGGTAGATTTAGTAGATACTGGCTAGTTTTTGTCTACGCACCATTCTTTTTCTCATTTATGGGCAATGTATTCCCAGTTTCCTTCTGGGAAACCTTCCTCTTCTACTGTCAGTTAAGGTGCTTTGACTGAGCCTGCGCCCTCTTCAGCTCCAGGAGTGGGTACTTGACATGGGTCTAAGTCAGTTAATAAACTCTCCTGGGTCACAGTGATTGCTTCAGACTCCAGGAAGAGGCACGGGGCTCAAGTGGAGCCAGTCATAGTGAAGTCCCGGTCCTGAACAGAGCTGAGTGGTAAGGAGCGGTGCTCTCTCTCTTCTGAGGGATTTGAATGAGGAGGGATGCGGTAGGCAGAAACTGTTTTAGACATCTTGCCACCCTGTGGGGGCCGGTGGTGAGGCCTGTCTAGAATGTAGCAGCACAGTGGAAGCATGGAGAGAAGTGGGTCCTGATGAAAACTTTTGCATTTTTTAACTTAGTTATGCCTGAACCGAAAACTGCAAATTGATATTTTCAGTAATGTGACTTAACATATTCCACCTTCTTTATCCAAACATTTAGTTTGCTCCAGGCATTTTTTTTTTTTTTTTGCGGTACGTGGGCCTCTCACTGCTGTGGCCTCTCCCGTTGTGGAGCACAGGCTCCGGACGCGCAGGCCCAGTGGCCATGGCTCACGGGTCCAGCTGCTCTGCGGCACGTGGGATCCTCCCGGACTGGGGCACGAACCCGTGTCCCCTGCATCGGCAGGTGGACTCTCAACCACTGCGCCACCAGGGAAGCCCTGCTCTAGGCATTTTGAATGAGGGCTTCTGTCACATGCAATAGAAGGACCCCTACCAGTTACTGTAAAGTGTTATGAGCTAATGATAAAAATCTGAGATGTAGGAAGAAATTAAAAGGAAAACCAGAATCTAAATATGACAATTAAATCCCAGTAAAGACAAAAGATTGGGAGCTGAAATTATGCATAAATACGTGATTTAAAATAAAGATACAAAGAATCAAAGTTTAAAAATATAACAGAAGAAGATGTGCACATAAAAGACTAAAACCCATGATATAAAGGTTTAGAATATTAAAGTAGAAGGGATTAAGGATTAAGAAAAGGAATTGGAAACAGTAAAGATAAAATTGAAGATTAAAAACCTCAGAAGAATAAAAAGTTATGAAGAAATATTTTTGAGAGAAAACAAAAACCAAAACCGTAAAGATTGGAGGGAGTGATAGGAAAAAAAAAATAACCCAGTCCAAAGTAAATCAGTGAGGATTCACACAAAGTTCAAGGTGGTGACTGAAAACATTCTGTTGATGGGATGTCATTCAGTGGGGCAAAGAGCCAGGAAGGCAGAAAGCCCATAGCTTGAGTGGTATCTGTAAATACACAGGGTTTGTCTGCTTAATACTGACACATGGCAGAGCAGTGGGGAAAAAAAAAAGCCTTCTCATCCTCGGGAAACTTGAAAAGCTAGTGTCACTCACCTCCCTCCACCACCACGCACGACAGGTCTAGTTCTTTATTGTCTGAAAATTTGCAACCTTATGTGTACAGCCAATAGAACCTAGTTATAGTCAATTAGACAACTGGCAGGAAAAGCAGGGAGTCACTCGATACATTTTTTCAAATGATTTTCTTTTAAAGCAGAAATACTTGGAGAATAGGCTGGAAATAAAGGAGCCCAGCTATAATTAAAAATGAGATTACTCAAAAGGAACATTTCATACTCATCAAAAGTCTGAAAATATTAAGTATTATTGAAAACGAGGGGAAGTAAAAACTCATACACTGCTGGTGGCAATATAAACTGGTATACCACATGAGAGCAATTGGACTATATCTAGTATAATCAGAAATCCCTACATGCTTAGGTATATGTCTTAGAGAATGCTTACAAATATACATAATTAGACATACCACAATTACTTGTAACAGCTAAAATGTATATGAAACATATTAATAGAGGAATGAATAAAAATTGTGGTATACTGAATATACAGAGCAGTTAAAATGAATAAACTATTGTAATTATCAATGTGAATAAGTATAGAAAACATAATGCTAAATGAAAAAATAAGTTGCAGATTCATAGGATAGGCTACTGTTTACGTAAATTTTTTAAAACACCCCACACTACTATTTTTACTTTGGGACAAATACACATGTAGTGAAAGTATAAACATATGGAAAGAAACAATAGACACCATATTCAGAGCAGAGGAATAGGAAGGATGAAAGATTTGGGAAGATTACAAAAGGAGTTTCAAATATAACTATAATGTTCTTTTACTTAAAACAAACCTGGTGAGGATGGGATAGAAGTGAGAGAGGAGAGAACAGCACTTGCTGAAAGCATTGCTGTAGGAGTAGAATGGCTGCTCCAGTTTTTGGTTGGCAGCGTCTTTGCATTTTGGAGCCAGGGCAGACAGTGGGGAGGGGCAAAGCATCTTTCTACCTTCTTTTCAGCCATCGGGTTTTCTGCAGCCCAGTGCCAACACATTCATGGGTCACCAATTTTATTTCTCAATCCAATTCTGAGGGCTCTGCAAGTAGTTGCCATTCTCCCAGATTTTGCCAATTAATTGTCAGTTTTAGTTTTCTCTGCTGTTGAGTTTCCAACATTTTCTGGGGTCTTTTAAAGTATCTGTCTGTATTAGTCTGAGTAGGCTAGACTATGCTGTAGTACTAAATAAACACCCAAATCTCAGTGGCTCAATTCAGTGAAGGTTTCTTTAAAGCTCCTGCAATGTCAACGCAGATATTCTTGGTTAGGAGGCTTTCCTGGGTGGTTCTCCTTCAAGCAGTGTATACTAATTTACCTAGACTATGCCACCTTCTTAGCCACAGGGATGGAGGAAAAAGATGGTGGCAAATAGTGAAGGATGTTTAATGGCCAATTCTGAAAGTGGTGTACTTCACTTTTGGCCAGTACCATCAGTCAGAATTCAGTCACATAGTCCCATCTAGATGCAAGGGGATCCAGGGAATGCAGCCTTCCTCCGTGCCTGGGAGGAAAATAAAATAGTTTCGCAAATTCATAGCATGGTCCAGCCACCACATTTTATTAAGAACATAAGACCCTGAGACATAATTTAAAACCACGATGTTTTTTTAAACTTTTCCTTTTAATTATTTAGTTATTATTAATCATGTGATAAGCACCTACAAACTCACCACCTAAAAGAAGCACAAGGACCTTGACAATAATGTACAACTAACTATATGGTCTTCTTTCCTGCATCCCCTGACTCTATTCACAAGACAACCAGCATCCTGAAACTGCATGGATCATCCCGTTGTTTTCCTTTTTTCAAAAAAATTAACCTTTTGAGATAATTCTAGATTCATATGCAGTTGTAAGAAATAACACAGAGTGATGCTGTGTGCCCTTTACCCAGATTCTCCCAATGGCAACTTCTTGAAAAATTGTACTGCAGTATCATAGCCAGGATATCAACATTGATATAGTCAAGATACAGAACATTTCCGCCATCACAAGGATCAATTATACGGCCCTTTAACAGTCATATCAACTCCCCTCTGGCCCTCAACCTCTCCTTAGTCCCTGGTAACCACTAAATTGTTCTCCACTCCCACAATTTTGTCAATTCAAGCATGTTATATAAATGAAACCATTTCCTTTTGGGAAAATCAGCATAATTCTTTGGAGATTCATCCAGATTGTTGCACGTACCAACACTCCATTCCTTTTTCTCTCTCAGTAGTATTCCATGGATGTACCGCAGTTTGTTTAGCCATTTACTCATTGAATAACTGGATTGTTATTTTTCTTTCTTTCTCTTTCTCTCGCGCTCTCTCTCTCTGGCTGCATCGTGACTTCGTTGCTGTGCGTGGGCTTTCTGCGGTGAGTGGGGGCTACTCTTTGTTGTGGTGCACGGGCTTCTCACTGCGGTGGCTTCTCTTGTTGCAGAGCACGGGCTCTAAGCAAGCAGGCTTCAGTAGTTGTGGCACGTGGGCTTCAGTAGTTGTGGCTCACGGGCTCTAGAGTGCAGACTCAATAGTTGTGGCGCATGGGCTTAATTGCTCTGCGGCATGTGGGATCTTCCTGGACCAGGGCTCAAACCTGTGTCCCCTGCAATAGCAGGCGGATTCTTAACAACTGTGCCACCAGGGAAGCCCTGGATTGGTTTTCCTTTGAGCTATACAAATTAAGTTGCTATTAATATTCACATAAACATCTGTGTGTGTGAACATAAATCTTCATTTCTCTGGAATAAATGTCCAGGATTACAATTGGTGAGTTGTATGCTTCAGCTTTTCTAGTTCTCTCAACTTTCCATATAAACTTTAGAATAAACTTGTCTATATCTGCCAAAAATCTTGCTGGGATTTTGATAGAAACTGCATTAAACCTGTGTATCAATTTGGGGAGAATGTTGACTCTTCCAATCCAAGAACTTGGTGTGGCTCTTCTTTTGTTTAGATCTTATTTATTTAATTAGTGTTTTGTAGTTTTCAGCATACAAGTCCAGTACATATTTTGTTAGATTTACACTTACTTTATTTTTTGTGCAATTTTTAATCATGTATTTTAAATTTGAGTGTCCACATTGTTTAAGTATATAGAAATATAATTGATATTTCTATGTTTATCTTATATTTTGCAAACTTACTGAATTTGCTTATTTCTAGGAGTTTTTTTGAAATTCTTTGGGATCCTCTATGTAGATAATCATGTCCTCTGCAATAGGGACACTTTTATATCTTTCTTTCTTATCTGTATGCTTTTATTTCATTTTCTTGCATTATTGCACTGGCTAGACCTTCAAGTACTATCTGGAATAAGAGTGGTGAGAACAGATACCCTTTCCTTGTTCCTAATCTTAAGAGAAAAGCATTAATCTTTCACCATTAAGTATAATATTAGCTGTCAGGTTTTGTTTGTTTGTTTTTGGTTTTATTTCATTTTGCAGATATTCTTTATCAAGTTGAGGAAGTACTCCTCTATTCCTATTTTTCTGAGAGTTCTTGTAATAAATGAGTGTTGAATTTTGTCAAATGCTTTTTCTGCATCCATTGATACAATCCTGGGATTTTTCTTTTGGGAGTTTGTTAAGCTCCACTTGGGCATGGTATGTAAATCTTTTTATATCCTGTTGAATACTATTTGCTAATTTTTTGTTAAGGATTTTTGCATCTATATTCATGAGGGATATTGACCTATAGGTTTCTTTCTTCATACTGTCTTTGGTTTCAGTATCAGGGTAATACTGTCTTCATAAATGAACTGGGAGTATCTGCTCTTCTTCTATGCCTTTTGCTGGAAGAGATTTTTAGAATTGGTATTAAATTCTGTTAATTTTTTTCCATTGTTTTAGATTGGGTAATTTCTACTTATTCTATTATATTGTTTACTTGTCTGTCTACTCTGCTGTTGATCCTATCCACTGAGGTTTTTATTTAGTCAAACATTTTTGTCTGAATTCTAAACTTACCATTGGTTCTTCTTTTTAATCTTCTGTACCTTTGTGGATACTTTCTATTTTTTGCTGGGACTTTGTATTTTTCATTTGTTTCAAGTGTGCTCCTAATCACTCACTGAAGCATTTTTTTTTTATCATGGCTGCTTTACTATCTTGATCAGATAATACATTTCTTTCATCTCTGTCTTTTCAACTATTGTCTTTTTCATTTAGTTCTAGATCTCAGTTTTTGGTATGCTGAGTAATTTTCTTTTTTCTTTCTTTTTTTTTATTGTTTTGATGATTTTATTGCTGAGTAATTTTCAAATGAAACCTGGACATTTTGGGTATTACATTATGAGATTCTGTTTAAACCTCCTGTTTTATTTGGCTTCCTCTGACACCTCTCCGGCAGGGTAAGGGAGGGCACTGTCTCATTATTGCCAGGTAGATGTAGAAGTCCAGGTTCCTTACTTGGCCTTTGTTGATACCCAAGGGTGGGGTCCCTAGTTTATGCTGGATAGGATTGGGAGTTCTAGCTGCTTACTAGGTCTCCACTGAAACTTCCCAGGCAGAGAGGGGCATGAACACCTCATTACTGCTCCTCATGTGGCCTCCACTGACACAATGGAGTGTCAGGAGTGGCCTCCTTTCTGCTGGGTGGTAGAGAACCTTCCCAAGGCTTCACACATCCCCACTGTGGAGAGAGAAGGGCACCTTCTGATAGTGCCTGCCTGGAGGGGAAATCCAGCTTCCCATATTGTCTTCACTGAACCCACTGACCTCATTACCTCGTGGTGGAGATGAAAGTTCTGGTTCCATACTCTGCTGTCTTTGACACCATCCTTGTGGGTATTATGGAGTTCCTTATTACAGCCTGATGGGGGTGGGTAGGGTGGGGATGGGGCTGGGTGTGGGGTGTGGGAGTGTGTGGGGTGGAAGTCTAGACTCCCTCCTCAGTCTTTGCTGGCATGGGTTGGGCCACAGTTTTCACACAGTGTTTTGCTGGAATACAGCAGTTGTTGCCTACAAGTTTTCTGTCTTGCTAAGCTGCCCCTTTCCTGGTTCCTTGGCTAGGGAGAGTAGGCTTTAGTTGGGCCTTTTTTACTCTGTGTCCATTGGTGTTTCTATGTTGATAGCTTCTCCAGCTTTAAGTCTGGTCCATAGAAAGCAAAAAGAAAACCCATGGAATTCACCAGCATATCCGACCCTGAGTCCCAACATCCTTAAATGGTCTGCCTTCTCTCCACCTTTTGGGTCTTCTGATGTTTGCACTTAAGTATGTATGTGTTTAAAACTGAGCTATAATTGACATATATTAATTTCAGGTGTACAACATAATGACTCCATATTTGGATATACTGTGAAAGGATCACCACGATAAGTCTAGTTAACATGCATCATCACACACAGTGACAAAAGAATTTTTTTCTTGTGATGAGGATTTTTAAGATCTACTCTCTAACCAGCTTGCAAAGATGCAATACAGTATTATTAACTATATTCACTATGCTGTACATCACACTGTACAAGTAGACCTCAGCAACCTGTACCTGAACTTCCATGGTGAGAAGATCTCTGAGAACCAAGACCAAGCTGCTCTGGGATCCCAACATCCTCCCCAAGAGCGAAAGTACTGTACCTGGCAGAGGAGCGGTGATGGCATCAGATGGCCGTGTCTCAGCTGGCGGAGGGAGAAACGGTGAAAAGACGGCAAGCAGGCACCGGATGAACTGATGAACTGCAATTTCAATGCCGAGGAGGCCGGGTGCGGGCTTCCGAGTGCACCAGAAGCGCTTCCATCCAATCCAGGCCCAGAAGATGCACAGGCGGCTGGTGGGAACGAGTCGGGAGTACTACTCCCTGTGCAAGCAGTTGGCCTGCTCAGACTCCTCTGAGCAGATTCGGTTGAGGCGGAGGAAGTACGGACGGCCTTCCAGGAACCACAGCCGCAAAACAGTACCGAGCCGCTAGGTCCTCGCCGCCCGCCTCGCCGCCGGGCTGCTGCCGCGGCGGGCAACCCGGAACAGGAACCCCTGACACGCATGCGCACAGTGCACAGAGCGAGGAAGCGCGAGCGGCGGTCTGAGTGGGCCTGGGAAAGCTACGACGGCCTTGCGTCTTTGTCCCTGTCAGTTCCAGCAGCTGGACGCGCCCAGATGTGTCCCTGCCCCAGGGGCACCCAGCCCTGGCTGACCAGGCCGCAGCCGCTTTGGAGCCTGGCGCCAGCCGGAGACCGGCAGTGGGTTGGCCCTGCCCGGACGCTCCTGGAGAGCTTAACCACTGCAGCCGAGGAGGCCGTGCCCGGCACAGGTAACCTTGTCCGTCATTGAGTTTGGAGTCATTGGCGTTGAGGACGTGAATCCCTTCCTGGCTGCAGACGCAGCGTGCTTGGCCCCTGGGCTGCACTCAGAGAGGCCCTGTTAGACTGAAACTGTTGGATCCTTGGCCACAGGCGGGCGTGTGTGGCCAAACTGGAGATGGGACTGCCGCGGGGCCTTGCCTCTTCGCGACTCTACCCCTCCTTGTGGGCTTCTCTGCTTCAGCATACTTCAAGGACTAGGGTGAGTGGTGGCCCGGCCATGGGCCCCGCCCCTCCCTACAGGCACCACCACCCTGTGCCGGGCTGCCGCCCCCTCCGTGGGCCCCATCTGGCAGCTGGATACCCACCGGGTACCCGGCAGCCAGCAGAGGAGAAGGAAAGGCGACCTTGCCCAGCATCCCCATTATTGACTGCCTGACTGCTTGTGTAAGTAGATATGATTGAGCAGTGAAGAGAAGATTCTATGCCAGTCTCTGTGCGATAAGCAGGTGGACACCATTGGGTGCTGCCATACTGGCAGTGGTCACCAATACACTGAATATGTCAGGAGGGGGGAGTGGGTGAAATGGGTGAGGGGGTCAAAAGGTACAAACTTCTAGTGACAAAATAAATGACACGGGGATGTAATATACAGCATGATGTTAGTCTTATATTGATATATCCTGTGTTTGTAGTTATACTTAGAGGGAAGATTTGGTAAAAATACATCTATCTTCCTGGAAGTGAAAGCTGCTTTTCTTTTTATATAGATTATTTTTATCTCTACTTATTTAGATTTTATTTTACTTATTTTTAACTTTATGTGTATATGTACTGTGGTTTATTCATCCAGTCGCCTGTGGCTGGATATTTGTGATGTTTCCAGGTTTTTACTAATGTGAATAAGCTGGTGTGAACAGTCTTTTACATGCATTGTGTCTTACATGTGCTGGAGTTTCTCTTAAAATATACATAGGAGTGGATTGCTAGGCTACAGATTATGTAAATCTTAAACTATAGAAGATAATGCTAAATTATTTTTTAAAGTGGTTGCACTAATTTATGTTACTACAAGTAATGTGTTAGAGATACTACAGATCCTTACTGAGCAGCAGTCAGAAAACTTTCCCCAGGCAGTAAGCTGGGGTAATTATGGGGCTCCCCTCAAATTTTCCCCTCTCAAGGATCACTCACTGTCTGTTGTTGCCTAATGACCAATATGTAAAAGTTACTGTTCTAACTGTTCTATATTTTTGGATTTTTTTCTTTTTTGGTTGTTTTTGGCAGTTGAGTCAATCTGGTCCCAGATTCTCCATCTTGTTTGGAAGTAGATGTCTTTTAAAACCATTTTAGCCCCTACTTTTTCTGTAGTAATTGTCTCAGTTTTTACTTATAAAATCATTTGTGTCGTCTCTCTACTTGATTAATTTTGCTAAAGTTTTATTTTGTTAGTTTTTCCAAATAGCCATTTTTTTCTTTGTTAGTCTTCTCTATTTTATGTTTTCTTTTATCCCTTATCTTGTATTTTCTTTAGTTTTTATCCTGTTATTTTTCTAACCTCTTAATTTTGGCAATTAATTTGTTAATTTGGGGGCTTTCATTTTTTTCCCTTAATATTCATGTTTAAGGCTATAAATTTCCCTCAGATCACTACTTTTGTTATGTCACATGAATTTTGATATATAGTTTAAAACTCTTTAAATCAGTTCTAGATATTTTAAAATTTCATTATGACCTCATTGTAACTCATGAGTTATTTATCAGGGTTTAAAATAGAATTTCAAATAAGTGGGGATCAAGAATTTATATTTGTTTTATTAATGTCTAACTTAGTTGCATACTTATTTTTATAAAATTATTGAGGCTTTCTTTATGACCTAATTCATGGTAAATTTCATTAGTAGTCATATATACTTGAGAACAGTATTTTGATTGTAATTGGTGGATGCAGAATTCAATGTATGTTCATTAACTTAAGTTTCTTAGTTCTGTCCTTCAGATCTTGTATATCTTGGCTGATTTTTTAAGATTAATTTTTATTTTTTTAAATTTATTTTTATTTTTTGGCTGTGTTGGGTCTTCATTGCTGCATGCGGGCTTTCTCTAGTTGCGGCGAGCAGGGGCTACTCTTTGTTGTGGTGCGCAGGCTTTTCGTTGTGGTGGCTTCTCTTGTTGCGGAGCACGGGCTCTAGGCGTGCAAGCTTCAGTAGTTGTGGCGTGTCGGCTCAGTGGTTGTGGCTTGCAGGCTCCAGAGCACAGGCTCAGTAGTTGTAGTGCATGGGCTTAGTTGCTCCGTGACATGTGGGATCTTCCCAGACCAGGGACCTGTGTCCCCTGCATTGGCAGGCGGATTCTTAACCACTGCACCACCAGGGAAGTCCCTACTGATTTTTTTTTGTCTATTTGACTTCTCAAGAATTGAGAGAGGTGCGCTGAAATCTCTCACTATGATGGTGGATTTATTACTGTGTCCCTGCAGTTCCAATAAAATTAACTTCATATGCTTTAAGGCAATTTTATTAGTAACTGTGTATTTAAAATTACTTCCTCTTTTTGCAGAATTGAATTAAGTAGTAAATTGAATTATCTCTCCCTAATAATACATTTTACTTTAATATTTATTTTATCTATTATTAGTATAGCTACAGCAACTTTCTTTTAGTTCTATTTACTTCATATTTCATTTTCTATCCTTTTACTTTTAACCTTTGTGTTTTCTTATGGTTTAGGTATATCTTTTATAAACAGCATATTTTAGATTTTACAAAATCCAAACTGTGACTTTTATCTTTTAAAGTTTTAGTTCATATTTATTTATGCTAATTGCTAATATACTTGGACCAGTTTTAAATATCTTATTATTTCTGTTTTTTTCTCCCATTTCTATTTCTTTCCCCCATTTCATTTCCTTCCCTCCTTTAAATTGATAGCAGCTGTATCTGCTCAAAATACTGATCTGGGAGTTCTTTGTTACTGATCCACAATGAGGTAAGGACCTCATGCCAGAACTTAAAGCACTGCTCCCTTCATTGAGAAAGTATGTAAAAATCATATCAGCAGTGTGGGTGGTGATGTGGTTGATGTACACTCTGGTGCAAAATCCTTCTCTTGTCAAGAACTGATAAATTGTTCACAGACCAGCTCGGTGGACTACACTTTGAGAAATACTGTTTAGCGTGTTTTCACATCCCTTGTGAGATCCCAACGTTCAACATACTGATAATATCTCAGCTTTTAAATAAGGGTTGTTATGAATATGTTTCTTTTTTTACTTTGATAATAGAGTTCTTTCTTGCCCTCTCTTTAAAATAGCAACCAACTTTAAGATAACAACCAATATACTGGGTCTCTTTTATTCATATATCACAGCATCTCTTGTATTTGTTTGTTCTCTTATTTAAGAATTTCCCCACCCTATTTTCAACATGGATCTTTGCATGGCAAACCTTCTGAGGTCTTATATGCCTGACAGTATGTTTATCAAGCCTTTACATTTGACTGATATTGGACTGGATATAAAATTCTAATTTCTAAGTTCTTTTCCTTCAATATTTTGGAAATTCTATTCCCACAGTCTTCTTGCAATCAGTGTTGCTTTTTTTTTTTTTTTCGGTAGGTGGGCCTCTCACTGTTGTGGCCTCTCCTGTTGCGGAGCACAGGCTCCAGATGTGCAGGCCCAGCGGCCATGGCTCACGGGCCCAGCCTCTCTGTGGCATGTGGGATCTTCCCGGACCAGGGCACGAACCCGTGTCCCCTGCATCGGCAGGCGGACTCTCAACCACTGCGCCACCAGGGAAGCCCAGTGTTGCTTTTCTTATTCCTTTGATTGATGTGGATATGCTTTTTCTTTTTGTTAGCTTTTAGAATTTTCTCTTTATCTTTCTTATTCTTAAATTTTAGTATAATGTGTAGATTTTTCTTTCTTCTCTTTGGTACTCTATAGGTGTTTTCAGTCTTAGTCCTGTTATCTTTTTAAAAATCTGGGATGTGTATCTACATTATTTCTTCAAATATTTACTCCTCTTTTAAAATTTTCTTTTCCTTCTGTGATTTATATTATTTGGATTTTAGCACTTCTGTTTCTATTCTTTATACCTATTGACTTTTCTTTTATATTTCTCATTTCTTTGCCTTTTCTTTATTTTCTCAGAAAATTGTCCTTTTTAAAATGTATCTTACCTTTCTGTTCTTTGTTTCAACTATTATAATCTTTAAAGTATCTGCTTGACTCTTTATAATGTATTTTTTCTTTTATCATATTGATACATTCTTCCCTTTTTAAAAATATATTTCATTAAGGTGATTTAAAATTATTAGTTTAAATATTTTGCTTCTGATGGAATCTAAAATACAGATAGTTGTTCTCCTCAAATATCTTATCCTCTTGGTTTGTGGGCTTGTTTTTCCTGGAGGTATGTTTGACTCTGTCAAGCCATACATATATGGGAAAGCCAGACCCCTGTCTTTGTCATTACAACCAGCTCAGGGGGTGAAAGTGGCGTGTATGCACCAGTCCTACTGTGGAGAGGTCCAGGCAGTGAGGTCCAGTCACTCCTCACTCTAAAAAAGGAAAGCAGGGCTTTGCTTGCCCCTTAGCTTTAGAGATCTTCCTTAAACATAACAACTTGCGAAAGTCATTACCTTGTTTTTCTACACCATAACACGGTGGCTTCTGCCATTGATTTTCTTTTTTTTGAGATCACTTATACCAAGTCTGAGTTGCTGTAGGTGTGGGGTATTCTTTGTCCCAACAGTACCTTTTCTTTTTTTTTTTTTTGGTTTATTTTGTTTTGACTATGTGCCAAGCATTGCATTAAGTGCTTTATTTTTTTTTAAACTTTTTATTTTATATTGGAGTATAGCCGATTAACAATGTTGTGATAGTTTCAGGTGCACAGCAAAGGGACTCAGCCATACATATATGTGTATCCTTTCTCCCCCAAACTCCCCTCCCATCTAGGCTGCCACATAACGTTGAGCAGAGTTTCCTGTGCTATACAGTAGGTCCTTGTTGGTTATCCATTTTAAATACAGCAGTGTGTACATGTCAATCCCAAACTCCCTAACCATCCCATCCCCCTATCCTTCCCCCTGGTAACCATAAGTTCATTTGCTAAGTCCAACAGTACCTTTTCCACTTTATACTGGGCTGCCTCTTGTGCAGGTTGAAGCCGCTCTTTCTCTCTTATAGTAATTCAGAACAACCTTCTGTCTTTATTTCAAGGATTTCTCATATCTTTCTTGGTGTCTTTGGTTGATCTTGGGTGTGAGAGCCAGTAATAGTGCCTGTTCACCTTTCTAGTAGGATCTGGAAATGGATCCACCACCTTTTGCTACTGTTTTTAGGGACTAGCATTTTTTTTTCCAGCACAAATTAACATATAGTTTTGTCTCATGGTTTTATTTTTACAAAGAGTGTTTAGCATGGAAATATAAATGTAGAATATAAAATACTATCCTGAAGCTCTTTGTGTTCCATTTCCAATCTTTAGCCATACACAATCACATTTTTTTATGCTGCAAGTTTTTTTCACCTTATTATTTTGAGTATACTTCTTTTGGTTTGTTCTTTTTGTTTATTTTAATGGTTTCAGTGTTTATTCTTAATACATTGCCTAATATTCTAAAAAATTACATACTAAAATTTATTAAAGCTCTCTTATGTTTGGGTTATTTTTACTTCTCACTACTAGAGATGATTATAACATCTTTAAAAATATAACTTTTTCTTTTGATTTATTGGTTTAGATTTATTTCAAGAATGAGGTTACAGGGTCCATGGATGTAAAAACTTTATGGCTCTTGATAAGTATTGCCAAATTGCCCTTCAAAGAATTATGTTATTCTTTGAATGGTTTTCCATACACTTATTCTGATGTATACTTAATTGCATATGCACAAACTTGTATATCACTTAAGACAATTCCTCTTCTGTCTTTTTACACTACTCTGATTACATTTTTTAAGGATACATTAAATTTAAATGGCGATGGACCATCTTCCCTTTTTTAAAACCACTATTACTTCCAAATAGCCCTGTAAAATTCTCTTAATTCTAATTCTAATTTAAGTAATTAGGAATATATATATAAATTGAGACAATGGGTGACATTTGCTCCCTCAGATTCTACCGGTGTAGAGAGTATGTATTATTTATATAGTTTGAAGTCATAGTGTCCCAGAAAGGTACAAAATATTTTTTGAAATCAGTGTTACCTCCGGAAGTTGTCTGAAAGTGTGACCCTCCCCTTCTGTTTGGAGCCATGTCAGTCCTGGGGTTTTGTTATGTAAGAAGGGGATGGGGATTGAAAAGAACAGCTGTTACACTTCTTGCCAACCCTAATGCCTGGTATTCAAACTAGATTTAATTTGACCTAGAAAAATTGCAAAAAGGTAACATTGTGTACATATTGAAGGTCTGCTATTCATACCTGCTGTTATCTTTAACAAAGACTCAGAATATATTGCTTACATTTTTATTTTCAGTATAATTTATAAGATTCCTGAAATAATTATGGTCAATATGTGCTAAACACTGTTTTAGATACTATATGTTTAATCCTCTCTTTAATTTTTGCTGCATAACAATGTCAAAATCTTGGGGATTTACAATAATACACATTCATTTTCTCCTTCACAGGTCTGTGGGTTGTCTGTGGCTCAGCTGGGCTCCAGGATTGGCCATCCTTGGCTCCAGGCTGTGGGTTGGATTCCTGTCTGCTTCACCAGTGCCAGCAGCTCTCTGGGGCATGCTCTTCTTATTGCAGACCACAGAAATGTAAGTCGGCAGGCCAAATCACACAACCATATTTAAAACTTCTGCTTGCATCACATCTGCTAAAATTCCATCATCCCACGCAAATCCCGTGGCCAAGACCAACTGCAGTAGGCTGGGGTATATACTCTGCCCCCACTGGGAGACACTGAAAAGTCACATGGCAAAGACTGTGGATGTGTAACTTTATTAGGGAGTGAGTGAGGAAGTGAGAATAATAATCCTATATATCACAATCCTCAAAGCAACAGTGTAGATGATCTGTTGTTAACTCACCATCATCCCCATCCCTTATATTATATTAAAGGTGCTGATTGCACTGCATTTCATGGGGGATGCCTAGTGTATTAGTCAGCTTGGGTTGCCATAACAAAATACCATAGACTGGGTGGCGTAAACAACAGACATTTATTCCTCACAGTTCTGGAGGCTGGGAACCTGAGATGAGGGTGCCAGCACGGTTGGGTTCTGGTGAGAGCTCTCTGCTGGCTTGCTGCCTTCTCACAGTGCCCTTATGCGGTGGGTAGCGAGAGGGAACAAGCTCTCTGGTGTCTCCTTATAGGAGCACCAATTCCATCATGGGGGGGCCCACCCTAATGACCTCACTTAAACCTAATTATATCCTAAAGGCACTGTCTCTAAATACCATCACATTGGGGGTTAGGCTGTCAACATGTGAATTGGGGGACGAACACAATTCAGTCCATAGTACCTAAGAGCAACATTTCCCAGAACCCCTAGCCAGCAGAGTTACGGCTCAGATTCTGTTGATGAGAAACATTTACTTGACATATGAAAAATGGAAAATTAGGAGAAGGCATTATTTTCTGCCAGCAGGTGGGCAGGTGAAGGGCAAATGGCAGTCATGAAGTTTACTTTGAGTTCTGGACATGTTTTTGAATCACTTGCTTTGGTGCTGGGGGCAGCTGAGAAGGATCGTTAGCAGAGGTTTTCCATGATTCTTAAGCCTTCTCATCTCTGAAAGCCAGTGATGCTTTCCCTGACTTTTGCTCCCTTAGACCTTTCCATGACTTTGTAAGTACTTATAATATTTTATTGAAGTTAAGATCCCATCAGTTGTGTCACTATGAAAGAAAATAGAGCTACCAAGTAGATTAAAAAATTTTAATCCCTAGGATTTTTATTCCATACTTTTAAAAAGGGCTCTTTTATGGGCTTCCCTGGTGATGCAGTGGTTGAGAATCTGCCTGCTAATGCAGGGGACACAGGTTCAAGCCCTGGTCTGGGAAGATCCCACATGCCGCGGGGCAACTAGGCCCATGAGCCACAACTACTGAGCCTGCGCGTCTGGAGCCTGTGCTCCGCAACAAGAGAGGCCACGATAGTGAGAGGCCCGCGCACCGCGATGAAGAGTGGCCCCCGCTTGCCACAACTAGAGAAAGCCCTCGCACAGCAACGAAGACCCAACACAGCCAAAAATAAATAAATAAATAAATAAATAAATAAATAAATAAATAAATAAATAAGCCAAGCATTAAAAAAAAAAAAAAAGGGCTCTTCTAGGCTTACTTAGACAGATCTCAAAAATATGTGTGATAAAAAATATATCACAATTGTACATACATAAAAATGCAAATATGAGCACAGTAAATTTGCTGTTATTCCTGAAATAACCTCATATTCAGAATTTTGCTCCTGTGAATAATTTTTCTCCACTTAGAGGCCTCAGTGTGTGTGTTTTTCCACTCAACAGGAGGCATCAGGAGCATTGGTAACAGATCATTTCTTTAGAGTGTTCCGTCATTATCTCCTGTCTTTTTTCTTACAAGCTGCGAACAACTGTTCTGCCAGTTTGGTTGGAGTTATCTTGATTTTATGTCAACCCGTATTCCATTCTCAAGGAGTACTCAAATGGTCTGTGGGTTCAATATGTGAGGATTGGCAATGGTTCAGTTAGGCCACCGGGAATGACCATGAGATTCTGCACTTCTCAATGGGCTTATTCTTTACCCATCTTAATACACATTTCTGCAATGTATCAAGAGCTAACCTAACTGGTGGGTTGTGTAGGGTTCCTGGATATCTATTCTGAGGACTTTGAGTTAGCTCAGTGGCAACCCATCTATGTTTTTTGAGCACATACTATAACATTTTGGGGGAACATCTCATTTTTGTATATCATTTTGCAGTTTAAAATTAAATATAAAACCCATGGAATGTACAACAGCAAGAGTGGACCTTAACGTAAATAAGGACTGAGTGACAGGGATGTGTCAGTGTTGGTTCACTGATTGTAATAAATGTACACCGTGGTGGAAGATGTCACTGAGGGAGGCTTTGCACACGTGGAGGCTGGAGTTGCATGGGAACTCTCTGTGCTTTCTGCTCAGTTTTGCTGTGCACCTAAAACAGCTGTAAAGAGTAAATAAAGTCTATTGAAAAGTAAATATAACAACAACAGTTACTGGCAATTATGCATAGCTTTGCAGGTTTCGGCTGCTTTTTATAACCTGTGTCATGATCTCGATCTCTTTAGCACCTTTATCAGTGATGATATCATCACTAGAGTTTCTTTAGCATTTTTTATTTGACTGATAAACAAATAGTTTTATTAATTTCCTCAACTGAATCACATGTTGCTGGAAATTAAGTAACTTCTGTTCACAGTCAGCCAAGAGTTTCTGACAAATTGATATGTAGGGCCTTAAGGATGATCCTGGGTGGTACGTGAATTATTCACATAAGCCTCTCTTTCATCTCTTCTGGATGATTTGGCCATTTCTCCTGCCTTCATTTCCCTTTTAGTTTGGGTTCCCCTAAAAGCAGAGCCTGAGACAAGGATGTGGGTACATAGAGAACATATTTAGAAAGTGATCTCTGGAGGCAGGTGGCCTTCTAGGGGCATTAATGTCACCCCTGGGGGCATTTACTGTCCCTTGCCCCCCAGTTTCCAGGCTTCTCTACGGTAGAAAGCAGAAACACCCTTATTGTTTTGAATAAAGGGAAAGAATGATGATAAAGACAGAGTGATGGCTACTGGGAGGTGCTAAGCCAGTTTTGTTTTTTCCATGATACTTGCTAGGCCAAAGTGCATAAACTTGAGACTTAGCATGATCTTATGACATTTATTCTCCCAGCCTGTTTGCATTTCTGCTTCTTTAACAACTGCTGGGGATGGATGTTGCTTGTCTATCCCAAGTGTGTCTACTCCGCGTTCTCTGGTTCACTCCAAACCCGTGTCAGCCCACCGTAAATTAATAATTTGGCAGTCTTATTGTAGAAGTCAATCCTAGTGAGTCTGGTTGACATGCGTTCATTTAGCAGAGGCTGTTCACTCCTCATCACACTTCTGCACGTCATATTCTGAACTGTGGTCCCTCCACCTAGGCATTGCCATCCTAGGAGGCCCTGCTGAAGCAGCCTGCCAGCGTTGGTCTTATCTTTTACCATGTCATAGATGTGGTCGGTGCTATGGGGAATAAAAAAGAAGTTTATGCAGTAGTAGCTGATTTCCAGGAGTATAGATGCATGCTCAGGAGTAACCCTACACAAGGGGTAGTTTATCAAAGTCAGTGACTCAAACTCTGGGAACAAATGCAAGGGAGGAGGCTCCCATAAACTGGAACCTTTTGGAAGGGCCCCATGAAGGGGCTGGTGTGAGCAGTGAATTTGAATTGGGGGAGTGATGTTGATAAAGACTCCTAGGACACGTTCTTTTTAGATTCTGGTCCTCCAGAGCAAATGCCATGTTAAAACTCGATCTTATTCCTCTCTGGTTACCAAATTGTCTAGTAAATTAGCTGAAGTCTGTAGACACTAAGAGCAGGCAACTTGATTGTGGGATTGAGGTTTTAATGTAGGTCCAAATGCTATGTTTGCTGAGGTAGTTGGTGACTGACATTTAGCAATGTCCTTGGAGAGGCTTGGTGGCTTACTTGTGTATGGGAAGTTCAGTTTCTGAATGCCTGGAAGCTCTGGATAAGAGCCGTAGGTGAAGTGGGACCCATAAAGGGGAGAACCTGGTAGCTTGCTCTTTGAGACGGCCAGATGTACTACGGTCCACACACTTGGGTCCAAGCCGTCGTGTCACCTGGGCCGGATTGCTGGGGGAATTGCTGTCCCTGGCCTGGTGGGTGACACTGACCAGCTCCTAGGTGGACCTGCACCTTCTGGAGCCATGCTCCCCTCTTCTTCATCACTACGGAAGAGCTGTAACCATTGCTTTTCCATGGGCTATGGTAGGATGGAGTCAGGGGTCTAAGGTGGCAGGGAGGAACATTAAACCTTCCTTTTGTTTACTCATTCCTTGTGAGCCTATGGTGTCTGTAAAGTCTCACTTGTTAGGAAACGGTTCGCTTTCAGTTCCAGAGGACTTGAATGAAGTACCACAAGAACTTATGGTCACTTTTGGAAGGCATTGTGTTTGGGGCTCAGACGTGGGTTCAAACCTTGATGCTGCCCCTCCAGTGAAAACCACGGGTGATTCTCTTAGCTTCTTTGAGTCTTGGTTTCCTCCTTTATATGGTGGTTAATTATACCTAGCTCATAGCATTGTTGGGAGATTAAATAAAATGCTGTAAGTACCTGGCATGGAGCTCCAGAAGTGTCAGCTCCCTTCTACTACAGCCTAATATGTCAGTTGTGATACCTGACGCTAAAGCCTTAAAAGTCCAATTTAAATTTAATGAAAAAGTAAGATATTTATGCATTATTTTAAAAAGATACACTGTGAGGAAAATCTTTAGATTTAAGCTGAGGAACTTTGAAGGTGCAATTATAGTCTTATTTCCTAAATGCAGTTGTTTTCAGTGACTGTTTTATTCACTTTATATGGAAAAAATATGTCATATAGAAGAGATAGCCTTGGTGTATGAGCATCTGATGAAGTGCAGCTAATTAAACACATAATTTGGTACAGACTGTGTACCCAACATATTTTGGCACATAAAATATTTGCTCTGATAGACTGAAGCTGTTACTCTGAACTGGGTCTGAGTTGTTATTGGGACTGAGTGTTTTTAATCTAGCAAACGATAATGACTTCATTACTTCTGACTTTGTGTGTCTGGTTTCAGCCTGGAATGAGATTTTATTGCTGTGCTTTCAGCTTTTGGTAAGATTGCTTGATATACTGTCTCTGCTAAGTTCCTGTTTTTGAAAAGAACATTAAATACTTTTTATCTTTTTTAAAATTTTAATTTATTTTTTATTGATGTACAGTTGATATACAATATGATGTAAGTTACAGGTATACAATATAGTAATTCACAATTTTTTGATTAAACTCCATTTATAGTTATTATAAAATATTGGCTATGTTCCCTGTGTTCTACAATATATCCTTGTAGCTTATTTTATTTTTTAATTTTTATTTATTTATATTTTGAATTTTATTTATTTGTTTATACAGCAGGTTCTTATTAGTCATCCATTTTACACACATCAGTGTATGCATGTCAATCCCAATCTCCCAATTCATCACACCAACACCCCCACGCCACTTTCCCCCGTTGGTGTCCATACGTTTGTTCTCTACATCTGTGTCTCAATTTCTGCCCTGCAAACCGGTTCATCTGTACCATTTTTCTAGGTTCCACATATATGCATTAATATGATATTTGTTTTTCTCTTTCTGACTTACTTCACTGTGTATGACAGTCTCTAGATTCATCCATGTCTCTACAAATGACCCAATTTCATTCCTTTTTATGGCTGAGTAATATTCCATTGTATATATGTACCACAACTTCTTTATCCATTCGTCTGTCGATGGACATTTAGATTGCTTCCATGACCTGGCTATTGTAAATAGTGCTGCAGTGAACATTGATTGCGGTGCATGTGTTTTTTTGAATTATGGTTTTCTCTGGGTATACGCCCAGTAGTGGGGTTGCTGGGTTGTATGGTAGTTCTATTTTTAGTTTTTTGAGGAACCTCCATACTGTTCTCCATAGTGGCTGTATCAATTTACATTCCCACCAGCAGTGCAAGAAGGTTCCCTTTTCTCCACACCCTCTCCAGCATTTGTTGTTTGTAGACTTTCTGATGATGCCCATTCTAATTGGTGTGAGGTGATACCTCGTTGTAGTTTTGATTTGCATTTCTCTAATATATAGTGATGTTGAGCAGCTTTTCATGTGCTTCTTGGCCACCTGTATGTCTTCTTTGGAGAAATGTCTATTTACGTTTTCTGCCCATTTGTGGATTGGGTTGTTTGTTGTTTTAATATTGAGCTGCATGAACTGTTTATATATTTTGGAGATTAATTCTTTGTCCATTGATTTGTTTGCAAATATTTTCTCCCATTCTGAGAGTTGTCCCTTTTTGTCTTGTTTGTAGTTTCCTTTGCTTTGCAAAAGTTTTCAAGTTTCATTAGGTCCCATTTGTTTATTTTTGTTTTTATTTCCATTACTCTAGGAGGTAGATCAAAAAAGATCTTGCTGTGATTTATGTCAAAGAGTGTTCTGCTTGTGTTTTCCTCTAAGAGTTTTATAGTGTCCGGTCTTACATTTAGGTCTCTAATCCATTTTTAGTTTATTTTTGTGTGTGGTGTTAGGGAGTGTTCTAATTTCATTCTTTTACATGTAGCTGTCCAGTTTTCCCAGCACCACTTATTGAAGAGACTGTCTTTTCTCCATTGTATATCCTTGCCTCCTTTGTCATAGATTAATTGACCATAGGTGCGTTGGTTTATCTCTGGGCTTTCTATCCTGTTCCATTGATCTATATTTCTGGTTTTGTGCCAGTACCATATTGTCTTGATTACTGTAGCTTCATAGTATACTCTGAAGTCAGGGAGTCTGATTCCTCCAGCTCTGTTTTTTTTCCTCAAGACTGCTTTGGCTATTTGGGGTCTTTTGTGTCTCCATACAGATTTTAAGATTTTTTATTCTAGTTCTGTAAAAAAATGCCACTGGTAATTTGATACGGATTACATTGAATCTGTAGATTGCTTTGAGTAGTATAGTCATTTTCACAGTATTGATTGTTTCAATCCAAGAACGTGGTATATCTCTCCATCTGTTGTTGGTATCATCTTTAATTTCTTTCATTGTGTCTTACAGTTTTCTGCATAGAGGTCTTTTGTCTCCCTAGGTAGGTTTATTCCTAGGTATTTTATTCTTTTTTCTTTTTTTTCTTGCGGTACACGGGCCTCTCACTGTTATGGCCTCTCCCGTTGCGGAGTACAGGCTCCGGACGCGCAGGCTCAGCGGCCATGGCTCACTCTGCGGCATGTGGGATCTTCCCGGACCAGGGCACGAGCCTGTGTCCCCTGCATTGGCAGGCGGACTCTCAACCATTGCGCCACCAGGGAAGCCCGGTATTTTATTCTTTTTGTTGCAGTGGTGAATGGGATTGTTTCCTTAATTTCTCCTTCTGATCTTTCATTGTTAGTGTATAGGAATGCAAGAGATTTCTGTGCATTAATTTTGTATCCTGCAGTTTTACCAAATGCATTGATTAGCTCTAGTAGTTTTCTGGTGGCATCTATAGGATTCTCTATGTATAGCATCATGTTATCTGCAAACAGTGACAGTTTTACTTCTTTTCCAATTTGTATTCCTTTTATTTCTTTTTCTTCTCTGTTTGCTGTGGCTAGGACTTCCAAAACTATGTTGAATAATAGTGGTGCGAGTGAACATCCTTGTCTTGTTCCTGATCTTAGAGGAAATGCCTTCAGTTTTTCACCATTGAGAACAATGTTTGCTGTGGGTTTGTCAAATATGGCCTTTATTATGTTGAGGTAGGTTCCCTCTGTACCCACTTTCTGGAGAGCTTTTATCATAAAAGCTCTGTTGAATTTTGACAAAAGCTTTTTCTGCATCTGTTGAGATGATCATATGGTTTTTATTCTTCAGTCTGTTAATATGGTGTATCACATTGATTTGCATATATTAAAGAATCCTTGCATCCCTGGGATAAATACCACTTGTTCATAGTGTATGATCCTTTTAATGTGTTGTTGGATTCTGTTTGCTAGTGTTTTGTTGAGGATTTTTGCATCTATATTCATCAGTGATATTGATCTGTAATTTTCTTTTTTTGTAGTATCTTTGTGTGGTTTTGGTGTCAGGGTGATGGTGGCCTCATAGAATGAGTTTGGGAGTGTTCCTTCCTCTGCAATTTTTGGAAGAGTGTGAGAAGCATGGGTGTTAGCTCTTCTCTAAATGTTTGATAGAATTCACCTGTGAAGCCATCTGGTCCTGGACTTTTGTTTGTTGGAAGATGTTTTATCACAGTTTCAATTTCATTCCTTGTGATTCATCTGTTCATATTTTCTATTTCTTCCTGGTTCAGTCTTGGAAGGTTATACCTTTCTAAGCATTTGTCCATTTCTTCCAGGTTGTCCATTTTATCGACATAGAATTGCTTGTAGTAGTCTCTTAGGATGCTTTGTATTTCTGTGGTGTCTGTTGTAACCTCTCCTTTTTCATTTCTAGTTTTATTGATTTGAGTCCTCTCTGTCTTTTTCTTGATGAGTCTGGCTAATGGTTTATCAATTTTGTTTATCTTCTCAAAGAACTATCTTTTATTTTTATTGATCTTTGCTATTGTTTTCTTTGTTTCTATTTCATTTATTTCTGCTCTGATCTTTATGATTTCTTTCCTTCTGCTAACTTTGGGTTTTGTTTGTTCTTCTTTCTCTAGTTCCTTTAGGTGTAAGGTTAGATTGTTTATCTGAGATTTTTGTTGTTTTTTTGAGGTAGGCTTGTTATAGCTATAAACTTCCCTCTTAGAACTGCTTTTGCTGCATCCCATAGGTTGTGGATTGTCATGTTTTCATTGTCCTTTGTCTCTAGGTACTTTTTGGTTTCCTCTTTGATTTCTTCAGTGATCTCTTGGTTATTTAGTAAGGTATTGTTTAGCCTCCATGTGTTAGTGTTTTTTACGTTTTTTTCCCCTGTAATTGTTTTCTAATCTCATAGTGTTGTGGTCAGAAAAGATGCTTGATATGATTTCAATATTCTTAAGTTTACTGAGGCTTGATTTGTGACCTAAGATGTGATCTATCCTGGAGAATGTCCTGTGCGCACTTGAGAAGAAAGTGTAATCTGCTGTTTTTGGGTGGAATGTCCTGTAAATATCAATTAAATCTGTCTGGTCTGTTGTGTCATTTAAAGCTTGTGTTCCCTTATTAATTTTCTGTTTGGATGATCTGTCCATTTTTGTAAGTGAGATGTTAAATTCCCCCACTAGTATTGTGTTACTGTTGATTTCCTCTTTTATAGCTCTTAGCAGTTGCCTTATGTATTGAGGTGCTCCTATGTTGGGTGCATATATATTTCTAATTGTTATATCTTATTCTTGGATTGATCCCTTGATCATTATGTAGTGTCCTTCCTTGTCTCTTGTAACATTGTTTATTTTAAAGTCTATTTTATCTGACATGAGTATTGCTACTCCAGCTTTCTTTTGATTTCCATTTACATGGCATACCTTTTTCCAACCCCTCACTTTCAGTCTGTATGTGTCCCTAGGTCTGAAGTGGGTCTGTTGTAGACAGCATAAATATGGGTCTTGTTTTTGTATCCATTCAGTGAGCCTGTGTCTTTTGGTTGGAGCATTTAATCCATTCACGTTTAAGCTAATTATCGATATGTGTGTTCCTATGATCATTTTCTTAATTGTTTTGGGTTTGTTTTTGTAGGTCCTTTTCTTCTCTTGTGTTTCCCACTTAGAGAAGTTCCTTTAGCATTTGTTGTAGAGCTGTTTTGGTGGTGCTGAATTCTCTTAGCTTTTGCTTGTCTGTAAAGCTTTTGATTTTCCATCGAATCTGGATGCGATCCTTGCTGGGTAGAGTAATCTTGGTTGTAGGTTCTTCCCTTTCATCACTTTAAGTATATCATGCCACTCCCTTCTGGCTTGTACAGTTTCTGCTGAGAAGTCAGCTGTTAGCCTCCTTGGAGTTCCCTTGTATGTTGTCATTTTTTCCTCTGCTGCTTTCAATAATTTATCTGTATCTTTAATTTTTGCCAGTTTGATTACTGTGTGTCTCGGCATGTTTCTCCTTGGGTTTATCCTATATGGGACTCTCTGCACTTCCTGGACTTGGGTGGCTATTTCCTTTCCCATGGTAGGGAAGTTTTCGACTATGATCTCTTCAGATATTTTCTCGGGTCCTTTCTCTCTCTCGTCTCCTTCTGGGACCCCTATAATGCGAATGTTGTTGCGTTTAATATTGTCCCAGAGGTCTCTTAGGCTGTCTTCATTTCTTTTCATTCTTTTATCTTTATTCTGTTCCATGGCAGTGAATTCCACCATTCTGTCTTCCAGGTCACTTATCCGTTCTTCTGCCTCAGTTATTCTGCTATTGATTCCTTCTAGTGTAGTTTTCATTTCAGTTATTGTATTGTTCATCTCTGTTTGTTTGTTCTTTAATTCTTCTAGGTCTTTGTTAAACATTTCTTGCATCTTCTCGATCTTTGCCTCCATTCTTTTTCCGAGGTCCTGGACCATCTTCACTATCATTATTCTGAATTCTTTTTCTGGAAGGTTGCCTATCTCCACTTCATTTAGTTGTTTTTCTGGGGTTTTATCTTGTTCCTTCATCTGATACATAGCCCTCTGCCTTTTCATCCTGTCTGTCTTTCTGTGAATGTGTTTTTTATTCCACAGCTACAGGATTGTAGTTCTTCTTGCTTCTGCTGTCTGCCCTCTGGTGGATGAGGCTATCAATACTTAATTTATATGTATATTCAAAACTCTAAATCCATGCTAAACATAAACAAGTCTCCTAATTATGAATTTCCTTCCTATTTTAAGTTTTATGTGAAAGCCAAGAACTTGCACAGCACAAAAAGTAGCTCAGCTGAAAGTTTCTTTTCAAAATGCTTTGATGTTTTGGTCTCTACTGTCCACACTTCCTGATGCATTTGTATTATAAGAAAGGTATAGTTTTGGTCATGTTCAAAGTAGATGTATTTTCAGGGAAACCCCCTCAAACCTGTGCTTTAAGAAAGCACTGCTTGGGTTCATTTCAGTTTCAAGAGTGCTTAGTATTTTTGTCTACTTCCAGAGATGCAAGTTCTACTTTAGCTCAACTTTAGTTTCCTTCACTAAGTCTCTGTGGGGCTTTTAGAAATTCTAGACTTCAGATTTGTGACCTCTCAAATTAGTGGCATGGTCTGAGAATTTGCTCATGTTATCTAAAGCTCACGATTTAAAATTCTTTCCAGCTATAAACATCTCAGGCACTGTAGCAGAGTGTTTTAGTACAGATTGTGGGTCAGTTAGTTTAGGGTAGGTGTGGTGCTGAGAGTCTGCATTTCTGTCAGGCTCCCAGGTGATGCTGAGTAGAAGGAGTTCAGTGTGCACATTTAAAATTTTAACTGCTGGAAGTTGAATGCCTGTTGTTCCACTTATTAGCTCTGTGACCTTGAGTAGGGCATTCCGCTGCTCCGTGCCTCCATTTTGGCATCTGTCAAAATGGGAGTGATTAAAATGGCATTTAGCTCTAAGGGTAATTTAAAGAATAACTGGTATAATTCATGTAAAGTATTTAACATCTAATAACAATGATAACTACTAATAAATATTGATATATATTTTATCTGGTGAAGTAGTCTCTCAAGAATTGGAAGGGGAGGCGTCCTAACGTTTATTTTTGCTTGAGAAGCATTTCAGTAGAAGTCAGTGACCAACTGTCCCAGTTTTCCCAGGACTGTCTTGGTTTTAGCACTGAAAGGCTCATATCCTGGGAAACCTTTCACTTCTGAGCAAACTAGAACAATTAGTCACCCTTATGTTTTATATAGTTATTTTAAAATTTTCACAGTAACCTCGTGACATAGGTAGCATTACCTGAATTTCACAGATGGACCATAGCTAGTAAGTGGTGAAGCCTCTCTTCAGACCTGTGTTTGAGTGACTTCAGAGTCCTTGTGTTTTCCTTTACATTTGCTGTACATTCAAATGTTGTTCCTGTATTATTAGTCTTTCAAACTGTATATCAGAAGCATATTTGGTTTAGAATAAGATAAGGGAATAAAAAATCTTTAACTTCCACAGTGTTATTTTAATAAAAAAATCAATAAGCAGTAAATAGGAATATACTAGACACACCAGAATCATGAGGCTACCCTGATCCACAGTGTGAGGAAAGTTGACTCCTCTCAAAGCTTTGCTTTTTGTAGACCAAATGAAATGGACAGTTGGGTTAAGATGAAGCTTAGAGGCAGAATATTTAAATAATTCTGGGAGAAGATGGGTGTTCAGGGAAGTGGCTAGGGAAGAATCTGATTTTATTACTTTTTTCTTCCTGACCCTTTTTTCCTAGTCTTCTGCAAAAATGACTAGACATGTGTTCTTTACCTTTCTTCATTTCTCTGTCTTTGAAAAAGATTAATTGCAGCAGATTCAATTGAGCTTTGTCCAGTGGCAACATCAAGGGTTGCCAGAACATAAGAAAGTCCTCAGATTATCCCATCACCCTGTCTGAGCTTTTTATGTGACAGCCAAAGAACCATATCAGCTGGAATCCTCCCCTTAAGTCTTCACTGAAACAAATGCTGTTAACTCCAGAAAGACTTTTGCAGATACTTCTCATAAAATTTGCTCAGTTTTACTATTAAGAAAGATACTGCTCATTGCTGAAGAATTTTTTAGTCCAAAACAAACCAGAGTTTCCTCATTTGGATATAGCCATAGTGAACCTGGGCCTTGGCAGAAGTGTTATTTATTTATTTATTTTTTGCGGTACGCGGGCTTCTCACTGTTGTGGCCTCTCCCGTCGTGGAGCACAGGCTCCGGACGTGCAGGCTCAGCGGCCATGGCTCACGGGCCCAGCCGCTCCGCGGCATGTGGGATCTTCCCGGACCGTGGCACGAACCCGTGTCCCCTGCATCGGCAGGCGGACTCTCAACCACTGTGCCACCAGGGAAGCCCAGAAGTGTTATTTTTATGTTCTGAAAATGGATTTGGATATGACTTTAACTTAAAAACTTTAAACATTTAAAAATTCAATAAATTGATAAATAAAAATATGTTATAAATATAAATAGTAAAAAATAAATTAATGCCAGTTAAAATCTGTAGAATCAACAGAATTTCAAAGGAGGGACCCTTTCTTATTTATTTATGTATATTTTAAACTGTTTTAATATGTAATGGATTTGAAATGTATAAATCTTTGTTCAAATACTTATTTACAAACTTTTTATGGAAAGATAGAAATTGAAATATTATCCCCATTTCATCTATTTGCTATGTCTACAATTTTAATTGAAGATAAAACCTATGAGTAAATTACTTTTGCAAATAAACTGCATACTTCAATAAAGATCACCATAATTATTGAGAAAAACAATCATTGAAAGATAGTTATTTTTATTTTAGAATATTTAGAATTATTCTATATCAGTGTTTCTCAAAGTGTGATTCCTGGACCAGCAGCATCAGCATTATCTGAAAACTTGTTAAAAGTGAAAATTATTGTGCTCCACCCCAAATCTAATGTTTCAGAAACTCTGGGGAAGGGGCTTCCCAGGTGATTCCAATACATGTTCAAGTCTAAACGATTTAGAATAGTGTCTGATGGGTTGTTAAGAAGATATATTGATACCTTTGGCAGGGTTGGAGAATTAGAACCTAAATTGATGACTCACAAATTATATAACCTCTTTGGCTCTCTCCTTCTAGGAAGTGATGACCATTGGACAGTGTGGTGTAAGGAAAAGAATTTGAATTTTTAATTGTGAAGGTCTAGTTTCAAGTTGCAACTTTATATATGCAAGTCACTTAAGAGCCATGGTTTCTAATACATAAAGTAGAGATAATACTAGCCTCCCCCCAACTCAGTCTCAGAGTTGTCGTGATCAAATGCAGACATGCAAGTGAGGGTAATTTTTAAATTATCCAGTGCTATGCAAATGTTACTTTTCATATGATCATTACTGCCAGTATGATTATAATTCCCCCAATTTTTCCTTCTCACCTCCCCTCTCTTTGTCCCATTAAATTTGATTTCCTCTTGAAATTTGTTTTGCAAAGCAGAGATTAAAAAAAAGAAATTGGAGACTTTTTAAATAAGAAGAGAAACCAATGTTCTTGCAATTTCTTTTATATATGAAATGATACATATATGGATTTTTTCTTTGTTTCATGAATAGTCTTTTAAGTCTCTAATCCACGATGTAAAATGAATCAATAGCACATTTCAGTGATACCATGGCAATAATAATGCATTTGGAACATTAAGTGTCAAATTTCCCTCACATATTTCAAAAATTGTTTTACATTTTGCTGGTTTAACCTCTCTTGACACCAGTGAACTTAAGGCTTGTAATTGAAGGATAAGTGAGCAAAAAAGCAGTTCAAGTGATAATACATCCATTTCAATTCCTATTTTCTGGACGGAGACCTTTTATGCTAAGTTCATGTGAGAGTAAATTTTTATGACAAAATTATAACCCTCAGATAGATGATACTCAGGCAGGCTGAGATCTCTCCTGGTATAATGGATTTTGTGACAATGAAATGCAAGAGAGTGTCCCAAAAGCTTTGCCTAAGGAATTTCTGACAGTAGCCTATATGCTGCCGAAATTTTCAAGATGCTATTATGACTCATTTCTACTCATTATAGAAAGATGGCTTGGTATTTTAATCGTGAAATACCATTGTGTTGAAAGGAGAAAGAAGTATAAAGCATAGTCTGAAAAATTGCCGTGTATTCATTAGTTGCACTATTTAGTAAATTTTGTTGTTTTTGCTGTGATTTTACATAATAAAACCTTCTAATTTAGAAGGTCGAATATATTTGTTACTCCTAATTTGAGTTTCACAAATAATTTTCTCTTTGTCACTAGTTGAATGAAAAGGAGGTGTCCTCTGCCACCAGAGGTAATCTGAACTTCCTATAATTCTGTATAGTTCTCTCTTCCCTGAGTGGTAGAATACTGCTTCTTCTCCCATTGCAATGGGTTATCTTTTTTTTGAGGGTAAGTTTGTAAAGTTGTCTCATAATATTGTAACATGTGCAGTTAAAAATATTACAGCATCTATAAGGGCCAAATATTTTTTCTTTTTCTCCCCCTAGTTGAGATATAATTGACATAACACTGTGTATGTTTAAGGTGTACAACCTGCTGATTTGATATGTGTATATATTGTGAGATGACTACCACAATAGGTTAGTTAACACCTTCATCACCTCACATAATTACGTGTTTTTTTTTGTGATGAGAACATTTAAGATTTACTTTCTTAGCAACTTTCAAGTATGTGATATAATATTGTTAACTGTAGTCACCATGCTGTACATTAGATCCCTAGAAATTACTCATATTATAGCTGGAAGTTTGTACTCTTTGATCAGTATTTTCCCATTCCCCCAACTCCCAGTGGCCGGCAGCCTCTCACTATTCTACTCTGTTTCTATGAGTTTGGCTTTTTATATTCCCCATATAAGTGATATACAGTATTTGTCTTTCTCTATCTGACTTCATTTCACTTAGCATAATGCCCTCAAGGACCATCCATGTTGTTACAAATGGCAGGATTTTCTTCTTTCTCATGGATGAATAATATTCTTCTTTATCCATTCATCTATAACTGGACACTTCGGTTGTTTCCATTTCTTGGCTACTGTGAATAATGCTGCAATGAATATGGGAGTGCAGATATCTCTTTGAGATCCTGATTTCTTTTTCTTTGGATATGTACAGAGAAGGGGGATCATATGGTAGTTCTATTTTTAAGACAGTGAGGAGCCTCCATACTGCTTTCCATAGTCGCTGTACTGATTACATTCCTACCAACAGTGCCCAAGGGTTCCCTTTTATTCACATCCTCGCCAACCCTTGTTATCTCTTGTCTTTTTTGTAATGGCCATTATAACAGGTGTGAGGTGATATCTCATTGTGGTTTTGATTTGCATTTCCCTTGATGATTAATGATGCTAGGCATTTTTTCATGTACCTGTTGGCCATTTGTATGTGTTCTTTGGCAATGTCTATTCAGGTCCTCTGCCCATTTTTTAATTCGATTTTTTGAGTTTGTTTTTGTTTTTCTTGCTATTGAGTTGTGTAATTCCTTATATATTTTGGATATTAACCCATTATCATATAGATGGTTTGCAAATATTTTCTCCATTTCCACAGGTTGCCTTTTCATTTTGTTGATTGTTTCTTTTGCTATGCAGAAGCTTTTTAATTTGATGTAGTCCCACTTATTTATTTTTGCTTTTATTGTTTGTGTTTTTGGTGTCATATCCCAAAAATCATTGCCAAGACCAATGTCAAGAAGCCTTTTCTCTAAGTTTTCTTCTAGGAGTTTTATGGTTTTACATCTTATGTTTCAATCTTTAATCCATTTTGAGTTAAATGGTTTCCATCTGAGTGGAATATCTTTTTCCCTTCCTTCACTTTGAACCTGTGGATGATCTTACAGCTGAAATGAATCTCTTATAGGCAGCATGTAGTTGGGTCTTGGTTTATTATCCATTCTGTCTTTTGATTGTAGAATTTAATTCATTTACATTTAGAGTAATTATTAATAGATAAGTGCTTACAATGCCAAATTATTGTTTTCTGGCTGTGTTGTACTTCCCTTGTTCCTTTTTACTCTCTGTCTTCCTTTGTGAACTGGTGATTTTCCATAGTGGTATGGTTTGATTCCCTTTTCTTTATCCTTTGTGTATCTACTGTAGGTTTTTGCTTTGTGGTTACCATGAGGCTTACATAAACTACCTTACAGTCTGTTTTACATTGATGACAACTTCAGTTGCATACAAAAACTCTACCCTTTTATTCCCTACATTTTATGTTTTTGATGTCAAACTTAACCCCTTTTATATTGTGTATTTATTAACAAATTATTGTAGCTGTAGTTATTTTTAATACTTTTGTCCTTTAATCTTTTTTTACTAGAGTTAAGTAGGTTAATATGCCACCATATCAGAGAGTATTATGAATTTGACTATATACTTACCTTTGCCAGTGTGTTGTATATTTTCATATGTTTTCATGTCACTAATAGTTTCCTTTTATTTCAACTTGAAGAATTCCTTTCACCATTTCTTGTAAGTCAAGTCCAGGGGTGATGAACTCCCTCAGCTTTTGTTTGTCTGGGGAAGTCTTTATCTCTCCTTCATTTCTGAAGGAAAACTTCTCTGGACAAAGTATGTGTGGTTGGCAGTTTTTTTCTTTCAGCACGTTGATTATATCATTCTGATCTCTCCCGGACTGTAAGTTTTCTGGGAAGAAATTCACTAATAGACTTATGGGGGTTCCCTTGTAAATTACAAGCTTCTTTCCTGTTGCTGCTTTTAAGATTCTATGTTTGTCTTTGATATTTGACAGTTTTATTATCAATATATTGTGTTTTGGAGAAGATCTTTTTCAGTTGAATTTTTTGGGGGACCCGTGAGCTTCATGAAGTTGGGTGAGCAAATCTCTCCCCAGATTTCGAAGTTTTCAGCCATTATTTCTTTAAATAAGCTTTCTGGCTCTTTCTCCCTCTCTTCTCCTTCTGTGACTCTGTAATTTGCAGACTGCTCCTCTTGATGGTATTTCATAATTCATGTAGGCATTCATTTTTTCTTCTTAATTCTTCTCTGGCTGGAGAATTTCAAAGTTCTCGTCTTCTGCTTCACAGATTCTTTCTTCTCCTTGATCCATTCTGATGTTGATGCTGTCTAATGCATTTTTTTCATTTCATTCATTGTATTCTTCAGCTCCAGAATTTCTGTTGGGTTCTTTTTTTTTTTTTTTTTTTTTTTACAATTTCTGTCTCTATTAAACTTCTCATTTTTTGTGTATATTGTTTTCCTAATTTCATTGCATTATTTTCTCTGTGTTTTCTTGTAGCTTATTGAGCTTCCTTTAAACAGCTGTTTTGAATTCTTTATCAGGTAAATTCCAGATCTCTATGTCTTTGGGGTGAGTTACTGGAATATTATTGTTTTTCTTTGGTGGCGTCATGTTTCCTTGATTTTCCACGTTCCTTGTAGTTTTGTGTTGCTGTCTTCACATTTGAAGTAGCAGTCACTTCCTCCAGTCCTTACTGACTGACAGTAGGAGAGAAATAACCTTCCTTCAGCCGTTCTAGAAATCCTGAGACTTTCTCAGACTTTCTGTAGATATGCTGGCAAGATGGCAGAATTCTTAAGCTTCTATGCCTTCTCTTGAGCCTGCAATATACCAGGCTGGGTGCTGACAGCCTCCTTTTTTACTTTCCCAGGGGAAGTGCTAAAAGTTCAAGTTTGTGGTTTCTCTTTGGCCCACAGATTCAGGCCTGCTTTGAGCATGTGCTCACTATCTGTCTGCCAAAGGTTGCTCTCACAACTATTGGAAGCACACACAGGGAGCCGGCCATGGGGTGTGGGTATGTGTGTGTGTGTGTGTTTGTGAAGAGCTCGGAGTGACTGGGCTGGTTGGGGGGAATCTGCAGGCAGGGCATCCCAGTGACTCTTAGGCAGGTCTCTATGATGGAATCTGTGATATGGTTAGTATCATTCATGTCCCTTTGATATGTTCCAAGCCTTGGCTCCTGTTCTCCCAGCTGCTCACTGCTCGCAGTCATGCAGCTCACGACTCAGTACTCTGGATGAGATGAGAGAGAAATGGGCCTCTTTGCTAGTGTCCCACATAGCTGGGGAAGCCAGGTGCTCACTCACATGCTCTCCTTTTCCTCTGTGGGAGAAATTGCAGGCCAAGAAGGGCTCTCTTAGGCTGAGTTGTGCCACCTTGGGGGAGAGGTGATGAGAGTAAAGTCAAACTATTCCTCTTACCCTCTCCAGTGTGTCCAATCTTGGATTTTTTTGCTCCAGTGGTTCAATGGCTAGAACTTCTCCATCGAACTCCTGGATTTTCACAAGGTAAGAGGCTGATTTTTTTAAAAAATAAGTTTATTTATTTATTTTTGGCTGCATTGGGTGTTCATTGCTGCTGTCAGGCTTTCTCTAGCCACGGCAAGCAGGAGCTACTCTTCCTTGTGGTGCGCAGGCTTCTCATTGTGGTGGCTTCTCTTGTTGCAGAGCATGGGCTCTAGGTGCACAGGCTTCAGTAGTAGTGGCACATGGGCTCAGTAGTTGTGGCTTGCGGGCTCTAGAGCACAGGCTCAGTAGTTGGGGCACATGGGCTTAGATGCTCTGTGGCATGTAGGATCTTCCCAGACCAGGGCTCAAACCCGTCTCCCCTGCCTTGGCAGGTAGATTCTTAACCACTGTGCCACCAGGGAAGTCCAAGGCTGATTGTTTAAGTCATTATTCTCCAGGGGCTCCCAGACTGTGGCCAAGAGGGGCTAGAGCCAGTTCATGGGCCACTTCAAGGTCCATAGCCAGGGTTGAGGTCTGTATGTTTATTACCCTTGGCATATGGGGCTGGATTCTGTTGCTCCCACAGAGGCACCTTTGTCCATGGATGGATGCCAAATTGTTGTTGTTGAAGGGGGGATATTAGTGAGGGACATCTTATTTGGCCATCTTGGTGATGTCACTCTCCATATACTACATTTGGACAAGCACCAGCTCAGGGTCAGAACGACTGGGGAGACTGCAGGTGGCACTATAGAGCAGGGAAACATTCAGGCCACATACTGTAACAAATACGTTGTCATGCTTTAATTATTTTATAAAATTTTAGGATGTCTAATTTACTTGTTTTTGATAATCGGAAATGTTTTATATTTTCCAGCTATCTAGTAGACATTTTATTATGTATTTCTTCTGAATATTGTTAAAAAAAACAAAGAAAAAAATCAGTATTAATAAACAACAACAAAAAAGAAACAAACTTCTCTACAAACTCTGAGTTCCCAGGGTTAGAGTTCATTTTTATGTGTGCAGATATTTTTCAAATTATGTTGGATTTTGTTTTCAGTTGTGCTTGTAAACTTTTGAGCGTCAATAACCCTTAGATTGTAATAATCTGATGAAAACTTTGCATGCAGGGAAATGTCATATGCACACATCCCTTTGTACCTCATTATAGCAGAGCCCTGGGGGGAAAACCACCCCTGAGGGCAGCCATGGTGCCATGTTTCTGTACCACCTGACACCTACCTCAATTAGGAGCCACCTGAGCCAACTCTCTTGAGGATAAGTGTTCCTTGTCTCAAATATAAACAAAATGGAAATAAGTAGCTTACCTTGTTGAGCATCTATTATCTCAAATCGCAACAAAAATCTAGGAGATAAGGAGGGCAGGCAAAGGGTGATTGTGTCTTGCTGAATATCATTCAGTGGATTCAGGAGTCTAAGCCAACCTCCTGATTTCTAGTCCTGTGATTTTGTATAACACCCTCTGGGGATTTTCATCCAGATCACATCTGGAACTGTTATGGGAGCTCCTGCTATCATATTTTTAGCTTCAGTTCTCAAGAACATTTTATGGTCCAAGCTGATGGCTCAGCCTCAGTCATCACAGTGGTATTCCAGCCAAAAGAAAGAGAAAAGAACAGAAAGGAAGGACCAAAGTGTATATGCCAGATGTCTATGAAGTTAGCTTTCTAGACTTTGCCACATGGTGTTTCCTCTTGCAACTCACTGGCCAGAGCGGTCCAAGAGCCACTCTGTTTGAAAGGGAAGTTTGGAAATTGAGCCTTTGAGTAGCCATGTGCCCAGTTCAAAATTGGGAGGCCTATTACTAGGGAAGAGGGGAGAATAGATTTTAGGGGACAACTAGCAGTTTATAAGCTTGGGCACAGTTTCTAGGTGCCATTGCTTCATATAAATGAGTGTTCAACTCAGATTGCTTTCTGCTACTGCTTCTTATAATTTGTATCCTGGGAAATCAACATCAGTTTAATACTACCATATTTCATTGTAGGTTTTGGAACCAATCCACGTTCTCTTTTAGAATAACTCCCATTTACATTTTGTATGTTAAAGGTAAAAGGTTAGAAGTTCTCTGTCTTTGATCTTTTCCCATGTCCACAAAAGCCCAACATTCATCTATTTGAAATGACCAAAATAATTTAAACACTTTGTGAGAACAAGTTGGTAGAACCTGAGAATAGAGAGAACTTGAGTATTTTCAGTGATTTCTTGCACATTTCTCTGGGAATTACTTGTTTGTTTTTTCATCTAAAGAAAATGAGGCATAAATGTTTGTTTCAAATGAGAAACGGAAACTCTTGTCAATAAGCCTAATGTTTACTTAGGCAGTGAGCACTTATGTAGTTATAGAATGTATCCGATGTGTAGGGTATGGGGAGGGTACTTCTGATGTGACATTTTAAAATCAGTTTGGAGTCATAATGCCCATTGGAAACTCAAATTTATTTGCATTGCTAAAAATAATCAGTAAGATGTTTCATTTTCTCATATAATGGAGGTCTGTGTCTCAGCTACTAGATCATGGCCATAAAAATTTTCAAAATATGCAACAACGTTTCTTGAGTGAATTTGGCGGTATGAAAACTAGAAGAGGAATGATGACTTAGAAGATTTTTTTTGTGAGACATTGTCAAGAATATTTTAAGAGACAGCACTACTTGTAACTTGGGCACCAAGTCATTTTACTGATAAATGAGAAATATGACAAGGGAAGAATCAAGCACTGACTACTTAAACTTTTCCATAAATAAAATGAAGCTTTATAGTTTTTAAATTTTAATATATTGATAGATATTTTTCTTCACATGTTTATTTTCACAATTCATATGAAGTCAAGCGAAATACCCTGAGATGTCCTGCAAAAGGTATTCAGTTAAGATAAGGAATGATCTTGTTAGGATTTTTGATTTTTAGTCACTCAAATGCTTTCTCTCTCTTAATAAAAGAAATATTAAGCTACATAAAGGCTCAAATAAAATGGTGAGTAGAACTTTTGTGTCTTTTATAAACTAGGTGAGCACTGAATGATATTCAATAATTGGGATTATCTCTTTTACCTCCGCCACCTAAAGACCTAATGGAATTAGAAATATTTATGTACATGTTAAGATTACAGTTTCTTTCAGTCCTTTATCAGTTGAGTAAGTGTGAATGAGTGTATAATTCCCATATGGCACGTTTAATGGAACACATTTGTGTTCCTGGGTTCGGAGCCAGTTTTGAATGCTAAATATTTAGGTATAGATATTATATTTTTTATAAGGGACAGTTTCACCTCATAATCAGAGTTTTATGTTTTACTTTCTTTGTCGCCTTCCCCTCCTCCACCTGTAAAGCACTTTTGTTAGTTTATATTGGCTTGCCCTAGACAGCTCTGCACGGGGAACCTTACCTGCCTCTAACTCTCAGAAATACCATCGCCTCGTAGATTTGATGGCACTCTTTCTTTTATGGGCCCTTAAAGGAGTCGTGAGGAATGTCCCAGATTATTTGTTAACCTGGTTTCTCAGGATCTTCTAAGATCCTCAAAAATTTTATCCAGATTGTTCCGAGAAGTAAGTTTATAGGAAGTCAAGGAACTCTCTACTTGTCCCTCAAATTCTGGTCAGGCATCTGTGTTCTGGATTTTTACAGTGTAGATGCCACTGTTGTCACATGATGCAATATTGAAGAATAAAGTTAGGGAAAAGGTATTTTGTAACACTATCTTAAGCGATACTATTATAGACAGTATAAAGGTAATAAGTTACTCCGATTGCCCTTGGTCGACATGACTTTCTCTTTTCCTTTTCAACTTTATTTCCAGGCTTTTTGTCTATCCATTATTAGGCAGGGCTCACAGCGGACCAGATGTTCTGGCTGTGTCTGTAACTGCCAAGAGGTGTTTTGGCAGGTAATTTCCTCTGATTATGGCAGTTTAAACTATTTTGAATTTTATGTACATTATGTTGATGAGAAGGATTGGTTGTTTAAGGCACTGAGATTCATCTCTAAATAAACCACTTTATTTCCTGCTAGAACATCCTTTTGCTAGTGTGAAGATATAAACATTGTCAACTTGTATTAAAAAAAATATGTAGGCAAAATATGTTTTGAAAAATTGAAGGTGTTCTTTCTTATTAACAGAATGCATAAGAAGCATTAATGCATGATTATTAATGCTAATAGAGGAATGTAGAGAACATAATTTATAAAAAACAGAAGGTGCACTTTGGAATATGTTTTATTTTTATTATATTGGCACATGAAATGATGAAGCCACATGGTGAAAGTCTGGTTCTGGAGAAAGTGAAGGTTCTCATTTCCTTCCCGTGACCCACTGTATATCACCTTTCAAAATACTCAAAATAATACTTTGTGCTGGGTTCTAACTTAACTTGGTTAAACTTTCACCTAAGGCTGTTTGTTAAGATACTATTGAGAGTAAATAAAAGCAAAAAGAAATAACATAGGACTTAAGTGAACAAGAGAGGACCTATTCAGGTGATGTGGAAACCACATTTAGGGATAAGCAAAGATTGACTTTCTAGTGAAAGGCACGGGAAGAATTAACTGGCTTATTCCAAACAGAGGGCAGTTCTTTAGGAAGTATGCTTGAGGATATACTTGACAATAAATTCGACAGCTAGCATGGTCTCTTTACAAGTTGACTTTATCTGAGATTCTGGAAGGAGAAAACTAAATTTGTCTTTGTCTCGGAGCTCAAAGGCAAATGTGTGTTTGATGCCCAGGTTGTAAGCCCAGTCTAAAGAAGAACCCGATGTCGGGTCTGTAAAACATAAGCAATAAATATTTAATTAGAAACAAATGTTAATGTTTTTCTTGAAATGGAAATTCACTGGGGTAAAATTAGCAATAAAAATAATTTCATGTACAGTTAATTGCAGTAATGAATGGGAGTAGTGGTCTGCATAGTATAGTGTCAAGTAAAAAATAATCATGGCTTTGGAATCCATCACACGTTTTAAATATGTGCTGCATTTTCAAAATTACATTTTGCTTGGATCATTTTGAGTCTAAATTGAGTTTGTCTTCTGGGTGCACATTGTCGTAGATGGAGGTGGTCTGAGCAAGTGCAAGCAGTTGAGGAGACCAGCTGAGGAGGGGTCACTGGCCACTGAAAACCCACCAAGGAAAACTACACATACAAGCTATGCAAAGTTACATTCTTTCTAGTAGTTCAGGTCTCTTTCCATTCATGTTGCTAGGATAAACTATTTTATAGTTAAAAGACCAAGAAAGTTTAAATCAGTTATTTTAAGGATATATTTAATCCCCTAATCCAACTTTTCCATGTCAATTTTTGTGAAATTTTACTAAGAATGTTATTTGTTAAAAAGACTGAGAATATAAACATCTAGAGGTTATATACATATAAGGTTTATACAACATACCTTACATAGAGTGTATGTAAATACTGTAAAAGCATTTATGTATATTTTGATTTACATAATTGAAAAACTAATTTTTTTGTACATAAAATTACTTATGTTTTAGGAAAAGTAATGAGTTTGATACAAACATTTTAGATTTGAAAGATAAAAATTCAAAGCTGTGATGAAGAAAGAGAGAAGGAATATTTTGGTAGAGAGAGACAGGGTTGGCTTTCAAATTATTCAACAAATATGTATTAAAACCTTTCATATGTGCAGTGCACTTTACTTGGCACTGTGGAGGGTGGGTGGTGCAAGGGTACAAAGATGAAGAAGATGCTACTGGTGTCTTTGGAACTTACAGTTGGGAGAGAAGTCAACTATGCAAATCAACAGGGATAGGGCAGAATATAAAAGTACCATAGGAAAGGTACAGTATCTTGTGAAGGTTTAAAGGAAGAAAGCAATTATGCTTGGTGAAGAGGATGGAGTTTCATGCTCAATACCTGCTCAAATACCACCTTCACGATGGAGGTTGTATTTGGGGAGAGCCTTGAAGAAAGGGTAGTACTTTTCCAGATGGAGATTGAAGAAAAGCATTCTGGCCAGTGAACTACAAGCATGGAAAGCATGGAGGCATTTTTAGGGACCAGTGAGATATAGTTGGACTGGAAAATGGGGCAGTAAGAGTTCGTGGGCAAAGCTCAGAAAACCTACTAAAAAAGGAAAGATGTTTTGTTTGGCAGCACAGGAGAGAGACCAGTTAGGAGGTATTGTGAAGTGAAAGCCTGAACTAGTGTAGAGTCACCACACCGGGGAGAGAATAGGTGGGACTCCATGTAAGAAACGTTGGAGTGGAAGAGTCACAGAATTTGATGAAAATGATTGAGATTTCAATCTGGGTAGTTGGAAAAAATCCACATGTTACTAACAGAAACAGGAACTCAGAGAGAGTAGTGATGGGGAAAAGAAACTGTAAAGGAAGGAAGAAAAAAGATGTTTAGCATCATTCAGGCAGGGGATGGGTGCTTCCTGCTGGGGATCTGGGGACTGGCGGCAGAACATTGCAGAGCTGTTTGGGCTAGAGCAGTCAGATGAGTACGGTCAGATGTCCAGCCTTGGCAGAATGGAAGACTCATGTCCAGCCCTGGGATAGAAGGCAGGGGGGACTCCATGGGCGGGGCTTGTGCAGGGTCCTTGAGGCAATAGTTGGTCTCTGTGTGCCTTTTCCCCTCAGTCCTGTGCACAGCACCTACCAAATACATAGTGTTTGGCGCAGCAGCATATGTGAAGCCTGGGTCCTGCATTGAAACGTGAGTTTGGAGGGTGGGGAGGCTGGTAAAAGCCAGGGGTCGCTGCCACCTTTCTCTGATTTACTGCGCTGTGGAGGAAGTAGCCTGGGAAAATGGATTTGAAAATTATTGGCAGAAGCATCATAGGTGAAACTGCCTTGCACACATTCAGGATTATTATGTCTTCTTGGTGGACTGATCCTTTATCATTAATGTTCCTGTTTGTTTCTGGTAAGTTTCTTGGCTCTGAAATTTACTTTATCTGATGTTTAATATAGCCACTCCTACTTTGATTAATGTTTGCATGGTGTATCATTTTCCCAGCCTTTCAATTTCAACCTGTGTTATATATGAAGTGAGTTTCTTGTAGCCAGTGTATTGTTGAATCATATTTTTCTTAATCCACTCTGCCAATATCTGTCTTTTAATTAATATATTTAGGTAAATTATTGATATACCTTAAATCTGCCATCTTACTATTTGATTTTTGTTTGTTCCCTCTGTTTTTCATTCCTCCATTTCTCTTTTATTGCCTTATTGTTGGTTACATGAACATTTTTAGGATTCCATTTTGATTTATTTATAATAATGTTTTTGAGTATATCAGTTTGTTTAGTTTTCTTAGTGGTTGCTCTATGTATTACAATATACATACATGACTTATCACAGTCTACCGGTATCAGTGTTTTATCATGTCAAGTAAGATATAGAAATCTTACTTGCATTTAGATTTTTTTCCCCTTCCCATTTTTTTTTTTTTTTTGCAGTACGCGGGCCTCTCACTGCCGTGGCCTCTCCCATTGCGGAGCACAGGCTCCGGACGCGCAGGCCCAGCAACCATGGCTCACGGGCCCAGCCGCTCCGTGGCATGTGGGATCTTCCAGGACTGGGGCACGAACCTGTGTCCCCTGCATCGGCAGGCGGACTCTCAACCACTGCGCCACCAGGGAAGCCCCCCCTTCCCACTTTTAAAATACAGTTGTCTTGATTACTTCTCTACATATATTAAACATCACATCAGATGGAATTATACTTTTTGATTCAATCATCATGAGGAGAAAGATAGTCTATTTATCCTTCATTCATCCACCCATCCATTCATTATTCATTCATTCATTCCCTAATCTATTGTTTTTCCTTCCTTTCCACAGTTTCAAGCCTCTGTTACCATTTCTTTCTTATTTGGAGAGCTTTCCTTATCCATTTTTAAAGGCTAGGTCTGTAGGTGACAGATTCTCTTAGTTTTCCTTTGTCTGAGAATATCTTTATTTCCTCTTCATTTCTGAAGGATATTTTTTGCTGAATATAGAATTAATGATTGATAGTTCTTTTAGCCCTTGAAAAATGTTATCCCTTCCTTTTGGCCTTCCACGTTTTCAAATGAGAAATCTGCTGTCATTTGAATTGTTTTGCCCCTTCTAGATTGTTTCTCTCTCGTTGCTTTCAAGAGTTTTTACTTTGTCTTTAGTTTTCAGAACTTTAATTATGGTGTGCCTTGATGTGAGTTTCTTTGAACTTATTCTGTTTGTGGTTCACTTGGTTTCTTGAATATGTTGGTTTATGTCTTTAGGAAATTTGGGAAATTTCAGTCTTTATTTCTTCAAATTGTTTTTCCAGCACTATTCTCTTTCTCCTCTCCTTCTGAGACTTTGATGATATGAATGTTTGATCATTTGTTATTATGCCACAGGTCCCTTAGGCTTTGTTTATATATTTTTTCAATTTGCTTTCTCTCTTCAGACTGGATAAGTTCTATTGTTCTATCTTCAAGTTAACTGATTCTTCCCTCCATCATATTCATTCTGCTATTGATCCTCTCCAGTGAGTTTTTAAAATTTAAGTTACTGTGTTTTTCAGTTCTATAATTTCCATTTGCTTCCTTTTGATACCTTGCATTTCTTTTTCTTTTTTTTTTTTTTGTGGTAAGTGGGCCTCTCACTGTAGTGGCCTCTCCCGTTGCGGAGCACAGGCTCCGAACGCGCAGTCTTAGCAGCCGTGGCTCACGGGCCCAGCCGCTCTGCGGCATGTGGGATCCTCCCGGACTGGGGCACGAACCCGTGTCCCCTGCACCGGCAGGCGGACTCTCAACCACTGCGCCACCAGGGAAGCCCAATACCTTGCATTTCTTTGATGAGATATTCTGTATTATCATTTGTTTCAAGGCTATCTGTAATTGCTTGTTGAAGCATTTTTATGACGATTTTGGAATTCTTGTCAGATAATTCCAACACCTAAATCATCTCAGTGTTGATATCTGTCAATGTCTTTTCTCATTCGAGCTGTGCCTTTCTTTACTTTTGGCATAAGTGATTTTTGATTGTATCCTAGACACTTTGGCTGTTATGTTAAACCTTAAATTTTAACGGAAATCTACTTTAGCAGGCAGTCACCCTGTTTAGGTGTAGCATGCAGGCCCTGGTCTTCTTTAGTGACTTCTGGTTCCAGTGTCAATGTAGTTTTCAGAGCCTTTGCATTGCTATTTTCGTCTAGTTGGTTCCCGTGGTGCTGCTGGGCTGCCACTGATCCCTGCAGGTAACTGCTGCATGGGTGAAAGGTGATTTCCTAGCTGGGCCACCCCGGCGCCTCTAGGTGGCAAATGCAGGCTCCAGCCTGTGAGGATAGAGAGTACTTCCCTGATGAGGAAAGCAGCAGAAGGAAGAGGAGGGGCCTGAAGAGACAACCTTGTGGAATATCTGCGTGATACCTATTTTTGGGAAAATATCTGCTTTTAGAGGCAGTCAGCAGAGGTGAAGTGGAAAAGAAGGAGGAGGAGGCAAACCAGGTGAGTTTGGTGTCAAGGAAGCCAAGGGAATGGCAAGAAGAAGGTATATCAACAAGGGCCAATGTTGCAGGGAGTTTGTGGAGCATGTGAGCTGAGATAAATATTCTGGCTTCAGTGATCAAGAAGGCTGCCATTTTTAGCAAGAGTTGAGTTTAAGTTCATTAGTAAAAAAGAACATAAGAGGTCTGTAGCAATGGAGGTAGGATAAATAGGAATTGTGTCTTGCATGATGGTTTAGAGTGTGCTAGACATTTCAATAAATGTGGCCAGTTTCTAGCTGTACCAGCCCTCCATTTGCAGTTAAGTAAACTGCTGTAATTTCAAAGAGTTAAAGAATATTGATATTTCATTTTGAAAAATTTACTTTATGAGAAATTTCTCATTAAGATTAATAGTGGTGATTGAGAATTTATGTAATTTGTGATTTTTCATAATTGTGTGATGTTATTGAGTGTAATACATTTTCTTTTATGATGACACTTTTTGTATCTTCAAAACCTTAAATTTGCAAACAAAAACTATATTAAGACATAAAATAAATACAACATTGAAAGACTTTTACGTGTAAGAATATATTATTATACAACTTAATTTGTTGAACATGCTGCTTAGCCTTTTATTTATCTCCATCTATACCCACTAAAATATGTGTATATATTTATAGAATATAGTAACAATCACTTGCTAAATACCAGGCACCCTTCTAAGTGCTTTATGTACACTAACTCATTTCATTAATTCTTATCACAACCTTATGATTTAAGTACCAATTGCTGTTTTACAGAAGAGGAAATCTTGGCACAGAGAGATGAAGCAGTTTACTCAAAGACAACATAGCTAGATGTGTAAAATAGATAGGTGACAAGGATATACTGTATAGCACAGGGAATTGTAGCCATTATCTTATAATAACCTAAAATAAACTATAATCTGCAAAAATACCGAATCACTATGTTGTACACCTGAAACTAATATAATATTGTAAATCAACTACACATCAATTAAAAAAAAAGATACATAGCTAGTAAGTGGTTGAGTCAGGAATCAAACCCAAGCTGCATGTCTTCAGAGTTTGCGTGACTAACCATTGTACTGTACTACCTACCATATATGTCAATCTATAGTCCTCTCAATAAAAAGTCTTAATTGAGTTCTACAAGATAATTTTTTTTGTTGTTAACATTTTCTTAAAATGTTGACAATAAGAAAAAAATTTCCTACTCCTTTCAAGGTACATTAAGTGCAAGGAACTGACTGTAATACAGTCAAAACAAGTCAAGATAAAACCGAACTGAGCTAACACTCTTGTTTCATCCCAAAGAAATCCACGTAAAGTGACACTGGTGACTTAACTTCTATGTTTTTAAAAAAATATTATTGATAGGCATTGAACATAATACCATGCACTTTTATGTCAACAAGAGTGGAAATTCTATTTGAAGCAAGAGCTGAAGCTAGAGATGCATGGGCATGAACTGAAATATTTACTTTGCACTTCTGTTGCCCTTAGTATAATTTCAGCTTGAATGTCTTAGTGGATAGATAGTGGGTGTTGAGCTACAAATTCGGGGTCTTGATTTTCTCCTTTTCAAAATGTAGAGTAGTAAAGAGTATAGAAAACAGTACAGAGTTGAGAAACAAGAGCAGCTCTAGCGATTTTGATGTGTGGGGAAGGCAACAAGAAAGGCACTTTGAAATTAACTTTTTTTTTTTTTTTACAACTTTATTGGAGTATAATTGCTTTACAATGATGTGTTAGTTTCTACTTTATAACAAAGTGAATCAGTTATACATATACATATGTTCCCATATCTCTTCCCTCTTGCGTCTCCCTCCCTCCCACCCTCCCTATCCCACCCCTCCAGGTGGTCACAAAGCACCGAGCTGATATCCCTGTGCTATGCGGCTGCTTCCCACTAGCTATCTGTTTTACGTTTGGTAGTGTATATATGTCCATGCCACTCTCTCACTTTGTCACAGCTTGCCCTTCCCCCTCCCCATATCCTCAAGTCCATTCTCTAGTAGGTCTGTGTCTTTATTCCTGTCTTACCCCTAAGTTCTTCATGACATTTTCTTTTCTTAAATTCCATATATATGTGTTAGCATACGGTATTTGTCTTTCTCTTTCTGACTTACTTCACTCTGTATGACAGACTCTGGGTCTGTCCGCCTCATTACAAATAGTTCAATTTCATTTCTTTTTATGGCTGAGTAATATTCCATTGTATATATGTGCCACATCTTCTTTATCCATTCATCCGATGATGCACATTTAGGTTGTTTCCATCTCCTGGCTATTGTAATTAGAGCTGCAATAAATATTTTGGTACATGACTCTTTTTAAATTATGGTTTTCTCAGGGTATATGCCCAGTAGTGGGATTGCTGGGTCATATGGTAGTTCTATTTGTAGTTTTTTAAGGAACCTCCATACTGTTCTCCATAGTGGCTGTACCAATTCACATTCCCACCAGCAGTGCAAGAGTGTTCCCTTTTCTCCACACCCTCTCCAGCATTTATTGTTTCTAGATTTTTTGATGATGGCCATTCTGACTTGTGTGAGATATCTCATTGTAGTTTTGATTTGCATTTCTCTAATGATTGATGATGTTGAGCATTCTTTCATGTGTTTGTTGGCAATCTGTATATCTTCTTTGGAGAAATGTCTATTTAGGTCTTCTGCCCATTTTTGGATTGGGTTGTTTGGTTTTTTGTTATTGAGCTGCATGAGCTGCTTGTAAATTTCGGAGATTAATCCTTTGTCAGTTGCTTCATTTGCAAATATTTTCTCCCATTCTGAGGGTTGTCTTTTGGTCTTGTTTATGATTTCCTTTGCTGTGGCAAAGCTTTGAAGTTTCATTAGGTCCCATTTGTTTATTTTTGTTTTTATTTCCATTTCTCTAGGAGGTGGGTCAAAAAGGATCTTGCTGTGATTTATGTCATAGAGTGTTCTGCCTATGTTTTCCTCTAAGAGTTTGATAGTTTCTGGCCTTACATTTAGGTCTTTAATCCATTTTGAGCTTATTTTTGTGTATGGTGTTAGGGAGTGATCTAATCTCATACTTCTACATGTACCTGTCCAGTTTTCCCAGCACCACTTATTGAAGAGGCTGTCCTTTCTCCACTGTACATTACTGCCACCTTTATCAAAGATAAGGTGACCATATGTACGTGGGTTTATCTCTGGGCTTTCTATCCTGTTCCATTGATGTATATTTCTGTTTTTGTGCCAGTACCATACTGTCTTGATTACTGTAGCTTTGTAGTATAGTCTGAAGTCAGGGAGCCTAATTCCTCCAGCTCCGTGACTCATAGATGGATGATATTAATGATACAAGCTACTTGATTCCTATCAATTCAGTGAACTATTCTTGCTAACTGGGAACTATCTTCAGTTATTTCTAAGATGGTAAAGGATTGGCTATGCTGTCAATATGCAAATATAAGTATTTCACAATCTTTCAATATCAATTTTTATGCCATCTAAATATTGCTGCTTCGTGGCAAAATAGTTGGTATACAATTTGACTCTGGTCTGGAATGCTGATTTTTGACCCTATTCTGCCCCTAAGTGATGAAATCTTTCTGTATCTCAATTTCATAGTCTGTAAATGAGGGATTTAGCTTATATCAGTGGTTCTCGACCCTCGTTTCATCTTAGAATAACTTAAACCACTTAAAAAAATTCAAGTGCCTGGGCCCCACCAGGGACTAATGGAATCTGAATCTCTGGGTATAAGACTTGATCATCTGCATATTTTAAAAGCTCCTCAGATAATGCTAATTGGAAGTCAGGAAGTAATTGAGAACCATGAATTAGATAATTTCCTAGGTTTCCTCCTGGTTTCAAGTTTTATGGTTTTAACTTATTTTTTATTTGGTTCAAAGTGCAAACATATTTTTCTGGAGGTCAGAGATCTCTCCACAATTTGGGTTTTAAAAATGCTCCCTCAGTCCTTTTCTTCTGTCTCCATCAAATCAAAGAGAGAAAAATACTGGTAAATGTTAGATGCGTCCCCCAAATCCTGGAACTTGTTAAATGACAATTAGGATATTGGAATGACTAAACTTTAATTGTGGGGTGCTCCTATTTTCTTTTCTTACCAAGTGCTTTGTTACTGCCTGCTTCTTGTGAATGTTTGATGAACATTTAATCAGGTGCTTTATTAAAGCAGTCACTCCTAAAAGTTTTGAACATCTATCAAGCTGCTGTAGCCCCATGTGGAAGAGGCAATTCTTTCTAAATCTGAATTGCTTAAAAATACTTATAATAAAATAAAATAAAAGAGTTAAAAATACTACTACACAGTTGTATAGAATAGTAATTCCTCTTTATCCTCCCATATTGAAAGTGACACATGATAGCATGGAACTATGTTATCTTTAGTGATTTCCTGCTCCCAGTTAGAATGTAACTCTTTGAAAGTAGTCATTGTGTCTTCACTCTTTTCACCTATCTCTCAAAGCTCCAAGTGCTGGGCTGTTAGGTGGGTGCTCCATAAATTCTTGCTTATTAAATGATTGTGATTCAGTGCAAATGCATAGCTCTAATATGCTCATAATTTGCATATATATGCAAATATACATCATGTATATACATGTGCGCATGTGTGTGTGTGTGTGTGTGTGTGTGTGTATATATATATATATATATTTTTATATATATATAGAAAGTGAGAGTAATAATCCTTTGATGCCCTAGCTGCCATTTGCAAAGTTTTCTCCTGTTTGGAACCCTTTGTTCTTTGCTGCCAAGAAAATCTGTGTGTTTTTCCTCTTTACGATGTAGGAATTCCTCTTACATCATATCTGGGTGGCTTATCTGGTCCTGCTATTTCTCAGTATCCACTAAGTAGGCCGCCATTTTAAACTGGTGTTCTAGGCTGACCTTTGGTCCTTTATTTTGCTTACTTTTGTCCACTTATGTAGCTGGGTATATCATCTGTTTTGAAATCTTGTTGTCATCCACTTGTATGTGGAATGAATCCCTGGCCTGGCTATGTTGCAGCAGATCTATCTGGATGCTGGTGATCGGCTGTGTCACTGTACTTTCTCTTCTGCCCTTTAAAGCACACAACTGGTTGAGATGTGATTGCTGATGAATGTTCTCTACGAATGGATTTTTTTTTTTTTTTTTTTTTTTTTTGCGGTACGCAGGCCTCTCACTGCTGTGGCCTCTCCCATTGTGGAGCACAGGCTCCGGGCGCGCAGGCTCAGCGGCCATGGCTCACGGGCCCAGCCGCTCCACGGCATGCGGGATCTTCCCGCACTGGGGCACGAACCCGTGTCCCCTGCATCGGCAGGCGGACTCCCAACTACTGCACCACCAGGGAAGCCCACTTGTCTGTTTTTTTAAGTCATTTTTCTAATTCCACCAAAGGAACCTCCAGTAAATAGGCTCTAGAAGTTGTTTGTGATGACTAAAGCATTTTCAAATTCCATAGCAATTGTTGAGGGTGTAGACTTCTAGTTACAGTTTATTTTTTCAGCTTGGATTAGGGAAGTGGTTTATGAGGTATGGCCAGGTAGAGTTATTGAGTGGAATCCACAGATGCACATATTTATTTTTTCAATCCACACATTCTAAAAGTATCATGGAAATAATCAGTTGTATTTGGTGGTGGTGAGTTGTTCCATGAAATGTTTAAAAGTTAAACAGCAGTCTTCATGCTAAAAATGTTGGATATCTTGGCTCTAGAGAGTGATACAGGCTAAATCAAGTCTAATTTTGTTGTGGTTTCAATCCACATTCACACCTTTTTGACAAGTCAGGACACCATTTTCTTTGGCCAAGTTTATGAGAAATTAATTCTGTTATTGTTCCCTGCCCCATACTAGATATTGTATGATCTGAGGGGAGATCTGAAGTGTAATCCTTGCTTTTGAGGAATTAAATTTTGTTAGGAAGTTAAGGTTTTGTGAGCAGTTTCATTGGAATTTCCTGTAAAGTTTGGCACTAAGAACTTAAACTTGGAAACAGTTTGGAGAAAAGGCGAGTTTTACTAAAGAATTTCCAAACTAAGATCAGTGGGATCTGAGGAGAAATAGTCTCACTTCCCAGGGTCTGAATTAATGGTCTTTGGTGAAAACTAAATGAATTTATTTCTATTGCTTGAAAACAGAAATCCCTAGTTATTTTAGCTGCAAAAACCAAATGGGAAAGCAGTATGCGCAGTGGTCAAGATCACGGACTCGGTTTTGTTAAAACCTGGGATTGAATCCCAGTTAAGCTAGTTGCAAGTACTGCACACCTCATCGAACATTGTGAGGAGAAACTGAGATTGTGAAAATCAGGGGCTGAGCACAGTGCCTGACTTGTAAGAAATCTATGTCAATAATTAAAAAATGCAAAGACAAAGAAAGTTTAAAAATAGTGAAGATTAAGAAGTGGTGCTCAGACACTAAAGCAAAAGCAGCAGAACTAGGACCTTGTGACCTCCTTTCTTAATCCACCATATAGATTTCGGTTGAACACAGTAGGAAGGGGCTGGTGAGAGGGACAGGAGACTGGCTTTACACGAGCAGAGTGGCTGAAACTGTGGGCCTACCCGTTTTGCCCCTAGGAGCTAGGGAAAAGACTGTGCTTGCATAGGGACAAGGCCAAGGAAGAAAGAGTCCAGTCAGAGTTAAATGGTTAAAAAAAAAAGAATTGACTCTGCTCCAGTTAATTCTTGTTAGTTCCTGTGAGGATAAAATGGTGGTGGTAGTGGTGGTAGAGAATAGGATGATGAATGAAAGAATTAAACTGTAAATTTGTCTTGATGTAATTACTTCTGTCGACCTTGTAGCCTTGTAAAAGTTCAGTATAACTTGTTTCTAGAAAAATCTTATCCCCCCCCAAAAGGGTGGAATTTGTCTCCTAGATTCACGTATAATTCAGAATCTCCTGTTAAAACCAAAGTTTAAATTAGCAGTTCCAAGATGTTCTAATCCTAACTTACAAATTGTATAACTTTCTTTAATGTCTAAAAGAGAATTAGGGGAAGTGACACAATAAGTAATAGGAAAAATGTACAAATGGTCGATGCTGTTGGACCACAGGTGTGGAGTGGGTTCATACTGAGTTGATAGGACATCAGTGCCAATCTTTGCAACTTTGGCCTGGAGAGAAAGGGAAGTAGGAGTGGGATAACTGGATACCATGTGAATGCTGTTAATTCACTGGAGATTAAAAAAAGTCGATTTTACTGGTTATTTGGCATTTGAAGATCAAAATAAAATAAATGATTGAGTGAGAAATTTATTTTCAGTAAGATACACATATTGTCATTGTGAGGCCTTCTAAATGTGAAATCAGTTATGTACAGTAATATCATAGCTCGTGTTTCTATCCTTTCTTCATACTCACTCTTCTTTCCTCTCTCCCTCCCTCCTTTTCTTCCTTATGACTTCTGACCTTCCTTCTAAAAAAACATATTCTTTCCTTTTCCTCTCAGATTTTTTTTTGGCTTCAGATATTTGTCTCTCTCAAAGTCAGTTTCTCCCATGTTCCTCCTTCCTCGGTCTTCATAGGTTCCGTACCACCATATGTCTTTCTCCACATATGATTTTAGTATGCCAAGGGAAGAAAGGTGCTTGACTCCTTTTTAAAGTATTTCTGTTTAAACTAGAGTTTTTCTTCTTGAGTGGCAGCTTATGACCTTTAATACACAATAGTGTTTTGTGCTATGGGAATGATTATTGGAATTCATTTTAATGGAGTATAGTCACTAACGTTTTTGTACTCTAGTGAAGATTTTGTTTAGTCTACATGTATAATGTATATAACCAAAAAGTAAGTTTTTTTCTTAATCAATTTCGTTACTGTGTAAGAACACTTAACTTTACTCAGAATGGTTTGTTTTGTATATTTGTATTTTTTTAATCCATAATACCATTTTCCTAAGGGTAGATTGAATTGCATTGCTGTACCTTTGCATTAAATTAATAAAACTCATGGGTTCAGATTCTCAACTAGATTGATTAAATAAATGGCTCTTTGGGCCACATATTGCTTGTATATTTGTTGTATATAAACAGAAGGTTTTAATGACTGGTTCAAATCTTTGCTCCCACTCAGAATTGAATGCTGAAAACAATTGACTCAAGTCAGAAAGGCAATTGTAACCTCTAAAAAATTTAAAAAAAAAATTTGTGAGGCAGTATTTGAATCACAGCTTTTATTTTTTCTAGAGCAATTAAAAATATTTATCCCTCATATGCAGAATTTTTTTTTTTAAAGCTAACATGATCAAATAGTTTTCACAGAAAGGAAAAGAATGCTTAGTGGATCATAGTTTTGGAGAGAGTATGTTTTTAGTGCAGAAGCTTCACAATCATTCAGAATTTCTTTCCTTGGTTAATAAAAGAATTAATGTAATTTCTAAGTTGATCAGGAGGATAAACATACAATTGCTCTCCTTAAATCTGATGTCTCGGTGACAGGAATAGCAGATGTTTTTGCTATTGTTTTAGGCTTTTGCTGTGTATGGTTTTATGTTATGACGCATGGTAAATATTTAACTAGGCAACATCTGTGTAGTAATGGAATTCTACTCTGGTAGCCTAGACCTTTCTTCGTACTGGCTTTATCTTAGAATCATATCAAAAGATTCTATTACCTATGTACTTTTATCACATGAAAAAAATTAACCTAAGGTTATGGTTTTAACTCTAAGGTAGACTTCATTAGTTCTCTTCTTTGGTATTCAAATGTGAAATTTTTTCAAGATAACCCAAGTTGTTAATGATGAACAGACTGAAAGTCAATGGTGGTGTCAGTGCGTAAACCACAGGCTTTTCCTACATACCAGTTCCTCGTGGTTAGGTGGCAGTTCTGATGTATATCCGTAGGGAAACAATAGCATCTGGGAGTAGGAATGGAAGGTAAGGTAAGCCTTGATTGATTTTCGGTGGCTTCGAATGAAGTCAGTGACAGCTTTGGTCTCTTTCTCAGACTCTGGTGCAGGGCCCCCGTAGATCTCCCGACATGGGTCCTTGGTGTGAGGGAAAGCTGCAGAGGACATGGAGGGATGAGATCAGAATCTGCCCCTCATCAGTACAGCCCTTACTTCGTTTGACAGGGATTCACAAAATGTTTTTAACATTTTAGTCTCCCAGGTTTACAGGGCTGCCTCAGTGTCCCTGCAGACTAACTCTGTACGCATAACTCAAGAGTATAACAGAGTTAGCCCACTTGAATATTCTTATTCTTAGCCTTGTTTATTTTCCCTCCGTTTCCCAGGGTCACAGGAATAACGCATCAGAAGCAGCCCAGGGCCTGGAGTCAGTTCCAATTCAGCCTCAGCTCTAACTCATTGGAGACTGCTGTACATTACCTTCTCTGAGCCTGAGTTTCTTTAACCTGTTTCAGTAGGCAGCTTTCACCTAGGGATATGTGCTATTATCATATTCATTATGGTAGAATAGAATTAGATGCTGAGGTGGTATTTTCAACAAAGTTAGATGAAGAAGAAATTTATGAATTGGGATAGTGGCAATTTCTCTTTGAATGTATGTAATGATAAAGTAATAGTTGTGTAGCAGCTGCAGCATCATCTGATGTAGCAGGCCTCTGCTTATCATTGCTTTTTCCTGCAACCTTTTCACTTTCTTTGCCCCAGATGTTTCTTTTCACTACACATCTGAAGAACTACCTATATGTTGGTTCTAACCACTGGTATTTCTCAAATTTTATCAGATCGGGAAGAGGAGGGACCTGAGATCTCTGTTCAGATTATCAGAATTTCTGGATTGTGCCTGATTTTTAGCAAGCTAGATATATTGAGTAAGAGATTGTTTGATAAACAGCCCTACCTCCTACTTCCACCCATTCAACAAAACATTCATAATACTTCTATGGTAGTGATGATTATCTTTCATTTTTTAGATTAGAAAATTAACACTTAGGGAATACCTATCTTTACTGAATAAGTAGGTAGTTTAACTAAATTCGGTGTCTAAACACTCTTTAGAGCTATTTCCCTTGAGATCTTGTCTGCTACTCACAGTTCCATGAGACATTAAAGTTCCTATTGAGGTCAGTTCCAATGCATTTGGAACGTTGGTTCTTGGAACGATTTTTTCTCCACATGCGGTCCTGCAGTATTGAATGATGAAAGTGTTTACACAAGCTCAGTTAGCATTTTTCAATTTGATCATTTCAGATTCTCCCTGCAGGTGTCTACAGCTTTATTTGAAATTTATCTAGTTAACCTGAGACCCATTATATAAAGAAAAAAAAATTTTTCTTATAACTTGTAATATTTTCAGAAATGTTTTTTATATTAATAGTTTAAGGCCTTGATAAAAAATTCAGTTAGTTTTAAAAACTGTGGATTAGTTCTGAGTATTAAAAAATGATCAATTTTGTTCTGAAATTACCTATAATTTGAATTTTACCTTCGTTACATCTTTCACCATTTATAGATTCAGATATAATACAGGCCAAATTGTGATTGTTGGAGCATAATTTTCAGAAAATAACTTTTTGTGATAGTATCTGTCTGAAATCTCAAAATCTTATTTAGCAACAGCAGGGTATAAAGAATTCTCTTAAAAGACAGATATCTGTGTCACTCTTTTATTTATTTTTTGATACAATTATTCCACTGCAGATTCTGTCCCAAATTGATGGAATACAGTGATTTTGTTTTGAAATCATTATGTTCAGAATGTCTCTAAATGACTTTTACTCTTAGCTAGAAATACTTTTGCCATATTGTATAATATACATTTCCTTTATAATTAGTGCTTTATTTCATTTTTCTGCATTACTAGCTTCAGCAGCGGAAATTTCATATTATTTTAAGAACTCCTGCGTAACCAGGATATCATGCTTTCCTTAGTTGAAACTGAGTTTTTAAAAATATACTTTTCTGAACTGTAATTGATTAACCAAACCTTAAACTTAATGCATAACACTCAATGTGCATGAAAGTCGGTAAATAATATATTACCTAAATGCAAACAAGAGACTGCAGAGCAGTACCTGTCTCCATGACCAAATATATCCATCAACATTGAACACAGGAAGAACATAAAAATTCATTCGGTCCAGGAGTTTGGTCATAATTTTGTTTTTACCATAAGTTTTGGTTACCTGTAGGGGTAGGAAAAAATTAAGCTATTGGTACAAAGTTTAGCTACCGTGTGGAAAGCTGTGGTTATAATTGTAATGACTACCACTCCTTAAGTCCATTTGCCCGTCACATGATTTCAAACGTATTTCCCCTAAACTGCATAAAGATAAATAACCCATATATATGACAGAAAAAAATGACACTTATTCAGACTAGTGAAATTAATTGAACTAAATATTCTTTGAAGGATCATTTAATTATCAAGACTTGTAGCATTCCAAATGTAGCATGCAAGATATGTTTTATGGAAAGAGGAGAGGCCAAGTGAAAAATTGGCAATGCAACTTGTTTTAAATAGATTCTTTTCCTCACATCTTTCGGTAAATATATATTGAATTTGTAAGCATAAGAATATGTAGATATTGGGGAGGATGCATGAATTAATTATAAGTAGGATTAAAGGAAAAACACCTTGTTAATAAAAAAATTAGAGCATTTAGATTGACTAATCAACTTGTTTTCTCACATCAGATGGAAATTTCTCTAATTATCTGGACTTTCTATGGCTACCTAAAATCTCTCATTATTCTTGGAAAATCTCTTCCAGATATATCTGTACTGGAGCCAAGACATTTCTTGTAGCCCTATCTTGTGTGTTCCTTTATGGCTTACGTAAGCGAGCTTATTACTTAAGTAAGCTGAGCTCTCGGCCCTCAGCTGGAAGAACTAAAACAACTGCAGGGATAAATGAGTTCTACTGGCAGATTCATTCCTAGTGAAAAGTATCCTTGCCCTGAAAGCAGTTGTGATGTCATATTCCAGCAGCATGATGTATGCAAAAGCTGGCAGAGAAGAGAAAGTTAAAAGATAGTAGGAGTCAGAATACAATAGAAATAGAGTGAGAAGAACAACAAACTTATAAAGTGGATTTACTTTTTTTTAAAAATGAGTCATTTTTCACTTGGAAAGGAAATTTAAGCATGAAAATTCCAAATGTGTGCATAGCCAATTCAATATCTAAACAGGAACTAATGTTCTGTGCTTTGAACTCACTGAAGAAAGGCCAAGTTTGTAGGTTGTAATATAAAGATAGTTTCAGATTTCCCATACTTAACTATAGGAAAAACCATATTGTAGCCAAAAATTGTTTTTTTAGTTTTATAAACTGTCAGCTGGAGTTCAAGAAGTTTAAAGGAAGGTGTCAATTTTATAAAAACCTCAATGATGAGTAAGATCCAGAGCGTTTATTTCCTGACAGCACCAAATGTGGGCTCTTCTTGTTAAGAGGAGCTGCACTCATTTGTAAAGGGGTGTTGCCACTCAGTGAAGTGATGGAGACTTGACAATCAAAGGAGAATTGTGTGACTGTTCCAACTGATTTACCTGATAGACAAACCACTGGCAGAATGCTGGGGAGATCCATTCTCGTGCATGAATGCCACAATCCATAAAAATAGCCTTTCTTCTTTCATCCTTTTCCCCAATCTTTTAAAAAATAAATTTGATATATTATTTTACATGAACTTACACACTGATCTCTTGTTGTCCAAATACTCATTCATAGTATCAGAGCGATTCTTTCACCTGTCTTCTGTTGAATGAGTAACTGTGTATGCACATATTTTTCTTAGGGAGGACCATGGCATGTATCCTTAAAATGCATAATTCATAATCTATTTCATAGTATATTTTTCAAAAAATTTTCTTAGTGTCAGAGTTGCTTTTAGGGTTTAAAAAAATCACAATCTATTGTTATTTTATTGCTAACATCCTTTGGCCTGAGAAGAAGATTATAAAGTTGCTTCTGTTTCTGCCATTTCCTTTTGTTTTTCATACTTCATAAACATGATGTTTAGCCTGGAGTGGTAAAGATTTTGTAGTTGTGTTTGCAGTGGGGAGGAGGGTTAGTGGCTGCATATTTGAAGAACTGTCATTTTAGAGAATTTACATTTGTTTTGAGTGATTGGAGAGCATGAATGGATGGGAAATCAGGGTAAGGAAGGGCTTCTCAGTTATTAAGGGGATGCTTTAGGGAGCAATGTCTTTGGATGTACAAAAATCCAGTAGCAGCTGAATGGCAATTGTCAGCTCGGTCATAGAAGGGAATTCCCTATCAACACAGAGTTGAAATGCCTCACTTACTGTACTGGGATCCTATGATTATATGATTCTTCAGTTTATTTTCTTCCTGACATTTAGTCAACAATTTCACTGAATTTTAATGGATGGAAAACTGTTTTATACACCAGGGACATCATAAACTCTTGTTATAAAGATATGGGATAAGAAACTTGTCTGGTTTTGTCCACTGTGTCTGTCAGGTGGTTTATTCAGGGACTTTCTTGGTTCTACGTAAAACCACCTGGCACTTCTATCCTTGAATGGATGTCTAGAGCTTATATGTTCTTCAAAGAAATAAGACTTTTTATTGTCTAAAAATTAGCTAGTTGTGTCACAAAGTAACTCTTACATTCATATTTTTCAACAATAGTACGAATCTGTAGTTCTTAAATTACTTTTACCTTGAGAACATACAGTGGATTATCTTCAACAGCGGTTCCAATTTTAATACGAGAGACCATTTTAGGATGCTTATGTACCATTTTTTCAGTCCAAGCAACAGTCTTAAGAACAAAAACAATTTGAGAGATTAGAATAAAAGAAAACTAAAAGACAACAAATATTGAGGGTGACGTTTTTCTTTTTGGAAGTGCAGGCATTTTATACTATACCTTGTCCCAGTTATTGTATTTTGCATAGCTGTGCCTGCCTGGGATATCTTCTTTGACATCAAACTGTTTCTCAACCTCTTCTTGTACATCGTGAATCAAGATTCTGTTTGACAGGGGGAATGATAAAATACACATTTACTGGAGAAAGAAAAACAGTTATCTTTCATTTACAGAAATTTTCTCTTCCTGCATCTCTATCTTAGATCAAGTTTACCTTGTTTCTTCTTTATTCTGTAACCGTGTCTTTTAGATCTGTCATGTGTCTGGCTTCCAATCTTCCCATTTATCTAGAGTTGTGCTGTTCTTGCTGATTGACTGATTGAGTGTAGAGGAAGAACATAAATGAGGTATACTCTTAATTAGAGTTTATTTAGCACATGAGACCAAGTACTGCTCATGAATATTGATTCCCATTAACATCACTGACAAGCACATTATTATGCATATTATATCTAACTCACTGTGTGCTTGGCTTTTGACCTAGGATGAATCTGGAATTTCTTTGAAAAAAATTACGACAACAAATTTGGAATCAGGTGGGGCATGTTGCACTAAAACTCACATGAAGTCTGAGAAGTTTGGAAGTTATATTCTGGGTTGTCTCTACAGACATAATTAAGTGTCTTAAGCTCTAAAGAGGGTATGTGGCTTTTGCTCCACCTGCATTAATAGAAGTAGAGGAACCAGGGAAAAGGGAGATTTTATGGTCTCAGAGGTTGATTTGTAGCATACGGCAGTATTAATTAGTCACAGGAAGCTTGTATCTAAGAATATTTTTAGACTTACACATATTAATTTAGCTCTTGTGATAACAGCAGCAAAAGAAAATCGTGTGAGACCTTTCCACAAATGCAGCTGCATGAAGACATCAGAATGGTAACAGATTGTTGCTGATAAAGACTAGAAATTAAGCCTAAGGCTGGAAATTAAGAACTATGGCCAGATGTTATTTTCATGAGCCCTTCCACTAACCAGCAGCCAGGTTTAAGTAGATGAAACCAAATTACTTTCTCTCAGATATTATTTTAGCTCTCCAAGATTTGCTTAATTTGTTAAAAATTGTTCCTAAATATAGGTGAAAGGATAAATAATTATCCCTGAGGATTTAATGATAGAAATGGCTGTTTACTGAGTCTTTCTTACGTACCAGGCACTCTGTTCAGCATGTTATTTACATTTTTCACTTAATCTTTACATCAACACTCTTAATTGGGTACCATTATAACTCCCATTTTTATAGAGGTTAGGTAGATTTCCAACATGGATATAACTAAAATACAGAAGTTGGGATTTGAACTTAGAGATGTATGACTTCAGTACTCTAGCTAAGCCACATACAGCAGTGCCTCCATCACAAGGAGTGAAATCCCTGGGTATTGCTGTCAGATCTATAGTCTTCTTAGTCTACTGAGGCTTGTGCAAGGTTTGCCCAGTTGACCAGCTCTCCAGGAAACCTGAGTCCCAAGATCAGAGAGCTGGTAAGTTCAGAGAAGAGGCAAAATGAATCCTATGTTGACAATTTCAAGACTCCCTCCTTCTGCTGCTTTTAGAGAGTAAAAAAGAAGGAATGGAGATTGCTTTGGCAATATGTGGTCTTTTGTGGGTACATATAAATTTTAGGATTATTTGTTCAGGTTCTGTGAAAAATGTCATGGGTGTTTTGATAGGGATTGCATTAAATATGTAGGTTGATTTGAGTAGTGTGGCCATTTTAACAATATTAATTCTTCTAATCCAAGAGCATGGGATTTGTATCATCTTCAGTTTCCTTCATCAGTGTTTTATAGTTTTCATAATATAGGTTTGTCACCTCCTTGGTTAAGTTTATTCTCTGGTATTTTATTCTTTTTGATGCGATTTTAAACAGAATTTTTTTTTTTTTTTTACTTTCCTCTTTCTGATAGTTCATTATTAGTGTATAGAAAAGCAACAGATTTTTACATGTTAATCTTGTATCCTGCAACTTTGTTGAATTCATTTATTAGTTCTAATAGTTTTTGGATAGAGACTTTAGGGTTTTCTATGTAAAGTATCTTGTCATCTGCAAATAGTGATAATTTTACCTCTTCCCTTCCACTTTGGATGACTTTTATTTCTTACTCTTATCTGATTGCTGTGGCTAGGACTTCCAATACTATGTTAAATAGAAGTGGCAAGAGTGGACATCTGTGTCTTGTTCCTCAATTTAGAGGAAGGGCTTTCAGCTTTTCACCCAGCTTGAACCCAAGCTTGGATTTGTAATAAATGGCTTTTATGTTGAGATATATTCCCTTTATACCTACTTTGATGAGAGGTTTTATCATGAATGGATGCTGAATTTTGTCAGATGCTTTTTCTGCATCTATTGAGATGATCATGTGATTTTTTATTCTTCCTTTTGTTAATGTGGTATATCATACTGATTGATTTGTGAATATTGAACCATCCTTGCATCCCTGGAATAAATCCCACTTGATCATGGTGTATGATCCTTTATATATATTGTTGGATTCGGTTAGCTGGAGGTATCACTCTCTCTGACTTCAGACTATACTACAAAGCTACAGTAATCAAAACAGTAGAGTACTGGCACAAAAACAGACACATAGATCAATAGAACAGAATAGAGACCCCAGGAATAAATATATGTACCTATGGTCATTAATCTGTGACAAAGGAGGGAAGAATATATGAAAGGAGGGAAGAATATATTGAAGAGACATTCTCGTCTCTTCAATAAGTGGTTCTGGGAAAACAGGACAGATACATCTAAAATAGTGAGATTAGAACATTTCCTCACTCTATATACAAAAATAAATTCAAAATGGATTAATGATCTAAATATAAGACCTGAAACCATAAAAATCGTACAAGCGAACATAGGAAGAACAGTCGTTGACGTAAATTGTAGCAATATTTTTTTGGATCTGTCTCCTTAGGTAAAAGAAGCAAAAATAAACAAATGGGACCTAATTAAACTTAAAAACTTTTGCACAGCAAAGGAAACCATCGAGAAAACAAAAAGACAACCTACTGAATGGGAGAAAATATTTGCAAATCATATGACCGACAGGGGGTTAATACCCAAAATGTATAAACAGCTCATACAACTCAATTATAAAAAAAAAACAACCCAATCAGAAATTGGACAGAAGACCTGAAAAGACATTTTTTCAAAGAAGACATATGGATGGCTAACAGGCACATGAAAAAGATGCTCAACATTGCTAGTTATTAGAGAAATGCAAATCACAACAACGAGATATCACCTCACACTTGTCAGAATGGCCATCATCAGAAAGTCTACAAATAACAAATGTTGGCGAGGATGTGGAGGAAAGGAAACCCTCCTACACTGTTGATGGGAATGTAAATTGGTGCAGCCTCACTATGGAAAACAGTATGGAGGTTCCTCAAAAAACTGAAAATAAAACTACCATATGATCCAGCAATTCCACTCCTGGGTATATATCCAGAAAAAACAAAAACACTAATTTGAAAAGATACATGCACCTGAATGTTCATAGCAACACTATTTACAATAGCCAAGATATGGAAGCAACCCAGGTGTCCATCAACAGACAAATGGATAAAGAATATGTGGTGTGTGTGTGTGTACACACACACACACACACACATACATATACAATGGAATATTACTCAGCCATAAAAAAGAATAAAATTCTGCCATTTGCAGCAACATGGATGGACCTAGAGAATATTATGCTTAGTGAAATAAGTCAAACAGAGAAAGAGAAATACTGTATGATATCACTTATTTGTGGAATCTAAAAAAATAAAGCAAGCAAATATATATATATAGCAAAACAGAAACAGACTCACAGATTTAGAAAACAAAATAGTGAGGAGAGGGATGTGGAGAGGGAAAAGATAGGGGTATGGGATTAAGAGATGCAAACTACTATACATAAGAATAGATAAGCAGCAAGAATATATTGTACAGAACAGGGAATTATAACCATTATTTTATAGTAACTTTTAATGGAGTGTCTTCTGTAAAAATACTGAATCACTATGGTATCCACCTGAAACGAATATAATATTGTACTCAAGTGTACTTCCATAACAAAAAGGAAGGAATGGAGAACTGTGTGCCAGTATATGTGACTGCCATGAGCTTCGGGGTGTGTGTGTTTGTGTGTGTGTGTAACTGTAGTGGGGAAGGATGTTTCAGGGAGGCAGAGTCATTGTTATGGTGTCTTATAAGCTGGTCTGGACTGTGTTTCCCCCATGCCCACATTCCTGCAGGATAGGGTCTACTCAAAAAGCATGATTTCAGGTTTCTACAGGATCTCATTTGTCTCCAGTAACTCCCTAATTGGGTTACTTTGTATCATACTTGGCACTTATCAACATGGATTTCCCCCAGCATTTGAGGCATACCTCTGTGTTGGGTAATAAACTTTAAGGCACTAATTTATTCAGTAGGAGGGAAAAGGTGCAGCTGATGATAGTCTCTAGTTATCCCCTGTTGCACAGTGTGTGCGCATGTGTGTGCACATGCTCATGTAAGCACATGTATAAGTGGTCTTTCCTCCACTTGCATTAATAAAAGTAGTAAAGGAACCAGCCAAAGAACATTATATGGTCCCAGCCAATCTTCATGAAACCCCTATGAAACATCATTTTAAAGATGAAGAAAATGAGATGGAGAGATGTTAAATGCACTGTCAATGTTAAATACCTAATGCATGGCTTAAATGGGACTAGATTCAGACACCTTCACTCCAGAATCTACATTCTTATCTACCACACTCTTCTGCTTTCCACCATGACCAACATCTCTTTGACATTTGTATCAGGTATTAACAATACCCATTTTATTCTTGGGTAAGGAATATATAAAAATGTGGAGCAGGAGGAAAAATGAATAGGGTGAAACACTAGAATGATTTATTTGATTGAAATACTTATTTGATAGGACCATGCATATACTTGGAATATGGATTTTTATCTGACTGAACATTATTAGGTAATTAGACATTAATATGAAGTGTTGATGATCAGTTTGGTATAGATCTCTTCCACATTTCTCACATAATCTTATGTGGGTCTTAATAAGATTTTACTTAATTGTATCATTTGAGTTTTACTATTATATTAGTTGTTGTTTCCTGAATTACCTTTCATTAACAACTCTTTATTTTCTAATTTTAACTTTTGATCAAAGAAGAGATAATCTAAAATGTATCTAAAATATGAATATCTAAAATGTAGAAAAATTAATAAAAACACTAGGGTTTTCAACTGCTGATTCTAAATATGGTGTCTGTCCTTTAAGGCTCAGTCCAAGGGATGTGCATTCTTTTAGACATTATTGAACCAGTCTGTTCAGGTTTGTTAGTATATACATATTATTTGATTTTTAGGCTTGGCCTTTTGTGATTTTGTAAGAATGTAAAGGGAAAGAAAGGGAGCAAATATGCTGCTTTAAAATAAAATCTGTCTTGGTAATTTAATTTTCTGAAAATTAAAAAAAAAATCACACAGATTGCTTTAAACTAAGTAGTGGTTTATATGCACTGTCTAATGAAGGGTGTCTTAGTAAATCATTGTGTCAAGCCAGCCTCTTAATGTGTCTTATTCTGACTGGTGTCTGGGTCCAACCAGATGTTTCTGTTCTTAGAACCTTCTTCTGTTACTGACTGACGCCACGTAACACATGTAATTAATATGCAGATAAAATTATCTATATAATTAGTACTTGGAGACAAGCTTTTAAATAGTTCTTGTCTGCACAGATCACTTTACATATTTATATTTCCGAGGAAGGTAACTATCTAATTATGTGGCTTTCTCACAACTGTGGCTAATTTGGACCAATTTCTAGAAATCATCTTCTAATTAGATAAAACTAGTTTTTTTTTTTTTTTTTTTTGGCGGTACGCGGGCCTCTCACTGCTGTGGCCTCTCCCGTTGCGGAGCACAGGCTCCGGACGCGCAGGCTCAGCGGCCATGGCTCACGGGCCCAGCCGCCCCGTGGCATGTGGGATCCTCCCGGACCGGGGCACGAACCCGTCACCCCTGCATCGGCAGGCAGACTCTCAACCACTGCGCCACCAGGAAAGCCCCGATAAAACTAGTTTTTTTTTTGGTAACTTTTTTTTTTTTTTTTTTTTGCGGTGCGCGGGCCTCTCACTGTTGTGGCTTCTCCCGTTGCGGAGCGCAGGCTCCAGACGCGCAGGCTCAGCGGCCATGGCTCATGGGCCCAGCCGCTCCGCGGCATGTGGGATCTTCCCGGACCGGGGCACGAACCCGTGTCCCCTGCATCGGCAGGCGGACTCTCAACCACTGCACCACCAGGGAAGCCCAAAACTAGTTTTTATAGGTAGTTTAACACTTTGGTTCTTGATGTAGACAGCAAGGAAATATTTGGCATAAGGCAAAGTGAAAACCACAGTACTCGCGAGGATCTGGATTTAGACCTCTGTTTGGGTCAGAATTGTTCCAGGCTAGGAGAGGACCAAAGAGGAGAAAGGGCTGATGTGAGTTATTTGATAAAATGGAAAGATAGCAGCCCCCTGCCTGGGTGTCTTCTGTGACAGTGATTTATTCCACTGTGGACACTCAGTGTTGAGCAACTAGCTGCTTGTCTACATTACCAGGATATTAAGGAAACATACTGCTTCATTTTTACCCTGCTGTTCAAACCAAATTATACAGTTTGCCAACTAAAATATATTTTAGCTTGGGCTAGATACTTTGTAAGAATTAGTTGATCATAGGAATCTGGATCAGGTTTATATTAATGAAGTAAAGTGAAGATTGTAATAATTGAGGCACACATTTGAGAAGTCTGGCTGTGAAGTGATTCAAGAGACACGGTCACCAGGGAGTATATAGGGTAGAGGGGTGATTTCTTTTAGATGAAAGAAACAAGACGTCATATCGACCTTAGCAAACGCATACAGTCCATAACACACTACTAATTTCTGTGATTTGAAGGTATATTTATAAACTGTCTACTTCTAGTTTTAATGGTACAATTTATAAAATCATAGAAAAACATATATCAGTATATTAATTTAAAAGGTTTAAATGCTGGTATAAATTAATTTTGAATATGTTCTCCCCATATATTAACTTCTACATTTGTTTTACAGCCCTCTTGAAACAACAACAAAAACAAAGACAGTGATAAAAACAATCACACATAATAGCCTGTGACTTTAAGCCATTAAGCCGCAGACAGGAATATTTTTTGTTTACTTGTCTATGTATGTGTTTCCTTCATTTCAGTAGTATTTATATTTACTAGGACTATTGAAGCAATATAATAAATACAATGAAGTCATGATGAGCTGCAGTAAATCCTGCTCTGTCATATGACATTATAGGATCTTTGTCTGAGCCAGAAGTAGAAGGCCTTTTGAGTTACAGCACTAAGTTAGGTAGCAGAGGCATGAAATAGCAAGTCAAAAGGAAAGAACTGGTGTTTAGCAGTTTTGAGTGGTGGGGTTCTTAATAAAGGGGACTACTGGAATGACAAGGGCTGGGGGAGTACAGGATCCCTCAGTACATCAAATTGCTAAATACTTTAAAGTATAAAAAGGCATTTTGTTTTCTATACTGTATATTGATTTGTGATATTCATCTCTGGGCTCCCTTCTTATTTGTTGCCCCAGGGCCTAGACTGCATGACCCATGGTTAGTGCTAAGTTCCAATTTCCTTTTATTTCTCTGTGGGACCACAGCGACTCATTTCTGCATCTTTGGCCATTCGAGAATTCTCTCCTCTTAGATTTGTCTTATTTTACTGCATTGTTTTTGCTTTCTCTGGGGAAGAATTTCTTGCATAAAGAATTATTTATTTATTATGTATTTTACATTCCTACATCTCTGACTCAAGGATGAACATTGTTAGGGTCTCCTTTTATGTATCAGGAGAATTCAAATACAAGAATGTGGTGCTGGTAGTCATTAGTAGTGCTGAGCTCTGGGTTGATTACCCGGCAGGGGTGACGAGTGTGACCAAACCGTCCATGCCTGATCACGTGCACTCTGTCGTTACCAGGGGCTGAGTTTTAGAGATGGCAGATATCGTAATTGTCGTTCTTGCAGATCATAGCAAACATAAGATAGAAGTTGAGTGGCCAACTTTGAGCTCATCACTTTTATAAGCAGGCCTCCCTAGTCTGTTTGGAAGTAACTATAAATTTTATCTCATAGATAGAGCTTTCATTTTGGGGCACCCAATTTAAAAATTACACTTGCCTTTCAATTTCAAGACTCCAAGACTTTGAGTCTCTAGCACATTTGAATATTTGCATAGGACTTACTCATAGTGCATTCTATTTTGATCGAAGGCAGCCTGAATGGACTGGAATTCCTTTTCACTAATTCGGAAATCCACTGTCATGTTAGCAGCTACATGGTGGGTGATGTCTGAATACCAGAAGTCAAGCTGTGCAGATGAGTTCAGTGTTAGTCGCAGTTGTTTATTTGCTCACCCGACACATACTTATTGAGAAATGACTATGTGTCATACACAATGAAAGGAATTTGAGGTTCAATGTGACTGAAGTATGGACTCTTAATAAACCTATGAGATTTTTGCAAATGTATTTAAGAATTGTTGAATATTAGGGAGTGGGAAAAAAACTATTGTACTGATCACTTTTTTAGGACATAGTGTATACAGTTGCAAAAAGAATGAGCAGCTTTTGGGTAATCCGTTTGCTTCTACCATCTTGGGGCCAGTTGGCGTTGTTTCACAATTGATTTAGCCACAGCATCTGTCTCTAATTGGGAATGTGGACTAATATATGGCATCACCCTCCCCTGCCCCTGCTCCTGAGTCAGGCCTCAGAACCACATGTCCCAATAAACTCTGGAATTCCTGGAAAGTTTGTGTCCAATGAAAGCATAATCTCTAGCCATGTCATTTTTCTAGCACTATGTCCTTGGGCAAATTACTAAAACTCTTTGAGTTTCAGTCCTCGCCCCTAAAAAAGGGGCTAACAGTCCTCCATTGGGAGTGTTGTGAAGATTGTGAAACAGCTGTGACATGTGGGCCATGCAGGCATCTAGCAACTCCTGATTCCCTTCTCTTCATCTTCCTCTAGCTGAGACTTTCAGAAATTTGGTGAATGGGACTATAAAGATAGCATTCAGATTAAAGTAATTTAAGAAGATTCCAATTCGTGTTCTTCAAAATCATACTCAATTGTGAAACCCAACGAAGTATAATTTCCCAACCTTGGAAATGTAGAGAAAGTGCTCACTTTCTACCCATCATGCCAAGCTTGCGGGCGTGTCTAAATCTACCTGGCTGTTTTGTGATTGACTTCCTCTCTACCTCTAGGTCAATCAGTTATGTGCCAATAGGGGGCTGCAGTGAACCAACCAATATTTATTGGCTTATTTGGATCAGGAAGCTACAGCCTGCATTAGACATGTGAGAGATGTAACGTGTGATGTAAAGGTAGGGCCATCTAATCACAATAGCAATCTCTCTGTTCCAACAGGGTAATGTAGTACAAGAGTTAGGGCTCCGTGAACCACCATGAGCATTTACTAAGCACCAGGCCCAGAGCTGGGTGCCAGGGTTGTAGAGGTTAATACAAGAGAAGCAAGAAGTTCAGTGTGGGAGACAGAGCCATGTATGCACTTCCAACATGCTGACCAATGCCAGGGGCAAGCACCAAGTGTTCTAGGAGCACGACAGGCAACCCGAACTGGGTCATGAGAGTTGATGAACAGAGAAGGACTTCCTCCAGGAGGTGCTGCCTGAGCTGGGTCTTGAAGAATAGATAGCAGTGAGCCAAGTAAAGAGGGAAGTGCATTCCTCCTGAGAAAAGGTGTGTAGGGCCAAAGTGGGCGAGTTTTTGGTGTTTATGGTGCTTGAAGGGTGAGAAAGAGGGTGGAGTGCAGAGGTTGGAGATTATGAAGTGCTTGGAACAGCACCCTGATCCCAACAGAAGATGCTTCTATGGTGCTTATTACGGCCAGGCCCACTTCTGAGCATTACCCAAATATTAGCTCATTTAGTCTTTACAACAACGTTAGAAAGTAGGTGTGACTGTTATCCCCACTTTACAGAGGAGGCAGTTGAGTCCCAGAGAGCTTAAGTAACTTGTATAAGGACACAGAGCTAGGGTAGAGCTGGGGTTTGAACCTCTGAAGACCATGCTCTTTCCAGACGAGGCTGCCTCTCACTAAAAAGCGTCAAGTGGAGGAATGCAGTTGTCCGGCTTTAGAGAGAGCAAGCAGGGTGCCGTGCGGACTTGGCTTTGTGGGAGGCAGGGCTAGACCCCTGAACACGAGACAAACTGTAATTGTCTATTGAAATTGTCCCTGTAAAAGGTAGGGCAGGCGTGAATTTGGCAGGGACAGAGGAAGGAAGAGGAGAGTATGGATTTGAAAACCATTTGGGAATGAGTACAGGCAGAACTTTTGATTGATTTGATGTGGAGATAAGGGGGTATCTGACTAGATCTCAGATTCCATTCTGGCTTTAAATTTGCTATGTCATCTTGGTCATTTAATTTACTGTCTTTGAACTTAAGTTATTGTTTTCAACAAGTTACATTTTGACACTGACATTGAAAGGCTGATGGAGAATTTGAAACGATGTATGTAAGGTGGCTGGCACAGTGTGTCTTGTGCATAGGAGCAGCTGAATAACTGAGAAAATGATAACTTTAGCCCACTGGATTTTAAAAGACTGACCTAACTTTAAGAGTTTTCTTTCACCATGGACCTGCTCTTGGAAAGGGTCACATCTTGATATTATCAACCAGTGCATTGCTGTTATCAGGTAACCAGTACCTTGATGTTATCATAATTTTGACAAACATTATGCCACTGGTACAGATCAGTGTGGGAGTGAGGAGAATGGAGCAGGCAAGGCGCTATCAGCAGGGAGGGAGAAGAGGCCGTGATAAAGGTGTCAGGAACATCTCCCTATTTCACACTTTCACCTAGAAAAAGCTGTTGTTTGCAAAGCTTTTGGGTGGGAAAACAGAAGTGGTAATTTGGGGAAAAATAAGTAAAAACAAAGGGAAGTACTGGCAACTGGCTCAATTATCCAAGTAGCTCCTGTCCCTTCCCCCTATCTTTGTCTTTGGTAGCTCCGTGGGCATTGAAAATAAAAGACAAAAGAAGCAGGTTTTAGGGAACAGAAAGAAAAGATTTAAAAAACCCCTCTATTTGCTTTACCTGGTTGGTTTTGGCCAAGTCCTTTATGATGTTTGCTTGTTTTTCATCCTGGGCTTCACATGTAACACCTTCTCCCTTTAAGAATACAAAAGATGAAACATGTAAACTGTGAAGAAGCGTTTCATAATCCTCTTCCCACATGGAGTCTGGAACACAGGGCGGCAAGATTCTCCTGTCAAAGCGGACAGGAGCAATTGCAAGGGTGATAGCGGTCAAACCAGAGGCAGGATGAACCTCATGGTTCTTCTTTGTCTGTCCCAAGCCCCTCTGCCAGTTTTATGCCTCAGCTCTTATCTGGAGGAACAACTCATTTCCTCTTAGGGTTCTGGTGGACAAAATGCCCCCCCCCACCATATTTTCTAGTTGGGGAGGGGAGTAGGGTGGCAACACTAATACTAAATGCCCATTTGGTGACAGGTGAATTCCATGCTAATATACCTTTTACAGTTGGGAATACCCATTTTACAGATGAGATGAGAGGAAATTCCTTGTTTAGCAAATAACTTGCCCAAGGAAGCAGAGCTAGTATGATGAGATTTGAACCCAGTTCTTTGTTCTAAAATACTACTCTACCATATGCTTGAATTGAAGGATGGAAGGAATCAGTTTAAATTTGCACTTGGAACCCGAGGTGAATTTGGGTATCTGGCCACAGAACCCTGATGGGTGGTCCTAAATAGCAAAACTTTTTTTTTTTAACATCTTTATTGGAGTATAATTGCTTTACAATGGTGTGTTAGTTTCTGCTTTATAACAAAGTGAATCAGCTATATGTATACATATATCCCCATATCTCTTCCCTCTTGCGTCTCCCTCCCACCCCCCTCCCTCTCCCACCCCTCTAAAACAGATGTTTTTGAAGCTACGTTGTAAATTGTTAAAATAAGAACTCTTGATTACAAATTATTTTGAATATACTAAAAGTACTGTAAGTAATCTGGGAAACATTGATATGTTCACTGTCTAGATTTTATACTTTTGCCATCGTTCCTCGGTACCTCTCTTGGTAAAGAAGTAAACATTACAGAAATGGCTAAATTACCCACATCCCCACTCCTTTCCCCTTTCCCTCCCTCTGTCCTCAGGGGGAACCCCTATTCGTAAAGCAACGTGCGGACATTTAGTGGGCAAGATAATATGGTTGCTCAAATGTTTGTTCATGGGCTGCTCTCTTCAGGGTCTAGATGCTGTAGGTGCCCAATAAATGCTTTTTGAAAGTTGAATTACTGAAAGTCATTTATAAACCATTTTAAACAGTGTCTTGGGGGGAGGTCTTTAATCTTGAACAAAACTCGGTTAATTATGGATTATTTGGGAGAAGGCAACACTTTTACCCAGAATTGTAGGTAACCTAATATACTGAGTGAATTTAATCAGATAACTTATTAGAATTTCCTTTAAAACTATCTCTTCATGTATAGATGGTCATACATGAAACTTCTCAGAGTCATAGTTGTATATTTTTATTATCAAAATAATGCTGTTGGGGAGATGCCCCTGTTATATGCATAGCAGCAATAGCTTCATTCCTCTCCACCTGATAGATGTGCAATGTGACGGGTCCCCCAAGAGGGTTCCCTTGCTGCAACCCTGTAGGTAAGGAAGTGGAGGGGTTTACAAATTCCTTCATGTTCTTGACATTGGACAAGCTTATCAGCACTAGAAAATCCCAAGGCAAATTCTCGCTCTGTTGATTATAAGGGGGCGCTTGGCAGGAGTACAGAGGAAAAGGAAGAACTTGACTTTGGAGTTAGACAAACGTAACCTCAGGGTGGCTCCCAGACACTAGCTACTTTACCTTGAGCAGGCTGCCTAGTCATTCCAGGCCTTGGTTTCCTCATCTGTAAAATAGGGATGCGCATGGGACTCTAACAAGTGGCTGTGAGGGCTAAATGAGATGCATATGTAAGGGACTTGGTGGATGGTAGGTACAAAAAACATGCCTGTGTCCTCTAAGCAGTTAATACAATTGTCAAGTTCTGTAAACACACTTGCTGGCCACTGTCAGGCTGCAGAACTGATGAGTATCAGCATGTATCATGTGGTAGTTTAAAGTGGTAGCTGTGTCCTGTAAGGCCAAAATCTCTCTCTGTATTTGTTTTAATGTGGACTGCTTAAAGAAAAAACAATTTTATGTTATAGTTTTGCTTTTTGGAATTTTATTTGGATTCTAAAAGTAATAAATGCCCATTGAAACTAATTTAGCAAAATATGGAAAAGTTGAAGGAAGAAAATAGAAGTCACTCTTAATTCTAGCATTCTGATACACTTTCTATGTTAAAGCCTTTTTCTGTGTGACTACTTTTAAAACTGTATAGAGAAGGCTTGTGTGTCTGTTTTTCAGGTCAGCTAGGAAGGACACTTTTATTTGGGTAACTAAGTAAATGTTTGAAGGATCCTGATATTTCTCAAGATAAGACTTTGATGATAAATAATCTTTGACTTCTTAATATCTGTTGCATATTGACAGTTCCTTGTTTCTGGAATAGGACATAGACATATGATGCTTTAAGACCTCCCACTCCTCCCCAATCTATTCAGCCTCTGAAAAACAGTACAATAGGTGGGTTTCAAGAATATTTTGGAGCTCTTTCTCAGAACAAGTATGGTTTCTTAGCAGGCATAGTTCAGTAAAACCTTGTATTACTGAATCAAGATTTATGAAAGGTCTTGGCATATGTATGGAGTAGGATGAATAGTTGTTAGACACCATATCATTTTAGGATGGACTATGTAAGATGGTGTGATGTTTCATAGGTTAATTTAATCTCTTTAAAAATATTTAAAGTTGAATGCTTCACACGACAGTAATTTTCCATCTTTCTGGATCTTCGCACTCCTAGGATTTTTGTATGTCTAGACACAGTTAAAAATACCACTGTACTTCTTAAACTATGCTTTTCTGCATATTTTTCAAACATTATCACTATGAAAGAAACGTCCTAGAAAATGGAAGTGAAAGTTCTCTTGTGATTTACTACAATCTTTCAAATAATTCTCTATCTTCAAATCAAATATGGTAAACTTCTGGAATACCTTTAGATATCTCATAAAGGATATGTTGAAAGAAAAATGTGTTGCCTTTAGTTACGGATATTGGATTTTTTAACATTGAAATGAAACTGCCTTGGAAAATGCTGCAGAGAAACTTGTCTTTTATTAGTTTCAGGAAAGGTGGCATTTCTGGACAGAGACATGGGTGAGTGATTCAGGCAGTGTCAGACCTGGCTAGAGGGGGAGTGACTACCTGCTCAAATGAGATGACCTAAGAGGCTCATCAAGACCCCATTTGGCCCCCAAATCATTAACTATCATGGTTCCTCCGTCTTCCTTCTACTCCTGAAATTCTCTCTTTGTCCAATGCATATAGGTTATCTGGCAAAGCAGGTGAACACATGAGGTGTGATTCTAGATATGTAGACCTCCCATATTCCAGACTGGAAAACCAGTCTTGCTATTTTGTAGCAACACTGTTTGAGGTAGGAAAGATCAAGGGGGCCGAGCCCCTGCTGTTTGTTAACTGCTGCTTTGGGGAGGTGAGAGTTAGGGACTGCAGGAGCCTAGAGCCAGTCCTAGGTCCTTCTCAGGGTGGGAATTAGCCAAAGAAAGGGAGAAGAGAGGGGCCCTCACAGCCAGGGGCTCCTGTGTGGGCAAGGCTGGGCAATGTCTGGCCTGGCAAGGCAGCAGAGTCTCTGGTCAGCCGGGCAGGAAGGCATAAAGTACCATATTGCAGTAGGAAGGCCTAAAGCAGAAACTTCTTTTCTCTTTTTTCTTGGTGAAGCTCAGGCAAGTGGCACTGCTAGCCTGCTAGCTGTTAACTTTCAGTTGGCAAGAGATAAGAGCCAAAATGTCTCCAGTGCAGGAAATCTCAGGTACATGGATTTTACTTGCTTTCCTATTTCTAATTCTTCTTAAAAATTCCTTGAAATTTTAGAAAAGCCCATGTATATTCCTAATTTCTGTTTTAAAGCACTGAACTTTGGGCCACAGCATCCCTTAGTTAGAAGTCGATGGCACCTGCTAGAGGTAGGGTAAGGGAGTGTCCTGTGGAACTGAGTTGAATGATACACCTCCAGCAACAGAATGTGAGAGAGAAACAATAATTTCGCTAAATTACATCTATTTTTAAAATTAGCATCAATACTGCTTAAGAATTTATGGGAGTTTCTTTTTTGGCACTCAAGGGTCTCTTTTTTTCTGTGCCTATTTAAATGATATATTACTAAATTATTTTGAAGACGGTTGCCTGACAAATTGTAGCAGCTGCACTGCTACCATCTAATGGACAATTAATGCAATTAATCATTCTTTGGCTTGACAGCTTCCAAACAAATCATTGTGACGTTAATGGATTCTGTTTTTGAATGGAACACTGTTATAGATAATTCAACATATTATGCTAGATATGGAATCTTCTCTTCCTTGAATCTACATGGAAAACAATGAGGTAATGTTTTGTTTTATGATTTTAAAGTAAGCAATGCCCTCAAATTATAATCTAAATACATATTATTATATTTTAAAATTTGAACTTTGCACAGTACTCTCCAACATTACTAGCACGTTCAGTTTTAATTCTGGAAAACTTCAAGTCATGTTTGACATACAAGTCCCTGGTACCTTCTTGTTTCACTTCCAGTCTGCTTTCCACACCGTAGCCTGGCTGGTGTTTAAAAAAACAAAAAACAAACTCTTATCATGTCATTTACAATTTTACATCTCCATTGGCTTCTCATTGCTCTTTTTTTTATTGAATGAAAGATTCTTTAAATGCTATAGTACTTTACAGTTTTCAGAAGTTTCACACACTTGATTTCATATAATCACATAATAACCCCTTTTTCCCCCTATCCCTATATTGCCCCTTCCACATTCCCTCTCCCCACTGGTAACCACTAGTTTGTTCTCTATATCTGTGAATCTGCCTACTTTTTTTTTTTATTCACTAGTTTGTTGTATTTTTTAGATTCCATATATAGTGATATTGTACAGTATTTGTCTTTCTCTGTCTGACTTATTTCACTCAGCATAGTGCCCTCTAAGTCCATCCATGTTGCTGCAAATGGCAAAATTTCATTCTTTTTTATGAATGAGTAGTATTCCATTGTATCTATGTACCACATCTTCTTCATCCATTCATCTGTTGATGGACACATGTTGCTTCCATATATTGGCAATTGTAAATAATGCTGCTGTGAACATTGGGGTGCATGTATCATTTCAAATTAGTGTTTAGGGCTTCCCTGGTGGCGCAGTGGTTGAGAATCCTCCTGCCGATGCAGGGGACACGGTTCATGCCCCGGTCCGGGAAGATCTCACATGCTGCGGAGTGGCTGGGCCCGTGAGCCATGGCCGCTGAGCCTGCGCATCCAGAGCCCGTGCTCCACAACGGGAGAGGCCACAACAGTGAGAGGCCCGCGTACCGCAAAAAAAAAAAAAAAAAAAAAAATTAGTGTTTATATTTTTTTGGATGTATACCCAGGAGTGGAATTGCTGGGTCATATGGTAGTTCCACTTTTAGTTTTTTGATAAACTTCCATACTGTTTTCCACAGTGGCTGCACCAATTTACATTCCCACCAACAGTGTAGGAGGGTTCCCTTTTCTCCACACCCTCACCAACACTTGTTATTTGTGTTCTTTTTGATGATAGCCATTCTGACAGGTGTGAGGTGATATCTCGTTGTTACTTTGATTTGCATTTCCCTGATGATTAGTGATGTAGAGCATCTTTTCATGTGCCTGTTGGCCATCTGCATTTTCCCTTTGGGAAAATGTCTATTCAGTTCTTCTGCCCATTTTTTAATCCGGTTGTTTATTTTTTTGATGTTGAGTTGTATGAGCTGTTTATATAAGTCGGGTATTAACCCCTCATCAGTCAAATCATTTGCAAATATCTTCTCCCATTCAGTAGGTTGCCTTTTTGTTTTGTCAATGGTTTTCTTTGCTGTGCAAAAGCTTTTAAATTTAATTAGGTCCCATTTGTTTATTTTTGCTTTGGTTTCCTTTACTTATTAATCTATGACAAAAGAGGCAAGAATATACAATGGAGAAGACAGTCTCTTCAGTAAGTGGTGCTGGGAAAACTGGACAGCCACTTGTAAAAGAATGAAATTAGAACGTTCTCTAATACCATACACAAAAATAAACTCGAAATGGCTTAAAGACCTAAAGGTAAGTCGGATACTATAAAACTCCTAGAGGAAACCTTAGGCAGGACACTCTGTGACACAAATCGCAGCAATATTTTTTTGGATCCGTCTCCTAAGGCTTCTCATTGTTCTTAGATCAGTTGTTCCAAATCCTTAACATGACCTCTAACCCTGCCTGATATGATCCCCAACTCCCTCCTCAGCCCTTTCACATGCCCGTGTTCCCTCAGTTCTCTGAGTTCCACCCTCTCTTGCTTTCTTCTTACAGCTTCTGCATAGTTACAGGGCCTGGAAGGGGTGCTCCCTTCTTCGAGCTAACTGGGAATCATTCTTCAGGCTTTAGCACTTCCTGAGAAGAGCTTCCTCCTCTACGTCAGATAGGTAATATAAATTAAATCACTAATTATTACATAATTAGTTAAATAATTATTTGTTTCATGTCCATCTTCTCAAGTGGCTTATACAACCATTGAGGGCAGAAATGTTTTCTTTCTTTTTCATTGCTCTGTCCTCAATTGCTTAGCAAAGTGCTTGGCATGTGGTACACAGCTCAGAAAATAACTTGAGTGAGCCGAGATGAAAGCTAAACCATGATTGGATCGTTTCACCTATACCACATTTTACAGTCCTGGATTCCCCCTTACATGTCTTCTTCCTCATCAGCACCTCACTATAACCTGTGCATGTCTGCAGTCTGCCAGGGTTGGCAACACTCCAAGGACTTTAACTCCCGTATGGCTGACCTACATCATTGGTTGTACATGGCTTGCCTTAGTCATTCGTTCACATCTTTTTTCCCCCAAAGAAGTAGACAGTCTGTCAGGTTTTTCAATTGTAATGGTTCATTTTTATTATGATCAATATTAAAGACCCAGGTAGTTTAATAGACCCAGAATCTTAAAAGAAAGAGGAGGATCTGGAAAACATCTAGGCAAACAAAAGTCAGAATTCAGGATAGAAAAGAAACAAAGAGTGCGCATTTAGAGATAAGGCTGTTAGTGCTCTGGGCTAGTACAGATGTTTCAGGACATAGCCGGTAATGTATTTGATCGCCAGCATTGTCTCCTCACAGGTTGGCCGGATCTGGGATTCAGGGAGGGCAAAGCCATATCTGCCTTTATCCCGGAGTTCAAAGGTGAAGGAATATTTGATCCCTTGGTCATAAGCCCAGTCATCAGAGCCCCCAGCAGCAGGATCTGAAATGAGCAAACAGAAGAAAGAAAAATTTTTAATCTAGGAAGGAGATTTTAAAAACCCCACCAGCTTTCTTTTATAATTACAAATGTTTGACTGTACAAAACAGTATAGGCAGGCGAATTTTCTAGTAAACTGGATCACAAAAGCTATGGGGGCTGTTTTAAAAATTTGTCCAGTCTTACCTCTAAGTCTACTTAGTGGGAGTGATGTGTTTAATACCCCAGGAAGTATGTAATTTGTAATATATAAACTTCTCAGAGTGCTTGTATGCTGAGGTAAACTGTGCTATGTAGTGTGTAATCTGTTTACAAAATATATACAGTTTCTGGGAAAAGGATGTGTATCTCCTAGAAAAATAAGGAAAACTGCATGATAACTGGTAAGAGGAGAGGACTCCAAACCCTGCTGAAACTGTGCTGAGTGATGAAACTGGAGCAGTTGAGGGCAGGGCTGTGCCTTCATTTTTGTTTCTTCAGGGTCTAGCATATGGCCTGGCACAGATTAGGCATTCCTTCAGTTATTCATTTGGTGACAGTTATGATGTCATTCATTTATTCAATCACTCATTTGTTCATTCATTCATTCAGTCAACAATTGTACAGCTCTCACTTAGTAGTAGGCCATGTGCTCAGTCAACTCTGGAGATGCTAGGACAAAGGAAAGACATGGCCCCTGCCCTCCAGGGGCTTATACTGTCATGGAAAGAGAAACCTCATTGAACTTGCCTGAAGAAAACCTACAAGAAGTTCACCATATGTGAATAGGTGCAATGTCACTGTGGGTTATTTCTGATAGAACCCCCTTAAGAAAATAGTATACCCCATCTGATACAGAGAAGTTTAATAAAGGACAAGAATACAGGAAACTGTATTCTACATGAAGCTTTTAGAAACCCCTCAGGATTGGAGCCTCTCCAACTGCATTGAAGCCCCCTTGATGATGGGACTGGCCTTTTTTCCTTGTATTTCTGGTCCTTTAAGACCTGGGGCAGAAAGAAATCATGCAAAGGCAAATATATGTAGAAATTGAAAATGGGGCCTGCAGAATGCGCCTTCCCAGCAAATCTGAACTGCAGCCCCAAGGCTCTGGGGTCTAGCCGCTATCTAACGCTTTTGCCACTTGCTTGCATCCCTTGCAAATAGCTTGAGCCTGAAGTAGCCTTTCGAAACTGCCATCTGTTTAGCCAGGAAAACCTTCCCTCTACTGCTTTCCTCCAGCAATTGTCCTTCCAGATAAAGCTTCTGTGTCATCATCCTGGGAACTTATTCCTGATACTGTGGAGTGGGGTGGTTAGTCTTTGGGCGTGCTCTTTTCTTAGACATCCTTCTGTCGCAGCACTTAGCTCCTGTATGACAATTAATGTTTACTCTTCCCGCTTCCCTGCTGTGGGTTCTTTGAAGATTGCTCCAGCCCTCCTCCTTCCTTCCCCCTTCCCTCTTGCCTTCTCTCCATCCTTCTTTCCTTTCTCTCCTAGCATCTGTTGAGGGCCTGGCAAGAGGTAGACGCTCAATAGATGTTTACGGAGAGCAAATGTTTCTGTGGGCTGAAAGGGATATTTCTCCCCCTTTTTTCTGAACAGGAAACTGATTACATATTTTTTAAAAAAACTCACTGTCAGGCAAAAGTCACATGCTTTAAATGATAGAAAGGAAAGACGCTGGGAACCATTTGTTGCCTTTGAAGCACGTGGGTTCTTTGCACAGTTTTGACGCCAAGACTTACAGATTGTTGAAGCTCCTGGGCCATATTGGTACTTGGTCCTGTACAGTGTGGCAAGTTCTTCCATGGCAGCTTTAGCCATGCTATTCTGCAAAAGAGCCAGCAGTAAGTGAGTGAAGAAATAAAAGCACACACCGACAAAAAACCAAACATCTGTACATTATTTTTAAGACGTTGAAGACATGTAAGTCACAGTTCGGGTTAGTGTTTTAAACTTATTCAGTGCGCATCCCCATTTTCCAGCGAACTTTGTCATATGATCCAAGTGATTCTTGTGGAAGGATGTCTTCCCTAATGCCCTCCTCAAGCACTCACTCTGAGCTTCTCGTTGTCACACACAGAGTTGTGTCATATTGTGTCAATACCATTAGCTGCCCTCTGAGTTCTCAGTGACTTTTTCTGTCCTTTATCTCCGTGTCCCCAGGGCCTAGCCCAGGGTTCGTTACTTAGTGGTTACTCAGTAAGTGTTTGTTGAAGCTCTGAGATGGTTAGCACTCTTCTTACCTTCTTATTTGAGAATTAGGTCCTTACATTTATTTTAAATGATCGTTGCAGTAAAATCTGGGTCGTAGCTGTAAACTCTGTTGTATTCAGAGTTTATTCTTTTACTTTGTTTTCTTTTTTATTTACATAGAATTTAGTTGCTCTTTTTTTTCCCTGGAATTCTTATTTAGGCTTGTTAAACATTTTTTTTTAAACCTTAGTTCAGGCTGGAGAAATGAGGCTATAGTGATTTGTAACTGTCCCAGATACCACATTTATTGACATAGTAAAATGTCACTGTGTGTGAAGAATTAGGTTATATCTAAGGATTAGTCTGGCAAATCTATCTTGTCTCTGGAGCTTGTGAGAGAAAAGCAGGAGGCAAGGAGGTCTTTGTGGTTGTGCAAAGAGATTGTCTACCTATTAGAGACAAACAAAAATCAAAAACGTACAAAATAATTCCAAACAAAACAATGCAAAAACCACCTGGAAATAGGGCAGGTTATAAAGTGAAGATTAAGTCATGGCAGGATTATGTGAGTTGGGTTAGGAGTGTTAAAAACCACTCAAAAGAATGATTGGATAGTCGGTGCAACCTTCAGTGATAGTGTAAAAATGTTTAAGAATGGACAGTTCCAAGGAAGAGTGGTAGTTCCAGCATGGAAGATTTTTTAGACCGAAAAATGAGAGAACATTTATTTTATTTCAAAAGGCAGAACATTTGAATTCCAGAATTAAAAAAAGTAGCAAGTATTAACTTATTTTTTTTTTTTAAGAAGTAGCATCACCTTCTCATCAGACCTACTGCCCTCCCGCCCCTACACCCAGCCCCTCAGGGAGAAGGGCTGTGCACTCAGCTCCTCCCTGCACAGTAAACTCTCCAGTGGCCACTGACAAATTGTCTATTTAACTGAATCACTTTGAAAGCAAGCTTTACTTTTCTGTCTGGAGAACACAGATTTGTGAATCTGATTGTTACTACAGGAGAATTAGCCATAACTCATTCTGGCTATGAAACTAGCTATATTTCTTACTTTGGCATCATAATTGTCTTGTACATATGCCTGGAAAACTGTTGAAGTTGGTGATGACATCAGAATATTTCTGTTTCTACAAAATAGCAACTTCCCTTAATCCTTGTTCTAATATTAAAACCAGTTCAGTCAAGTCTTAAGTCAAATTGATGAGGGCATGGCTGTAAGACTTCAAGAATTTCAGCTCCCAAAGCATCAATGCTTCATCGAAACAAGTGGTAAATTTGGAAATTTAAAAGGAATTATAAAACTTAAATCATGACTTTCTGGTCTGAAATGATGCAATCAGTTTCTTGGAACTAACTTATTATTCTCAGAGTTTTGGGACAGTAATTTGAACATTTTAGGGTTTCATTTCCCTTTTTCCCAAACTGGTAAACTAATATGTGCTTTGTCATACTGTATGGAATCTTTACTGTTGTGATCTAAAGGTATTGTTTCTGTTGTTTAATCTTATTCTTACCAACATGCTAGAGTTAGGTCTTCTCTCCATCCTTTAGTATAAGGCCTGTTGCCAGTTGAAATCAGAAATAATGTGTAAACATTGCACAATGCTCAGAATACATTTAAAACCATCTTTTAGAGATGTGAAACATGGTGAGGTACTTGTTCTTTTGGTAGGCAAACAACATGTTTCCTACTGTTCTACAATTTCTTTAACTTGCGATTCACCCAAGGAAATTTCTAGTTACTTATTTTTCTGTAAGGCAGAACCTCTAATCCTAAAGAACTCTTATTCCTTCCCTAGCTACCTTCCTCAGGCTTTTCTTCTGTTCTGCTTTTTTTCCCCCTTAAACCTTGAATTGTTACTTTTAGTTAGTAGAAATAAGATTCTAATAAATTCCAGGCATGTAATGTACAGCAGGGGTCCCCAACCCCTGGGCCGTGGACCAGTACTAGTCCGTGGCCTGTTAGGAGCCGGGCCGCACGGCAGGAGGTGAGTGGTGGGTGAGTGAGCGAAGCTCTGTCAGCCGCCCCCCCATCGCTCGTATTACTGCCTGAACCATCCCCCTGCCCCACCCCCGGTCCATGGAAAAATTGTCTTCCATGAAACCGGTCCCTGGTGCCAAAAAGGTTGGGGACCGATGCTGTATAGCACTGTGACTATAGTTAACAATACTGCGTCGTATACTTAAAGATGCTAATGAGAATAAAGCTTTAATGTTCTCACCGTAACAACAAAATGTCAATTATGTGAGGTAGAGGGTGTGTAAACTAATGTGGTAAACATTTTACAGTATATACGTGTATCAAATCATCACATTGTACACCTTAAATTTACACAGTGTTATATGTCAATTACATACCAGTAAAGCTGTAAAAAAAGGAAATTCTTCAGGATTAGTTCCAAATGTGAGAAGTTATGATGACTATAGACAATTTAAGACAAGATCATTGTCTTTATCGCTTGACCTCCTGTGTGTCAGATGACCTTCAAGTCTCTCAATATTTTTATTGGTGTAACATAAGAATTGAGTTATCTGGCAAAATTGAAGGGGCTTACTTGTGATCTGTTATTGCTTCTGATTTCTCAACTTATCCATTTAGTCATAACTACCCTTAGGGCCACACAAGAATGTTTAGTTTGCCTTTCCTTAGAGCAATAACCAAGTGCTTTCTAAGCCTTCAGAGGCATCTTTTGGAAACAGTTGCTCTGCCTGTGATGCTGAGGCAGTATCTAAGATTGATGTTAACTTAAAATGGCTGTTATTTTGTTCCTGTCACGGGTACCCACTGAAGGAGCATCTAGTCTGTGTCTCAGCCTTGGTTCTCCTTGTCCTAAGTTGCTCTCTCATCTTGATGTCTACCTCATCACTTGTCCTCTGACCATCACCTCATCATCACATCCTTCAATGGCTCTCTCACCTTCTGTTGAAGTCTGGCCTCCTTTCTTGACATAAAGAGCCTTTGTGAGCTTGTCCCTCTCTTCCCTCTCAGGCTGCATCACTTGCCGTGCATCCCCATGCTCCTTCCGAGCCAGGTTTCCCTGAACTACTTTCCGTACCCTTCCCCGCCTCTCCTTACCTCCATGACATTGGGTGTCGTTCTCCCTTTGTAGGAAATCTCTTTCCCTCTTTGTTCACAAGGAGGCTTGCTATTGTTCTTCCAAATTCAGTCTAAATGTCATCTTCTTTGCAAAGCTGCCCCCAACTCTCTTAGGGAGCAATGAGCACCCCTTCTTTGTGAGGGCTCACATGTCTCTATCAGAGTTCCTATCACTCTGTGCTGTGATCATTTGTTTTTGCATCTGTTTGTCCCCTAGGTGAGCTTTTTGTGTGGGGGGGAGGATTCTTGGCTATTCATCTTGTATCCTCAGCGGATTGCATTAACACCTAGCACATTGTGGGTTGGTTGATTTAGTCTCTTCCTAGGGCTTCAAGTGAGCCTGATTTGGATGGGGGTGCAGAGTGCTGAGCTCTACAAAGGCTGGACTGTGACCCCCCTGAGTGGAGATTGAGGATGCTTGTGGGGAGAGTGGTGGTACCACGCAGTGATGGTTGATGGGTTACCACATTTAGACATTGACCTCTGCTGGGCACTTAACTTATTTCCTTTGATAAAAAAAAAGTGAAGTCTGTAGACCCTTTCTCTCAGCCCCTCTGAGGCCAAGGGACAAAAAAGTCAGAGCAGACGTTAATCAACCAAAATATCATATTTTAAGTTCCAAGTATTGTAACAAAAATCCCTGGAATCAGTGTGGGTCTTTTCTCTTTTTTTTAAGAGTTCAAATACTTTTACAAATGTTGCTCATTTATCTTCCTAACATTATCTGTCCACATTTCATCAACACAGAATTTTCTAGCAGAATGGAATGCCATGGGGGCAGCACGCTTGGTGGGAATGTTCCAACCAAGCTGGGTGACTGACCCCTGCCAGAAATGGTAGGGAGAGGGGTGATTCCTGAATTTGCTAAAATATTAGAGAGGTAACTCCTTTTCCTTGTATGTTTCTGTGAAAAGGGACTAAGACAGCTGACAAAAGACTGGCAGAAACAATAGTACATCAGAGAGCATGATCCATGTCTTGAAACTCTAATTAATGACATTTTCTATATAACCTGTCATTTGAGGGAGATCTTACATCCTTGCTCAGTGGGTTCAAAATAAGAACTAACATTTACATAAAACCTTAGACTTTGACAAAGAGCTCTTGATAAGAGCTAGATATTTTTATCCCCATTTTACAGATAAAAGAACTGAAACTCAGAGAGGATAAAAGAACTTGCCCAAGGGCATGCAGCCCCATAAGTGGCTGACTTGAGCTAGGTTCTTCTTGCTTTAAATCCTGTGCTCTTTTTCACTTCTCCTTGTGGCCTTGGAATACTTCAAAAGAAGTGTTGCTAGAGCTGGTTTTACCAGTTGTAAAGAACAGAAGGAAGCTAAATATAAATCAGCCTCAGAGAAAACTTTGCTTTCAGTCAAGGCCAAACATGGCCAGCCTTTATTAATCCTTAGATATGAGTTTCCTACCACGTCTTATGCATGTTCTCTTTTGTCACCTGTTTTCTTAAAAAGAGGCCTTGGTCATAGAGCAAAAGACAGAGAGAGTCTAAAATGTCACATCTAACTCAAAGCCCAAGAGACAAAGGACCAACTAGTGTAACGTTTCCCCAGGCTCTGAGCTCCAGGGGGCTGGTGAGATGAATAAGGCGAGGGTGTTCTTTTCCACTGACCTGCATTCCTAAGGAACATGTGATCAGGAAGCCCCGTCTCGTGACTGTGCTCATGGTCGTCATTGCAACCTCTACGTACACCGCCAAGTGTCATGACAGTGGGGTCTTGCCTCTTCTAATCTTCCACTGGTCCATCATTACCGTACAAGAAAACGAAAGCCCCAAACTGACGGTGGGGTATATACCAATTCAAAGGGAATTTTCTTCAGAACTTTGCTTCTAACTTGAAGTTCTGAGTTTAACCATCCCTCTGGGTGAATACATGTGATAATGGAAGCGTCAAAATGATCTTTAGCAGCAGTTTCCTTCCTTCTGTCCTGTGATAATGGGTAGCTTACACCAAGGGACCAATGAGGAATTGAACTTTTATAAGTTTGGTGCAAAAGGAGAAGCCTCCAAGGCCTACTGAGGCAGGGACTGAGGAGAAAGCCTTTGAAACAAATATGTTTCTGAGAAAAAGGAGGAGAGTAAACAAGTGCAGGCTCTGGTTGCAAAGCCTTGAGATGAAGAAAAGGCAAGGAGTGTGGGAAGGCCTGCTTTAGAGAGCAGGGCCTGTCTGTTCTGGCAGACTCCATGGGGAGCGGGGCAATGCTTTCACTGATGGAAACCAAATTCTTTCTTTGCCTGATCTGAATACATATTTTTAAGCTCTTTAAAATTCAGGTAAAATGTGAAGCATGAGTCAGCTGAAGTTGCAAAGTCCAGAATTTTTTTTCTCCCCCCCCCCGCCCCCCGTGGCGGTGGTGCTTCTTCCAAATAAATGTTAAAAAATAAATGCCGTATGATGGGAATGTAGTCTCCCACACTTGAGATTTGCAGAAAATTGTAAGCTCTTTGTGAGGAGGTGTAGGATCCTGAAAGCCAGGGACCTTTGGCCAGGAATGAGACTTTTCTTACCTTTGCTTAGAGCAGGGTTTCTCCACCTTGGCACTTGTGACACGTGGGCTGGATAATCCTTTGCTGTGGAGGCTTGTCCTGAGCTTTGTAGGGTGTTTATCAGTCTCCCCTGGCCTCCACCCAAGGCATGCCGGGAGCATTCCCACAGTGACAACAATCAAAAAGGCCCCCCACCCCCACCCCCGCCAGATGTCCTCTGGGGGAAGGGAAGGAGGCAAAATTAGCTTAAAGGAAAGTCAGATAAAAGATGTAATTATGTTAAAGAAGAAAGTATTTTAGAGAGAAAAACTGAAAAAGAAGACAGCTGGTTTTAAAGGTGCTCTGAATGCCTTGTTTTCCTCTGCTGATGATAGTACAAGTGTCTCCGAAGCGCCTCTGCTAGGTCACACCTGCCAAAATCACACTTTACCTGCAGGGTTGCCAGATTTAGCCAAAAATACAGGATACCCGGTTAAATTTAAATTTCAGGTAAACAATGAATGCTTTTCCAGTATAAGTCTGTCCCATGCGATATTTGGAGCATACTTAAACACTAAAAATTATTTGTTGTTTATCTGAAATCAGATCTAACTGGGAGTTCTGTATTTGACATGCCCATTCTGTTTACCAGGTTACTGGCTCCAGGGCCCGCTGTGACACAGGAGTCATCCTGACATTAAAGTCCCTCGGTAACCTGGTTACCTCACTCCCACTCTTCCTTCGAGAGAACATTCACAACAGGCTGACCCCCTCTGCTCCCTTCCTCATGGCAGGAACCAGGGTTTATGCCGAGCACTTAATAGGTGCTCAGTGGAATTTCTGGTAGTTGCCTGATGAGTCATGTACTGACCAGGCCCTGCAGGAGAATTTTAACAGGCCAGAAAGCCACTTAAAATGTATAATGGTAAATCAGCACCCGGTTTCTCTAATCAGAGAAATTCTGCAGTTGTCATTTAAAATTTCTTTGGTCTTATAAGTGAGATTAGAAATTCTGAGAAAATTCCTGAAGCAAATGTTCTGTGCCTCCAGTCCTGCCTAAGCTGCTGGCAGCCTGCCTGACACAGGGGCTGTGACCCGGTTGCTCTTGTTATTAGGCAAGGACATGGTGACAGCAGTGATGGAGTGTGCGCATGACCCTGCAATTGTCCACCTCCTAATCACAATATTTCTTCCCCCCTGATTTTTATGTTTGTCTCTAATCATAGTCCCGGCTTATGCTCACGTGCTTGGGTGGAGCAGTGGGTTTCTGTTTTGGCGGCTCACTAACTAAAGCTTTAATTAAGAGGTAGTGAGGTGTCTCTGGACTAGAAGGTGTTAGATTTTAGAAATGGATTTCTATCTTTTGGTCAAGTTTAATGATTTTTCAGAAATATTTACACTGTCATATTTCTCCTGGTTAATGTACGTATACCCATGCAAGTACTGGCCAGAATCATGAAAACTGGGCCCTGAGAAGTCAGGGATCTTACTTGACCAGTGTAAATCCTTAGCAATGTCCGGGGTCAGAGGTAATAAAGATATATTTGTGGGATAAAAGTCTTTATTTAATGAATGGTCTTTTGCAAACCGGTGGCATGGAGCACCACCATAGAACACGACCACACAAATATGTGTTGGAAGTTGGGGCAGCTTAGGAAATTCTTCAGCATCCACTAGCTCCATGCCCAAGGCTGCCTCTACTACTGGTGTTGGCTTAACCGAGCCTTCATTGTCTGAGCTAGAAAATGAGGAAGCAGAACCAGAGAAATTCCAAGACTTCCACCTGTGAAATCCTGTGCTTCTAATGTAGAAATGTAATGATAGACGCATGCCCTGGATTGTCATCTTTGTGTGGTATACATCAGCTTTCCATTTGGTCAGTCTGGGAAACGGGTGAAGATACTTAGTTGATTGGTATTATTCTGAGTTTCTGCTTTTGAATTTAGAAGTAGTGTTATAGTAATAATTATTATTAACAGAGCCGTGTGTGCCTCTTTGGGGGGAAGGTAGACCAAAGATTGGGAGCTTTTCCATGCTCAATAAATGCAAAGACATGGATAGGTTTGGGAGCCTTTTCAATTACGTCTCCTAGTTTTTATTTTCTCTGATGATGAAGAGGTCATATACCTCAATATTTCATTACCCTTTAGAATTTTGGAAATGTAAAGATATTCTTTTTCTGGATCTTAAAACTTCCTTTGAAGATAGTGATAGCTTTATACTGAAGAAATCAACGCTGAGGGACTGGACGTTTATGAAGTCATTGGAAACTCACAGTGCATTTTGTATTCTTTCTTTAAATAATATATGCGTGTAAAAACAGTTTGCAGTCAGGAAAGCATTATGCATGTAAGACACTCTTATGTTTCCTCAAACTTTTTTTACTCATCTGCTAAAGATGTATTTTTTCGTAGCCTTTGTAATCCAGGCTATTACTTCTGTACTTTTACTTCATTGGTCTTTTGCATTCCCATCTCTGCCTTTCTTCCCTCTGAAGGTTGTCTCCTGATATAAGTAATTGTCAGGTAATCTACATGTAAGATCTTTCAGAAATGAAGCCGTACACATTTTCATCACGACTCAAATGTCAAAGGATTGGTACTTACGGTATGTTCTAAATTTGAACTGAGAGAGTGCTGATGTTTCTATACAGAATAATTCCCTTCCAATTATTTCACTGAAGCATTTTTTTAGCTACAAATATGATCTTATATACATGCATATATATATGCTAAAATCTGTATAAGACAAAGTCTGCTTTGTAGTCCTGTAAGAAAATTCTGAGTTGTCTATAATGTGGTATGGTGCCAATAATTCATCTTATTAGTCTTTTACTATCTTTTGTTTTCTACAGTGGGGTGACATTTTTCTAATTGAGAATTAATATGGAGGCACTAGATTTGGGTGGAACATTCATCTTTCTAGGTCAAGACTTTTAGTTTTTTAAAGTGATATCCTCGTTACAAATAAAAACCATGGAAAAGCCAATATCTTTCTTCTTGGGAGACTCAAATTCTCTTTTGGCTATACATGTATTTGTGATAACACTACAGTTATGAGTTGTTCTAGCAAAATGTTCTTAGGAAGTCAGTGAATTGGATTTATACAAAATAAGAAAAAGACTGAAAGGATTTCTAGTTAACTATTCAAATGATTTAAATTGTTTTGGGGTGCCAAACTAAATTCAGATCTCAAATGAATCAAATAATCAAATAATATGCATCTTAGATTTTACTGATGGCATTTAAATATCTCTTTTAAGATACTAGGCAAAATTTTAATCACAGAAAAGATTATTGGAAATTAAAGTAACTTTTAAATCAATGTGTGTGATATAAGTGCAAAGAATTTTTGTATTTTATTCACCTATCTTATGCTCTAGAAAACATAAGAAGTAACATGTCCTTTTCCTTGAATTTATTAGATTTGTGGGTATAAATTTAAACAAGGTAAGATTATTTTGTGGTTTATGCTTGTTTGAGAATTGATTATGAATATTTTACTTTGATATAGTTCTGTTTCACTTCTTTGTTAATTAGAATTTAAAAACAATTTTGGAGGATGGAATTTCTAATATATATATATATATATATATATTTTACTATTACCTCTCTTTCCTTGATTTTAAATGAAGACGTGATTCTTAGAGGAAAGTGTCAGTGGATCACATTCTCTGGAATGGTTTCACACCATTTGGGGCACATATTGAATTGGCCCACTAAACTCACTTTGAGTCTTGGGTCTTTTCCTGGAGAAACCACAGGAAGTAGCAAGAATTATTCATGAGATTCTAAAGGTAGAACTTACTTGATTCTTTTTTTTAAAGGAAAGTTTGTAGACTTCTAGAGCAGTCAGATACTACGTTATTATACGGAACCAGTGGGGCAACAAAGTTTTCAACGCTAAAAGGGCTTAAACTTATTCCCCAAGTAAGAAAAAGTATTGAAACTTTGTGCAGCAGCTCAATTCCAATGAACACTTTAAGCTTTTCTGTTAGCATTAGTCTTTTAGTGTTTATGTTTAAAACTAGTTATTAAGCAAATTGGATATATTGGTGGTTACATTTAATATGGTTTATAATTTTAGTTTTAATATTTTACTTACTAACTCATTCGTGCTTAGTTTGTATGGCTTTGTCTTTTTCTCTTTTGATGTGGTACAGCTTAAACATATTCACATGAGTTAAGCAAACAACATACCCCCACCTCCTCTCCTCTGGTGGCCCTGGAAATCGAGGACTGAAATGAGGAGCTGACCACACCCATCTCTGGGACAGCAGGCCTGTGAGCGCCCACTGCTGGGAACACTTACAGACTGAGCCTAATTGGAAAACTGAAATACTGAATGGTTCCAACTAATGATGTCCTCTTTTGTTTTTTGGCTACAGATAGGGAAAATGGGAAGATTTTCCTGAAAGAAATGAAATGAAAAATAGCATTTTTTTTTTTAAAGAACAGGACCTGGCTAACTATTAGCTGTCAGTTTTCTAAGAAGCTGAGTTATTTTTCCATTTTGCTCTTCACAAAATATTTACAGCATTACATGTTTTATTTGGTCTCTGAAAGACTGAATCTGAAAGTACAAAACAGTTTCCAGTTGATAAAGTTATTGGGTCTTTGAATTTATGCATTTAGGTAAGCCAGATATCTATGTCGTTGTCTAGGTGGAATACTATTTTTTTTTTTTTTGGCATAACTCAAATGCTTTAACTCTTACACTTGTTCTTTCAGATCCTTGGTCCCAACTTCTGGCAGCCAGATGTTCATAAATTAAAAAAAAAGTTGTTTGAAGGATTCAAACCTGCTTATTTAAAAAAATTATACATTGATGTACCGTAGTTGTTAATTTGAATAGTATAAAACTCTTATATTATTTAACTTTTCATGTGGTTGTATCTTGATTCTCCAACAAGATTGCTAATTTTTTGAGTCAGGGATAGTTCATTTTCTTTGCAATATTTCTCATATGTAGTAAGGACCCATTCACATCATTTGTTCATTGATTGATTTACATCTGTGTCTCACCTAATCCAACACTTTAGAAATAAGCAATATTAGGATCTTATCACTTAACCAGATATCAACCAAATGTGCAAATTCCTAACGACATCTGCCATACTCTGCCTGTGCATGTCAAATCCAGCTCAAGGCAACTTGATAAAATTGACTTTCTGATTAAGATTATGTATGAGGTGAAGGAACTTTGTTGATTACCTCAGATGCGTCTGAAATCATCATGTGTGTCAGTGCCGTGGTGAAGCAGGAGGAAGTGGAACGGTTGTCGTTTTGAAGATTAGTGAATTAACCGCATTTTGGCGATCATTCCCTACATCAAAATCACATTTCTTCTAGCCAATGTATGTAGCCAATTTCAGATGCCTTGTAAATCTGTGTTGGTAAGTTTTTTGCTTCTATTACCGAAAATCAAGAATGGAACTTCCCGAAATTTTTTGTATATATATATATTTTTTCCAGGAATAGAATTTAAAAATCTCAACAGTGAAATACTATATCTACTACCATGACTACTTACCAACTCAGCATTGTTCTCGGGGAGTTTGTAATCATAGGAGTAAGGGTAGAGTATCATCTGGGAGTATGAGTGGATTGTCAGATATGCTTTGATGGAAGAGAGGTGGTTGCGGATGAAATTAGCCAGGGCCTTGGTCTCTTTTTCAGACTCTGCAGCAGATCCACAGTAAGTTTCATCACAGGGGTTTTTAGAGGCTCCGATAGCTGGAAAAACGTATTGTTGTTAATGGCAAATGGTCATCTGCTGACGTTCCCACAGGTCATGTTTCAAAATTTCAAATTAGAGAGTTAAAAAATAAGTTGTTTTCACAATAATTTTTATAATCATCCTCATGTATGTGTACATTATAAAGTATGCATACATTTAGTCACAAGAGTAGGGTGTTTTTAAGCTAACAGGCTAAAAAGTTGCATGTGAAATCACCAATATGTCCCTGTGTAGTGCTAAACAATGAGATCAATATAGTGTAAGAAGATTAATAAGTAGGGACAAACTAATATCCATGAGAAATTTCTGTATTAGTATAATCATTTACTGAGAGTTGAATCACAAAATTATAATCACAATTTTATTTAAATAATTATTTAATGATGGTCTCCTCTAGATTTTACATTCCACAAGTAGTAGGATTATGTCTGGTTTGTTCAGTCTTATGTTTCCAGCGTCTAGCACAGCTGGGAACATAATAGAATAAGCAATACATTTTTATTGACTGAATAAACAAGCTGTTTATTGTCTGTGCTTTCAGAAAGTTAGAACTCTAAAAGATAAAATTTTATATTTTTTTCTTATTTTAGACACTATTGTGTTTTCCTGTTACTTTCTTCCTATGCTTTTCAAAAGATGCATGCAAAATGGTCAGCCAGATACTTACTGCACCAACCAGCATCAAAATTTCTGTTGGGGTCTGTGCCAATGCAGGTGGATCCAGCGTTGGTGGAGCGGGTCTTTCTCCACATTCGGTACTGAAAAGTGCAGTTTATGGTTAGGACAAGTATAGTAGAAAGTGGTTGGTTTTAATTTCATTAGCCCCTCTCAGCATTGGTTCATATACCTTGGTCCAGGTATAGATGTAGCCATCGATATTGACCACAGGCAAGACATAAAAGTCTAGCTTGTCGAGAAATTCTGTCATGTTTCTGTCATGTCCATAGGTGCGAACAGCCTGTGTATAAATTACAAAGCAGAATTTCATGGAAAAATGGAATGCATTATGCTGCTAAAATTTACATAGACGAGATGAATGTTGACTTTGGTAACAAAAGTGGCATCCCCTTTTGAAGTAGATATTAATATTTAAAAAGCAAATAGCAAAATATTACTGACAGTTTTGTTTAAAATAGTTTCTAGTTCTTCCCTTTTTCTAGGATACTCTGTTTCGGTGGTCCCCAACCTTTTTGGCACCAGGCACCGGTTTCGTGGAAGACAATTTTTCCACGGATGGGGGTAGGGGGTGTTCAGGCGGTAACGCGAGTGATGGTTCAGGCGGTAACGCGAGCGCTGGGGAGCGGCAGATGAAGCTTCACTCGCTTACCCGCCACTCACCTCCTGCTGTGCGGCCCGGTTCCTGACAGGCCGCGGACAGGTACCAGTCCACAGCCCGGGCGTTGGGGACCCCTGCTCTATTTCATCCATATATACCTCATATAATTATTACTTTTTATTTTAACTATTTACTTTAAAGATGAACGAAAATTCAATAAAATTAAAGACTTAGAGAACGTGAATACTCATTTCCTTTGAAATAGTAACTGTAATAACTTTTTTTCAAAGTTAGTAGGATATGAGGGTAAGAACTTTTTTTCAAAGTTAGTAGGCTATGAGGGTATTCCTAGTAAGTAAGGAATGTCTGTGGATGGCTCTGCATGTTCCTAATACTGTCATCTAGAAATTTGTTTAATTTTGGTGAGACCTCCTGTAGATGGTCTCAGTAGAGGAAGAAGAATGAAAAAGGCTCCCACTAGGAAGTGAGATCACACTGATGGATTTTGGAGAGGCTCTCACCAAGTCTCAAGTTGCATAATGATGGAAGTCGTCTTCTTATTCCTCTTACTTGAGAAGGGAACTCTGTTAAGGGTCTAGCTCTCCCTGCTAAGTGATGTGGATACCTATCTATGAATGAAGGACCTCATACCCATTTATTATGTTCTCTTAGTCACAGATCTTCAGCCCCAGGATTATATTAAATTTACATTCAACTCTTCCCTAGGCTTGCTTGAAGAGATTTTAAAGGTATTTATGGTTTCTGTGTAGTAACAGTTTTTATATATTCTTCATGGCTCTATACATGTATGTTTATTAAAATAACACATGGTAAAGCATGTGCTTTTTATGTTGGAAGAGCTATAGAACCATGTTCTGTTAGTGGTCTGTGATTAGAGGTAACCAAAGTAATGATGAAAGTCTTTCTTTCTAGAGGGCAGATAGTGAGATACTCACTGAAATTAAATGGTGCCAATTGGACACATAACATGTCTAGAAACCAGGAGCCTAAAGAATAGATACAGAAGTGCTTTACCCAAAAGAAATTATCTTGTATCTAATAATAGTCTTACATTTTTAAAGTATTTCAATATTTTAAACTTTACTTTTGAAATAATTTTAGACTTATAGAAGAGTTGCAGATACAGGGAGTTCTCATATACCTTTTACCCAGCTTCCCTGCATTGTAGTTGGTCATCACGTCTCCTCTTATCTGTGACAATTCCTCAGACTTTCCTTTGTGACTTTGACACAGGTGTTGTTCACCTTGATCACTTGGTTAAGGTAGTTTCTGCTAGGCTTCTCCACTGTAAATTTTGCCTTTGTAATGTAATACATATTTTTTAAGAGATACTTTGCTGCTGCAGATAACCTAGTTCTCTTTAAACTTTTACCCACTAATCCTTGTATCCATCTGTAGATTTTCATGAAGTAGTTATTACTGTGGTGTTCTAATGGTAACTTTCTATTTTGCTCATTTGTACACCTATTAGTTGTAATTCTTCTATAAGAAAGAGTTGTTCCTTCTCTCCCTTTTTTTAATTTATTGAATCATCTATATCATTATGGACTCATGGATATTTAAAAGGGTTTTTACATATATCTTACCATCAGAATTATAAAGGAGTGGAAAACGGTATCATTTAGAATAGGGACCACTACGTATTGTTTTCTTTTACTCTGAAGTATACATTGATTATTATCTAGGAGATAATGATCAAGTTAGTGGTTTTTCCACAATCATTAACTTTTAAATGACCTATCCACGATATTTACTACCTGTTAGCCTTTCTACCAAAGGTGGGTAAGAAAGTTAAGATGAGTGAAATACAAATAAATACCATTTGCTAGCTGTTTAAAAATTTTGCCTTATCAAGTTTCTTGGTGACCTTTATAGCTTGGACCTTGGAATTATGAATTTTTTCTATGCTATTATTCTCTTTTATTATAGTTAGATTACAAGGGATTGATTGAAATAAAAAAAAATACTTTCTACTTTCCTCTGCCAGTAATCATTCTACATACTGACCTCTCTCACAAACCACTGGCAAAATGCAGGGGAAATCCACTCTCTGGCATGGAAACCGCAGTCCATGAAAATGGCAGGCTTATTTGGTCCAGGTCTGCCAACCTATTACAAACAAAACGAAAAGGGAAACTGTGATTCATCATATTCACTACCCATCTGGGCTTTGGACTCAACAGGTGAAACCTGACAGCAGCAAGAGGTACATTCCATGATTAAATTAAAACATAATACTAGCACGGTATGTTCTTGCCTCTAGACACTCACAGTATTTGAGCTGAAGGCTTACATGGCTGTTTATTATTTTTATTAAGCTTGACAAGCTCATATTTTTCAGAAGATGCTTGATTACCCTGCTTAATTGTACTCACATGGAGGTTATTTTCTGCTGCTACTATTAGGAGACGTGACCAAGACAACTGGATGAGTAATTAGAAGTAATCATGATTGTTGCTAATCTTGTAAGAAGTTTTCCTTCTCTCCCATTTATTCCATGTCTTTTTATTTTCTTCATTAGAATTGCATGATAAAAATGGCATTAGAGGACGACAGAAACAAATTGTTGATACGCTGTGTACCGTTGTCTGATACATATGAAGTTTATGAACCTTTTTAGCAAATGGATTTGCAAACAACATCTGGGAGAGGACAATTTCATCAAGGTAGATGATCATTTACATTGCTTACAGGAATGTGGTTAAATTTATAGGACTTCTCTTATTTTATTGCATTTTTTCTTTTGAATAAATCAAAATAATGATTTAAAAATTCACATATGATGAAACAATCTGGGGAATCTGTTTGAGGCAGGGAAAGAGTTATAACTATGTTTGGGATGAATATGTCTGTGAAACAGATGTTAATGTGTTAGAATTCATTGATTTAAAGCCCTCAGACATGGGAAGGTTATGGTTAAAAAGGATTACCTTGAGGAGGTACATAGTGTTTCCTAAAAATGTAGTTCCGATGGCACTGCGAGAGATGAGGTCTGGATTTTCGCTGGCGACTTGTTGAGTCCAAGCCTCTATCTACCAAATGGAACCATTTGTGGGTTAATGTGACATTCTTGGTTCAATTCCCAAAACAATGTCTGTCTAAATCACGTGCGCATCATACCGTTTCCCAGTTGTTGTACTTCTCGTAACTGTGTCCAGTTGCACGGACCTTGCTATCAAACTGAGCCTCCAGCACAGATCTGAGGTTGCTTATTAATACCCTGTAATAAATCAAAGGGGGTGCTCCTGTAAACATAAGCATGTTTCCCAGTCAGCAAAAACCCAGAGTTTCTGCTTTAGCCGATTGTACAATACATTCTCCATGAAGTCATCAGATCTGTCCTCTGATGATGCCTTTCAACTTGAGCTACTCATCACAAAGTAAATCATTGAGAAGGATACTGGAGACTATGAGCAAGGCAGGCTCTTCTTTGGCCCAAACTTCACCTGTTTGGGGGTCCTTGGACCTTAAACTTGGAAAATGATTTCCCTGGTACCTGGGGCATTCTGCATCAGGGCCTTGGGCTCAACACAGAAGCATGCCCTTAAGCCCTATCAGTGGTCTTTCTTTCTCAAGATTTTCCTTGTTTTAGCACTGAAAGTCCCATGTCCCAGGAACCTACTCAATCCCAGTAGTAGTAGATTGGGACAGCCAGTCACCTGAGGCCTTTCTCTAGGTTTTGAGAAAAATATCTTGATGGGTGGAAATTCAGAAATATTGACAAGCTAAAGATTTTTTTAGACCAAAGAATACTGAGTTTAAAGTATTCGTTTCTGCTTGCCTTTCTTTTGGCTGGTTTAAAGTAATGTAAGAATGGTTCTGTAGTAAGGTAATATGACAATTGGTGACAGAAACTTTGAAGCTTGCTTATTTCTAAAAATGATTATTCAGGTGAAAGGTCTTATTATAAGAGGCACGTGTGAAGGTGTGGGTATATATGACTTTGTTTCTCTTTGCTACTTTTGAGTGGAAAGTGTGTTCTGAAGGGACAAAATTTTATGAGCATTAATGTCCTTGATCATAGACTGTAAATATCATGGGCAGTAGTTAGTTTACAGAAACTTCTATTATCCACTGTCAAGCCTTGAAATGTTTTTATCTGACACACAGAGAATTGTAGCCGCATATCAAAAGTCTACTTCTCCTCCGGCTGCCCCAAGGGCATTCTGATGAAGTATGTCAGGGACATCCTCTGAACCTCCCTCCTGCTGTCTCCTTCTTTTGTTTAACTGTGCATGAACTTGTGTCTGTTTATGGAAAACACCATAAATTAATACTAAATGATATTTGTTTCCTAGCAAGAGGCAAATACTGTCTTAAGGGCTTAACTATCTTAAGGTAGTATAAAAAAAAAAAAAAGGAAAAGGAGAAGAGTTTAATATTTATTCCGTGGAAAGAACATTTCCCATTAAGCAGCCATCAGTACTTTGTTAGTGCTTTCATTTCTATGGCTGCTATAAGTTACCACAAACTAAGTGGCTTAAAACAATATGAATTTATTATTTTACAGCTTAGAAATCCAACACAGGTCTCACTGGGCTAAGATCAACATGTGAACAGTGAAGTGCTTTCTGGAAGCTCTAGGGGAGAGTCTGATTCCTTGCCCTTTAGAGGCTGCCCACATTCCTTGGCTGTTTGCCCTTCTCCATCTTCAAAGCCAGCAATAGCAGCTCAAGTCCTTCTCATGTTTCATCACTCTGACTTCCTCTTCTGCCTCCTTCTTCCACTTGTAAGGACCCTGTGGTTACTTTGGACTTCTCAGGACAATTTAGGATAATCTACCTATTTTAAGTTCAGCTGCTTAGCAAACCTTAATTCAATCTGCAATCCTAACTTCTCTTTGTCATTAGCATATATTCAGATGTTCTAGGGGTTGGGATGTAGACATTTAGGAGAGACAGTCATTCTGCCGGCTATAGTTAGGAACAATGATTATAATAAGTGCTATAATTAATTATATTCAACACCTAAATTGGATTGTTAGGGAATAGGGTGGAATTAGAAAGAATCTAGAATTAGAAATCAAAAAATCAGGGTCATAGTTTTGCCTAACATGTAAATTGGTTTCAGCAAAGTCATTTAATCTCTGGGCCTTATTTCATAATTTGTATAATGGGATATTTATTAGCTGGTATTCAATGTCCTTTTCAGTTCTAAAATGCAATGACTTGACTCAAATTCCTAGGCCTTGGTCATTTACATAGATGTCTTCCAAGGTTTATGAAGAAAAAAAATTAAACTACAGTAAAGTTGCCAGTTACCACCTTCATAAACTCTAGGGAAACATCTAGAATAGAGATAGTTTAGGTAAATGATTTTCAAATATAGCTAAAAACTAAAAACAAAACCAAAACAAGTAAACCAAAAACATTGAAAACTGAAAATCAACAGGCAGAAACCTTTAAGAAAACAACTGTATTCCAAGATTATCAGTTTGAAAGAACAAACTGATAATTCCAAGATTATCAGTTCGAAAGAACAAATCCTGCCTAACAAGGATGAACTTCTCTGACAGAATGGCAAAACTAAAAATCCAAGAGGAAATGGTAAATGACATCTACTTTACCCTTAACAAGATTTTCCATTGACAGCGAGTAAAATAATCATCTAGGTCACATGGCTTCTTAGTGGCTGCCCAGAGAAAAGAAATCATCAGTTAATTGCTCCCAGGCATTCTACAGCCTCAGGACATTCAGTAGACATTTGTCCCTAAGACCATAACCATAATGATCTCTGACCTACCAGGAACCAGCTCTGAGTAGAGGGGGGAAATAGGGCTTTCACAGCATATTGCAATATCCTTCTTTTGCATACAATCCTCAAATTCGAATTATTTGGGAGAATAAGTGACAATGTGGAGGTTAGTGTTTTGTTTGGTACTAAGAAGAGACAATCTGTTAGAGTTATTATTATGTTAATATTTAAACATTTTCATCAATAATCAGGACAAGGAAGCATAATAAAACCAGTTAGATTTAAGATGACACCCAAAAGTGTCCTCTAGTAACTTGCAAAAGAGTATCAGAATGAGGTTCAAATGTGGTGCTTTTGCCTGAAGGTGGGAAATTGGCCTTAAATGATCCTTTCCAGCCCTATGATTTTATTAGATTTAGAACAAAGTACTACTTTAGCCACATTACAAAATATTATTACTAAATAATGAGCTTCTATTCTAGGAGACTAAAATAATGACTCATAATGTAATAGGGACTGCATTACAGCTCCAAAATACAGAGGCATGTACACTATTTTATACTTTTATATGTTCCTTTTATAGTGCTATCCCACTTCTTTTTTTTTTTTTTTTTTTTAGCATGCAGGCAAATTAGATAACAGGACTCCCAACAAAGCAAGAAACACAATGTCTGAGTAGAGACATGAGTTAGTTTTCTCCCCCTTTCAGATTCCTGAAAAAGGAGTATTAGGTCAGTCCCCAGACTACACACCTGTTGCTACTGAAGAACATTACTATGTACACATTGTTATCCAAGGACACTTTACTGATCGAATCTGAAATATGCAGAAAAATGTTATAGGCAGATAGCAACCATCAGTCTCTTCCTGCATTGGATAAGGCATAGACCACCTTACTGAAATTTGTAAGAAGGAATTCTGTGAAGGCCCACCCACCGAAAGATTCTGTCAACTTAGCTTCAGAACCATAAGTGGGAGATTTACACCATCCAATTCCTAGTCTTTCTGTACCTAGGGTGTGACATAAGCATTTAAAAATACAGTTATTGGCGGGGGGTGAAGTCAAGATGGCAGTGTGGGAAGATGCAGAGTTCACGTCTCCCCACAACTAGGGTGCCTGCCGGATGCTGGTGGGGGACACCGATGCCCAAGGAGATGGGAAGAACCCCCAAGCGAACTGGTAGGACGTGGGAGTATGGAGGCTGCACAGGACTGGCGCCCCTGAGGGGTGGCTGAGAGGGACCCTTGGGGACTCAGATCAGGAGGGGAATGGGCCCAGCGTTTCCCCTGCCCAATCGGCCAGGGAAGTCTGCCCAGCTCTCAGGCCAGGTCCTATGCCCTCAGAGGTCCCCTCCAGGCCGGGTTGGTCCTGGGAGCATAGGAGGGAGCCCAGGAGAGAACAGGAAAGGTAGGTGGGAGGAGTCCTCCAGGACCAGAGGAGTAGAAAGGAGCAGAGGGCGTTTGCTCCACCCACTTGGGCTGGGGGAGCCTGCTGAGCTCCCAAGCCAGTCCCCTGCACTCCAAAGTCCCCTCTAGGCCACGTGGGCCCTGGGGGCATAGGAGGGAGATCAGGAGAGGCAGGTGAGAGGGGACCTCCAGGAGGAACAGGAGAGGAGTGGAGGAAGCCTGCTGGGCTCCCAGGTGGGGTCCTCTGCCCTCTGAGATCAGAGGTGGGAAGCATACCTGGGCATCTTCTGTTGAGCCTAAGGCTCCCCCACCCTCGGACTTTTCCAGCCCTGTGGGTCCTAAGCAGAGGCCCCACCCACCACCCAAACCTCACCCCTGCTTAGGCCCTGCCCTCCACAGCCAAGGCCTTTTCCACCTTTTTTTTTCTTCCTTCTCCTCTTTTTTACTATTGTGGCTCTGTTTTACCTTCCAGTTGTTGTTTCGTCTATATTTTTATTTTTATATGTTTTCTAACATAGCTGTTAGTTTCTAAGTCTGATTTTATTTTTTACTTTGTCCTTTTTTTTTTTTTTGGCCACCCTGCACGACTTTCAGGATCTTGGTTTATGAGCCAGGGGTTGGGACGAAGCTCCTGTGGTGGGAGCTCTGAGTCCGAACCACTGGACTAACAGAGAGCCTCAGACCCCAGGGAATATTCATTGGAGTGAGGTCTCCTGGAGGTCCTCATCTCAGCACCAAGACCCAGCTCTACCCAACAGCCTACAAACTCCAGTGTTGGAAGCCTCAGGCCCAACAACCAGTAAGACAGGAACATAATCTCACTTATAAAAAAAAAGGAAAAAGAAAATTGAGACAGCAAAATAAAAATGTCACAGATGAAGAAGCATGGTAGAAATCTACAAGACCAAATAAATGAAGAGGAAGTAGGCAATCTACCTGAAAAAGAATTCAGAGTAATGATAGTAAAGATGATCCAGAATCTCTGAAATAGAATGGAGGCATGGATTGAGAAAATACAAGAAATGTTTAACAAAGATCTAGAAGTACTAAAGAACAAACAAACAGAGATGAAAAACACAGTAACTGAAATGGAAAATACACTAGAAGGAATCCATAACAGAATAACTGAGGCAGAAGAACGAATAAGTGAGCGGGAAGACAAAATGGTGGAAATAACTGCTGAGGAACAGAACAAAGAAAAAAGAATGAAAAGAGTTGAAGACAATCTCAGAGACCTCTGGGACAACACTAAACGCACCAACATTCAAATTATAGGGGTCCCAGAAGAAGAAAAAGAAAGGGTCTGAGAAAACATTTGAAGAGATTATAGTGGAAAACTTCCCAAACATGGGAAAGGAAATAGTCACCCAAATCCAGGAAGCACAGAGCATCCCATACAGGATAAACCCTAGGAGAAACACACCAAGACACATATTAATCAAACTAACCAAAATTAAATTCAAAGAAAAAATATTAAAAGAAGCAAGGGAAAACAAAAAATAACATAAAAAGGAATCCCCATAAGGTTATCAGCTGATTTTTCAGCAGAAACTCTGCAGGCCAGAAGGGAGTAGCAGAATATACTTAAAGTGATGAAAGAGAAGAACCTACAACCAAGATTGCTCTACCCAGCAATGATCTCATTCAGATTCAACAGAGAAATCAAAAGCTTTTCAGACAAACAAAAGCTAAGAGAATTCATCACCACCAAACCAGCTTTACAACAAATGCTAAAGAAACTTCTCTAGGCAGGAAACACAAGAGAAGGAAAGACCCACAAAAACAAACCCAAAACAATTAAGAAAATGGTAATAGGAACATACATATCAATAATAACCTTGATACAGATGAACCAGTTTGCAGGGCAGAAGTTGAGACACAGATGTAGAGAACAAACGTATGGACACCAAGGGGGGGAAGCTGCGGGGGGTGGGGATGGTGGTGTGCTGAATTGGGCAATTGGGATTGACATGTATATACTGATGTGTATAAAATTGATGACTAATAAGAACCTGCAGTATAAACAAACAAACAAACAAACAAACAAATAATACTAAACTTTCTTTGGGTTATTTGTATGGAAATATGTTAATATAAATGTTTCAGACATTACATGAAATTTCTAAAAATCTTATATGTTCTGGTATAATGTTATAAGTCATAATTCTAGTTATTTAAAATGTATATCTCAGAAAATAACTAAATTTCCTTGTCAATTGCATTATTACGAACTTTCATCAAATCTTTAACCGTGGTCACTTTTAAGTCTTTTGTCATTTACAGATAGTTCTGGGTATACTCTGATGCTTTTGCAAAAATGTTCCTATAAAAGGGTTTCATCTTCAAGGAATTCATGGAAAAGACTGACAAGTACAGGTTTCTGGTAACTATACTGCTGAACTGAATGAATAAGCATTTTCAGAACTCTAATGGAAAACTGATGAATTCATAAAAGTGCTAACAAAAGATCAAGATGAAAAAAATTAATTACATGGGACTGAGTGAACTGATGAGGATGATTATAATTTTTGTGACTTTCTGTTTGATTTAAAAAAAAATCCCACAAGGACTCAGAGGCAAAAAATATACAAATCAGTTTTCACTGCAAAGTAAAGGAGCTGTTACAGTGGAGGATTACAGGACTGAATGTCAATATTATGACATAGTATGAGTGTGTTTTGTGTTTGGTAATTGCAATCATTGTTGCTTTTGTTGTGGTCATCCATTTACAATGCTTGGTGTCAGTTTATCTGTTGTAAAAAAATACAGTGTGTGTGTTTGAAAAGAAAAAAAAAATAACCTTGAATGTAAATGGATTAAATGCTCCAACCAAAAGTCACAGACTGGCTGAATGATACAGAAACAAGACCCATATATATGCTGTCTACAAGAGACCCACTTCAGACCTAGGGACACATACAGACTGAAAGTAAAGGGATGGAAAAAGATATTCCATGCAAATGGAAATCAAAAGAAAGCTGGAGTAGCAAACTCATATCAGATGAAATAGACTTTAAAATAAAGGCTGTTACAAGAGATAAGGAAGGACACTACATAATGATCAAGGGATCAATGCAAGAAGAAGATATAACAATTATAAATGTTTATGCACCCAACATAGGAGCATCTCAATACATAAGGCAAATGCTAACAACCATGAAATGGGAAATCAACAGTAACACAATAAAAATAGGGGACTTTAACACCCCACTTACACCAATTGACAGATCATCCAAATAGAAAATAAATAAGGAAACACAAGCTTTAAATGACACAGTAGACCAGATAGATTTAATTGATATTTATAGGACGTTCCACCTGAAAGTGGCAGAATACACTTTCTCCTCAAGTGCACACGGAACATTCTCCAGGATAGATCGCATCTTGGGTCACAAATCAAGCCTCAGAAAATTTAAGAAAATTGAAAATTGTATCAAGCATCTTTTCTGACCACAATGCTATGAGACTGGAAATCAATTACAGGGAAAAACCTGTAAAACCCACAAATACATGGAGGCTGAAGTGCACTACTAAATAACCAAGAGATCACTGAAGAAATCAAAGAAGAAAAAAAATACATAGAAACAAATGACAACAAAAACATAACGACCCAAAACCTATGGGATGCAGCAAAAGCATTTCTAAGAGGGAAGTTTATAGAAATTCAGTCTCACCTCAAGAAACAAGAAAAATCTCAAATAAACAATCTAACCCTATACCTAAAGCAGCTAGGGAAAGAAGCACAAAGAAAACCAATGTCAGTATAGAAGGAAAGAAATCATAAAGATCAGAGCAGAAATAAATGAAATAGAAACAAAGGAAACAATAGCAAAGATTAATAAAACTAAAAGTTGGTTCTTTGAGAAAATAAACAAAACTGATAAACCCTTAGCCAGACTCATTCAGAAAATAAGGGAGAGGATGCAAATCAATAAAATTAGAAATGATAAAGGAAAATCACAACTGACACTACAGAAATACAAAGGATTATAAGAGACTACTACAAACAACTATATGCCAATAAAATGGACAACCATGAAGAAATGGACAAATTCTTGGAAAGGTACAATTTTCCAAGACTGAACCAGGAAGAATTAGAAAATATAAACAGACCTGTCACAAGTAATGAAATTGAAAGTGTAATTAAAAATCTTCCAACAAACAAAAGTCCAGGACCAGATGGCTTCACAGGCAAATTCTATCAAATATTTAGAGAAGAGCTAGCACCCATCCTTCTCAAACTCTTCCAAAACATTGCAGATGGAGGAACACTCTCAAATTCATTCTATGAAGCCACCATCACCCTGATACCAAAACCAGAGAGGTATCACAAAAAAAGAAAACTATAGAACAATATCACTGATGAATATAGATGCAAAAATCCTCCACAAAATACTAGCAAACAGAATCCAACAACATATTAAAAGGATCATACACCATGATCAAGTGGGATTTATCCCAGGGATGCAGGGATTCTTCAATATATGCAAATCAATCAATGTGATACACCATATTAACAAATTGAAGGATAAAAACCATATTATCATCTCAATAGATGCAGAAAAAGCTTTTGTCAAAATTCAACACCGATTTATGTTAAAAACTCTTCAGAAAATGGTCATAGAGGGAACCTACCACAATATAATAAAGGCCATATATGACAAACCCACAGCAAATACTATACTCAGTGGTGAAAAACTGAAAGCATTTCCACTAAGATCAGGAAGAAGACAAGGTTGTACCCTCTTGCTGCTCTTATTCAACATAGTTTTGGAAGTCCTAGTCATGGCAATCAGAGAAGAAAAAAGAAATAAAAGGGATACAAAATGGAAAAGAAGAAGTAAAACTGTCACTGTTTGCAGATGACATGATACCATACATAGAAAATCCTAAAGATGCCACCAGAAAACAACTAGAGCTAATCAGAGAATTTGGTAAGCTTGCAAGATACAAAATTAATGCACAGAAATCTCTGGCATTCCTATACACTAACAACGAAAAATCAGAAAGAGAAATTAGGGAAACAATCCCATCTACCACTGCAACAAAAAGAATAAAATACCTAGGAATAAACCTACCTAAGGAGACAAAAGACTTGTACTCAGAAAACTATAAAACACTGATGAAAGAAATTAAAGATGAGATAAACAGATGGAGAAATATACCATGTTCTCGGATAGGAAGAATCAACATTGTGAAAATGACTATAGTACCCAAAGAAATCTACATATTCAATGCAATCCCTTTCAAACTACCAGTGGCATTCTTCACAGAATTAGAACAAAAAATTTTACAATTTGTGTGGAAACACAAAAGACCCTGAATAGCCAAAGCAGTCTTGAGGGATAAAAACAGAGCTGGAGGAATCAGGCTCCCTGACTTCAAACTATACTACAAAGCTACAGTAATCAAGACAGTATGGTACTGGCACAAAAACAGAAATATAGATCAGTGGAACAGGATAGAAAGCCCAGAGATAAACCCACACACATATGGTCAACCTAATTTATGACAAAGGAGGCAAGAATATACAATGGAGAAAAGACAGTCTCTTCAATAAGTGGTGCTGGGAAAACTGGACAGCTCCATGGAAAAGAATGAAATTAGAACACACCCTAACACCATACACAAAAATAAACTCAAAGCGGATTGAAGACATAAATATAAGACCAGACAGTGTAAAACTTTTAGAGGAAAACATAGGCAAAACACTCTTTGACATAAAACACAGCAAGATCTTTTTTGACCCACCTCCTAGAGTAATGGAAATAAAAACAAAAATAAACAAATGGGACCTAATGAAACTTCAAAGCTTTTGCACAGCAAAGGAAACCATAAACAAGATGAAAAGACAACCATCAGAACGGGAGAAAATACTTGCAAATGAAATAACAGAGAAAGAATTAATCTCCAAAATATACAAACAGCTCATGGAGCTCAATATCAAAAAAACAATCCAATCCAAAAATGGGCAGAAGACCTAAATAGACATTTCACCGAAGAAAACATACAGATAGCCAAGAGGCACATGAAAAGATGCTCAACATCACTAATTACTAGAGAAATGCAAATCAAAACTACAATGAGGGGCTTCCCTGGTGGCGCAGTGGTTGGGAGTCCGCCTGCCGACGCGGGGGGCACGGGTTCGTGCCCTGGTCCGGGAGGATACCACATGCTGCGGAGCGGCTGGGCCTGTGGGCTATGGCCGCTGGGCCTGCGCGTCTGGGGCCTGTGCTCTGCAGTGGGAGAGGCCACAGCAGTGAGAGGCCCGCGTACCGCAAAAAAAAAAAAAAAAAAACTACAGTGAGGTATCACCTCACAGCAGTCAGAATGGCCATTATAAAAAAATCTAGAAACAATAAATGGTGGAAAGGGTGTGGTGAAAAGGGAACCCTCTTGCACTGTTGGTGGGAATGTAAATTTATACAGCCACTATGGAGAACAGTATGGAGGTTCCTTAAAAAACTAAAAATAGAATTACCATATGACCCAGCCATCCCACTACTGGGCGTATACGCAGAGAAAACCATAATTCAAAAAGACACATGGACCCTAATGTTCATTGCAGTACTATTTACAATAGCCGGGACATAGAAGCAACCTAACTATCCATCGACAGATGAATGGATAAAGAAGATGTGGCACATATATACAATGGAATATTACTCAGCCATAAAAAGAAATGAAACTGAGTTATTTGTAGTGAGGTGGATAGACCTAGACTCTGTCATACAGAGTGAAGTAAGTCAGAAAGAGAAAAACAAATACCATATGCTAACACATATATATGGAATCTAAAAAAAAAAGAAAATGGTACTGATGAACCTAGTGGTGGGGCAGAATAAAGACATAGACTTAGATAATGGACTTGCAGACATGGGGTGGTGGGGGAAGCTGGGGTGAAGTGAGAGAGTGGCATGGACATTTATACACTACCAAATGTAAAATGGGTAGCTAGTGGGAAGCAGCTGCATAGCACAGGGAGATCAGATTGGTGCTTTGTGACCACCTAGAGGGGTGGGATAGGGAGGGTTGGGAGGGAGGCTCAAGAGGGAGGGGATATGGGGATATATTTATGCATATGGCTGATTCACTTTGTTGTACAACAGAAACAAACACAGTATTGTGAAGCAATTACACTCCAATAAAGATCTATTAAAAATTCTGTTATTTTTCTTGGTGCACACATTTTTAATTTTTTCCCATGGTAATTCAGAATCTGATTAAAACTACCAAATGATGAAAGTCTTAGTGACTTTCAGGGTTGGAACCACTGAAAAATCTGAAAAGCTATTTTGGTAGAACTTGTACAGTAGATGGTTCCTGTTACATAGAAAAAACAACTGCAAATTTTGCCAGCAGGAAACCATCTAAATACATATTAGTTACCACATGAGGTAATAATGGGATGCACAGGGACTGCTTGCAGCCCCGGCAAGCATATTGCTGGTGTGCTGCTCCAGGATTTCTAGGGAGTTATTATTACTTAATATTTAGGAAATTATATGCCACAAATGTGCTAAGCAAAAATTAACAAGATCTTAGCCTTCAGGGAACATCCTATATTCTACGTGAGACAGCATTCATACACAATTCCCTAAACGTTTACGCATTAAAAAAAGACATGAATTTTCCTCCCGGTAAAAGGAGATTGTTACCTGATTAGAAGCTGTTTTACTACTTTGTGTTCTGAGTAGAATTAGGATGTCAATTCAGGTGGCTAGGGTTAGCTTATGGTCACCGGTCTTCCTTCTGTTTTTCTTAAAGAACTATAAGGAAACTCATCTTTTTGAATATTATTAAGGGCTCCTATAGGCTAGGATTTTAGAAGTCCTTCCTAGTGTAATAAAAAGAGCAAAATATCACAGATGTGAATCTTAATCACATTTTGAAACTTACTGTATTATATCTTTGTTTTAAGAAGACGGTCAATTCTTAAGGTCACATTTTGACACTTCCCTCAAGCAGAAGCAGATAGCTAAGCTGTGTGAAGCATGATAATGGGGTTAAACAAAACAGTTTCTGTTGACCTTTGAAAGATGTATAATCTACCTATTTGTACAAGAGTAAACTATAGCAGCAATCACAGCAATAAAAGTATCAGTTGAAGTTTATTTACATATTGTTTTATTTCATCTTCACAACAGCCCTTTGAGAGTGGCATTATATATATCTTCACTTTACGAAGGTAAGGTTAGAAGGATTCTTTCCTTATAAAGACAAGGGAAGCTCAGAAAGGTTAAGCAAATTATCCAAGGTCAGACAGCCAGGAAGTTGCAGAGTCAGGATTTAAGCCTTGTGTGTTTTTTCCCAAGGCATTTGCTTGTTGCATTATGCTGTACCACTTCTTCTAATGGAGATGCAGATTTTATAGGTGACAATTCTGATATCTTTACTAGCATAAATACTATTCTGTAGTTTTAGGATGTGAAAAATAAGAGAAAATATCTGTTAAAATTATGTAGGTCACAGTTTCTCAAAATATAATGGAGACTTGAGCTTATGGTAGGGGATTGTTGGATAAACATTTGAATGTTCAAGACTGGTATGTGAGATTGTCTCTTTGCTCCTTGCTGATCCACTTTCTGGAGGAAAAACTCTGCTTTAGACTAAAGACCTCATTTCCTCCCTCCCTCAAATGCAGATTGAGGGAGGTTCTAAGCCTTAACATGTAGTCTGTTCTCTACCTAGACTATGATTTTTCATTGTCTTTGTTTGGCTAACTCCTCGTCTTTTAGTTCTCAGCTGAAGCCTCCTTTCCTACTATGGCCCTCCGTGATCCCTAGACTTGATCTATTCCCCTGCAGTTCCAGCTCTTTACTCATCTTGACATCTGTTACACATATTGTAATTCTTTGTTCATTTTCCTCTGAAGGGGATGGGCCCTATCTATTTTTTCAGCATTTGTTATATGTAGATGCTCACTATCTATTTGTTGGATCAACAGATGGACAACTGTCTCCACTTAGAGGACATTCTCATCTTAAAAGGCTTAGATGGATCAGTGCGGTATTTGGGGAAGATTCATGGAGTGATCAGGTTAGCCAACTCTACTCTAGGCCTTTGGGGAACCACTTTCCTTTCTTTCAGTCCTTCTCTCCATGCCTTCTCCTACCATTAGAGATAGTTGGGGACTTTGGGAGGAAAAAGGAGAGAAGGACCACTCAGTCTGACTCTAGTCTGGTCCTTAATCTAAAGGAGCATGAAGAACCCTCATGGCTCACAATAGATCTGGTGATCACCTGGCAAGAAGACTTGATATGATTTGGGACTAAAACTGTGTTGGGCTGATAATAGAATATCCATCGGTTTGGCCTTTAGTCTATATATCACTTGTAAACCAGTAGCAGGTCAAATATCTGGCTAAAGAGTTGGGATTCAAGAGTCAAACCTGTTTTTATTAGAGCAATAACTAAACACAAAATCTACCAGACTTGACATCTTAAGACTTGGAATTCAGGGCCAGCTCTGCCATGACCTATTTGTGGGGCCCTGGGGAAGCCATTATCTTGGTCTTATTTTTATCTTCTCAGGCTTTTTTTGGAGACCAGGATGAGAGCATACATGAGAGAGAATTTTCATAACTATAAAACATAAACTTACTCGTATTGTAGTTCATTCTGCTTCAGAAAGTCTTCCACAGTGAAAATATCTTCTGCTTTAACACGGAAGTCAGCTGTACTGTGAGGTTTGATTTGTGTGACAGAATCTGGTTTCCAGAAGTCAATCTGAATAAGGAATAAGATGTATTGTACTGGACGCCTATAATTCAATGGGCGAATTATCACCAGCAAGCACACTATTGCTGTACTCCAGTGAGTTATTTTCAGACTCAAATTATCCATGAAATCTCTTAAAAATCTCTCCCTTGAATGAATAAGAGTTGCGACCAAGCAGTTAGATGTCAATAAAAGTGTTTACACATACATACATAGCATTAATTGATTATGAACAAGCATGAAGAGCATATAATTATCTCCCATAATGCTAGTTAATGGCAGTATTCTATAACTGCTCTCTTCTATTTATTGATTTTCTAGAACAGTTGCTTATTGTGATAGCAATGTTTGTGGTAGTGGATGCATGTGCTGAATGAATGATGCTGAATTAACTGGAGCCACAAAATTTAAAAGCGAGAAATTGAGCTTTCTCTTACTTTTTAATGGACTCATTTTATGAGTTTATCTTGGAACTCAGTGCTATACAAGTCATAGTAATGTGTGGAGCCAAGAACATCCCTGACCTGTGGGGGATCCATCAGGGAGGAAAAATGTATCTTTCCACAGTGGTTATGTTGGAACCATGGCCAGAAACAAAATATTCTTGAGGATCCAATAATGTGCTGACATTTTCATTTGTTCAATTATTCATCAGCTATTACTGAGGACCTACTATGTGCTAGGCTCTGTGCCTGAGACTAGGAATACACTAGTGAGCAAATCAGACATGGGGAGATTTTAGAGGAAATTGTGCACAAAAGTAGTATGACATATTTGATAATTCTAATGTTTTTCTTTGTGGATGTGTGGTTTCAGATCTCCTTTTTCCTTGGGAAAATATTAACCAATGACATTCTGCCTCTCACAGGTCTCTGTTTTTCTGTTCTTTGCTTGAGCTGAGTAAAGGCCTAGAAACCTGAGGTGACCCTGACATTGGATCTTTCTCTGCCCTGTTTCTCACTGAATACCTGTTTAGATATTTATGAGCTAGTCTCAGGATGGAGATGTGACAGGTGGTGGTACTTAGGACCATTGCTTTGGAACTTAGAAGGGAGTTTGGGCACACTTAGAGGTTGTGAAATAGAAACTGATGATGTAAGATAATAAGATGACTCAATTTTAGATATACCTGTGGAGAATCCAGGTGCCTATATCCTGTCCTGGTAATCTTCAAACCTCTGTAGATGTCTAGAGGGTACTGAATCATAAGTCAGGGTCATAGGGAAGGTCAGGGGAATGGGAGGCAGGGACATTAGGATTACACAGGAGGGATTCCAGAAGAAATAGTGTGAGTGTGGTTGTCACTAAGGTATTGGAAAGAGAGAGTACTGATAATTTGACAAGGATTGGCTGCAGAATGTGATCTATTGAGTCAAAGATGAGAGGATAAAGGTGAGAGGTTAAAAGATAGTGGAGGGAGACTTCCCTGGTGGTCCAGTGGTTGAGAATCTGCCTGCCAATGCAGAGCACGCGGGTTTGATCCCTGGTCGGGGAACTAAGATCTCACATGCCAAGGGGCAACTAAACCTGCATGCTCTAGAAGCCCGCATGCCTCAGCTACAGAGAAGCCTGCACGCTGCAATGAAGAGCCCGTGAGCACAACGAAGATCCTGCGTGCTGCAACTAAGACCCAACACAGCCAAATAAATAAATAGATAAATATTAAAAAAAAAAAAAGGTAGTGGGGGAAGTATAAAGGCTTATCATGATAAAGACAGAGAAAGCAAGGGCTGGTGATGAATTCTAGTTAGCCAGCATTGTAAAGAGAAGGGCCATGAAGACAAGCACATTATAGGAGAAAGCATATTTTTAAAAGTTAACTCTGAATTTGTGTTCTTAATAAATGCCTGTCATTCCATGGTGGGATGGGAGAGGGAGGTGTATCTTTATTATAGACACAGAGGTTTAGAGTTGGTAAAGCACATAAAGTCCTCCAGGCATCTGTAGGCAACTTGACAGCGCCCCACTCATACTTAACACTGGGGCCTTTTAGCGTGCTCAGGAGACTCCCCACTGCCAAGATCTGCATCTCTGTGCTTGAAAACTCCCCCAAACTGGAAAATGCCTAACAGCTCGCAGCAGGCAGGAGGTGCCAAAGAAATAACTCTTTCCAGAGAAGTGCTTAACCAATGACCCTAGCAAGTTGATGTCTAAATATTCCAAATCTGTCATTTCTCAGGTGGGATAATTTTGATGCATGTGGTTTGCACCCTTTCCTGGAATTTCTCTGTAGGATTAAGCTCTAGTCATCCTCTGTGATAGCTGGCTTAACAGTGCCCCTTTTGTTTGCTGCCCTCCCTTCTTTGTATCACTCCTCACTTGTCTACCCAGGCTCCCTGTACTTTGCAAATGAAATCTTTGCCCTTGAATCTTTGTCTAAGGGTCTCCTCTGGAAGAACCTACATTAAGATGGTAGCTTCCCACTTAGAGTAACAAATACCTGCACAATATCCTTGGTGATGGTTCTGATACAATCCTGACTATATCTAGTACTACTTCAAAACAGCCTAATTGCCTTTTGATGGTTTTCCTTCTGATATTAAGTTGAAAGTTGCCTTCCCTAATCGTCTAACCTCTTGTACAAACGTTTGTCCTGGCTCTGCCAAATATTGGGAGAAATATATATATATAAAATTTTTCAACCCCATTTAAGAAAATATATATATATATTTTTAAATGGGGTAGAGAAATCTCATAAGCATGTTTGACAGAAGACTTGCAGACCTAACCTGAGGTCCTGTAAAAACTCTCCTTTGACAGGAGAAAATTGGTCAGCAAACATACCAACATCCAACACTATGGAGTCCTGCAAATATGATGCAGACTTAGTAACCTGGAGTTAGTCCCCAGTTCTTAGGGGAAACGGAGCCAAAAATCAGGAGCAACATTATAGCCTTATAGATGTTTACAATGCATTAAGTATGGTTACAAATAATGAACTTAAAATATTGGTACAGGGAGATAAATACAAATTTCGGTAATTACCAACACTTTGTGAATGAGATCTATGTTTAAAATATGGAAGTGGAGTAAAATATGTGATATGAGATATGGGGAATTGAATTATTATATGTAAAGGAGTTATAAAACTGAGATTATAAAATTATAAATCCAGGAACCTGAGTGACAACCATTTGTTGGAAGATAAAGGAATATCTTTAAGTGATACCACTGTGGGAATGTCAACTTAATCAGCCAGCCGGCTAATATTTAAAGAGTCTTTCCTAAAATATATTACAAAACCAGCACAAAAGCAAGTAGTGTATTCACCTTAAATTCTTTTGGGAAAAAGAAGGATTCATAAAAGAATAAATATTTGTGTTGGGGAATTTTGGTTCTTCACATATTTACACAAACTGTTTCTTCACGTTACGTTTGACTATGAGTTGAGCATATGATAGACTCTTCCTTTATCTTGATGGAATTTTCCTTTCTTGTTGGAAGAGGAAATGACTTCTACTCTAGGCCTAGTTCCAGACAGCAGGGAGAAGCTTACAATCATAATGGAAGTGATGGGAACATTGGAAGACTGTAACCAGGTTACCTTGGGCATACACCTGAAACTACAGAAACAGAGTTCAAGAAAGTACTGAGAAAAGAGAACAGGTTTTGTGGGGAATGTCTCCAATAAAGGAACAAGGAGATAAAAATGAAACCCTTACTATACAATTACATATGGAAAGAGGGAGGCTGCTAGAGTCCCTTGTGGTCACAGGTCTCTCCAATACATTCAACTTTTAAAAGGACATGTTCAAAAGCAGGGAGGAAGGACACACGGCCAAGGATGAATACAAAGACTAGATGCCCTTGTAATGATCTTATCAGGAAGGCTACAGTCCAGAATGTGCTGCACTTGCAAGATTGCTAAGGAGAGTAAAACTTCCTTTTTTTTTTAACATCTTTATTGGAGTATAATTGCTTTACAATGTTGTGTTAGTTTCTGCTTTATAACAAAGTGAATCAGCTATATGTGTATATATATCCCCATATGTCCTCCCTCTTGCATCTCCCTCCCACCCTCCCTATCCCACCCCTCTAGGTGGTCACAAAGCACTGAGCTGATCTCCCTGTGCTATGCGGCTGCTTCCTACTAGCTATCTATTTTATATTTGGTAGTGTATATTAGTCCACGCCACTCTCTCACTTCGTCCCAGCTTATCCTTCCCCCTCCCCGTGTCCTCAAGTCCATTCTCTACCTCTATGTCTTTATTCCTGTCTTGCCCCTAGGTTCTTCAGAACCATTTTTTTTTTAAATTCCATATACATGTGTTAGCATACGGTATTTATTTTTCTCTTTCTGACTTACTTCACTCTGTATGACAGACTCTAAGTCCATCCACCTCACTACAAATAACTCAATTTCATTTCTTTTTATGGCTGAGTAATATTCCGTTGTATATATGTGCCACACCTTCTTTATCCGTTCATCTGTCGATTAAAAATCTCTTTTTCAATCATGTTGGAAATAAAATGAACAAAGAAGAAACACGCAGTCTCACTGCTTGGAGCTAAAGTATGTTTGCAGCTGGAAGAGAGGAAGTAGCCAGATTGACCTCTTGTTTGGCTTTTGTCTTTTCTAAGGAGTTTTATACTACTTCTACTGAGAGATGAAATTACCATAAGTAAAGAAATTTTCAAATATTATGATTTTAGCAGAAAAACCTTCTTTGGAAAGAGAACATTGAGGCCCAGGATAGATAAGCAGAGAGGGGATTAGTCTGGTAATGCAAATTGCATTCAAAATCCTGGATCTAATGACAGTAATGATAACAAACGCTTACATAGTTTTTACTGTGTAAGTTCTTTCTGAGTACTTATATTAATTCTTTTAAATCTCACAACAATCCTGTAAGGTAAATGCTCTTATTCTCCTTATTTGACAAATGAGAAAGTTGAGACCCGGAGAGGCATCCAAGGTCCAGCTAGCAAGTGGTAGAGCCAGGAATCGAACCCAGGAAGTCTGAGTCCGGATTCTCTGCTCTTGGCCACCAGAAAATGCTGAATTTTAGGTAACTAAAAAAATACTGAGGATGTGATTGCAGAACTTTCTCAGCAATCTTGGAGGAATCAGAGCTTGAAGGGATCACTGAGGAGTGGAGGGGGCATGTCTTGGATTTCGTGAACAGGAAGACACGTGAATCCCAGAAGCGGGAGCTCCAGGGGCCTGGCATGGATACTGGCAAAGTAAACTGGAAGCAGGTGGACTGTGAATATTCAGAAAAGGAAGCCATGATCCTTGGGAGCCAGCACGGTTTAAAGCAAGAATAAGTCAAGCCAAAAAAAAAAAAAAAAAAAAAGAATAAGTCAAGCCCAATTAACTTCATGTTATTCTTGAAAGAGACCACTAGCCTGATAGGATGCTGAATCTGGATCTTAGCAAAGCGTTTGACCAAGTCTGTGCATTTGTATTCTTCTTTACAAGCTGGAAAGCACAGTGTTAGCTGTAGGTAACACCACAGTAACTTGGGTAGTAGAGCAAACTCATCCAAGGAGAGTTGGTTAATGAACCACTTTCAGTGCTTACTTAACACTGTGTCTGGCATATTGGAGCCTCATGATAAGTAGGTATTAAATGAATGAACCATGAAGGGTGCCTCTAATTCTGTGCTGACCCCTGACTTACTTAATGTTTTTCCTTTATCAGTGACAAAGATAAAAGTCAAGAAGGCATGTTTATCAAACTTGCTGGTGATACAAACTTAGGGCAAAGAATTATTTGGATGAGTGAGTTAATTTTTAAAACTGTCTCAATATGCTATCAAGATAATTTTTAACAGAGTAAATCTAAAGTCCTGCATTTAGGTTAAAAAATCAATTAGGCAAGTATAGAAGGAAGAATACCTTGCTTGAGGGTGATTCATGTGAGAAAAAAATAGCCTAATAGTTTTGATCGGCAATAGGTGTTCTGTAAGCTAAGAGCATTCTAACTGTTCAAGGTGCTAAAAAGAATCTTAGGCCCCATTAATAAGTGTCTGCTTTACAAATGAAAGCAGGCAATGGTCCTACAGTATGTATTAATCAGAGCACACCTGGAGGTCCATTGTCAATTCTGAGAGCTGCATTTTAAAAAAGAAATATAGACAGAAAGATTGAGCTATATTCAGAGGTGACCAGAATGATCAAGTGTCTGTAAACCAGTGCTAAGAGAAATGGTGGAAGGCCTGGAAAAGATAAATCTTAGAAGTGAGACAGTATTTGACTCAGCTAGGTCCAATGGGTCAAAGATAGAGAAGGTAGCTTTCAGCTCAGTATAACGATTAAAATCATTTGTAAGGGCTTCCCTGGTGGCGCAGTGGTTGAGAGTCCGCCTGCCAATGCAGGGGACACGGGTTTGTGCCCCGGTCCAGGAAGATCCCACATGCCGTGGAGCGGCTGGGCCCGTGAGCCATGGCCGCTGAGCCTGCATGTCTGGAGCCTGTGCTCCGCAACGGGAGAGGCCGCAACAGTGAGAGGCCCGCGTACCGCAAAAAAAAAAAAAAAAAAAAGATTTGTAAGGCAAATTTGCTACCTTGAAAAAGCAGTATTCCTACTATTCTTGGAAATACTCAAACAGTTTTTATCAGGGCTAGTAACCAGGGATGCTGTTTCCACTGAGGAAGTTCAAATTTGAGTGGAAGGCTGCAGTAGATGACTTTATATTATCTTTCAATTCTAACCTTCTGAATTTGTTTCAGATTATGACACTCTTTACCTTCTTTTTTCCTCCACACCTTAAAAGCTAAAAAGATAACTATAGAAAGATAGATGGTTGGATGGATAGATAGATACTTAGGAGCTAGTAGAATATTTTGGTTTCTGTATTCATGAAAAGACAGCATTAGATCAAGTAAACTATTGTGGTCAGCAATAGCTTCCTGACACACTATATATATAAAATTAAAACTGTCAGTTTTCATCCCATATACAGTGAATTTTTTAAAATAAAGTAGCCTAGAGATTTTGGTTTCTTGAAAGTAAAATATGAAAATCAGTCCTGGCTTTTTACCTTCTTTACCTCCTTCATGCCATATCATTAAGAGGGCCTGAATCAAGGTCATGAAAACTCAAGCTGTTTGATTTGGAATGAAAGAAAATCAAAGAGAACAGATGATACATGGGATGTGGAAATGAATATCAAGTTGGACAAAAGCCCAGTTTTTCTGTAATATCCAAGCTCATCATTTTTCTCTTTTGCCTTAGAAGGGAAGTTACTGTACATTAAATGTTCTATGACCTTTGCAACAGTTTCAGCTCATTCAGTTGTCATGCTCTGGAAGCTGTTTAAAAGTTACCCTGGATTTATAATAGGGCTTATGGCAATCTAATTTAGGCAGAAAAAGAAGGCATGGGGGCACTAAATGTTTTTCAAGTTTTTATTTCTTGCTACAAAAGCGCTATAGTTAATATTTCATGTCATTCTTCCTTTGATGGAATAATAGTGTAATCTAAGATTTTAAAATAAGTGTGAAGGAAACCCTATAGCATAGAATTGTTATTTACCTGCCTGGTGCTGGCCAACTCACGGAGTAAGTTGATGTCATTTTCATTTTCAACACTGACACGGAACACCTTCTCCCTGAATGGTGAAATACAGAGGAAGGAGAGAAAATTTAAAATTGGGTAATGTGTTCAAATTTTTTGGCTAGCAAAGAAGTGCTTCTCATTTAAGGTGTCAGTCACTTACCCTTCAAAGTGCTCACCAGAATTGTGAGCAGAGGCTAGGGTCACAGTCACGAGAATCCAGAACGCCAACATTGTGCCTGATTAGGTCTTTTGGTGGGTTTCACCTGCTTTTATAATTGGGGTGTTCTTTGTTTACTTCTCCGGATTGCAAATAGGCACTATCAAGTCTTGATTAAAGGTTTTCCTGGCATTGTTGCCCTGGTAGCTGCGTAAAGTCTGCGAGTATATCTCTCTTAACACCTGTGGAAACAGCAAATAATCTGAAGTTCAGCCTGTCTGATTTGGATGTCAGACCTAGAATAGTCTGGAGGTAAAGGAGTTTTAAATAAAATCTATTTTATAGCCTTTAACATTTTTTTGATTTGAGAATTATATAGAACAAAGTCTATAGAATTTGACATCCCAGTCAAGGTGTAGAACATTTTCATCAGCCTAAGAAGTTCCTTTGAGCATCTCTCCAGTCTATTTCTGTACTCCCCTCAGGCAACCACCATTCCCATTTCTAGCTGCATGCATTAATTTTGTCTGTACTAAAACTTCATATAAATGAGGTCATATGGTATATAGTTCTTTGTGTCTGGCTTCTTTCATTCCAGATAACACTTTTGAGATTTATTAGTGTTTTGTTTGTATTATTGGTTTGTTCCTTTTTATTAACGAGTGGTATTCTATTGTATACCCCAGTTTATTTTCCTGTTGGTGGATATTTGATTGTTTCCAGTTTTGTGTCATCATGAATAAAGCTGCAATAAACCTTGTATACAAGACCTTTTGTAGATACATGATTTCATTTTGGAGGGAGGTCAATATAAGAATGGAACTGCTAAATAATAATGTAGGAGGGTTTCACACTATTAAGATTCTGCCAAACATTTTTCCACAGTTGTTGTATCATTTTAAGTTTCCCCCAGTATCTAGTTGCTCTGCATTCTCCCTAACATTTTGGTGTTATAGTCTTTAATTTTGGTAATTTTAGTGAGTGTGCAGTGGTATCTAATTGTGGTTTTAATTCATATTTCCCTGATGCCAATGACATTAAACATCTTGTAATGAATTCTTTGGCCATTTGTAAGTCCTCTTTTGTGAAGCATCTATTGAAGTCTTTTGCCTTTTAAAAGAAGTTAATTGTTTGCCTTTTTATTATTGTTTTTCTTTTATAATTTGGGTCTTTTACATTTTTTCCCAAGAAGTCTTTGACTATCCCAAGGCCTCAAACATACTTGCCTATGTTTTCTTATGGGAGCTTTGTAGTTTAGGTCATTATGCACAATGTAAGTTACGGATCAACACATTTAAAAAAACATGGGTATCCAGTAGATCCAGTACTATTTGTTGAGAAGGCTTTTCTTTCCCCATTGAATTACAGTCGATGTCTGTGTCAAATTCATTTGGCCGTATATGTGCGGGGTAATTTCTGGATTTCATATTGTGTTCCATTGATCTATTTCTCTAATTTCATACAACTGTCACAATGTCTTAATTATTATATAGTAAGTCTTAAGGTCAGAGAGTATATAAATCCTTCAGCTTACTTCTTTTCCAAGATTGCTTTGGCTACTCTAAGTACTTTACATTTCCATATATATTTCAGTGTCCACTTGTCAATTTCTATGAAAATAGAAAAATCCTGCTGGAATTTTGATTGGTGTTGCACTGATCTATAGATCCGTTTGGGGAGAATTGATATAATTATACTTTTGAGTCTGCCAACTTATAAGCCTGTTATCTCTATACATTAATCTGGGTCTTTGTCAAAAAGTATGAAGGGTCTGAGGTACTATCCTACATACAAGATAAAACGTTATCCAGCCACAGTTTCATAGATGCTGGCAGAAGACAAAACTCCTGGATCAAAATTGAAGGACTTTATTATGCAAGCACAGCAGACAGCATAAGCTTTATGTTTGTTTCAGTCCTTTTACTCCCCAGTCCTATGAGGATGATGTGGAGGTGGGCCCAGGTAGATGCTGGGTGCAAAGGTTCGTGTCACAATTGAGGTATACCAAGTTTAGGAACCTCTCAATCTTATAAGGGAGCTGCTAGCCAATCTGCCCAACTTTTACCCCAGAGGAGACATTAGCTTTAATATCCTGAATGGCAAACAGAACTTTCCTTTGCCCTAGAGGGGGATGTCATTTCTGTCTTTCAAGTTGTTTGCTGTACAAACATCTTTGAAAAGATAGTCCAAAATAAAAGCTGTCCCAAGACATGCAGAAACAGAGGGATCCATGAAGACTTGTCTCTCAACAGTTCCTACCTCTTTCTATACACTCTTGACTTCTGGTGAATTTTTCCGTGAGTGTGCTACTCTGTTGGTCACTCTTACTAATCTGACTGAGAGGGACTGGGACCAAATCCATTCAATTTGCCTAATATGGCATTTAATTAAGGTTAATATCAACAGGGCTCCCAACAGTATGAGGAAACTAATCTGTAGTATTGACCTCAGCCATGCCTCCCCTAGGGTACCAGATCTAACCAGCTGAAGAAATTCCATAAAACATCAGTGTCTGCTTTAGAAAGTCAGGTAGCTTTTTTCTTAAATTTCAGTATTGACTGTTCCACTGAGACAACAATACAGTTACAACAGGAAATATTAGCTATTGTATAAACTCCACCATCGCCTGAAAGAAGGGAGTCTAGAGCAACTCTGTCATGTGTGATAACTTAGAGTAGGGGTTCGGATCTGGATGGCTAAAAAAAAGAATGACATAATCATTTGTGGATGACTTGTGGTATTGTACTTGGGATGGTAAACATGCTAGAGAATTTATTTCAATTGGTGCTTTGTGAATCCAAGTGGAGGGCAATTAGGATTTTCAGTTAGTAATTAACATTTGTTTTTGTTAGTTGCAATAATTTTTCATAGATATTAAAATTGCTGCTTCCCATCTCATGTTTATATATTTAAATTCTTCTTTTTTATGCACAGCTTTGGTGATTAATAAGCCAAGAGGCACCTTTGTGTCTGTTTGCGTTTCATGTAACAGCATGAGATTTGGGAGAGGCTGTAAACTGCCCCATGGAGTTATGATTCATCCTATGTGATGTCTCACTTTCTGGAAGAGCACTTCCCCAAGCATATTCCATGGTGTTAAATAGGAAAGGGTTCTAAGGTCAAACATGTTTGCTTTAAACTAAAGTAAACAAACTCATTTAGTGTAGGGCTTTTTAGAGTTGTTAATATGTATCGTAAATGATCAGAGAGGGGCTCTGATACAGCATTTCCCAAACTTATCTCACAGTAGAGTGCCAGGTTGGTTAAGTCCAGCTAAATTAGAAGGTTTAGGACTATTGCTAGATCATTGTGTTTGGTTGTGGAACGTTTTCCTCAAAAGCATCACTTAGGACCAGTGATTTTGGGAACACATTTTGGGAAACTCTAGACTGAGTTAACAAAGGGAATGACATTAACTTGTAGATTCTTGGTCTGTTTTGTTCAGGCCAAAAAGTTTATTGTGACTTCAGTGTTAAGTTCAGTGGGCTAAGTGCTATCGGTGTGATTGTAAAATACTAAGAATATATTCAGAAGAATGTTTACAGGCATGTTTTGAACACCTACCTTGGATTATAAGTTATACTGTTTAGATGGAAGTTCAGTGAATATATACAAATGTATATATAGTTACATTTGATTACATTTAATTATATGATTTATGATACTGAAGTATAACTTGTTTTTGGAGCTGTATAAATAAAGCTTCACTGAAGGATAGACAGGTCCAAGAGAAGGAGAGATGGACCTGCACTCTCTATGTTTCTAAACAGTACCCTGCCTCCAGGATGATGTTGTCATGGGTGTCAGGCTCTCCCAAGTTTCACTAGGCAGATAAGTCACTCCTCCTCTCAGGAGGGGCAAGTACTGATCACCCCTCCTGGGAGGAGTGACTCAAAGTGACTCTGAGTATTCAGAGATGAAAAGGGCTTGATTTCTGCTCTTCAAGCCCTGCTGTGCCAGGTATATTAGTGGTTAGACACAAATTTTAAGGAAGTGGTTTTCTTGACATCTTTCTTATTTTTTGTAGAGTGTGGGTTTAACAATTGGGTCAATTGATGATTCTGGGCAAACCATTCTCTCAACTTGAGTGCTACCTAGAACTGATGGGTGAGAAGTAAATAGAGGGTACTTTACTGTTAAAGGACCAGATGATTCAAGGGAAGAGAGATAAATCAGGGAATGTGCAATTTCTGTTAAGTCAGAGAAAACAGTTCTAATGACTTGGAGGCGTTCAATTACTTTATACATATATTTGTGTCTATTGGATATTGAATAGGAAACATTTTATATAAAAATTATTCTCTCAGAAACCCAGTATCATCATCATTGTTGTCGTCATCACCATCATATTCTATCATCAGTTGCTAGACCATTTACTATGAAAGAGGAACAGTATTACTTCAATTCTGATGTTTAAAACATGATAGGATTTTAGGTGATAGAAGAGGGAAGTTCCTAAATGGGAAGTTATTTTTGAAAAAAAGTTAGCTTTTGTTTCTGTTTGCATCCAGTCAAAATAACTGATTGTCAGTCAATGCAATGAAAATTCTGCTCACGTTTTGTCATAACTGAACTGTCCAGTTGTTTGTGAGGCAGCCAGCATTTCCATGTAATTTGAGTGGTATAACTGATTGATGACACAGTCTGTGGTATGCCTCCAAGGAGGGCAAAAACGACCTGAAAATGTTATCCAGGTGTACCAATGGCCTGTTAGCTTTGTGTAATTATATTTAATATTCAGATAGACTGCCTTTTTATGGATGTGAAGAGGGAGGCTAGTAAACATTTTCTTGGAGGCTTTTCTCTCTGGCATCTACTGCTTTTGGTACATGCATGTATTTTTTTAAACATGTCATCATCATTAATGGGCATAGTCTGCATATCTCTGGTGGGAATGTTGTTTTGTTACTGAATTGCAGACCAGTATTTTTGAAAGCTGGGAGATAAACAGGACAACTGCATCCCATAAATCTTGCCACCTGACTCATCAATTTGAGGTTCCTTATTGAAACAAGGAAAACATCTTTAATCATGCAAATATTTGGAAACTGCAAGCATATCTCTATTAGGAATTTGGAACATAATTAAAATGGACAAGTTATGATTGATTAACTCATGAAGAATGGGTTAGTTAAAAGGCTGTTGGTTCTTGTTTTATCCTTATATCAACACCCCATCAATAGGAATTAAGAAAACAGCATAACTAGGTTACAGCTCCTTGCTGAGGGCAATTAATCAGGACAGAAGAGTAGGGAGGTAAATTGGAATGATGCCAAATAAATCAACCTGTTTTTGGATCTACAAAAGATTTATCTTTGTTAATTCTTATAGACCATCTTAATATTTTGATCTTTGATTTGTGTATTGGATGATAGATTTTAGGGAAAGATTCGAGGTATTTTGAATTTTTAAATTAATAAATGACCTTTTTTGTATTTCCATCTTAACAGCTTTGGAAACAAACTTGTAAGAAGGTGTACATTTCCACCTTTAATTCAAATAGAAATATTTGTTTTATTCTAGTTTGTAAGATAATGGCGAGCTATTTTTATCTTAAAATGCTGTAACAGAACATTCAAACTCCTTAAAACCTTTTGAGGAAAGGGCAGTGTTTTAATAAATAAATGTTAATAATATAAAATGCCATATGGGTAGAAAAATAAAAGCATAAAATCAATTCTGAAAAGAAAATGTCAATATTCTCTGACAACCTGTTTACTCTTTACCTGATACGAATCTTCAGAAAGGTCTGTGTTCTACTTTGCATGGCTCCAGTTCAATTTCAATTTATTCTTAAAATTGGTTTGGAAGGGAAGCCTCCAGGCACACAGATAATGCAGCTGATGCTGTCATTTGGCAATCTGGTTCTAACTACCAGATTGGTTTTTTTCTCTTCCCAGGTTCTAAGTCATTGAGACTCTTGTGTTTCTTTTATATTATTATGAGGTAATTTTATAGCCAAATACTATGACGCCCACTCAGGTTGACACTTGAGAGTAACAGGTTAACAACAGGTTCTTCTGTAGTTGTTTGAAAAAGTTAACATTTGAGTGCTCAGAAAGATGGTCAGTACAATGGGTGTTAGCACTTGGATTTTCACCCTTTAGGAGTGGTGTATATTTTAATGTTGGAATGTTTTCAGGTCCCTTTGGAGGACTAGGTATTATATCACCATACTTTTAAATAATAAAATTCTTCCTAAGAACTCTGAGAATTAAATAGCTAAATTGACACCTTTATTGAGATTTAAAAGAAGATTCCAGAATCTTGGATTGTTCAGTTTTTTTTTTTTTTAACTTCAGAGTTTTTTGGTCTCCAAATGCAAGCAGGGGTGAGCTTGCTTCACAATTAATGACCTAATTTTGTAGCACTGCATGCTGCTCCCCAGCATTGATCTGACTGGGAGGCAAGTCTGTTAAACATGATGTCAGCAGGAATTATTTTGACAGCTGCCAGAAGCAGTAACGTAAGTCTCAAAAAGTATTCATTTTAGAGTGTGGTGGTCTAGAATATTGGTCTGATGTATACATACTAATGGGCAAAGACAGTAGCACAGTATTCAAGAGAAGAACCCATAAGGAAAAACAATAACATTAATGGAACGTTGGGAGATAAGGCCGAAACACACAAAAATATCCTCTTTAATTTCAAATTAGAACAGCAGAATCAAAGCACGTTCTTCTTGATGGTCTCTGGTATTGCTTTACTGTCATGAGAAGTGATTCCACACTGTATGAAATGCCATCCCTGATACATGGAGTATTGGCTGTTGATAATACTGTTAATTACTCTTGATATTGGTCCCTCTTAATCTGAAGAGAGTGCCTCTGTGGATGGCTACTGTTTTCATTCTCAGGATTGATGATCCAGCATCAGATTACATGATAAACTTGCTCAAAGCATGGTCTTGTGTTTTCTAACAGTGTTAGATAAACATTCAGTGTCTGCATTTCAGAGTGGTAACACAAGGATGAGTCAAATAGCAAATTAAATTTAGGTATGCCATCTGCTGCCTTTATTTTATGAATTCCAGCCCATAGGACATTGACTGGGCATGAATGTATAAGCCATTGTCTTTTATTGGTGGACTTACTACAAACATTGGATAAATGTTCACCCATGCTGTCGGTCTTCTTAGAAAGAGTAAAATTCAGCAAAAATGAATTTTTTTTAGTTGTTGTAAGTTTTTTGTTTTAATAAAAATAAACCTCAACAGAAGAAAAACAGCATGTACTCGTTTCTCTGAGTGCCACATCTCAGCAGGCTTCAGGAACTCATCCACAAGGGGTAAATTGTTTAATGTGTAATTGTAAGCAGAACTGTAAAAAGCCGTATTAGGCTTCCATGATTTTATTCTCCTCTTCTGGTAACAGATCATTACTTCTCCCTGGGCCCCTCATGGTTAAGCCTTTTATAACTTTTCCAAGAAAGTTCTTGATTTCTTCTGATGGTGACTCTTATGCTGTGTCTTTCCTTCACAGTGGTTTCTTTAAGAAATCATGTTTTCCCAAATGTTTCTGAGGCATTTTTCTTATTTTCTTTCAAAACTTAAATTATAAAAAGTCTCCATTTTGGAAGGACAATAGGTACATTTTCTTCGAGCAGTTTAATGTAAAGTATGAGTTTATAGACATGAAATTACAGTTTGGTGCTATCATTTAGAGGCATTCTTATCTTTCAATATCTGTTCCCAGTCTGGCTCTTTAAGAGCATCTGCTCAGATGCAGTGGTTACCAGGACCATTAAGAACTGCTTTTCAAGGACTTTTGTAGATTTTTAGCTAACACCATAAAATGAGCTCTCCATTTCCGAGGCTAATAAAAGTCTTAATGATATGTGCATCCAACAGATGGGACAGAGGGCTATTTTGGCAGTGGGCAGTTGAAATCTGCCCTCACTAAAGTCAATAAAAGGTAATTTTCACACACAATTTAGTTCAGAGTATAAAATGTGGGAAAGAGTGGCTGGTTTAAGTCCAATGGGCATAAGGGTAGCAGCTGGTAAAAGTTTAGTTTGATGGCAAATTCTAACCGACAGACTGACAAGTTGATCAAGAATAATACAGGACCAAGTCACAAACTGTGGACAATGGCAGCGCTTCAGAAGCTGAGAGAAGGATGTAGCTGAAGTAATTATCCCCAACATCTCTGGCATAAGCCTTGATGATTCCTTTTTCTGAAAAGCTCTTTCTCTCACTCTCTTTTTCTGTTCCCAGTCTTCTTTCTTCTTCACTCTCTAACTCATACCCATTTTTAAACTCATTCATTTGCTTATTTCTGCTTAGCATTTTGTCCATTAAATGGAATGTTTATATATATTAATACCTCAGTGAGAGTATCATAATGGCATCAGGCAGATGCAGAATATAATGTTCATTCCTGCCCTGCAGGGTCAGGTGTGTGGCTCAAATCTGCTGATATGAAAGATGGACTCCATGTATTCTTCCTGGTTATGGTAGGGGATATTATGTTTAAGGCAGGTAAGACTTGAATGGGGATGAGAAAGAGTCTAGAGACAGGTTCATAAGTGAAAATGATGCATAGAAACTGTCAGGACTTTGCTCTTTCATGCACTTATTAAATGAATTGTTAATGATTTATGCATATTAATAGCTTCATGTATTTTGGAAATTAAAAAAAAGGAGTTAACAATGTTTTCGGCATGCATTATTTTATCTGATGCCGGTGATCTCTGAATATGGTTTAAATGGATGCATGGTAGGTATGCAGAACAGTTTCGTATTCTAGTTCAGTCTTCGAAGGCAAGTACTGTAACTCTGTACTCCAAAAATACATGACAAATGAGAAATGAGCTTAAAGTCATGGAATTAATGATATTTCGTTAGGCTACTGCAGGGTTTCTTAATCTTAACATTATAGAAATTTTGGTCTGGTAATTCTTTATTCGGGGGTTGTCCTGTGCATTTTAGTCTGTTTAGCAGCATCCCTGGACCCTACCAATTAGATGCCAGTAGTAACCCCCTTATGCCCTGTGAGTTGTGACGACTAGAAGTGTCTTCAGACTTTGCTCAATGTTCCCTCGGGGCTAAACCTGTCCTGTTGAGAACCACTGCTCCACCGGTAGGATTAGCTTGCTTCCAAGTCAAGCTAAGGCTTCTGAACGTTAGTAAGACTGTAGACCCAGATGGAGAGGCAAATCAGGAAGAAGGTATTCGTGTAGTATGTTTAGATTAGACGTCAGTCATGCCTTTTATGGCTCCATCATCATCCGTAAGAACCTATTAGAGCATTACATCACGAGACAACATCAGCGACAGTGCGGTACTTACATGCCAGCATGAAAACGATGCTTGCTCCAATAGATTATTTTCTGGAACTGAGCAGTGCAGAGAGGTTGGTGGCCTTGTAGGCAGCTGCGGTTTTGTGAGGTGAAGTGGAACAACTGTACCCAGGGCAAAAGAAGCCTTGAAACATGGCCTGAGGAGTCGAAGCTCAGATGTGACAAGTTGGAACGCAGCAGCCGTTGCCTACAAAGAGGGTGGCAGTTACTGAGTGTGGGAGGCTTTTCTTGACTAGAGGTAACTTGAATTCTTTAACGTTCCTTGGCATTTGTTTCTTCTGAACATCTGCAAGCACTTCGAGTCCCCCAGAGGAACTTGAGTTCCATGCACAGTCCAGCTGGGCCTAGAGCCTGTGACCGCAGTCAACAGACTGATGCTTTCTCACTATTCCCCATATTTCTTGGGCTTGATTCCTTCTACCCTTTCCAGGTGAAGACAAGCTGGGGCAGGGGCAACTAGGAGCTGAGTACTTCTAATTTCTTTCTGTTTTAGTTATGATACTGCCGCCCCAGAATGAAGTAAAGAAGAGGGGCCCATTTCTTGTTAATTCTTGTCTCCATGATCCAATTAAACGATGTTTGTTATCCTTGACATTTCCCCATAGCACACTCTGAACTTCAGCCTACCTAATGCTGTTAGTTAAAATCTGTGTAAGCACCAAACATCCTTCCTTACTTATGGTTTTTAATTTTACATTGAACATATTTTTAAAGTTTTAAAGGTATATTCCGTTTATTTAGAATTCTGAAGAACCAGTGTAATTTGCTGGTTTGTAAGTTATAGAATTCTTAAAAATGTGTAGCTGCTCACTGGGTGATTTAAAAGAGGGTGGTTTCAAGACTGAAGTGAACGGTGCATCTTCTTTTGAAGTGAGATTGTGCTTCAGTGAGAGTTTGAATGTGGATGCTGAGTACATTTCAGAGGTAGGGGATTATGGGTGATTGTTGAAAGCCTGCTTAGTTGCTCAGATCTTTTTGATAACAGGCTGTTTCAAGTTAGTTTTGGTCTTTCCAGGTACCGTAGTTGCCCAAACACACCAGGCATTTTCAGACACCCATGCGTTTGCTTGTGCTCTGCCAGCTGCTTGAAATAGCTTTCTTTCTGAAGCCAAGCTGAGAAAATTCTTCACCTCCTTCCCACAGTTCTTTGAATCCAAGGCACAGTGTCCCCCTCCCCATTTTTTTTTTTTTTTTTTTTTTTTTTTTTAATTTCAGCCTAGCCACGCAGCTTTCGGGATCTCAATTCCCTGACCAGGGATTGAAAGCAGGCCATGGCAGTGAAAGCGCCACATCCTAACCACTGGACCACCAGGGAACTCTCCCCGTGTTAATGTGTCCTAATTTGCTGTGATTCTTACAATGAATAGCATATCATAATCAAATTGGTGACTTTTTTTCTTAATGATATGTAAAGTAATGGTTTATTTTGTAACTGATGGTGATTTAGATTTGATGAAATACAGTATATGAATCTACACTGCCAATGTGTTATCCAAGTAGCAATGTGCAGTAGGCAGTTGGAAGTGATTGTCTGGACCTTTGGAAAGGTGAAGGTACAAAATACATTCACCCATCCCAACATTCCTCAAAGTCTCAGTCCTTTACAGCATCAACTCTAAGGCGGAAAAGCACACTCCCGAAAGATCATGTAATCTGAGGATTGATGAGAAACCAATGAGGATGTAAATTTATACAGCTGTGTAACTATCACCAAAATCCAAATTTTAGGATCTTTCGATCACCCCAAATAGATCTCTCAGGCCCCTGTGCAGTTAATCACTGCTCCCATCCCCGGTACCAAGCAATCACTGATCTGCTCTCTATGTCCATAGATTTTTTTCTGGGCATTTCGTATAAATTGAATGACCTGGATTATTTCATTTAGCATAATGTTTTTTGAGGTTCATCCATGTTGTAGTATTTATCAGTAGTTCATTCCTTTTTATTGCTGAATAATATTTCATTGTCTAGATGGACCACATTTTGTTCATCCATTTACCAGTTCATGGGTGTTTTTGGTATTATGAATAATAATAACATTCACATATAAGTCTTTGTGTGGATATATGTTTTCATTTCTCTTGGGTAGATACAGAATAATATCTTGATTAAACTATGTGTTCTTGTCTCAAGAGCAGGATATTCTATAGACATCTTTGCAATTTTTGTGTTTTTTGTGTGTGGCCTCTCCCGTTGCGGAGCACAGGCTCCGGACGCGCAGACTCAGCGGCCACGGCTCACGGGCCCAGCCGCTCCGCGGCATGTGGGATCTTCCCAGACCGTGGCACGAACCCGTGTCCCCTGCATCGGCAGGTGGACTCTCAACCACTGTGCCACCAGGGAAGCCCCTGCAATTTTCGTTTTTACATGGGGTTGTATTGAAATCTTGAGTTACATACCTAAAAATTAAAATACTAATGAGTATGTGAATATGAGAAGTGCAGCTAAAAGGCTGTTAAAATTTACTTGGCATCTGGTACAATTTACTGTCATTCACTAGTAACTACCTCCAGTCTTCCTGTCTGGAATAAAAATGACATACGTTATATTTACTACTCTGCTAATACCACCAAAAAGCCTAGCAATTTTCATTTCCAGACTGCTCTGAGGCAATGTAGCAATCTAATTCTTTAAAACTGTGTCCTTGAATGTATCATTTCACCTCCTCCCTTTTTTGTCCCTTTATGTTTGAAGGACATTTTACATTTGACAACTGGGATTTAATTGATTCTTAAAGGGGCTAAGAGGAAAAATGTTATTTGTTTTAAAACCTTTTCAAATCCAGAACAACATGCAAGATAGCTTATTAATTTGCCAGAGAACTTAAGAGGTTAGAAAATTTCGCCTACCTTGATTTGCTCTGTTCTCTGCCTTCTTACAACTGCAGAGCAATCTAGAGTCCAGTTCTACATTTGCATATTTTTGACAGTATGAATAGGGAAAATGTGATGATGATGAATGTTTAAGTAATGTTAACAATAACACTTCTCAGGACATTTCAGCTAAGTTGGTAGTGATAGAATAAGACTTATAATATGGTCATTCATTCATTGATTGATTCATCTATTCATTAAACTAGACTTTTATTATTTCTACACGTATTTATTTAGCATCTTCCCAGTGCTTGACACTGAGCTAGGCACCCTGATTACAACTGTGAACAGCAGTTTAAATTGTACATAGTAAAGAAAGAAACTATTTAGCAGATGGCTTTCCCAACTAATTAAAAAAAGAGTTAATTTGCTTTGGAAGAAGAAATTTGCAACTTTGAGTTACTTGGTTTAAAGATCCTTGGGGCTTCCCTTCAGCTCTTTGATATAATAGCTTGGTCGGCATTTTTCCTAAATCACCTATGAATTTGGTACTGAGCAGCTTCTAAGATCAGGCAAGACATGACCAAGGACAAGAAGAATCATTCTCTAAATTGAAAATTCCAAGACCTCCAAGATGAGGCCTTCTGAACCCTGTGTCTCTTGTTGAAACCTAGGGAGAAAGATATAAATATTGTTCAAAAATAAAAATGCAAGATTAATTACAGGCATCTCAACACAGAATAAAAATGTGCTGTGTTCTATTCATCTAAAATTCTTGCACATTTCTTTACACTGTTGATCTTGTACAAGATGCTTAATGTTTGCTTCAGTTGAGTGTGACACAATAGATCCTTGGTTAAAAATGACTGCTCTCTTGGGTACCAGATTCCCAGATTAATTTCCAGATGAAGCATGATTTAATTTTTAAATTCAAACTTTTCTGCATCAAAATGAGCACTCATCAGGTGACATCTAGGGAGTGAAACTTCTTATAAACTAGAGAAAATGCTATCCTAAGTTTTGGGAAGAAAGCCTAGAAACTAATGATGCTGTCATCTAAGAGAAAAATCATTTTCAACACAGGCATGTATCAAGTTACACTTCAAATTTATTAAATTCTAATTCATAGGGATATGGAGTTGTCCAGTGACCCTACAAAGACAATCTCACTGTAGTCCAACATCTATACTACATTTTCCAAAGTGTGGACATCCATAATACTGGTTGAGTCATACCGGGGTCACTCTTGTTTCTCTCTAGACTTTTCTTATATAACATTAACAAAACATTGAGTTCCAGTATTGTGACGTTGTGATTTATAATAAGAAATATATATTTGGTTTTTGTCCCCATTCCTAGCACAGAGCTCCTAAAACCCTTGGAATTTCCTAAGTGATAAGAGCCATAAAGGCGTCTTGATTTTCATAATAAACCCCTTTCAACCACATCTGAGTGTATGTTAATGAGGTGACTTTTGGAAAGCACATAAGTATGGGGGCTGGTTGCCGGGAGAACTAACTGTGTCATTAGATGGTTGGAACTTTCAGTCCCACTTGCCTGCCGTTGGGGAGGGAAGAGGAATGGAGGTTGAATCAGTCACTGATGGCCAGTGATTTAATCAATTGTGCCTGTGTAATGAAGTCTTCACAAAACTCCAAAAGGACGGGGTTTGGAGTTTCTGGGTTGGTGAAAGCACGAAGATTCAGGGAGAGTGCTGCACCCAGAGAACATGGAAGCTTCCAGCCCCTTCCCACATAGCTTGCCCTATGCATCTCTTCCATCTGGCTGTTCCTGAGCTATATCCTTTTATAATAAAGCAGTAATCTAGTAAATAAAGTGTTTCTCTGAGTTCTTTGAGCCACTCTAGCAAATTAATTGGGTGGTGGGAACCACTGGTCTACAGCTGGTCAGTCAGAAACACAGGTGATAATCTGGACTTGTGATTGGCATCTTGAAGCAGTGGAGGGGGGGTGAGCAAGCCTTGTGGGTCTGAACCCTTAATGTGTGGGATCTGATGCTATCTCCAGGTAGATAGTGTTAGAATTGAGTTATTTCTGCTGGTGTCGCAGAAAGTTGCTTGGTGGTATTAAACACACGCACACACACACACACCCCCCAGAAGTATCCACCAGTGCCAAATTAGTAAGTGCAATTTAAAGATTCTCTATTTGTTAGTGCAATAGCTTTTTTTTTTTTTTTGCGGTACGCGGGCCTCTCGCTGTTGTGGCCTCTCCCGTTGCGGAGCACAGGCTCCGGACGCGCAGGCTCAGCGGCCATGGCTCACGGGCCCAGCCGCTCCACGGCATGTGGGATCTTCCCGCACCGGGGCACAAACCCGTGTCCCCTGCATTGGCAGGCAGACTCTCAACCACTGCGACACCAGGGAAGCCCAGTGCAATAGCTTTTAAGTAGAAAAAACTGTGTTTGGTTTTGAACTATCAGAATAGGAATACAACCTATGTTTATTGTCTGCCGGAATTAGATCAGATATGATCTGAGTTCCACAAATATGCCTTCACTACCACAGGCCCACAGGAGAAAGTGGGGATTTTGACTATCCAAGGAAGCATGCCCTAAGGAACACTCAGCCTCCTGTTTTCTCCTGGTATTATGCATATGCGGATGGTGGCCAGGTGGAGGGTTTGGCTAGCCCCGCTAATTGCTTTTATCTGGAGGAACAAGCGAATAGTGCAGTAACAGTGTGCTACCCCTAGGTACAAATTAAACAGCACTAAAGTGCACTTAGAAGAAATTAGCCAAGCTCCAGAATGGAAAGTGACTTTAAAAAATTCATTCTCTTTTTATTTCAATATTATGATTAATGGGAAATGAATAAATGAAAAGACCAAGCAGAGAGAGGAAATGGTAAGGGATTAATACAACACAAAGCTTTTATAGATATATTTGAATGGACTGAATAAAGGAGATGGATTTGTAATCATTTTCCTAGTTTTAAAGATCATTATTACTTAAAAAAATCCCCAGGCTAAGCCAGTGTACTTTGGATTTCAGAGTACAGAAACCGCAAAATTTTTATTTGTTCTCCCGAATAGAAGCAATGCTATAGCTGTCCCCTCTCTCTGTCTAGGCAGATGTGAGTTTTCTTTATGTTGTATCAAGGCAGAAGACTTAGTCCCGGGCATAATATGAGCTGCTTACACTTGAAGTTAAAATTATACTTCTAACAACTTTGGTGTGTAAAAAATGGTACAGCATTGGCACACCATTGGTATATGTTTCACAAAATATAAGGAGAACAAATAGATTCCTAAACAGGTAAAAGGCATTCCACAGTATACAAAATTCAACTGTTCTTCCTCCCCCTAGTTTGAAATATTATCTGATCAGTTGGATGGATCAGTTAAAGACCATCACTGTATTATTTATGAAGACCTTACTCTGTGCCAGGCTCAGTACTAACAACTTACCATAGATTGTCTATTTTGGTTTTCGTATTTGTTCTATGAATTACACCTATATTATATTTGAAGAAACTGGGACTTAGAAAAAAGTAATTGTTCAAGGTCACACGATTGGTCAGGGAGCCCAGAACTGAATCAGAGACATTATGTTTATTTGTACTTGAAAGAACAGGAAGGCAGACCTTTGTAAGTCTGGAAAGGGGAGAGTCATCTGAAAAAAAAAAAAAAGTGTGAACAGGTGTGACTTTCACACAGATGCTTCCACCTGCCTCTTGATTGAGTCTTCTCCATGGTGAATTAAGAACAAAATAACACAAAAACTTCATGTTAGAATAGTGAAGTAATTGGAATAGATCTCATTTTCTTTGGCTAGACAACATAGTATTAAGTGCTTTCTCCCAACTGGCATTCTTATAAATTATCATTATTTTTTTCAGACAGTTTTCTACACAGGTGGCTGAGTTTTTTGTTGCAGAACTAGTTCACATGGTCTCACAAAAATATGTTAAATGTTGTTACATGTGCTTTACTGAAATGAAATATTTAACATTTAATGAATTCCCTTTCCTCACTGGTAAGTCTAATCTATCTGGCACAATTTAAAAATAAATTTTATTTATGAGTCTCTTGTTTTCCTATTGTTTCCATATTTATTCAGTATCTTTTATTAACTACTTCCTCGGGGATTTAACCATCTTCTGGATTACTCAGCCGTGGTCCAGAAGGCCAACCAGAAAATTCATTGGTCTCTAAGAGAATAATCATGTAAGATGCTTCTAGAATATTATTTGAGGAGGAGGGTGATAAGTGTGTGTGTGTAGTATTGTTACACTTTTGAGTGCTGTGTATTTGAGGTATGTGAATAACAATTTTAAATGCTTGAATTTCCTTACAATCTTCTTGAGTATCCAGAAATATGTTTAGGGTTTTGTTAATACTAATTTCTGTAACAATATGGGATTAACTAATGTAACCTTAGTTTCTATAGGAAGAACTTGATATTTAAATGATAAAAATTATGTCAAATATTCTACTTTGGAGACTGGATGACTTTTGTGACTGTATATGGACTAAAGTTAGCAAATAATTGCCCATTTTCATTCTGAGCTGTGGAGACTACTTTCTTTCTTTCACTTGTGACAGAGAAGCCTGGCCTGGACCAAGCTGCATCCATCTCATACCTTGGCCTCACTTCATGATGCATTTCCCTCTGTGCCCAAACCTCCACTGTGTGCCATGGACGGACCAATTCAAGGGCCTGTCCTGATCGGCCTGCTCATGTGCTCAGTGTGTCAAGAGGGGGATTCCGGAAAGTGAGAAAAGAGAATGAAGTGAAGGAAGAGAATGGGAGGAGGAAGTAAGGAAAGAGTGAAGGAAAGACAGATACAGGAAGAAATAGCGAGAAACCGCAGGAAAAGGGGACGGGAAAGGGGTTAAGAGATTTAGGACAAGTCTGGGGAAAGGGAGGAATACAAAGCAGCAGAGAAGACTCTTTTTCCTGTAGCTTTCTTCTCTTAAAGCAGGCTTCTCAGCGTGAGATCCATAGAGAAAAACCAGGGAGTTTGTGAGTTGGGATTTGACAAAATTACATGATTATTTCCTCTCACTTCTAACCACAAGTTGACATATCCCTCAACTATGAATTTAAGCCACAAACCACTGTCATATTAGCAACACCCATGACTTTGTCTTTAATAGAAATAACAAATGTTTTCATGTTACAGTGTAATTGTTGCAGATATCTTGAAATATTAACTATCCTCACAACTACTTTGAAATTATGGTCGTTACTAGACTTGCCACTAGATCTTCTTATTTCATGCTTTAATAAAAAAAAGCACATATACTATACTACGTATACTATATTTGGTTTTTTAATATTTTAAACTGTTTCAGTATAATCAGTTTCCTTTTTAATCTTACGAATTTTATTTTATGCGTTTAAAAATATTATTCTGAGAAGGGATCCGTAGGCGTCACCAGATACTAAAGGGGGTCAGTGGCACAAAAAAGGTTAAGATCCTCTGCTGAACAGCAAAGCTTCCCACGTGAACAGCTTACAGTATATCTGAGATATTTATGCTCTTATTTCAGGGAAAGTGAGGGTTGATTACAGAGGGGAGGAAGAGCTTAGAGTAGCAAGAAGCTTTATGAACTAGCAGGCTCGAGTTCGTGGGGGAGAACCTCTCAGACAAGAGCAAGGTCACTCACCAGGGAAAATGGAGGCCCATTAAAGGGACTCCTTTTGGCTTCTTCCGTGGAACAGGGGAAGATGGTACATGGATTCTTCCTAAGAAATGTACTACCCCTGAGTTCCGGAGACTCTATTCTATTTGTTTGGGCATAAAGTTCAAATGACTTTGATCTTGCCCACATTCATATCTGACCTGCAAAATTTTAATTCATTAAATTTCATCTCATAGAGCATAATGCTAACAGTGTCTTTAAATATGGGTAGCTGTAAAAGGATTAATTTCTCCTCAGTGCCCAGACTTCTCAATGCCCAGAGGTTTGACTGATGACTTTTCCTTCATGTAGTCATTTTCTTCCTTTTAAGTAATATATAAGGTCAAATTCTAATAAATCCAGAGTCATACTCCATATGTCATTTGGTACTCTCCAATCTAAAATCTGTATACATGCCAATTTCTCCTCAGTTTTTGAACAATAAAATTATTAGAATAAAGGGCATTGTCGTTGATTGGATGGTTGCTTCTTTGCATGGACTCCTGAAGTTTTCTCTGCATCACTTGCTGAGTTCCCAACTTTGCAGTAAAAGGCTTCAAAGTAAATGGAGTCCTTTCCTTTTTAAACTGTAACAAACAGTGATGGTCCAAGGACTATACAGAAAGTGTCACACTCAGATGAGCAGTACTGAAGTGCAGAATAATATCACTAACTGGCCATCGGTGACATATTCCGTTTCTTGGTATCCAGGAGACTGAAAATCACTTGGTTTTCTTTATCTAGGCTACAGCTGTCTTGGGCCTGATTCCAATCATTTTGATCTGGTGAGGATTCTTGTTGGCAACATAAATGCAGTTGAGGAGGGGCTGTAATGACATGGTGGTGACAGCTGAAATGTGTTTCCTCATTTTGATCTAGGTGCATGTTCTCAGTAGTATTGCTGGAGACCATATGCTTATTCCTCTCACACATCTAGGAGAAGATTTTTTAAAGAGACCAAAAGGTATTTTTTTCCTCCATTAAACTCTGGACAGAGAGCAGTTGTGAGCCAGTGTTGGTTAATCTATCATATTATAAAGTATGAAAATCCATAAACAGAAAAAACACACATAAGTACCCCTGTGTGCCCACTTGGTCTCAAAGGAATTCATTCCTCAGGAGAGGTGGCATCACAGCAGCTTTGTTAGCCTAATTATGATGTATTTCCTTTTAACTAGTTTGTATACGATAATTGATCAAAAGTCTTCATAGCAGTCTTCCCAGAGCAATTCATTAGTTCAGTAAAACAATGTAATAGTTGGAACATGCTTGCTTCATAATCATTTTGTTAGGGAAAAAATAAAAGAACAGCAGCTGTAGTTCAGCGTAGAGGGCCATCTGAAACAGTTGATTTATCAAAATGAATTGACCTTGGCAGTTTCCATTCTGGGGCTTAGATAGAGAAACAAAATTAGAATTCAGTGCTGCTCACATTGCCAGAACAAAGTAACGGTGGCTTATTTTCCACTAACATTATGGGTTACACCATGGATAGAAAATGCAGAATTTATCCAGCCGTACAGATTAAGCCGCACGTCTAAGTGACCAATAAATGGAGTAAAAGCATTCCCTGCTCTCCCTCCATAGGAAAATGGCAGGCCAATACCTTCTTTTAAACTTGGACCTACTGTCTTATCCCAGAGCACAGACAACCAAGGTAATATAACACATTCTAGCATACCAGGAAAACAATGGACTGAGAGAGTTAAAGGTGAGCTTGCAACATGATTACTCCCGCCTCCCCCTCCCCCGCTCCGCCGACCACACAGTAAAATGGACCATCCCTCTGACTTCCATAGGGTTGCACTTTGGGAAAATCCACAGCTGTATACATTCAAAACTTTTATCCTTTTCCAATCCACCCTCTCTTAAAAACTGTGGCTTAATTCATTTGGTTTAGCAGCTGCCTCCTTACAGCACACGCCTCCCAGATACACAGATTACATCGGTAACTGACCATCTGTGCTCTACAGTCACCCGTATCCGCTCCAAATCTTTTTGGCTTCTCTCTCCAAGCTCTCAGTGGGATACTTGACCCTCAGGTACTGGGATGCAGTCAGAGATGCAAAGAGGTTTGGATTACACACAAGGGATGTAGAGCTGAATGATTCCATGAAAGTAGCCTGTATATGACTGTGAACATTTTTTTTTTAATACAGGGAGATTCTGCAAATACCTAAACTTATTTTCCCCTTACCTACCTTATCTTGCCTAAAAGGAAGTAGATTTTCCAGGCCAGTGCTCATTTGTTGTTGCCACTTAGCTTTTAAGGTCCTAAATCAGGCTCTCGCTCACACTGCCAGGAAGAATGCTCAGCTGAATATATTATCAGCTTCCAACATTTTCTCATTCTGGAGACTTTGTGGCCTGCCTAGCTATGTTGCCTTGGGCGCCAAGTCTGTTCTGTGGGGACCAATTGGGGAGCTCGGCAGAGAGACAGTGCACTCGCTCACACACTAGAAAAGTCATGGTCACGGGGCTAAGGGAAAACAAACCAAGTCTCCAAATCCCACAGTGAAAAGTCTTTGGTTTGCTGCTGAAGGCAGGAGTAAGAGGGCCATGCTTGGACTCTGCTTAGAGGATGGTGTGAATGAAGGGAATCTGTTGAAGGTCCAGTTCTGTTTAGTTGCTCTAGGCCCTGCCTTGGCATCCATTCTCCTCCAGGTTAGACAACGTCAACTCCCAAGAGCTGCCAGGATTTTATGGTCAAATGTATTCATGAACCACAGCGTGATGGAAATAAATTTGTATTTGGAAGAAACAGAGAAAAGACTAGAGATTTGATTCTTACGCTGTTACTTCGCTTTCTGTGAGAAATAGCCGTAACGGCACCCTTCTATGTGCAGAAGGTAGTCTGATTAAACTAGTGATTATGGGGAGTAGGAGGCTAGGATTGGAGGCACAGCCTGCTTCCAGAGCTCATCTGGGTTTCCAACTCTTTGTCTATGTTCTTAGGATAAGCAGTAAATAAGGATTGATGATTACTGAGCAATGGTGAGTTCCTCTTCTTAAAGGTCTTCAGATCATGTCATTTTGGAGTATTTTCAGTATTTCATCCAAATCCAGTTGATTAGTAGCTCTTGTTGCTAATTGATTCCCTCCACTCATGGCCTCCTCCCAATTAAAATGTCCTCACGGATGTTGTTTTCTACATATTTGAGGGTATCAGTAGTGTCTATCAGAGGAAGGCCAGAGAGAGATAGCGTGGCTTGGGGACAGGGTGTGTGATGTTGGAGGAGCCGCTTCACTTTTCTGAAGACAGTGTACTACTGTCAGTAATGAGAGTGTTCCTTTGACACTAAGATCCCATTGTGACCCTTAGACAGAAAAACTAATGCTTTCAGCACATACGACAGACTACATTAGTGTTTGTAAATATAAGCTACATGTATTAGCATCAACATGATGTAAGTAGAAAATAAATAGTATATCTTAACGTACTCTCATCTCCTTCCCATTCTATTTCAGTTTATAGCTTTGCTGTTCCCAGGAATTCTAAGGATAACGTTATTTAATATTAGCAAGAATTGGACAAAATCGGATATTTCCTGGTGTAGTTGTCTTTAGTAGTTTATGAGAAAGGCTATCTCCAGGATGTGCTTATGGTGTAGCATTCTCATCTTAGCCTAGGGCTTTTCCTCACCTCGTCTCTTTCCTTCTCCCCAGAGCCCTATGTCAGCAGCAATGAATGCTTAAGTAGGCTCTGTCAGGAGAGCTCTCGGTGACCTTGGAAACGGTATTTAACCTTTCCATGGATCAGCATCCAAATTGCAAAGCAAAAATGACAGGAGCTGCCTCTTTCACAAATCTGTGAGTTATGACTGAGAAAAGGGATTGCAAAACACTCTGAAAATCCTAAATGCTACAGACAGGTCTAGTAATGTTAATAATTCACCAGCTCATTCCTGGCGGCCATCACCAGACCCTTAAAGCCAGTCGCCTTGCGGTAGTCCAAATCATTTCCTACTGGAAATGGGAAAAACTAAAATGACAAAAACTTTCACCAGTATTTGCTGATTGTTAATAGGGAAACTGTGGATTTGTTGAAGTGCAGGTGAGGCATATCAGTGATCTAAGAGGGTGTTTCTCCTGTGGTTTAGCCAAGGTCATGAGCTGTTAGTGTGACTCCTTTCACTAGCATTAAGTTCACAGAAGTCTCTTATAACAAGGTTTTTTTTTTGAGAAGAAAACAGATTTGGCATAAGTTACATGACAGCCACAATGAGGCTTTCTTATGTATGAAAGACACTGACAATCAGCCCCACGGGGTTTATATAATTTGAGAATATAGCTTTAAAAATCATATTACAGGCGGCAGTACTTAAGATTAATAGAGGCCATTTACCTTTTTATTACATGTTTTATTAGCACTTAGCAGCTTGATTTGTGAAAGAAAAAAATTGAATATAGTGTGTCAAAAGAGAAAGACTGCTCTAGAAAAATTAATATAAGAAGGTGACACTGCACTCCTCAGTTTTAGGAGAGAAAGTTGTGGAAAGTTTTCTGCAGAATGTGTCTGTGGGTTCCCTGGGAGATGATCTCGTAGCAAGGGCTAAAGGAGAATTAGGGGAGGACTTCTCTGGGAAGGTGGAAATGGTGGGAAGACCAAAGGGAACGTGTTGATCGTGGGCTGTGAGGGAAAGTGGGAGGCCATCCAGACAGAGGGAACAGCATCTGCAAGGCCCTAAGGTGAGAAAGAGCTTGCCATGTTCTGGGAGCAGGTAGAAGAATAGTGTGGCTGGGACATCATCAACAGGGTGGATCATGGCAAAGTGAGGTTTAAGAGAGATGCAGTTAAAACTTTTCATTAAAAACTGGTAGTTTGTAAAATAAAACCTTAGTTTACTTGTTGATGTATCAAAACTTATTGCATCTGTAATAAAACTGTGGACATAAATTTTAACACAGTGATTCCATTTCTAGGGAATTCTAAGGATATGATTAAATATATATAAAGAAGGTTATATCCAAGAATGTTTATTATAGTATTGATAACTTTCTTTTAATCATACTTACTCAGTTTCTATGGTTTTATTCTTTATCCAGCTTTCTATAAGATTGATCATGTTTTTCTCATATTTTTCTCTACTAATTTGGAAGTGTTTTTTTGTTGTTGTTGTTTTTTAATTTGGAAATTTTTAAGTCTATATCTACCTTATGTTACCTTTAAATTTCTATGTGCCTTCTTAAGTTCTAAAGTTAAACAGTACATCTATATCTTCCTGTGAACCAATGTAAGGCCCTTGCAAATCCTTAATTCTGAATTCTCCCACTCATTTTCTTAGCTTTTGTCCCATATTTTAATCCCCTTGTTTTATCTTTTAAATTTTTATTTATTTATTTTTGATCAGAGCATAGTTGCTTTACAATGTTGTGTTAGTTTCTACTGGACAGTCCCCTTGTTTTAAAATCATTTCTGTTCTAGGTTCCAAATAATTCACTGTTAGCTGTGCCTGCTCTACTGCTTGACATTTTTATTCTTTTAAATTGAAATAATTTCAAACCTAGAGAAAACTTGTAATAATAGAATGAAGAACTTTTCTTCCTGACATATGTAAGTGGCTGATGTGATGCCCTATCACTTCTGATTACTCTAGTGTGTAATTCTTTTTTTTAATTTAATTTAATTTATTTTTTTATACAGCAGGTTCTTATTAGTCATCAATTTTATACACATCAGTGTATACCTGGCAATCCCAATCGCCCAATTCATACCACCACCACCACCACACCGCTTTCCCCGCTTGGTGTCCATACACTTGTTCTCTACATCTGTGTCTCAATTTCTGCCCTGCAAACCGGTTCATCTGTACCATTTTTCTAGGTTCCACATATATGCGTTAATATACGATATCTGTTTTTCTCTTTCTGACTTACTTCACTCCGTATGACAGTCTCTAGATCTATCGACGTCTCAACAAATGACCCAGTTTCATTCCTTTTTATGGCTAATATTCCATTGTATATATGTACCACATCTTCTTTATCCATTCGTCAGTCGAAGGGCATTTAGGTTGCTTCCATGACCTGGCTATTGTAAACAGTGCTGCAGTGAACATTGGGGTGCATGTGTCCTTTAGAATTATGGTTTTCTCTGGGTATATGCCCAGTAGTGGTATTGCTGGATCATATGGTAATTCTATTTTTAGTTTTTTTTTTTTTTTTTTTTTAACATCTTTATTGGGGTATAATTGCTTTACAATGGTGTGTTAGTTTCTGCTTTATAACAAAGTGAATCAGTCATACATAAACATATGTTCCCATATGTCTTCCCTGTTGCGTCTCCCTCCCTCCCACCCTCCCTATCCCACCCCTCCAGGCTGTCACAGAGCACCGAGTCAATATCCCTGTGCCATGCGGCTGCTTCCCACTAGCTATCTACCTTACTACGTTTGTTAGTGTGTATATGCCCATGACTCTCTCTCGCCGTCACAGCTCACCCTTCCCCCTCCCCATAACCTCAAGTCCGTTCTCTAGGAGGTCTGCGTCTTTATTCCTGCTTTACCCCTAGGTTCTTCATGACATTTTTTTTCTTAAATTCCATATATATGTGTTAGCATACGGTATTTGTCTTTTTCTTTCTGACTTACTTCACTCTGTATGACAGACTCTAGGTCTATCCACCTCATTACAAATAGCTCAATTTCATTTCTTTTTATGGCTGAGTAATATTCCATTGTATATATGTGCCACATCTTCTTTATCCATTCATCCGATGACGGGCACTTAGGTTGTTTCCATCTCCGGGCTATTGTAAATAGAGCTGCAATGAACATTTTGGTACATGACTCTTTTTGAATTTTGGTTTTCTCAGGGTATATGCCCAGTAGTGGGATTGCTGGCTCATATGGTAGTTCTATTTGTAGTTTTTTAAGGAACCTCCATACTGTTCTCCATAGTGGCTGAACCAATTCAGATTCCCACCAGCAGTGCAAGAGTGTTCCCTTTTCTCCACACCCTCTCCAGCATTTATTGTTTCTAGATTTTTTGATGATGGCCATTCTGACTGGTGTGAGATGATATCTCATTGTAGTTTTGATTTGCATTTCTCTAATGATTAATGATGTTGAGCATTCTTTCATGTGTTTGTTGGCAGTCTGTATATCTTCTTTGGAGAAATGTCTATTTAGGTCTTCTGCCCATTTTTGGATTGGGTTGTTTGTTTTCTTGTTATTGAGCTGCATGAGCTGCTTGTAAATTTTGGAGATTAATCCTTTGTCGGTTGCTTCATTTGCAAATATTTTCTCCCATTCTGAGGGTTGTCTTTTGGTCCTGTTTATGGTTTCCTTTGCTGTGCAAAAGCTTTGAAGTTTCATTAGGTCCCATTTGTTTATTTTTGTTTTTATTTCCATTACTCTAGGAGGTGGGTCAGAAAGGATCTTGCTGTGATTTATGTCATAGAGTGTTCTGCCTATGTTTTCCTCTAAGAGTTTGATAGTTTCTGGCCTTACATTTAGGTCTTTAATCCATTTTGAGCTTATTTTTGTGTATGGTGTTAGGGAGTGATCTAATCGCATACTTTTACAGGTACCTGTCCAGTTTTCCCAGCACCACTTATTGAAGAGGCTGTCCTTTCTCCATTGTACATTACTGCCACCTTTATCAAAGATAAGGTGTCCATATGTGCATGGGTTTATCTCTGGGCTTTCTATCCTGTTCCATTGATCTATCTTTCTGTTTTTGTGCCAGTACCATACCGTCTTGATAACTGTAGCTTTGTAGTATAGTCTGAAGTCAGGGAGCCTGATTCCTCCAGTTCCTTCTTTCGTTCTCAAGATTGCTTTGGCTATTCGGGGTCTTTTGTGTTTCCATACAAATTGTGAAATTTTTTGTTCTAGTTCTGTGAAAAATGCCAGTGGTAGTTTGATAGGGATTGCATTGAATCTATAGATTGCTTTGGGTAGTAGAGTCATTTTCACAATGTTGATTCTTCCAATCCAAGAACATGGTATATCTCTCCATCTATTTGTATCATCTTTAATTTCTTTCATCAGTGTCTTATAATTTTCTGCATACAGGTCTTTTGTCTCCTTAGGTAGGTTTATTCCTAGATATTTTATTCTTTTTGTTGCAATGGTAAATGGGAGTGTTTTCTTGATTTCACTTTCAGATTTTTCATCATTAGTATATAGGAATGCCAGAGATTTCTGTGCATTAATTTTGTATCCTGCCACTTTACCAAATTCATTGATTAGCTCTAGTAGTTTTCTGGTAGCATCTTTAGGGTTCTCTATGTATAGGATCATGTCATCTGCAAACAGTGACAGCTTTACTTCTTCTTTTCCAATTTGGATTCCTTTTATTTCCTTTTCTTCTCTGATTGCTGTGGCTAAAACTTCCAAAACAATGTTGAATAATAGTGGTGAGAGTGGGCAGCCTTGTCTTGTTCCTGATCTTAGTGGAAATGCTTTCAGTTTTTCACCATTGAGGATGATGTTTGCTGTGGGCTTGTCATATATGGCCTTTATTATGTTGAGGAAAGTTCCCTCTATGCCTACTTTCTGGAGGGTTTTTATCATAAATGGGTGTTGAATTTTGTCAAAAGCTTTCTCTGCATCTATTGAGATGATCATATGGTTTTTCTCCTTCAATTTGTTAATATGGTTTATCACATTGATAGATTTGCGTATATTGAAGAATCCTTGCATTCCTGGAATAAACCCCACTTGATCATGGTGTATGATCCTTTTAATGTGCTGTTGGATTCTGTTTGCTAGTATTTTGTTGAGGATTTTTGCATCTATGTTCATCAGTGATATTGGCCTGTAGTTTTCTTTCTTTGTGACATCCTTGTCTGGTTTTGGTATCAAGGTGATGGTGGCCTCGTAGAAGGAGTTTGGGAGTGGTCCTCCCTCTGCTATATTTTGGAAGAGTTTGAGAAGGATAGGTGTTAGCTCTTCTCTAAATGTTTGATAGAATTCGCCTGTGAAGCCATCTGGTCCTGGGCTTTTCTTTGTTGGAAGGTTTTTAATCACAGTTTCAATTTCAGTGCTTGTGATTGGTCTGTTCATATTTTCTATTTCTTCCTGATTCAGTCTTGGCAGGTTGTGCATTTCTAAGAATTTGTCCATTTCTTCCAGATTGTCCATTTTATTGGCATAGAGTTGCTTGTAGTAATCTCTCATGATCTCTTTTATCTCTGCAGTGTCAGTTGTTACCTCTCCTTTTTCATTTCTAATTCTATTGATTTGAGTCTTCTCCCTTTTTTTCTTGATGAGTCTGGCTAGTGGTTTATCTATTTTGTTTATCTTCTCAAAGAACCAGCTTTTAGTTTTATTGATCTTTGCTATTGTTTCCTTCATTTCTTTTTCATTTATTTCTGATCTGATTTTTATAATTTCTTTCCTTCTGCTAGCTTTGGGGTTTTTTTGTTCTTCTTTCTCTAATTGCTTGAGGTGCAAGGTTAGGTTGTTTATTCGAGATGTTTCCTGCTTCTTAAGGTGGGCTTGTATTGCTATAAACTTCCCCCTTAGAACTGCTTTTGCTGCATCCCACAGGTTTTGGGTCGTTGTGTCTCCATTGTCATTTGTTTCTAGGTATTTTTTGATTTCCTCTTTGATTTCTTCAGTGATATCTTCATTATTAAGTAGTGTATTGTTTAGCCTCCATGTGTTTGTATTTTTTACAGATCTTTTCCTGTAATTGATATCTAGTCTCATGGCGTTGTGGTCAGAAAAGATACTTGATACAATTTCAATTTTCTTAAATTTACCAAGGCTTGATTTGTGACCTAAGATATGATCTATTCTGGAGAATGTTCCATGAGCACTTGAGAAAAATGTGTATTCTGTTGTTTTTGGATGGAGTGTCCTATAAATATCAATTAAGTCCATCTTGTTTAATGTATCATTTAAAGCTTGTGTTTCCTTATTTATTTTCATTTTGGATGATCTGTCCATGGGTGAAAGTGGGGTGTTTAAGTCCCCTACTATGAATGTGTTACTGTCGATTTCCCCTTTTATGGCTGTTAGTATTTGCCTTATGTATTGAGGTGCTCCTATGTTGGGTGCATAAATATTTACAATTGTTATATCTTCTTCTTGGATCGATCCCTTGATCATTATGTAGTGTCCTTCTTTGTCTCTTTTAATAGTCCTTATTTTAAAGTCTATTTTGTCTGATATGAGAATTGCTACTCCAGCTTTCTTTTGGCTTCCATTTGCATGGAATATCTTTTTCCATCCCCTTACTTTCAGTCTGTATGTGTCTCTAGGTCTGAAGTGGGTCTCTTGTAGACAGCATATATAAGGGTCTTGTTTTTGTATCCATTCAGCTAATCTGTGTCTTTTGGTGGGAGCATTTAGTCCATTTACATTTAAGGTAATTATCGATATGTATGTTCCTATTCCCATTTTCTAAATTGTTTTGGGTTCATTATTATAGGTCTTTTCCTTCTCTTGTGTTTCTTGCCTAGAAAAGATCCTTTAGCATTTGTTGTAAAGCTGGTTTGGTGGTGCTGAACTCTCTCAGCTTTTGCTTGTCTGTAAAGGTTTTAATTTCTCCATCAAATCTGAATGCGATCCTTGCTGGGTAGAGTAGTCTTGGCTGCATGTTTTTCTCCTTCATCACTTTCAGTATGTCCTGCCACTCCCTTCTGGCTTGTAGGGTTTCTGCTGAGAGATCAGCTGTTAACCTTATGGGGATTCCCTTATGTGTTATTTGTTGTTTTTCCCTTGCTGCTTTTAATATGCTTTCTTTGTATTTAATTTTTGACAGTTTGATTAATATGTGTCTTGGCGTATTTCTCCTTGTATTTATCTTGTATGGGACTCTCTGTGCTTCCTGGACTTGATTAACTATTTCCTTTCCCATGTTAGGGAAGTTTTCAACTATAATCTCTTCAAATATTTTCTCAGTCCCTTTCTTTTTCTCTTCTTCTTCTGGAACCCCTATAATTCGAATGTTGGTGCGTTTAATGTTGTCCCAGAGGTCTCTGAGACTGTCCTCAGTTCTTTTCATTCTTTTTTCTTTATTCTGCTCTGCAGTAGTTATTTCCACTATTTTATCTTCCAGGTCACTTATCCGTTCTTCTGCCTCAGTTATTCTGCTATTGATCCCATCTAGAGTACTTTTAATTTCATTTATTGTGTTGTTCATCGTTGCTTGTTTCATCTTTAGTTCTTCTAGGTCCTTGTTAACTGATTCTTGCATTTTGTCCAATCTATTGTCCATTCTATCTCCAAGATTTTGGATCAACCTTACTATCATTATTCTGAATTCTCTTTCAGGTAGACTGCCTATTTCCTCCTCATTTGTTAGGTCTGGTGCATTTTTATCTTGCTCCTTTATCTGCTGTGTGTTTTTCTGTCTTCTCATTTTGCTTATCTTACTGTGTTTGGGGTCTCCTTTTTGCAGGCTGCAGGTTCGTAGTTCCTCCTGTTTTTGATGTCTGTCTCCAGTGGCTAAGGTTGGTTCAGTGGGTTGTGTAGGCTTCCTGGTGGAGGGGACTAGTGCCTGTGTTGTGGCGGATGAGGCTGGATCTTGTCTCTCTAGTGGGCAGGTTCACGTCTGGTGGTGTGTTTGGGGGTGTCTGTGGCCTTATTATGATTTTAGGCAGCCTCTCTGCTAATGGGTGGGGTTGTGTTCCTGTTTTGCTAGTTGTTTGGCATAGGTTTTCCAGCACTGTGGCTTGCTGGTCGTTGAGTGAAGCTGGGTGCTGATGTTAAGATGGAGGTCTCTGGGAGATTTTCGCCGTTTGATATTATGTGGAGCTGGGAGGTCTCTTGTTGATCAGTGTCCTGAAGTTGGCTCTCCTACCTCAGAGGCAGAGCCCTGCCTCCTGGCTGGAGCACCAAAAGCTTTTCATCCACACGGCTTCTGCCCACTGTTCCCACAGTGGGAGGTGTTCCAAGGATGCGGCCTTAAGACAGGGATGCTGTTGAATCCATCTGCACGGTGTACACGGCTGAACCAGGCTAAGGCCTCCCTGTAAACTCTATTTTTAGTTTTTTAAGGAACCTCCATACTGTTCTCCATAGTGGCTATATCAATTTACTTTCCCACCAACAGTGCAAGAAGGTTCCCTTTTCTCCACACCCTCTCTAGCATTTGTTGTTTGTAGATTTTCTGATGATGGCCATTCTAACTGCTGTGAGGTGATACCTCATTGTAGTTTTGATTTGCATTTCTCTAATAATTAATGTTGAGCAGCTTTACATGTGCTTCTTGGCCATCTGTATGTCTTCTTTGGAGAAATGTCTATTTAGGTCTTCTGCCCATTTTTTGATTGGGTTGTTTGTTTTTTTATATTGAGCTGCATGAGCTGTTTATATATTTTGAAGATTACCCTTCCTCTGTTGATTCATTTGCAAACATTTTCTCCCATTCTGAGGGTTGTCTTTTCATCTTGTTTATGGTTTCCTTTGCAGTGCAAAAGCTTTGGAGTTTCATTAGGTCCCATTTGTTTATTTTTGTTTTTATTTCCATTACTCTAGGAGGTGGATCAAAAAAGATCTTGCTGTGATTTATGTCAAAGAGTGTTCTTCCTATATTTTCCTCTAAGAGTTTTACAGTGTCTGGTCTTACATTTAGGTCTCTAATCCATTTTGAGTTTATTTTTATGTATGGTGTTAGGGAGTGTTCTAATTTCATTCTTTTAGATGTAGCTGTCCCGTTTTCCCAGCACCAATTATTAAAGAGACTGTCTTCTCTCCATTGTATATCCTTGCATCCTTTGTCATAGATTAGTTGACCACCGGTGTGTGGGTTTATCTCTGGACTTTCTATCTTGTTCCATTGATCTATGTTTCTGTTTTTGTGCCAGTACCATATTGTCTTGATTACTTTAGCTTTATAGTATAGTCTGAAGTCAGGGAGTCTGATTCCTCTAGCTCCATTGTTTTCCCTCAAGACTGCTTTGGCTATTTGGGGTCGTTTGTGTCTCCTTACAAATTTTAGGATTTTTTGTTCTAGTTCTGTAAAAAATGCCACTGGTAATTTGATAGGGATTGCATTGAATCTGTAGATTGCTTTGGGTAGTAGAGTCATTTTCACAATATTCTTCCAATCCAAGAACATGGTATATCTCTCCATCTGTTGTTATCATCTTTAATTTCTTTCACCAGCGTCCTACAGTTTTCTGCATACAGGTCTTTTGTCTCCCTAGGTAGGTTTATTCCTAGGTATTTTAATCTTTTTTTGCAATGGAAAATGGGAGTGTTTCCTTAACTTCTCTTTCAGATTTTTCATCATTAGTGTATAGGAATGCAAGAGATTTCTGTGCATTAATTTTGTATCCTGAAACCTTACCAGATTCATTGATTAGCTCTAGTAGTTTCCTGGTGACATCTTTAGGATTCTCTCTATATAGTATCATGTCATCTGCAAACAGTGACGGTTTTATATCTTCTTTTCCAATTTGAATTCCTTTTATTTCTTTTTCTTCTCTGATTGCTGAGGCTAGGACTTCCAAAACTATGTTGAATAATAGCAGTGAGAGTGGTCTTCCTTGTCTTGTTCCAAATCTTAGAGGCAATGCTTTCAGTTTTTCACCATTGAGAATGATGTTTGCTGTGGGTTTGTCATATATGGCCTTTATTATGTTGAGGTAGGTTCCCTCTATGCCCACTTTCTGGAGAGTCTTTATCATAAATGGGTGTTGAATTTTGTCAGAAGCTTTTTCTGCATCTATTGAGATGATCATATGGTTTTTATTCTTCAGTTTGTTAATATGGTGTATCACATTGATTGATTTGCGTATATTGAAGAATCCTTGCATCCCTGGGATAAATTTGACTTGTTCATGGGGTATGATCCTTTTAATGTGTTGTTGGATTCTGTTTGCTAGTAATTTGCTGAGGATTTTTGCATCTATGTTCATCAGTGATATTGGTCTGTAATTTTCTTTTTTTGTTGTATCTTTGCCTGGTTTTGGTGTCAGGGTGATGGTGGCCTCATAGAATGATTTTGGGAATGTTCCTGCCTCCGCAGTTTTTTGGAAGAGTTTGAGAAGGATGGGTGTTAGCTCTTCTCTAAATGTTTGATAGAATTCATCTGTGAAGCCATCTGGTCCTGGACTTCTGTTTGTTGGAATATTTTTTTTTTTTTTTTTTTTTTGCGGTACGCGGGCCTCTCACTGTTGTGGCCTTTCTCGTTGCGGAGCACAGGCTCCAGATGCGCAGGCTCAGTGGCCATGGCTCACGGGCCTAGTCGCTCCACGGCATGTGGGATATTCCCAGACCGGGGAATGAACCAGTGTCCCCTGCATCGGCAGGCAGACTGTCAACCCTGCGCCACCAGGGAAGCCCCTGTTGGAAGATTTTTAATCACAGTTCCAATATCATTACTTGTGATTGGTCTATTCATATTTTCTTCTTCTTACTGGTTCAGTCTTGGAAGGTTATACCTTTCTAAGAATTTGTCCATTTCTTCCAGGTTGTCCATTTTATTGGCATACAGTTGCTTGTAGTAGTCTCTTAGAATGCTTTGTATTTCTGTGGTGTCTGTTGTAAGTTCTCCTTTTTCATTTCTAATTTTATTGATTTGAGTCCTCTCTTTTTCTTGATGAGTCTGGCTAATAGTTTACCAATTTTGTTTATCTTCTCAAAGAACCAGCTTTTAGTTTTATTGATCTTTGCTATTGTTTCCCTTGTTTCTATTTCATTTATTTCTGCTCTGATCTTTATGATTTCTTTCCTTCTGCTTCCTTTGGGTTTTATTTGTTCTTCTTTCTCTAGTTCCTTTAGGTGTAAGGTTAGGTTGTTTATCTGAGATTTTTCTTGTTTCTTGAGGTAGGCTTGTATAGCTATAAACTTCCCTCTTAGAACTGCTTTTGCTGCATCCCATAGGTTTTGGATCACTGTGTTTTCATTGTCATTTGTCTCTAGGTATTTTTGATTTCCTCTTTGATTTCTTCACTGATCTCTTGGTTATTTAGTAACGTATTGTTTAGCCTCCATGTGTTTGTGTCTTTTACATTTTTTTCCCTGTAATTGATTTCTAACCTCATAGCGTTGTGGTCAGAAAAGATGCTTGATATGATTTCAATTTTCTTAAATTTACTGAGGCTTGATTTGTGACCCACGATGTGATCTATCCTGGATAATGTTCCAATCGCACTTGTGAAGAACGTGCAATCTGCTGTTTTTGGATGGAATGTCTTATAATTATGAATTTAATGTACCTGGTCTATTGTGTCATTTAAAGCTTCTGTTTCCTTATTTACTTTCATTTTGTATGATCTGTTCATTGGTGAAAGTGAGGTGTTAAAGTCCCCCACTATTATTGTGTTACTGTTGATTTTCTCTTTTATAGCTCTTAGCAGTTGCCTTATGTATTGAGGTGCTCCTATTTTGGGTGCATATATATTTATAATTGTTGTATCTTCTTCTTGGATTGATCCCCGATCATTATATAGTATCCTTCCTTGTCTCTTGTAACATTCTTTATTTTAAAGTATATTTTATCTGATATGAGTATTGCTACTGCAGCTTTCTTTTGATTTCCAACTCCTCACTTTCAGTCTGAATGTGTCCCTAGGTCTGAAGTGGGTCTCTTGTAGACAGCATATATATGGGTCTTGTTTTTGTATCCATTCAGCAAGCCTGTGTCTTTTGGTTGGAGCATTTAATCCATTCACATTTAGGGTAATTATTGATATGTATGTTCCTCTACCATTTTCTTAATAGTTTTGGGTTTGTTTTTGTAGGTCCTTTTCTTCTCTTGTGTTTCCCACTTAGAGAAGTTCCTTTAGCATTTGTTGTAGAGCTGTTTTGGTGGTGCTGAATTCTCTTAGCTTTTGCTTGTCTGTAAAGCTTTTGATTTCTCCATCAAATCTGAATGAGATCCTTGCTGGGTAGAGTAATCTTGGTTGTAGGTTCTTCCCTTTCATCACTTTAAGTATATCATGCCACTCCCTTCTGGCTTGTACAGTTTCTGCTGAGAAATCAGCTGTTAGCCTCCTTGGAGTTCCCTTGCATATTATTTGTCATTTTTCCTCTGTTGCTTTCAATAACTTTTCTGTATCTTTAATTTTTGCCGGTTTGATTACTGTGTGTCTCGGCAAGTTTCTCCTTGGGTTTATCCTATATGGGCTGTCTTCATTTCTTTTCATTGTTTTTTCTTTATTCTGTTTCGCAGCTGTGGATTCCACCATTCTGTCTTCCAGGTCACTTATCTGTTCTTCTGACTCAGTTATTCTGCTATTGATTCCTTCTAGTGTAGTTTTCATTTCAGTTATTGTATTGTTCATCTCTGTTTGTTTGTTCTCTAATTCTTCTAGGTCTTTGTTAAACATTTCTTGCATCTTCTCGATCTTTGCTTCCATTCTTTTTTCGAGGTCCTGGATCATCTTCACTATCATTAGTCTGAATTCTTTTTCTGGAAGGTTGCCTATCTCCACTTCATTTAGTTGTTTTTCTGGGGTTTTATCTTGTTCCCTCATCTGGTACATAGCCCTCAGCCTTTTCATCTTGTCTATCTTTCTGTGAATGTGTTTTTTGTTCCACAGGCTGCAGGATTGTAGTTTTTCTTGCTTCTAGTGTGTAATTCTTATAAACAGAGAAATTCTCCTATATAACTACAATCATCAGAATCAGGAAGTTAACATTGGTACATTACATTACCATCTAATTAGACTCCATTTAGGTTTTGCCAATTGTCTCAACATTGCCCTTTTTTGTAAAAGGATTTAGCACAGAATTATGCCTTGTGTGTAGCTGTCTCTTTAGGCTCCTTTGGTCTGGAACAGTTCCTCGGTCTTCATTGACTTTTATGTTGAAGCTTTTGAAGATTACAGCCCAGTTATTTGGTAGAATGTCCCTCAGTTTTCATATCTCTGATATCTCCTCATGGTTAGATTCAGCTTGTGTATTTTGATAGGAATATTACAGAAGTGATACCATATTCTTCTCATTGCATCCTATCAGGTGGCACATGGTTTTGATTTGTCCCATCCCTGATCATCATAACCATGATTAAAGTGGTATCTGTCAGGATTCTCCACAGTAAAGGTGCTTTTTATCCCTTTGTAATTAATAAGGATTTTGAGAAGAAGTACTTTGAAACTAACTATATATGCCATTTCTCATTAAACTTTCACCAAGTAGCTCTAGCATCCATTGGTGTTTCTTGGCTGAATTAATTATTTCTCTGATGGTTGTCAGATTGTGATTTCTTGATTTCTTTATTCTGTTTCCATTTATTCACTTGTAGTCTGCTGTAAGGAAAAGCTTTCTTTTCTCCATGTTTAGATATTCACTTATTTATTTATGTCAGTATGGACTCATGAATTTCTGTTTTATTTGATGGATTATAATCCACTGAAATAATTATTTATTTTGATGCTCAAATTTTCCAAAAATTGGCTGGGAATCCCTTTACACTGATGTCTGTGTCTTTGATATTTACCCATGATTCCCTGAGCATTTTATTACTTTTTGGCCCAAAGATATTTCAGGCTCACCTTATACTTTCCTTACCCTATAGCTCAGGAAGCAGCCTTTCTCCAAGGAGCCCTGTGGTTCCTTTTAGCAGAGAGTGGTTATTTCGAAAGTAAGACCTGAGTGTTAAGTGGAATCGTTGCTGTTATGCTCAAATCGCTCTCACATTATCTCTCTCTCCTTCTGTATGTATCTATCTAGATACATACACATAAATACATAAACATATATATACTTCTGTATTTACTTCCCAAACCATCTATATTGACACCATGAGTTCCCCTAATACCTTCAATTCCAATCCACTTTATTTTTGATCTTTCTGTATTTGCCACTCCTTTCTCTAACATGAGGAAACTGACTTCCATTATTCTAGATATATTTATTGCATCAGTCCTACCTGTATGTGGCCCATTTCTCATTGCATCTTTGTCCCCCACTTACTGAGCTTGCATGGACACCATCATACTCAACTCCACCTAATGGCTTTTGAATTAAAACATTTAAATTTTAAAAATTATGTTGATCACATATTTTTATTTATAGAATTTCTTCTTTTAAAATCACATTTGTACATCTAATCTTGACATTGAGATTCTGTTCTCTATTCTTGACATTGCGATTCTGTTCTTTATTTCTTTGATCATTTGAAATTTACTTTCATATTTATTTGCAGGTTTCTTTTGGACTGCTCTGTTATCTTCAGTTCTTAGGGTTCAGATGATTCCATTAGTTGCATCTACTCACTCTGCTTCAGTGTAGCTCACTTTTGTGTAGGGCTTACAAGTTTTTACTGTGAGCAGTTCTTCAGTAGGGGTTGTTTACCACAGAAGTCCCAGTGTCCTGGGTTTTGGAATTGTCTCTGTGGAGTCATTCCTGTGGAATGATTTTGTACTTGCCTCTTCCAGGGATTTATGAGTTTTACTGATTTGGACAAACAGTTCTATTAGTTTCTCATGTTGGGATTTCCATACCCAGGGAATATGACCCTCTAACCGATGGCACTGGTTTGGTGCTCTGTTTTCCTACAGGTGATTCTTTTTCAACCTTATCCCTATGTACATGCTCAGTTTCTTTATAGCTTTCCAAGGCTGGCAACCAGAGCTTGTAAAATAGAATGCACAGTCCTTCACACTCCCAGTTTTATGCAGACTGACTCTCATGGGTATGACATCTCGTCTCCTGTTTCCTAACTTCGTTAAATTGCAGCCTCCAGCACCTATGGCCTATCTGATTCTAATACTGCTGATGAGTGGTTTAATCTCTTACTTATCCTTAAGACTTTTAGTTTTCTCTTACTTGGCTATATATTAAAATCGTTTTTTATTTTGATTTTTTTGGTTGTACATTGTTGCACATTTTAATGTTTGACCAGGGAAGTCTGTATTGTTTCTAGTAATAAAATTTTGCAAATGACTTAAATGTTTAACAATAGTTAACACTGCTGGAATAAATTATAATGTAGTTATACGATGGAGTAGTATGTAACTGTTACAAATAATGTGATTGAAATATCAGGTAGATAAGAAATGCTTAAAATATAATATTAGATTAGGAAGCATGATACAAAACTATAGGATTATGTAAAAAAATAAAAATAACGTGTAAGAAAAATGTCTATAAGAATATATTAGAATGTTAGGAGTAATTGTCTCTGGTTTGTGGGATTATTATTGAATTAATTTTATTTTCTGTAGAGATAACAGAAAAGTAACTTTGACAAACATTCCTAAACCATAGAATTCCTCGAATAATTATAATAACAATATGTCTTGACTAGCTGTGCCTTAAAAGTAAAAATAATTTCTAGGAGGTTTAGTTGTAATTTTCCCTACATTTGGGATTGAATAAAAAGTTTTGAGAGTGAATAAGGTACTTTGATTTCAAACCATTGTGAGCATTCTCAAAGGGATTTTATCACTTGAGTTTGAATTGAATATTAATAAGAAACAATCTTCATATGATTATCTAAGTTAAGTTTAAATAAAACTTTGTAACTTAGCCAATCTTTGCTTTTCTTAGTGCACCAAGTACTAAATTTTGAATTTTAAACTCACTGAAACAGAAAATACTACTAATTATTAGTTCGTGGAATAGCACATATATTTGTACTCAGATTTTTATAGTTACCAATGAAAAGTTATGCATTTTAAAACCAGTTGTGTATTTAAAACCTGAGTGACTGTGTTCAATGGGATATTTCATTTTAGTGTACACTGAAGGGAATGCAATTTTGGGTTGTATAGCTTTAAGAAAAATACAACAAAACAAAACAAAATATTTATTTATTCTCCTGTGGTATCCCAGAAGCAGACTTTATAATAAAGTGGTTGTTTCAGTCACTACCATCGTTAGAGCATTTAATGTATTTCTTTGCCTGTTTAACTCTTAACCATAGTATCTTGCCTGGAAATGCTCACAACTGTAACTCTCATTTCTAATTATTATGTTCTTTTGAATTGACTACATCTCTCTAACCATTTGTGACCTGTTTTTCAATGCCTTTATTTTCCTCTTCTGTTTCAAATCATTCTTCTCATCAACATTCTCTCTCCATATTCATTGCTGTTGTTTCATAGTCTCTTTTGGTGCTTTCCCCTTCTTTTTATGCATAGAAAATGATACTATTTTTACACACTGGGGTAAACAGGCAAGGCTACTTGCTCCCGGAGCCCCCCGAGGCTGAGAGAGAGAGAGAGAGAGAGAGAGAGAGAGAGAGAGAGAGAACTATCTCAGATCACCTGTTTCCTATTAGCACACCTGTACCCTTGGCAGTGGCCTGCCAATTGGAAAACCTTGGATTATTCCATGTTGTCTCTATTTTATTAGGATTTTGTCTATGGGGTCTCAAAGTTCTCATATGCTTTAGCCATTTTTGCACTTACTAAAAGTTAACACTTTTGAATAAGTGAACCAACACTTAAAATGTATAAAATTATTTGATTAAGTAATTAAACCCTCAAATGCATATAGCTCTTAAGAATGGCCATCACCTACCTGTCAGTAGTTCTCATCAACATTTATAAATGAATGGGTGTGGCTTTCCTGGAATCACTGGGTGCTGGTGGGTGAGTTGCCTTGAGTGATTAAGGGAAAATATTGTCAGCTGAATCTTGAGATCTAGAGGAAATTTACTTAAACTTTTATAAACATGCATACATATTAGATGCCGGTTTTATCCCCTCCCCCCTCCTCTCCTCTCTCCAGTCTTCTTCTCCCCCATCCCTCCCCTCCCCTTCCCTTCTCTTCCTTTCCTCTTTCTCTTCAAATCTAGTCCTTTGAGCAATTTAAGGTTATGAAGAATTTATCACTTATTTGTTGAATTTTATCTTACAGTATAGGAGTTGTTTATTTATTTAATAAGGAAAGAACTGTGCCCAGGAAAAAGTAATTTCAAAACCATGTTATTTCAGAAAGGGATGCTACTCTCTAACTGGAATTTATGTGAAATAAAGAAAAATGGCTCTTTTATAAAAGGGGAGGCAGGAACACTTAGTGAGCAACTTACGTTGTGCTAGGTACTACCTCATCCTTTCTTATATATATTAGCTATTAACATTATTACATAGTATAAATTGTTATAGACAAATAACATTTTCCATTTTTGCCTTTGCTGCCAACAAGCTGCAAATGGAATTGATACCCAAGTACAATTATGATCTCCCTTTAGTTTCCAGATGGAATGATCTGTTTCCTTCTTTTATATGGTTATTTATCTTTTTACTTTAAATGTTCCAGTTCATATGTCTTTTAATTAAGTGTTCCTTCAAATCTTTTTTTCTGAATAAGCAAGCCTGAATAAATACAATGAGGACGGGAATAGATTATCTTGAAGGTACCTTTGGAGCAGGAATATTCTATTACTTTATAGTGAGACTATAAAAAGTTACCAGATATTCAAAATTCTCTCTTCTCATCTTTCAAATTGAGAATGATTTCTCCAGTTCCTTATATCTTAATACAAATACTCACCAAATTTGCATTTTTGTGAGATAGTTCCTCTTCGAGCTAGAGAACACCTAATATAAGGTTTTGGCTCTTCATGAGCATTTCACAAACTCTAAGATCTGTGGGAGCATTTTTCTCCGAGGGAAAAATATAATAACTTACAACAAGTAATACTAGATATACTTGGATAAAGGAGAAAATCTTAGATACAATTTTTGTTCCTTGGAATGTCTTTGTTCCATCTTGAGATCTGTAAACTCTAGTTGCGAAATGAGATCTTGGGAAACAAATTCTACTTGGGTAAAAGCAAGAAACTATAGAATAGTGGAGAGAACAATAGTAGACGGAGGCTCAAGGGAATCATCTGGGGTGTTTCTAAAGAGCGTGGACTTTGGAGACAGAAAGACATGGATTCAAATCCTGAATTGCCAGTTTACTAGTGACCTGGCCTCATGTAATTGCCATAACTCTCGACTCAAATTTTATCTGTGAAAATAAGAAAATTATACCAGTTTAGTTGTTCTGAGATAGCAGATACCTAGTTCAGTGCCTGGCATCTGGTAGACTCCCCAGAAATATTGCTGCTGTTATAGTATCAGCAAAGCCCTGGTTTAAATTCTGGCCTTGCTGCCGTGTGATCTTGGGTATTTAGCTAAGATGGCAGATTTGCAGAGGCAGACCCCTGATCTGATGGCAGGTTTTTACCTTGACCCACTTAGAAACTGTTTCCATGTGGTTCTGGAACAGACTGGACCACTGGCAAAAGTCTCCATGGGGGCTGCATGTTTCCAAGGCAACCAGTGGCAGATGAGACAGTAGAAGTAGAGGTTATAAATCCCTGATTTATATATTCAGATGCCTTGGGTTTCCCTTCAGGACAATTCTATTAGGTTCTACCACAGTACACTTTTGATACTGTTTTCACATGCAGAGCCTGCATTTTGTGCATGTGTATTGGGTAATTGAGTGTTTAGCTGCTCAATTTGCATAATAGACATCCTGACATTTTTATGTGTAACAGACGTGACTGTCATACTCAAGAAGACTGATGCAATTTCAGAAGATGGCTTTATGATAATACCACAAATGGTAAGCCCTTTTGGCTGTGTGCAGAGTTTTGCAAATACTTAATTAGCAGCAAAGGAAAAAAAATGTGACCTTCAGTGGCTTATTATTGGTTGAGACATCTTCCACAGAAATATTAGAATAGCGTAATTGGTGGTTCATCTTATGTTTTCTGATCTGTAAGTTCTCTAATGCAGGTTTGTGATATTATTTCTTAATATGACTATAGGTATAGTCATGTGTACTAAGACGGGCTTAATGAAGAATACATTTATTATACAGGTTTACCTTGTGTACCATTACTAGACTTTTGAAGTACACTCTAAATTCATATGTTTATAGATTATGTCATTATCTTGTGAATAATAGTTACTGCATTTCTTTGGTCTTATAAGGATCCATTTACTAAATGTAGAGCTTTAAAATATACCACAATACCAAAAAACTCTGTTTTGGCATTCTTTATTTTTTAGTACATTGGGACTTTTAAAAATAGAAGTGGCCTTGATCTTCTTGAATTTTACAGGCTCTGGTTCTTCCTTGTTTTGTGTTGTATATAAATGTTATCTCTAAATATAAGCTATAAACTTCTAGAAAGCTGGGGTAATTTTTTTAGTTACTTCTATTTCCTTCCTTATATTTGCTTTTTTTAATTATTCTTTTTATAGGTTCTTGAAATGGGAGCTTAGATTATTGATTTGAGAGTTTTCCTTTTTACTAATGTATGTATTTAGTGCTATACATTTCCCTCTTGATGCTACCTATATCCTGTTGATATTATATTTTCATTATCACTCAGTTCAGTGTGTTTTTTACTTTCCTTTGAGACTTCCTCTTTGACCCATAGATTACTTAGAAGTATATTTAGTTTCCAAACCTGCATGCATTTGGAGATTTTCCTGTTATCTTAATGTTATTGATTTCTAGTGTGGTTCCATTGTGGTCAAAGAACACACCCTATTGGTTTACTAGCAGTGCCTTAAAAAAAACTGCCACAGGCTGGGGGGCTTAAACAACAGAAATTTATTGTTTCACAGTTCTGGAGGCTATAAGTCCAACATCAAGGTCCTGGAACGTTTAGTTTCTCCCAAGGCCTGTCTCCTTGGCCTACAGGTGGCCACCTCTTACTGTGCCCTCACACGGTTTTTCCTCTGTGCACACACATTCCTGGCATCTCTCCCTCTTTCCATAAGGACACCAGTCATATTGGATTAGGGCCCCATTCTTATGACCTGGATTAGGGCCCCACTCATGTAACCTTAATTACCTCTTTAAACGCCCCGTCTCCACATATAGTCACATTGGGGGTTAGGACTTCAACATATGAATTTTTAGATATACATTTCAGTCCATAATACATACTGTATATGATTTCAGTTCTTCTAAATTTGTTGAGTTTTATTTTCTGGCCTAGGATATGGTCTGTCTTGATAAATATTCTGTGGGCACTTGAAAAGAATGTGTGCTTTGTGCTGTTGGATGGAGTGTTCTGTAAATGTCAGATTCTTTTGATTGATGGTGTTGAATTCTATCCTCACTGATTTTCTGCCTATTTTTTCTATCAGTTGTTGAGAGAGGGGTATTGGAGTTTACAATTATAATTATGAACTTATCTATTTCTGCTTTCAGTTCTATTAGTTTTTGCTTTACATATTTTGTAGCTCTGTTGTTTGGTGTATACAAAATTAGGATTGCTGCATCTTCTTGGTGGATTGATCCTTTTCTCATTATATAATGTCCCCCTCTGTCTCGTAATTTTCTATGCTCTGAAATCTACTTTATTTGATATTAACATAGCCACTCTTGCTTTCTATTGATAAGTGTTTGTATGATAGATCCTTTTCTATCCTTTTACTTTCAACTTGCCTATATCACATTTGAAGTGAGTTTCTTGTACACAGTATATAGTTGGGTCATATTTAAAAAAAAATCACTCTGCTATTTCTTTTAATTGGTGTATTTAGACCATTTACATTTACAGTAGGCAGAATAATGGCCCCACAAAGATGTCCACATCCTAATCCCTTGAACCTGTGAATATGTCATATTATATGGCAAAGGGGAATTACAGTAGCAGCTGGAATTAAAGTTGTTAATCAGCTGTCTTTGACATGAGGATACCTGAATTATCTGGGTGTGCATGGCGTGATCACATGGGTCCTTAAAAGTGGAAAAGAAAGGCAGAAGAGGAGGTTAGAGTGATATAATGTCAGAAGATTCAACTCATCTTTGCTAGCTTAGAAGTTGGAGGAAAGAGCCACAAGTCAAGAAATGCAAGCAGCCTCTAGAAGCTGGAAAAGGCAAGGAAACAGATCCTATATAGCCTTCATAAAAGAATTCAGACTTGGTAACTCCTTGATTTTATCCCAGTGAGACCTGTGTCAGACTTTTAGTCTATAGAACTGTAACGTAATAAATTTGTGTTTTAAAGTTGCCAAGTTTGTGATGATTTGTTACAGTGGCAATGGAAAACCAATCCAACACTTACTTGTTATTATTGGTATATTAGGGCTTGTTTCATTTTTTTTTTTTTTTTTTTTTTTTGTCTTCTGTTCGCTCTCTTTGTTTTCATTTCTCTGTTTTCTTTACCTGACTTCTGTGGGTTATTTGAATACTTTTTACGAATTGCATTTTATTTGTATAAAGTGTTTTTGAGAGTATCACGTTAGATAGCCATTTTTAGTGATTGCTCTAAGCATTTTACTATATATACCTTACTTTTCAGTCTACTGCTGTTGTCATTTTACCCTCTTCCATTTATAATTGTCTTAAATATTTCCTCTACATAAATTTAGAACCACATCAGATAGTGTTACACTTTTACGTTAAACAGTCAATCATAATTTAGAAAACTTAAGAGGAGAAAGAAAAGCTATTGTATTTACCATATTTTTGCTTATTGTGTCTTTTCTTCTATCATGAGGTTCCAAAGTTTCCTCCTTTTATGTTTCCTCTATGTTTAGAGAAACTCCTGTAGGCATTCTTTTAGAGTAGGTTTTTTGCTGGTGACAAATTCTCTTAGTTTACCTTCACCTGGCAATGCCTTGATTTCCCTTTCATTTCTGAAGGATATTTTCAATAGGCATAGGGTTCTAGGCTGACCGTTTTTTCCCGTCAGCACTTGAAAAAATGTTGTACCTCTTCCTTCTGGCCTCTGTGGGTTTTGATGAGAAATCTGCTGTCATTCAAATTGTTTTTCCCGTAGGTATGTTTTTTTTTCCCCCCTATGGCTACTTCCAAGGATTTTTCTTTGTCTTTAATTTTCAGAAGTTTAATGATGCTTTTTGGCATAGATTTGTTTAGGTTTATCCTGTTTAGGGTTTGCTCAGCTTCTTGAACCCATAAGTTTATAACTCTTGCCAAATATGGAAAGTTTTCAGCCATGATTTCTTTGAGTACATTTTCAGCTCTGCCCTCTCTTTCCTGTGTCCTTCTGAGGCTCTGGTGACACAGATGTTAGATCTTTTGTACTAGTCTCCCAGCCCCCTGAGGTTCTGTTTATTTAATATTTTTTTCAGTCTAACTTCTCACTGTTTTTCATACTGGGCAAGTTCTATTATTCTACCTTCCATTTCTCTGGTTCTTTCCTCTGTGTCCTCCTGATGAGATGAGCTTTCCAAAATGGCTGCTACTTGTGTTTGTATCCCCATTCTGAGTCCCAGCTGCCTCCTGCCTTTCTGGGAGGATCTCGAAGATCAGCAAGTGAGCCTGAGCCAGGGTCATGGAGTGTGTGAAATTTTGTGTGCATCTGCCCTGGGTCCTGGAGTGTATGAAATTTTGTGTGCATCTGTTAAGAGTGAAATCTCCATTTCCCACAGCCATCTGGCTCTCCTGAAAGTAAACCCCACTGGCCTTCAAAGCCAAACATTCTGGGGACTTGTCTTTCTGGTGCAGGACCCCTAGGCTGGGTACCCTATGTGGGGCTTGGACCACTTGCTCTTTGGGGAGAACCTTTGCAATGGTAATCATTTTTCCATTTGTAGGTTGCTTACCCTGTAGTATGGGTCTTGACTATATCACATCTCTGTCCCTCTTACCCATCTCTTTGTGGTTCCTTTTTCTATATCTTTAGTTATAGAAGGTCTTTTCTGCTAGTCTTCAGATTGTCCTCACTGACAGTTGCTTCGTAAATATTTGTAATTTTGGTGTTTATGGGAGAGGGTGAGCTCAGTATCTTCCTACTCCACCATCTTGGCCATTCCCTCTGAATACTGCTCGTTGAAGCATTTCTATCAAGGCTGCTTTAAAACCATTGTCAGATAATCCTGTTATCTTTATCATCTCAGTGTTAGCAACTAGTTTTTAAAATTCAGTTTCAAATGTTTTTATTCTCTGTGTGATGAGTGATTTTTTTGATTGGAATCTGGACATTTTGCATTTTATATTATGAAACTCTGGCTCTTATTTAAGCCTTCTGTTTTATCTGGCTTTCTTTGACACTGCTGTGGCAGGGGAAGGGATTGCACCAATTGCTACCAGATGGAGTTAAAAGTTCAGGTTCCTCTTAAGCCTCTTTTGACACCTGAGTGGGGAGATTCTTTCTTATTGCTAGGCAGGGGTGGGAGTTTTGGCTTACTGTGTCATCTCTATTGAGACCACAGTAGGGGCGGTCTTGATATAGTGAAACTCCTGACCTTCTACCAGGCCCCCTCTGATATTACTGCAGTGGAAAGGAGGAGGGGTGCCTCGTTATTGCTGGGAGGGGGTGGAATTCCAAGCACCCAGTGGTCTTCATCGACACTGCAGGAGAAGCTTTTTCCCGGCCAGAGGAGATGAAAGTCCCAGCTCACTACTTGATACTGTCTGACACCACCCCGGCAGAGGTGTTGGGGCACCTCATTACAGCCTCATGAGGGTAGAAGTCTAGACTCCACTCTTGGCTTTTGCTGGTGTGGGTGTGGGTATGGGTGAGGCCACAATTTTTTCTGTGGTATTTGTCTACAGTGGAGCAGTTATTATCTAAAAGCATTCTGTCTTTTTAGGTTGCACCTTCCCTTGTCCTTTGGCTAGAGAGAGCAGACTTCTGTTGGGGCTTAGTTTTGTTTGTGACCATTGGTGTTTCTAGGTTGTCATATTCTTCTTATGTTTTGACCGTGCCGTGTGGCATGTAGGATCTTAGTTTCCCGACCAGGGATCGAACCTGTGCCCTTGTAGCAGAAGAATGGAGCCCTAACCACTGGACCGCTGGAGAAGTCCTGGGGTTGTCATATTATTTAACTCCGAGTCGCGTATGTATGAAGCAGAAAGAAAACCCAGAAACTCACCATTGTCTGTCCTAGGGTCCTAAGGTCCCTAGCTAGTTTGCCACCTTCTCGCCATCTTTCAGAGTCTTCTTATTTTTATTTTATATATAATGTTCAGGGTTTTAGTTGTACTCAGTGGGGGGAATATGAAAAAGTACCTCTGCTCTCTCTTTACAGAAGTGGAAATCCCCAGGGGCTCTATTTTTATTATTCCTTTGGTATCTCTAACTGTTCTAAATGCGTATACAAAGTACCAAGCACTTTTTAGGAAACAATATTTGATCTCTTGTGAGGCACTTATCTGCACTCATCCGTTCATTTGACAGATGTTTTTCTAGGTGTGGAGGATACCTCAGTGGCTTCCTAACCGGTCTTTCTGTGTCCACCTGTGCCCTCCTTAACGTTTATTCTCCACATGATAGCCAAAACGAGCCTTTGTAAAAGTAAAGCAAATCATGAACTCTTCTCCCTAAAATACTTCAATGATTTCCTACCACAATTCAGAATGAATACTGAGTGTCTACTATGAAAATTCAAGTAAGAAAAAATTCTGGTATGACGAGCACTGGTGTTCTGGACCTAGCCCTGGCTCTGCCACCAGATAAGGCTGTGACCTTGAGAAACCATCTAATTTTAATTTCTCTGACTTAAAAATAAGGGAGTTTGGTGAGCATCCCAAACTCACTGCTATTTCTAATATTCTGTGAAGATAAGAGACATGGAAACGGATGTATTGTCTATAGGATTTTTCTTATTTGTGTAGAAGCATAAATCTTGTCTCTGAATGAATCCAGACAAGTGTAAATCTTGTCTCTGAATCAATTCCCTTAGCCTATCTAGGAGGCCAGTTTTATTTGTTCACAGACTATTTATCTCATTCAGTACATTAACAAAGTCTTACAATAACCTATCTAATCACTGAAAAACCTGCACATCCTCCCCACTTTGTGTTTGCCATTCCCTCTGCCTGTAATGCTTTTCTCCGAGATATTACTGTGGCTGACTTCTCATCACCTTTGCTCAAGGTCACCCGTCACATTGAGGTCTTCTCTGATACTACCCTATTTTCAACTGAATTCCTGCCCCCTTCCCTAAACCTGAAAATCACTGTCCTTTTTCCTGCTTTATTCTTCTCCTAAACACTTACCACCTTTATAGTCTATATATTTTATTTATTACTTATATTTTACTTATTTTATTTATCTATCCCATTCATTATATTCTTCCTTCTTCTAGAATGTAATTTCTAGGATTACAGAGGTTATTTTTTTAATGTTTCTTAAGTGCTGTATATCCAAAAATTTTAATAGTACCAGGTGCTCCAATATATTTGTTGAATGAATCTTAACTTCACGTCTAGTTGTGAATCTATTTTGTCATTGACATTAACAAAGAGAGAGGAATGGTTGAAGTCCTTAGATCCTTGTTTTCATCAGCCTTGAGCTTTGTTTGCATATATTAGTCACCCAGCACATTGAACGAGACTTCTGAAGGTGCATTTTATTTAACTTCAGTATCAAATTAACTTGAGGAATCAGATTCCAATAGCACTTGCAACACAGGAGAACAATATTTAAGCCAACAAAATGCACAACATTAGAGCTGTCTACCGAAGTTACCAAGATTTTATATGTTGGAGTATGATCTCATGCAAAATGAACACTGATTCCTGCAGCACATAGTATTGTTATCAAGGCCAGCTCATTTATGTGGCTATTTCAGCCCTAGACTACTTTGCTAAATGCAGATGCTGAGCTATGGCTGGAGGTGTGGGTGGGTGTGCTGAGTCTTTCTCAGCACGTATTTCGCACATGCATTTTTATGGACCCAGATACCTTAGCTGGTGTCCTATCTTCTCATTTGCATCTCCGCTTAGAAATGAATTACTGATCTGTGAGCCAGGAATGGCTCAAAGGGAGAGCTGGAACTATTATCTTAATGTGCTTTGAAGAGGGATTAATCCTATTGTTAATAATTCTGAAATGCCAACTAGAAAGGAACATTTTGTTTGAAGATATAAATGTTCAAATTTTCAGTCTGACCACCAAATTTGAGTCTGGTGAACATCTATTTTAAGAGTGTAGGAAAAAAGACTGCTTTAAAAAATAATGAATCTTGATTTCTTTTATGCCAGTTTTTCTGATGAGCTCAGCATTCTTACTTAGCAATGCTTAGCCAAATCTTACTATGAGACGTGTAGAAAAGATAAAGAACCTGAAGCTTGGGGCTGCACCTTTAGCTTCCTTCCAATTATTCTGGGTCTGTGTAGGTTTCTGCTGAGTTTTCTGTAACAAGTGGGGCCTGACATTTCCTTAGCCTATCCAGAAGGTCAGTTTTATTTGTTGCACAGACTGTTTATCTCATTCATTACGTTAACAAACGTTGGGATGAGAAACAAACTGGTCTGGACAGAGGCAACCTTCCTAATTCATGTTAGCATATGAGACAAGGTTGCAACATCACCACTCTTTACAAAAAAACAAAAAGCAAAACAAAGAAGCTCCAAACCAACCAACCAAGCAAACAAAAAGTCCTCTTTTATGGATTTTGCAGAATCTCCAACTTGTCTTACGCTCCCCTTCAGTCAGAACGGTTTTGCTCTTCATGCATTGCAGACAGTGAAGCTTCAGTAGGATTTACCTTCTTGTCTTTTTTATTTTATGGAGAACGATGTCCTGTAGAAAATGTCCTACATCGTTTGAAAGAAGACAGGTTGGAAATAGAAGCCATCACTAAGCCCTGAAACATGAAGTCCTGAGCCTGAACGATGGCTTAAAAATTCATCCTCTCATGGACATATATACACTACCAAACGTAAGGTAGATAGCTAGTGGGAAGCAGCCGCATAGCACAGGGAGATCAGCTCGGTGCTTTGTGACCGCCTGGAGGGGTGGGATGGGGAGGGTGGGAGGGAGGGAGACGCAGGCGGGAGGAGATATGGGAATATATGTATATGTATAACTGATTCATTTTGTTGTGAAGCTGAAACTAACATACCATTGTAAAGCAATTATACTCCAATACAGATGTTAAAAAAAAAAAAAAATTCATCCTCTCTTAGATAACCTGACTCGATAAAGCTAGACTGGTGAGAATCTCAAGTACAATATGCTGTGTTTATAATATTAAAGGTCATTTCCTTTACTTTTCTAAACATGTTTTTCAAATTGGTTTCAAGTTGATCCAGCTGCCTCTAGCAGAGTATATCGAAAGCATAACTGCCCTAAATATGACAGATAGCTAGCAGCTGTTGTTGAGAAACTGATGCTGCGTTGGAACTGTCTCAACAGCAAAGTTGTGCTTTGCAAAGGCCGCATGCTCTGAAATGTTTGTCTTTGTGATAAGCTTTTGCACGAGGTCTCTCCTGATGGTAACACTGAGAAGGTGTATCTGTTATATTCAGTTTTTGAATTATAAATCTTTCCAAGAAAGCAAAGTAAACCAAGAGATGTTATATACATTTATCAGTTCAGGTTCAGCATTTTCTGCACTGATTTCCTAGATATTTTTGTTTCCTACACCATATATCACAACAAGGACTGTATTCTCAATAGATATTAACTATGTACATTTGGATTTAACTTATGATTTTTGGCCTGATGAATATATTATTTCCAGGTAGGTAGATAATATGGCAATATATAATGTTAAGTGGGTCTTTGGGAAGAAAATCGAATTTATAAAAATAATCTAATCCATGTAGATATTTTCTAGCTCCTCTTGGTGATCTTTTAATCGAAGCTTTTTCTTAAATACTGTACTTGCAATTTAAGCACTGCCACATGCTGCCACTGCTGTTACAGAGATACATTAGATTGATAGAATGATGCTGCATTCTTTATGACTGGAGAAAATAATGACTTCCTCTGTTCTCTCTAATCATGTTTTTATGGTTTGTTTTCCAAAATACTGCATACTTGACCTTAAAAGGGTAAAAGACTGCACATTTCATTTAACGAGTAATAAAAAGTTGGTTTCTCATTTTGAATTTAAACTTATGGGGAATACATTTTACTATAAGATATTTTCATTATGATCGCCAGGTCTCAGGCAATTCTGGCTGACTCTGGCTGCTTGAGGACTGTATGTCTCAATAATTGAAAATAGATGCAGTGGACTTTGACCTATTTTGCCTTCTGTGTCTCCAAGTTGAAAACAACTGTTTAGTCTTCCATGAGGTTTCAGGAAACCATTATTTCAAGTAAAAGTAAAAAATAAAACAAAACTCATGCTTCATTTTTTCCCATTCTTCACTGCTACCTTTTAATGGTCCTACCAATACAAATCCTAGAATAAACGGTGAAAATGTTACTATCTGTTGCACCTTCTTTAAAAGGTAGAACATGTTTAATGCACTCCTCTAAGAGAATTACATTGTTTGAACAGTTTTTTGCTTTAAAGTTTATTTATTTTATTCATTTATTTTTTTAACATCTTTATTGGAGTATAATTGCTTTACAACGGTGTGTTAGTTTCTGCGTTATAACAAAGTGAATCAGCTATACATATACATATATCCCCATATCTCCTCCCTCTTGCTTCTCGCTCCCACCCTCCCTATCCCAGCCCTCTAGGTAGTCACAAAGCACCGAGTCACAAAGCACCACTGTGCTATGTGGCTGCTTCCCACTAGCGATCTTTTACATTTGGTAGTGTATATAAGTCCTTGCCACTCTCTCACTTTGTCCCAGCTTACCCTTCCCCCACCCCGTGTCCTCAAGTCCATTCTCTAGGTCTTCGTCTTTATTCCTGTCCTGCCCCTAGGTTCTTCAGAACCATTTTTAATTTTATTTAGATTCCATATATATGTGTTAGCATACGTTATTTGTTTTTCTCTTTCTGACCTACCTCACTCTGTATGACACTCTAGGTTCATCCACCTCACTACAAATAACTCAATTTCGTTTCTTTTTATGGCTGAGTAACATTTCATTGTATATATGTGCCACATCTTCTTTATCCATTCATCTATCGATGGACACTTAGGTTGCTTCCATGTCCTGGCTATTATAAATAAAGCTGCAATGAACATTGTGCTACATGACTCTTTTTGAATTATGGTTTTCTCAGGGTAATGCCCAGTAGTGGGATTGCTGGGTCATATGGTAGTTCTATTTTTAGTTTTTTGAGGAACCTCCATACTGTTCTCCATAGTGGCTGTTTCAATTTACATTCCCATCAACAGTGCAAGAGGGTTCCCTTTTTGCCACACCCTCTCCAGCATTTATTGTTTGTAGATTTTTTGATGATGGCCATTCTAACTGCTGTGAGGTGATACCTCATTGTAGTTTTGATTTGCATTTCTCTAATGATTAGTGATGTCGAGCATCCTTTCATGTGTTTGTTGGCAATCTGTGTATCTTCTTTGGAGAAATGTCTATTTAGGTCTTCTGCCCATTTTTGGATTCGGTTGTTTGTTTTTTTGATATTGAGCTGCATGAGCTGCTTGTAAATTTTGGAGATTAATCCTTTGTCAATTGCTTCATTTGCAAATATTTTCTCCCATTCTGAGGGTTGTCTTTTCATCTTGTTTATGGTTTCCTTTGCTGTGCAAAAGCTTTTACATTTCATTAGGCCCCATTTGTTTCTTTATGTTTATCTTTCCATTCCTCTAGGAGGTGGGTCAAAAAGGACCCTGCTGTGATTTATGTCATAGAGTGTTCTGCCTATGTTTCCCTCTAACAGTTTTATAGTAACTGGCCTTATATTTAGGTCTTTAATCCATTTTGAGTTTATTTTTGTGTATGGTGTTAGGGAGTGTTCTAATTTCATTCTTTTCCATGTAGCTGTTCAGTTTTCCCAGCACCACTTACCGAAGAGGTTGTCTTTTCTCCATTGTATATTCTTGCCTCCTTTGTCAAAAATAAAGTGACCATATGTGTGTGGGTTTATCTCTGGGCTTTCTATCCTGTCCCACTCATCTATATTTCGGTTTTTGTGCCAGTACCATACTGTCTTGCTTACTGTAGCTTTGTAGTATAGACTGAAGCCTGGGAGCCTGATTCCTCCAGCTCCGTTTTTCTTTATCAAGATTGCTTTGGTTATTCAGGGTCCTTTACGTCTCCATGCAAATTTTAAGACTTTTTATTCTAGTTCTGTGAAAAATGCCATTGGTAGTTTGATAGGGATTGCATTGAATCTGTAGATTGCTTTGGCTAGTATAGTCATTTTCACAATATTGATTCTTCCAATCCAAGAACATGGTGTATCCCTCCATCTGTTTGTGTCATCTTTAATTTCTTTCATTGGTGTCTTACAGTTTTTGGCATACAGGTCTTTTGGCTCTGTACGTAGGTAGGTTTATTCCTAGGTATTTTTTTCTTTTTGTTGCAGTGGTAAATGGGTGTGTTCCCTTATTTTCTCTTTCAGATTTTACATCATTAGTGTATAGAAATGCAAGAGATTTCTGTGCATTAATTTTGCATCCTGCTACTTTACCAAATGCATTGATTAGCTCTAGTAGTTTTCTGGTTGCATCTTTAGGATTCTCTATGTATAGTATGATGTCATCTCCAAACAGTGACAGCTTTACTTCTTCTTTTCCGACTTAGATTCCTTTTATTTCTTTTTCTTCTCTGATTGCTGTGGCTAAAACATCCAAAGCTGTGTTGAGTAATAGTGGTGAGAGTGGACAACCTGGTCTTGCTCCTGATCTTAGAGGCAATGCTTTCAGTTTTTCACCATTGAGAATGAGGTTGGCTCTTGGTTTGTCATATATGGCCTTTATTATGTTGAGGAAAGTTCCCTCTATGCCTACTTTCTGGAGGGTTTTTATCATAAATGGGTGTTGAATTTTGTCAAAAGCTTTTTCTGCATCTATTGAGATGATCATAAGGTTTTTCTCCTTCAATTTGTTAATATGGTGTATCACATTGATTGATTTGTGTATATTGATGAATCCTTGCATTCCTGGGATAAACCTCACTTGATCATGGTGTATGATCCTTTTAATGTGCTGTTGGATTCTGTTTGCTAGTATTTTGTTGAGGATTTTTGCATCTATGTTCATCAGTGATATTGGCCTGTAGTTTTCTTTCTTTGTGACAGGTTTGTCTGGTTTTGGTATCAGGGTGATGGTGGCCTCGTAGAATGAGTTTGGGAGTGTTCCTCCCTCTGCTATATTTTGGAAGAGTTTGAGAAGCATAGGTGTTAGCTCTTCTCTAAATGTTTGGTAGAATTCGCCTGTGAAGCCATTTTGTCCTGGGCTTTTGTTTGTTGGAAGATTTTTTATTTTTTTGCGGTATGCGGGCCTCTCACTGCTGTGGCCTCTCCCGTTGCAGAGTGCAGGCTCCGGATGCGCAGACTCAGCGGCCATGGCTCACGGGCCCAGCCCCTCTGAGGCATGTGGGATCTTCCCGGACCAGGGCACGAACCCGCGTCCCCTGCATCGGCAGGCGGACTCTTAACCACTGCGCCACCAGGGAAGCCCTGTTGGAAGATTTTTAATCACAGTCTCAATTTCAGTGCTTGTGATTGGTCTGTTTATATTTTCTATTTCTTCCTGGTTCAGTCTGAGAACATTGTGCTTTTCTAAGAATTTGTCCATTTCTTCCAGGTCGTCCATTTTATTGGCATATAGTTGCTTGTAGTAATCTCTCATGATCCTTTGTATTTCTGCAGCATCAGTTGTTACTTCTCCTTTTTCCTTTCTAATTTTGTTGATTTGAGTCTTCTCCCTTTGTTTCTTGGTGAGTCTGGCTAATGGTTTATCAATTTTGTTTGTCTTCTCTAAGAACCAGCTTTTAGTTTTATTGATCTTTGCTATTGTTCCTTTTTCATTTATTTCTGACCTGATCTGTATGATTTCTTTCTTTCAGCTAACTTTGGGGTTTTCTGTTCTTCTTTCTCTAATTGCTTTATGTGTAAGGTTAGGTTGTTTCTTTGAGATGTTTCTTGTTTCTTGAGGTAGGATTTTATTGCTATAAAGTTCCCTCTTAGAACTGCTTTTGCTGCATCTCATACGTTTTGAGTCTTCGTTTTCTCATTGTCATTTGTTTCTAGATATTTTTTGATTTCCTCTTTGATTTATTCAGTGATCTCTTGGTTATTAAGTAGTGTTGTTTAGCCTCCATGTGTTTGTATTTTTAACAGATTATTTCCTGTAATTGATATCTAGTCTTATAGCATTGTGATCGGATAAGATACTTGATATGATTTCAGTTTTCTTAAATTTACGAAGGCTTGGTTTCTCACCCACATGTGATCTATCCTGGAGAATGTTCCATGAGTAGTTGAGAAGAAAGTCTATTCTGCTGCTTTTGGATGGAATGTCCTATAAATATCAATTAAGTCCATCTTCTGTAATGTATCATTTAAAGCTTGTGTTTCCTTATTTATTTTCATTTTGGATGATCTGTCCATTGGTGAAAGTGGGGTGTTAAAGTCCCGTACTATGATTGTGTTACTGTCAATTTCCCCTTTTATGGCTGTTAGCATTTCCCTTATGTATTGAGGTGCTCCTATGTTAGGTGCATAAATATTTACAATTGTTATATCTTCTTCTTGGATTGATCCCTTGATATTAAGTAGTGTCCTTCTTTGTCTCCTGTTATAGTCTTTATTTTAAAGTCTATTTTGTCTGATATGAGCATTGCTACTCCAGCTTTCTTTTGATTTCCATTTGTGTGGAATATCTTTTTTCATCCCCTCACTTTCAGTGTGTATGTGTCCATAGGTCTGAAGTGGGTCTCTTGTAGACAGCATATATATGGGTCTTGTTTTTGTATCCATTCAGCCAGTCTACGTCTTTTGGTGGGAGCATTTAATCCATTTACATTTAAGGTAATTATCGATATGTATGTTCCCATTACCATTTTCTTAATTGTTTTAGGTTTGTTATTGTAGGTCTTTTCCTTCTCTTGTGTTTCCGCCTAGAGAAGTTCCTTTAGCATTTGTTGTAAAACTGATTTGGTGATGCTGAATTCCCTTAGTTTCGCTTGTCTGTATGGGTTTTTATTTCTCCATTGAGTCTGAATGAGATGCTTGCTGGGTATAGTCATCTTGGTTGTAGGTTTTTCCCTTTCATCACTTTAAATATGTCTTGTCACTCCCTTCTGGCCTGCAGAGTTTCTGCTGAAAGATCAGCTGTTAACATTATGGGGTTCCCTTGTATATTATTTGTTGTTTTTCCCTTGCTCCTGTTAATATTTCTTCTTTTAATTAATTTTTGATAGTTTGATTAATATGTGTCTCGGTGTGCTTCTCCTTGGGTTTATCCTGTATGGGACTCTCTGTGCTTCTTGGACTTGATTGACTCTTTCCTTTCCCATATTAGGGAAGTTTTCAACTATAATCTTTTCAAATATTTTCTCAGTCCCTTTCTTTTTGTCTTCTTCTTCTGGGATCTCTGTAATTCGAATGGTGGTACGTTTAATGTCCCAGAGGTCTATAAGACTGTCCTCAATTCTTTTCATTCTTTTTTCTTTATTCTGCTCTACAGTAGTTATTTCCACTGTCTTATCTTCCAGGTCACTTATCTGTTCTTCTGGCTCAGTTATTCTGCTATGGATTCCTTCTAGAGAATTTTAAATTTCATTTATTGTGTTGTCCATCATTGTTTGTTTGCTGTTTAGTTCTTCTAGGTACTTGTTAAACGTCTCTTGTATTTTCTCCATTCTATTTCCAAGATTTTGGTTCATCTTTACTATCATTACTCAGAATTCTTTTTCAGGTAGACTGCCTATTTCCTCTTCATTTGTTTGGTTGTTGGATTTTTACCTTGCTCCTTCATCTGCTGTTTGTTTCTCTGTCTTCTCATTTTCCTTAACTTACTGTGTTTGGGGTCTCCTTTTCATAGGCTACAGTTCGTAGTTCCTGTTGTTTTTGGTGTCTGCCCCCAGTGGCTAAGGTTAGTTCAGTGTGTTGTTTCGGCTTCTTGTTGGAGGGGACTAGTGCCTGTGTTCTGGTGGATGAGGCTGGATCTTGTCTTTCTGGTGGGCAGGACTGTGTCTGGTGGTGTGTTTTGGGGTCTCTGTGACCTTATTATGATTTTAGGCAGCCTCTCTGCTAATGGGTCGGGTTGTGTTCCTGTCTTGCTAGTTGTTTGGCATAGGGTGTCCAGCACTGTGCTTGCTGGTTGTTGAGTGGAGCTGCGTCTTAGCATTGAGATGGAGATCTCAGGGAGAGCTTTTGCCGTTTGATATTACGTGGAGCTGGGAGGTCTCTGGTGGACTAGTGTCCTGAACTCAGCTCTCCCACCTCAGAGGCGCAGGCCTGACACCCGGCTGGAGCACCAAGACCCTGTCAGCCACACGGCTCAGAAGAAAAGGGAGAAAAAACAAGCAAGAAAAAAATAAAATAAAAAGAAATAAAATTGTTAAAATAATTTTCTAAATTATTAAAATATAGAAAATTAAAAAGTAATAAAATAAAGGAAAAAGAAAGAAAACAAGAGAGCAATCAAACCAAAAAAGAAATCCACCTATGATAACAAGCGCTAAAAACTATATTTAAAAAAAAAAGCAAAACGGGCAGACAGACCCCTAGGACAAATGGTAAAAGCAAAGGTATACAGACAAAATCACACAAAGAAGGATACACATACACATTCACAAAAAGAGAAAAAGGAAAAGAAATATATATCTATATATAAAAAAAAAGGAAGAGAGCAACCAAATCAATAAACAAACCTACCAATGATAATAAACTCTAAATACTAAACTAAGCTAAACAGAAAACCAGAAACCAGTCAGTTGCATACAGCAAACCCCAAGTCTACAGTTGCTCCCAAAGTCCACTGCCTCAATTTTGGGATGATTCATTGTTTATACAGATGCAGGGTACATTATGTTGATTGTGGAGATTTAATCCGCTGCTCCTGAGGCTGCTGGGAGAAATTTCCCTTTCTCTTCTTTGTTTGCACAGCTCCTGGGTTTCTGCTTTGGATTTGGCCCCACCTCTGCATGTTGGTAGCCTGAGGGCATCTGTTCTTCACTCCCACAGGACAGGGTTAAAGTAGCAGCTGATTGCAGGGCTCCTCACTCAGGCCGGGGGGAGGGAGGGGTAGGGATGCAGGTGAGCCTTTGGCAGCAGAGGCTAGCATGACGTTGCAGCAGCCTGAGGCGCGCCGTGCGTTCTCCTGGGTAAGTTGTCCCTGGATCCTGGGACCCTGGCAGTGGCGGGCTGCACAGGCTCCTGGGAGGGGTGGTGTGGGGAGTGACCTGTGCTCACACACAGGCTTCTTGGTGGCGGCAGAAGCAGCCTTAGCATCTCATGCCCATCTCTGGGGTCCCTGCTGATAGCCACGGCTAGTGACTGACTCTGGAGCTTGTTTAGGTGGTGCTCTGAATCCCCTCTCCTTGCACAACCCGAAACAATGGTCTTTTTCCTCTTAGGCAGGTCCAGACTTTTTCCTGGACTCCCTCTTGGCTAGCTGTGGCGTAGTTGCCCTCTTTGGCTGTGTTCACACAGCCAGCCCCAGTCCTCTCCCTGCGATCTGACTGAAGCCCGAGCCTCAGCTCCCAGCCCCCACCCGTCCCGGTGGGTGAGCAGACAAGCCTCTGGGGCTGGTGAGTGCTGGTCGGCACCGATCCTCTGTGCGGGAATCTCTCCGCTTTGCCCTCCACACCCCTGTTGCTGTGGTCTCCTCCACAGTTCCGAAGCTTCCCCCCTCCGCCACCCGCAGTCTCTCAAAGGGGCTTCCTAGTGTGTGGAAACCTTACCTCCTTCACAGCTCCCTCCCACTGGTGCAGGTCCCGTCCCTATTCTTTTGTCTCTGTTTATTCTTTTTTCTTTTGCCCTACCCAGGTACGTGGGGAGTTTCTTGCCTCTTGGGAAGTCTGAGGTCTTCTGCCAGCGTTCAGTAGGTGTTCTATAGGAGTTGTTCCATGTGTAGATGTATTTCTGATGTATTTGTGGGGAGGAAGGTTATCTTCATGTCTTACTCCTCCGCCGTCTTGAAGGTTTCTGCTTTAAAGTTTAGATTTAAGAAAGCTGGTTCGCTTCAAACCTTCAGATGTCTTACATTAGGCAATTTGTGTGTCTGCATCATTCATGTAAATGGGAAAAGCCCCAAACAGAACACTAATGATAGTTAAAATAAAACTGTTTTGAACATAATAAAAAGCATAAGTGGGCTTCCCTGGTGGCGCAGTGGTTGAGAGTCCACCTGCCGATTCAGGGGACATGGGTTCGTGCCCTGGTCCGGGAAGATCCCACATGCCACGGAGCGGCTGGGCCCGTGAGCCATGGCCACTGAGCCTATGTGTCCGGAGCCTGTGCTCCGCAACAGGAGAGGCCACAACAGTGAGAGGCCCGCATACCGCAAAAAAAAAAATCATAAATACTCCATTACTTTGGAAATGAAATGACCTTGTAGATAAGACAAAAAATTTAATTCTAAACTTTCCCTTTAGTGGGTTAGGAGCCTAACTCCCCCAATTTGGCTACATTAGACTTTACTCCTAAGTTATGAGATTAAGAGATAGAATACGTTTTTTTTAAGTAATAAAAACAGATTTTCAAAATTTTCTACCTGTCAATTTGCGACAGAGTTTTTTAATAAAAGTGTTTTACATGTGTGTAATGCAGTGTCTAAAGCACTTCAGTAATGCCCATTAAACTCAATAAACTGCAAAATTTATATATGACTATGATAACCCATAGAATTTTTACCTTAGTTATTAAAGATTATACAATATTCATATTTAAGAAGTCTTCGGAAATTTTAAGTAATATATTTTAGAAAACATATAAGGGAATTTGTATGCTTTATTTTATTCTGACTAGCAACAAATGAGTCGTAATTTGATAAATCTATTTTCTTCTTGGGCTGATTGTAGAAACATGTTCAGAGATTCTGTTACTCTCATGCTTCTCTTAGCTTCAATAGGGTATTGAATCCATGTTCTGTTGCCTCTTTGCAGAATAAATTATTAGTTTTAATGAAACAAAATATTCATAACTCATCTAATTCATTTAATGATCATTCAAGAATTTGCTGTTTCTGTTGCCTTCTAACACAGTGTAAAAGACATGTTTCATTTATCATTAGAATTGATTTGACAAATATCAACTTATTTTCAAAATATCTAAATGGATCAGCCTTAACAATTTAATCAGAAATTAGTGACTAAATTGTCACTCAGTCTACACATAATCCAGGCAATATACTGCCACTCTCTAAGTTTTTCAGATTTGTTATTTTCAGTCTTCACATTGACGCTCATAATCACAGAAGCCTCATTCCATAAAGGAGGGCAAACAGCAAAGCTTGTTTGGAGGTTTGTGTGTGTACAGCAGGGGCAGAAGTGGGGTGTGGGGATTGTTGCTGAGCGTCCACTATGCACTGAGCATGCTAAGTGATTACACAGGTCTCATTTCTGAGATGTGAACTTGTATGTTTGGAAAGCATATCACACCTTGACTATTGTGGCTCATACGTAGTTTCTCAGCTCTGACGGCTGGTTTCTTTATTGCTGCACATAGTAAAATGATAGAGTAGGAAGCCATGGGGACTTTCTTATAGATCATCGGATTTAGTTATAGGATCTTGGAGATGTTAGGGATTTTAGAGCTCATATAATCTAATTCCCTAATTTTATGGAGGAGGAAACTGGAACGCAGGAAGGTTAAGCAACTTTCTCAAGGCACCACAGTCACTAAGTTGTGAGCTTATAGTTCTGGACCATTTTCATGCATTCCAAGTGTTATTTCTGTGGAGTGTGGATGGACTTTCTTAGGTCTAGGATCTTTGGATTAGATGGATTCCCTTATTTTATTTTATTTTTAGACATCCACCTTTGCTTTCACGCCATCTTGTTCCATTTCCTTTGGTGACATCTGGATGTTAGCAAGTATCTTGCTGTATCTAGCTGTTATTTCCTAACAGTTCCAAAGTATCTATCTATGTTGGGATTGGGTATTCTGAGAAAGCAAACCAGAAATTTGACATTATGGGGCTCGAGTGAAAGTAAATTTGGACTTATCACAATGTATACCAGGAAGCTCAGCCACAAAATTGATGGAAAAACTAAGCCTGAACACACACTTCTTCCCATGTGTTTCATGATGCATTCTTTTGTGCCTGCATTACCTGTTAAATTTTTATAACCATTTTTTATAGAAGAGCTAGAAGAATGAAAAGTTTATGAAAGGATCAAAGCATTTGTTCCTCAGATCCCTTGACACTGGTGAATATATTCATAGAAACATGTATCTTTCAGAGAAAAAGAAGTCACCAGTATCCAATCGAGTCAGTGAAACATTCATTTATTTTGTGTGTGTGTGTGTGAGATAAGTTATTATTTCCACAAACCCATACTTTCTTCGGACTGGTGATGGGATATTACTCAATAAGCTACCTTGAATTCATCGTGAAAGTAATTTCTCCTGGATAATTTAACAACTATTTTGCAATTCTTACTTAATAACTGTAAATATTGAAGATATCTTAAGATAGCTGTATAAGATATTTGTTACAATTAATGAAAACAACTTTCCTGGCTTCCAGCTTTCATCTTCATAAAGCTCTTTTCTCAGGGATAGTCTCAGGCCTGTGTGTGCCATTATGGGGTTATGTGACCACCTTTATATTACATACGAAGAGGGCTGCCCTCTATAGTGTGTGTGGGTATACTCAGAGCTGGTTTTGGTTGACACAAATTAATTAGAATTGTAAGTTGTTACGTAAAAAAACTCTTCCATTCTTCACTGGGAGCTGTAGTTAAAATGCTGGCACTGGCTAATTAATAGGCTCAGTTTTGCCTTGTCAGTGTGGCTAGTCCATAAAGGATTTGATACTTTCTTTCCTGACACAAACAAAAACAGCTTTGGAACTGTTAGGAAATAACAGCAGCTTTTGAAGGCTAATCTTTACCAGTTTTTGTCATGTGGTTGTAATTGTTGCATGAACTCTGCTTCAATCAGGGAAAAATACGCTTAAGTGCCAGTAAAAGATTTTACGCTGCTATGAAATTTTGCAATTTATGGCTTTGTACAGATCAGCCTGTGTTACTAAGCAACATCATATATGTCGTTCACTCGAATTATTCCTTAATCCCCGGCATTGCTACAAATTCTAGCTAAAAAAGACAAAAAAACTATAAGCTATTGTAACATAGGGTTAAATATGATGAGAAAAATGAAATGGGAGTTGTGATGCTAAAAAAAGAAGCAGTATTTTAAAAAGTACACTGGATGGAAAACGATAAGAATATTTAGAGCTATATTCACCACAGGGAAAAAAAAGTAGTTTCAAATGGATTTAATGATCATGTAGTTCTCTGATTGGCCATTAAGCGGGCCAGGTTTTTGGCACTTAAGCAATCATAGTTGTGATGCTGGTTTTAATTAAGAAGTACACTGTGGGATAGTCAATGACCAGGAAGTACGGTATTGCTGTTTGCTTGCTGTGTATCCATATGCATTTGAGAGAATATAAAACTCTGAAAGAGATATAATGGCTCCCTCCCAGCATCTTTAAAGAGACAGTCAGCCTCAGATTGTGCATGGCTACACAGACTGAGTCTTAGAATCTACATGAAGTCTGAGCATTGTCATTTAACAGGCAAGAAATTGCAACTTGTTCCTCAAAGCAGTACCAAATTAAGTGGCAAGGACAGAGCCATAGACACTTCCGAGATGTTTGCTGACTCAGATGTTTGATGTTTGAGGACTCAGAAGCTGCTGTGGGAGCAGCTGTCGTAACCTTGGTTTGTGGTTTGGAAGTGCTTTCTGGTTTGAATGCTTTTAGTCTTTTAAGTTTCTGTTATTATTGTTCTCAAGCAGCCTAAAGGATATTTCATAGTTACCATGTCAGAAGTAACAAAAATTAAGTTTCGAGCAGAAGCTCCCCAAATTTCATTTTAGTACAACTCTTATATATAGGAAATGCTTCCTGGGTAAGAGCATGTGGCTTACATATCTAGGAAGTAGGAGATTTGAGTTCCGACTCTGGCTGAACTCTGACTCTTGTACTGGATCCTCACTTTAATGTTTGAAAAGCACTGCTTTGGGTTTCTCCCTGAGACAGGCCCTTTGCTTTGTGGGTTCAGTGTCTTAGGAGCTAGGAGTCATGACCCTGGGGGCATGTGGAAGTTGTCACTATGAAGAATGAACAAGAACAAGCTGCTACTGAACTGGGTTCCACTTATTAGAGCCGCTTCTGCATGGAACTAGGTTTCTTTTTACTAATTACCTGCAAACCTACCTTCCCCTTCTCCCCTTTCCCAGATTCCCTGGGGATGACTTGTCATTTCTTCTAATTGCCTTTTTCTGTGATCAGGATTGACCTATGGTGTGATTTTAAGAGTCCTAGAAACATCTTCTGCTCCAAAGTTCTCTGCCCTCTGTCTGATATTTAAGAGTTGGAATTCTACTTCTGAAGTTCCACTCCTTGTAAGCCATTGTCCTGTGTTAAAGCAAAAAGCCTCTGGGAGGGCTAGGTTCACCTTCCAGGGCTGTGGTGTCATTGTCCTTAAAATGAGGAGGTTACAGAAGATCATATCCAACAAATTTTCCTTTCCTATAATTGATAACGTATGAAACTTTATTAGTCTTTCTGATGGAACTGAAACTTGCCTTGATAAGGGGCAGGGGAAGAAAAATTTATAAAAGTAAGGTATTTGGTAAGTAAGAGATTAGTCAAGAAGGTTATGAAAAGAACATATAGTTCAAGGGAAAAAAATAATCTTTTTTTTTGTGAAATTTATGAAGTACTTTATTGACATCATTATTTTACAGTCCTTTGTACAAGATCTATTAAGTAAATCAGTGTTATTTTCATTATTTTACAAATGCAGAGACAGTGGAGAGGCTATTTCTATTAATAGACTCCAAAATAGAGTCCAATATTTGCTAAAGGTAATGCATGCCATGGTGAAACAGCATAGAACTGGGAATCAGAAGATTTATTTGGAGTCTAAACTCTGCTATTGCCTACCTATATGATTTGAGACCTAACCTATTGAGTTCCTATTTCTTTCTCTGCAAAATGAGGCAGCTGGATTGGAAACCTCAACCATTCCATCTAGCTATAGCAACAGTGATTCCTGTACAAGGGACATTTATTTAATTCTGTTTAACCAACATTAAGCACTTGCTGAATGTCAGGCAACAACACTTTCGGCCCTGAGAGGAGAGCCATGGTCACAGCAATAGCAGGCACTACTAAACTTCTGACTCAAGAAATGACTAAGACCTTTAGTCCACTGTTTGTGCTGTTGTTTTGGCAACCTTCCTCTGTCAAAAATTAATCTTTAACTTCAGTAAATTAATCACACCCACCCCAGGATTTTTAAAAATGTGAGATTATATTAACAATATCACTAATTTTTATGCCTGCATGTGGTAAATGGAGAAAATGTTTACTTAGAATGTGTACGTCTAGGTATTAGTTACATAATGATTTATATTTTAAAATAAAGATGATATTGTTTAAAAGTTTTCAGATAACTGTGGAATATGGGAACTTCTTAAAAACTAAGCCCAATGGTACGTTAAATGGATATAAAGGGAAAAAAGGTTGAAAAGGTGGTACCACTTAAAAATTTATTGAAGGAAGTCCATGAGTGTGTCTTCTTGAGTGGATGTCCACATAAATCACGGGGATCCTTCCATATACAAAGCAGTGGGTAATCCCTGGCAAGTAGGAACAGCAGGAAGTGATGTATCAGAATGGCAGAAAAACATGAGGATTGATGGAGCATGAATCCTGAATAAATAAAATTATGGGATCCTCCATTCCATGAAAAATTTTTCTGTTTTCCAGCAATAGGATTGATACTACTACTACTATTTGAGGACCATTGGACTGTCAGTAACTGGGTGAACAATTCTTTATCTTAGTGGTGTGTGCTGGAATTTCTCTAAGGACATATTCTGACAGTCTGCTTTGGGGAGAAGATGAGTCTCTGCCTTGGGCATGGTTGATATTCAGCACTGGGGAGCTAATGAAACGAATGACTAGGTTGTTTTATGTGAGAAAATAAGAGAAACTGGATTTGCTTCCCCCAAGGGAGGGGGTGATAAAAGAGCAAAGAGTGCAGAGAAGGAAGGGGATGATGTGTGAGATAGGGTGAAGGTGGGGACTGCATGGGGTCTAGGGAGAAATGTTCAGAGTGATGGAGGCCTTTTTGATTCAAGGGTATCATCCCTCAGTGCTTATAGATGTGTGTGTGTTTGTGTGTGTGTGTGTGTGTGTGTGTGTGTGTGTGTGTGTGTGTGTGTAAGTAATTGGAGCTGTTTCACCTCTATATCCCATGGAACAGGGACATCCTACAGTCTGTGTAGAATAGTGAGATGATGTCTAAAGTGACCTGGGGGAAGCAGATGGTTATAATTAGACCATAGAAATATAAACTTCTCAGGCTTCGGCAAAAATTTCTGAACACCTTGGACTTTCTCAGGGAGTCTGAGTCAATCTCATCTAAGATTTTAATGGACCTAGAGGTTCCATTGACATCACAAGTACATCGCTACTCCTGTCAAGTACACCATTGGATGACTCTCATATCACAGTACTGGATACCCTCACATCATCACCTTCATTGAATTGTCATGCTCTTGGCTTTTATAGAAGAACATTACAAGAACAACGATGTAAGAATCAGACCTAAGTGAAAAATGTTGCGTAAAAGTGATCTATTAGGTTGCTCTACATCTCCACAATTCTTTGTGAGAAACTCCCTTAGGAATTCAGTGTCAAGAAGACTCTGCTCCATTTGGGAACCTGGTCCGTTGTTGCTTTGATAAAAGTTGCTGGAGATGTTGTGATGTTCATCCCAAGAAGGTCAGAACTCAATATTTTTCTCAGTCACAACTACTCTGTTAACCTGCATTATTAGTGGTTTTGCTTCTTCCTTCCTGTGGTCTTTATTTCTGTTTTAAAGTGTTCTTCATTGGAAGCTGCTCAAATCCTCTATGGAAATATTTAGAGCAAAAATAAAGGAGACCTTTGATTTTGTTCAATAAACATTTCCGTTAGAATCACAGGAACTGCTAGAAATACTATAGAGTGTCCTGGTGGAACTGCCAGCTGCACCGCCATGCCTGAGTGTTTCATTTCTGCATTTAGTGTCTTCTCTGAGGATTAGCTGCTCGGTGGAACCCACACCTTCATTTTGTTTTCCATGGCAGTGGGGGTGTAACCATTTGGCTTTACGTCATGCTACCAGCTGTCTTTGTTGCTAACATTCATGAGTGAATTTAAAATATACAGCTTGTTGTACAATTCTGATAGATTTGCCTGTTTACCCCCCCCCCCCCAATGACAATGCTCTTTTTAATGCAGTTTTCCATGAAATATATTATTTGGATGAAGTTCACATGCAGTGACATTTGAGAAGGTGACTGGGAGCACAGAAAAGAGAGGGGGGAAAAGGCACTTTATGGGTAACAAAAATCAGGAGACCAGCACTTTCTTATTTACCACCATACATGGCAGCTAATTCACACTGCTTAAAAGGCACTCCTCCCTTCCTTGTGGACCCCAGAGATTCTCAACTTTGACCCTAATGACATGTTGAACTAGAAAATGTTTTGCTGTGTGGGACTATCCTGTGCATTATAGGATGGTTAGCAGCTTCTCTGGTCTCCACCCACTGGGTGGCAGTAGCACTTTCCTCCCCCAGGTTGTGACATTCAAAACTGTCTCCAGACATTGCCAGATATCCCTGGGGAGCATATCATTCCCAGTTGAGAATCACTGATCTACCTCTATGCCCAACTTTCCTATGCTACATTACTACTGTCTTCATTACTACCTTTTTTTTTTTTGGTATTTACAAGTTCTATTTATTTATTGAAGTACAGTTGATTTATAATATTATAGTAGTTTCAGATAAACAGCATCGTGATTCAGTATTTCTATAGATTATATGCCATTAAAAGTTATTACAAAGTAATGGCTATAATTCCCTGTACTGTACAATATATTCTTGTTGCTTATCTATTTTATACATAGTAGTTTGTATCTCTTAATTCTATATGCCTATATTGCCCCTCCTCCTTCCCTCTTCCCACTGGTAGGTAACCCCTAGTTTGTTTTCTATCTCTGTGAGTCTGTTTCTGTTTTGCTATATACATTCATTTGTTTTATTTTTTTAGATTCCACAAATAAGTGATATCATACAGTATTTGTCTTTTTTTGTCTGACATTTCACTAAGCTTAATATTCTCTAGGTCCATCCATGGTGCTTTAATTGGCAGAATTTCATTCTTTTTTGTGGCTGACTAATAGTCCATTGTGTGTGTGTGCACGCACGTGTGTGTGTATGCACACATGTGTACACACACAATATCTTCTTTATCCATTCCACTATTGATGGACACTTAGGTTGCTTCCATGTCTTGACTGTTGTAAATAATGCTGTTATGAACATTGGAATGTATGTATCTTTTTGAATTACTGTTTTCATTTTTTCCAGATATATACCCAGGAGTGGAATTGCTGGGTCATATGGTAGTTCTATTTTCAGTTTCTTGAGGATCCTGCATAATGTTTTCCATAGTGGCTGCATCAATTTACATTCCCACCAACAGTGTACAAGGGTTTCCTTTTCTCCACATCCTTGCCAACATTTGTTATTTAAAGATTTTTTAATGATAGTCATTCTGACAAATGTGAGGTGATATCTCATTGTTGTGGTTTTGATTTGCATTTCTCTAATAATTAGTGATGTTGAGCATCTTTTTATGTGCCTGTTAGCCATCTGTATGTCTTCTTTGGAAAAATGTCTATTCAGGTCTTCTGCCCATTTTTAGGTTGTTGTTTTTTTTTTTTTTATAATATTGAGTTGTTTGAGCTGTTTATATATTTTAGATATTAACCCCTTGTTGATCAATTCATTTGCAAATATTTTCTTCCATTCAGTTGGTTGTCTTTTTGTTTTTTTGATGGTTTCCTTTGCTGTGCAAAAGTTTTTAAGTTTAATTAGGTCCCACGTGTTTATTTTTGCTTTCATTTACTTTGTCTTAGGGGATAGATCTAAAATGTGTTGCTACGATTTATGTCAAATGGTGTCCTGCTTGTGTTGTCTTCTAGGCGTTTTATGGTTTCAGGTCTTACATTTAGGTCATTAACCAATTTTGAGTTTATTTTGTATGTGGTGTGAGGAAATGTTCTAATTTCATTATTTTACACATAACTGTCCAGTTTTCCCAGCACCACTTATTGCTGAGACTATCTTTTTTCCATCGTATATTCTTGCCTCCTTTGTCACAGATTATTGACCATAGGTGAGTGGGTTTATTCCTGGGCTCTTTATTCTGTTCCATTGATCTTTGTGTCTGTTTATGTGCCAGTACTCTGCTATTTTGATTACTGTAGCTTTGTAGTATAGTCTGAAGATAGGGATTGTGATACCTCCAACTTTTGTTCTTTTGTCTCAAGATTGCTTTGGCAATTAAGGGTCTTTTGAAGGTCCATATAAATTTTAGGATTATTTGTTCTAGTTTTGTAAAAGATGTCATGGGTATTTTGATAGGGATCACATTAAGTCTATAGATTGCTTTAGGTAGTATGGGCATTTTAACAATATTAATTCTTCCAATCCAAGAGCCTGGGATATCTTTCCATTTCTTTGAATTGTCTTCAGTCTCCTTTGTCAGTGTTTTATAGTTCTCAGTGTATAGGTCTTTCACCTTCTTGGTTAGGTTTATTTCTAAGTATTTAAATTTTTTTGATGTGATTTTAAATGGGATTTTTTTTACCTTCTCTTTTGGATATTTCATTGTTAGTGTAAAGAAAGGCAGCAGATTTCTGTGTATGAATCTTGTATCCTGCTATCTTTCCGAATTCATTTACTAGTTCTAATCATCTTTGTGTGTAGTCTTTAGGTTTTTCTATATAGAGTATCATGTCATCTGCATATAATGACAATTTTACCACTTCCCTTCCAATTTGGATAAATTTTATTTCTTTTTCTTGTCTGATTGCTGTGGGTAGGACTTCCAATACTATGTGGAATAGAAATGGTGAGAGTGGGCATCCTTGTCTTGTTCCTGAATTCAGCAAGAAGGCTTTTAGCTTTTCACCGTTGAGTATTATGTTGGCTATGGGCTTGTAGAAAATGGCCTTTATTATGTTGGGATATGTCCTTCTGTACTTTAATGAGAGTTTTTATCATGAATGGATGTTGAATTTTGTCAAGTGTTTTTTCTGCATCTATAGAGATGACCATGTGGGTTTTGTCTTTCCTTTTGTTAGTGTGGTATATCACATTGATTAGATTTGCATGTGTTGAATCATCCTTGTGACCCTGGAATGAATCCAACTTGATCATGGTGTATGCTCCTTTTTATGTATTGTTCTATTTCATTTGCTAATGTTTTATTGAGGATTTTTGCACCTATAATTATGAAAGATATTGTCCTGTAATTTTCTCTTTTTTTAGTGTCTTTGTCTGGTTTTGGTATGAGGGTAATGGTGACCTTGTAGAATGAATTTGGGAGTATTTCATCCTCTTCATTTTTTTTTGGAGTAGTTTGAGAAGGATAGGTATTAGCTCTTCTTTATATGTTTAGTAGAATTCTCCTGTGAAGCCATCTGGTCCTGGACTTCTGTTTGCAGTTTTTTTTTTTTTTTTAATTGCAAATTCAGTTTCACTATCAATGATCAGTCTGTTCAAATTGTCTGTTTCTTTTTGATTCAATCTTGACAGGTTGTATGTTCCTAGAAACTTGTACATTTCTTTTAGGTTGTTATATTCTCATGATTTTTTTTGTGTCTTTGTGGTATCAGTGGTTATTTCTCCTTTTTCATTTCTTATTTTGTTGATTTACGTCTTCTTCTTTTTTTTTTTTTTGGTGAGCCTGGCTAAAGGTTTTTCAATTTTTTTAATCTATTCAAAAAACCAGCTCTTGGCTTTATTTATTTTTTCATTTTTTTTTCCTTGGGTCTCTATTTTATTTATTTATTCTCTGATATTTATTATTTTCTTCCTTCTGCTGACTTTGGGCTTTCTTTGTTCTTCTTTTCCTAATTCTTTTAGACAGTATATTAGGTTGTTTGAGATTTTTCTTGTTTTTTAAGGAAGGCCTGTATTGCTATACATTTACCTCTTAGAACTGCTTTTGCTGTATCACATAGATTTTGGAGTATTGTGTTTTCATTTTTATTTGTCTCAAGGTACTTTAAGATTTTCCCTTTGGTTACTTCATTGATGCATTTGTTTTTCAGTAGCATGTTGTTTAATCACCACGTGTTTGTGCTTTTCCCATTTTTCTTTCTGTAGTTGATTTCTAGTTTCATACTGTTGTGGTCAGAAAAAATGCTTGATATCATTTCTGTCTTCTTAAATTTGTTGAGACTTGTATTGTGGCCTAGCATGTGATGTATCCTGGAGAATTTCCATGCGCACTTGAAAAGAATGTGTATTCTGCTGTTTTTGGAAGGAATGTCCTGTAGATATCTCTTAAGTCTAACTGGTCTATTGTGTCATTTCCTACAACTGTTGCCTATTGATATTCTGTCTTGGTGATCTGTCCATTGATGTTAAGTGTGGTGTTAAAGTCCCCTACTATTATTGTATTATCATAAATTTCTCCCTTTATTTCTGTTAATATTTGCACCTGTATACAGGTGCTCCTGTATTTGGTGTGTATATGTTAATCAGTGAAATATCCTCTTCTTTTATTGATACTTTTATCATTATATAATGCACTATCTTGTCTTTTGTTAGAGCCTTTGTTTTACAGTGTATTTTGTCTGTTATGAGTATTGCTACCCCTGCTTTTTTGTTGATTCCTTTTGCATTAAATATCTTTTCCTATCCCCTCATTTTCAGTCTGTGTGTTTCTTTTTTTTTTAACCACGTTATTGGAGTATAATTGCTTTACATTGTTGTGTTAGTTTCTGCTGTATAACAAAGTGAATCAGCTATACATATACATATATCCCCATATCCCCTCCCTCTGGAGCCTCCCTCACACCCTCGCCATCCCACCCCTCTGTGCAGTCACAAAGCACCGAGCTGATCTCCCTGTGCTATGCGGCTGTTTCCCACTAGCTATCTGTTTTACATTTGGTAGTGTATATATGTCAATACCATTCTCTCACTTCGTCCCAGCTTACCCTTCCCCTCCCCGTGCCCTCAAGTCCATTCTCTACATCTGCGTCTTTATTCCTGTCCTGCCCCTAGCTTCTTCAGAACAATTTTTTTTTTTTTTTAGATTCCATATATATGTGTTAGCATACATTATTTGTTTTTCTCTTTCTGACCTACCTCACTCTGTATGACAGACTCTAGGTCCATCCACCTCACTACAAATAACTCAATTTCATTTCTTTTTATGGCTGAGTAATATTCCATTGTATATATGTGCCACATCTTCTTTATCCATTCATCTGTTGATGGACACTTAGGTTGCTTCTATGTCCTGGTTATTGTAAATAGTGCTGCATGAACATTGTGGTACATGACTCTTTTTGAATTATGGTTTCCTCAGGGTATATGCCCAGTAGTGGGATTGCTGGGTCATATGGTAGTTCTATTTTTAGTTTTTTAAGGAACCTCCATACTGTTCTCCATAGTGGCTGTATCAATTTACATTCCCACCAACAGTGCAAGAGGGTTTCCTTTTCTCCACACCCTCTCCAGCATTTATGGTTGGTAGATTTTTTGATGATGGCTATTCTGACTGGTGTGAGGAGATACCTCATTGTAGCTTTGATTTGCATTTCTCTAATGATTAGTGATGTTGAGCATCCTTTCATGTGTTTCTTGGAAATCTGTATATCTTCTTTGGAGAAATGTCTCTTTAGGTCTTCTGTCCATTTTTGGATTGGGTTGTTTGTTTTTGTGATATTGAGCTCCCATTTATTTATTTATTCAATCATTCATTTATATCAGCACAGACTCTTGAATATTTATTTTATATTTTGGGATATAACCCAATACCATATTATTTATTTTATTACTTGAATTATTTCAGCTTTGGCCATTGGAAGCTATTCAGATTGGCTCCTGTGTCCCTCTGACATGACCACATCGTTTATTTTTTCAGCATTTCCTTATTTTCTGGCACTACAAAACACTCCAGGTTCATCTGGTATATTCCCTGCCCCAGCCCTAGAATCAGCCATTTCTCCAGAGAACACTGGTTCTTTAATTGGAGAATGGTACAGAAAGCAACAGTTGGGCCCTTGCTGTGCCTGTTGCTATGGGAGTGTCATTGCTCCTAAGCATTTTCAGTGCACAGAGATAGGAAATATATGTATGTGTATTAACATACATGTACACATATGTATACACACATATCTGTAGTTATTCATGTATCTATCAGTCTGTATCTATATTAAGCTAAACATGAGTTCATGCTGATGTCGCCAAATTTAATCCAAGCCCACACGGTTCATTCTAGCCTGCCCCACTTGTTAGCCTGTAGCCGCCTTTCCCAACAGGGAGAAAACTGGCTCCCACCACACCACCTGTCCTGCCTTTACTTATTTGCTCAATCTCAGTATATATGTAGAGTACTTTCAGAATTGTTAACCTCCACAGGAAACAACTTTATCAATCTAAGTACAGTATTTATGCACCTTTCCTTGTGTCTTTAGTCTTAACAGTTTCCAGTTGTTTCTTTTTGTGATACTAAGCTGCATGAGCTGCCTCTATATTTTGGAGATTAATCCTTTGCCAGTTGCTTCGTTTGCAAATATTTTCTCCCATTCTGAGGGTTGTCTTTTCGTCTTGTTTATGGTCTCCTTTGACCTACAATAACAAACCCAGAACAATTAAGAAAATGGTAATAGGAACATACATATCGATAATTACCATAAATGTAAATGGATTAAATGCTCCCACCAAAAGACATAGACTGGCTGAATGCACACACAAAAAAGACCCATATATATGCTGTCTACAAGAGAACCACTTCAGACCTAGGGACACATACAGACAGAAAGTGAGGGGATGGAAAAAGGTATTCCATGCAAATGGAAATGAAAAGAAAGCTGGAGTAGCAATTCTCATATCAGACAAAATATACTTTAAAATAAACCCGATTACAAGAGACAAAGAAGGACACTACATAATGATCAAGGGATCAACCCAAGAAGAAGATATAACAATTGTAAATATTTATGCACCCAACATAGGAGCACCTCAATACATAAGGCAAATGCTAACATCCATAAAAGGGTAAATCGACAGTAACGCAATCATAGTAGGGGACTTTAACACCCCACTTTCACCAATGGACAGGTCATCCAAAATGAAAATAAATAAGGAAACACAAGCTTTAAATGATATATTAAACAGGATGTACTTAATTGATATTTATAGGACATTCCATCCAAAAACAACAGAATGCACTTTCTTCTCAAGTACTCATGGAACATTCTCCAGGATAGATCATATCTTGGGTCACAAATCAAGCCTTGGTAAATTTAGGAAAATTGAAATCGTATCAAGTATCTTTTCCGATCACAATGATATGAGATTAGATATCAATTACAGGAAATAATCTGTTAAGAACACAAACACAAGAACACTAAACAATGCACAACTTAATAACCAAGAGATCACTGAAGAAATCAAAGAGGAAATAAAAAAAATACCTAGAAACAAATGACAATGAAAACACGACGACCCAAAACGTATGGGATGCAGCAAGAGCAGTTCTAAGAGGGAACTTTATAGCAATAAAATCCTACCTCAAGAAACAAGAAACATCTCAAAGAAACAGCCTAACCTTGCACCTAAAGCAATTAGAGAAAGAAGAATAGAAAACCCCAAAGTTAGCAGAAGGAAAGAAATCATACGGATCAGGTCAGAAATAAATGAAAAAGAAAAGAAACAATAGCAAAGATCAATAAAACGAAAGGCTGGTTCTTTGAGAAGATAAACAAAATTGGTAAACCATAAGCCAGACTCATCAAGAAAAAAAGGGAGAAGACTCAAATCATCAAAATTAGAAATGAAAAAGAAGTAACAACTGACACTGCAGAAATACAAAGGATCACGAGAGATTACTACAAGCAACTATATGCCAATAAAATGGACGACCTGGAAGAAATGGACAAATTCTTAGAAAAGCAAAACCTTCTGAGACTGAACCAGGAAGAAATAGAAAATATAAACAGACCAATCACAAGCACTGAAATTGAGACTGTGACTAAAAATCTTCCAGGAAACGAAAGCCCAGTACAAGATAGCTTCACAGGCGAATTCTATCAAACATTTGTAGAAGAGCTAACACCTATCCTTCTCAAACTCTTCCAAAATACAGCAGAGGGAGGAACACTCCCAAACTCATTCTACGAGGCCACCATCACCCTGATACCATAACCAGACAAACGTGTCACAAAGAAAGAAAACTACAGGCCAGTATCATTGATGAACATAGATTTAAAAATCCTCAACAAAATACTAGCAAACAGAATCCAACAACACATTAAGAAGATCATACACCATGACCAAGTGAGACTTATCCCAGGGATGAAAGGATTCATCAATATACAGAAATACAGAAATATGATACACCATATTAACCAATTGAAGGAGAAAAACCATATGATTATCTCAATAGATGTAGAAAAAGCTTTTGACAAAATTCAACACCCATTTATGATAAAAACCCTCCAGAAAGTAGGCATAGAGCAAACTTACCTCAGCATAATAAAGGCCATATATGACAAACCCACAGCCAGCATCATCCTCAATGTTGAAAAACTGAAAGCATTTCCTCTAAGATCAGGAACAAGACAAGGTTGTCCACTCTCACCACTATTATTCAACATAGTTTTGGATTTAGCCACAGGAATCAGAGAAGAAAAGGAAATAGAAGGAATCCAAATCAGAAAAGAAGAAGTAAAGCTGTCACTGTTTGGAGATGACATCATACTATACATAGAGAATCCTAAAGATGCTACCAGAAAACTACTAGAGCTAATCAATGAATTTGGTAAAGTAGCAGGATACAAGATTAATGCACAGAAATCTCTTGCATTCCTATACACTAATGATGAAAAATCCGAAAGAGAAATTAAGGAAACACTCGCATTTTCCATTGCAACAAAAATAAAGAATAAAGTACCTAGGAATAAACCTACCTACAGGGACAAAAGACCTGTATGCCAAAAACTGTAAGACACTGCTGAAAGAAATTAAAGATGATACAAACAGATGGAAAGATACACCATGTTCTTGGATTGGAAGAATCAACATTGTGAAAATGACTATACTACCCCAAAGCAATCTACAGATTCAGTGCAGTCCCTATCAAACTACCAATGGCATTTTTCACAGAACTAGAACAAAAAATCTTAAAATTTGCATGGAGACTTAAAAGACCCCGAATAACCAAAGCAATCTTGAGAAAGAAAAATGGAGCTGGAGGAATTAGGCTCCCTGACTTCAGTCTATACCACAAAACTACAGTAATCAAGACAGTATGGTACTGGCACAAAAACAGAAATATAGATCAATGGAACAGGATAGAAAGCCCAGAGGTAAACCCATGCACATATGGTCACCTTATTTTTGATAAAGGAGGCAAGAATATACAATGGAGAAAAGACAGCCTCTTCAATAAGTGGTGCTGGGAAAACTGAACAGCTACATCTAAAAGAATGAAATTAGAACACTCCCTAAATTAGAACAGCTCTAATTTCATCAAATACATTTTTGATCCCCTTCTGTCTTTTTTCTCCTGCTGGGATCCATGTAATATCAGTGTTGGTATGCTTAATGTTATTCTAGAGATCTCATGAACACTCTTCATTTTTTATAATTTGTTTTTCTTTTTGCTGTTCTGATTGAGTGATTTTCCATTATTGTATCTTCCAGATCACTTATTCATTCTTTTATATCAGTTAGTCTGCTATTCACTCCTTCTAGTGTGATTTTTATTTCAGTTATTGAATTCTTCATTTCTGATTAGGTCTTTTTTATATTTTCTAGTCTCTTGTTAAAATTCTCACTGTGTTCATCTATTGCTATCCCTAATTCAGTGATCATTCTTATTACTAATGCTTTAAATTATTTATCTGGTAAGTTGTTTATTTCTTTTTCATTATTTATTTCTTCAGGAGTTTTCTTTTGCTGTGTTTCAGTTGAGACCAGTTCTTCTGCCTTTTTATTTTGCTTAACTTTTTCTGCCTCTATGAATTTAGGTGAAACATTTACCTATTGTGGTCTTGAAGGTGTGACCTTATGTGGGAGTGTCCCTATACAGACTGTGTGAGCCCAGTGCCTTTGGTGGGAGAGATGGATTTGACATGGACACAAGACATGTCTTTCCTCAGGTTGTACTCAGCTATCATCTTGGTAGGAGGTGGGACTGGAGATGGAGGGGCTAGAGCTGGAGCCAGGTGCGAGGCAGGGCTTCCCCTCTGCTCAGTGGACATCACTGCCCTATCAGGAGTGGGGTCTGATCCCAAGTTGATGGAGGAGAAGCCCTGAGGGTCGGGCCCTAGCTGGCTTTGTTCCCTCTGAGTGTGTGCTTTCCCTTCACCAAGCACTGAGACCCTTGCTCCAGAGTGGCAGAGTGCTGACACAAGGGGAGGCTGTGTGGGCTCTCAGATCGTGTTGGTAACAGACAGAGGTCAAAGCTGTCTCCAGTACACTGCCTGTGCTGGTGCCTGCAATTGTTTACCTCACTCTGCTGAATTGTAGCTTCGAGTCCAAGCCCCTTTGTCCCTCATAGCCAATCACTCCCCCAGCCTCTGACACCCCTGCCTTGTTGTGGAGCCACACTGCAGGGCAGGGGTCCTGCATGGAGTCTTGGACTGGTAGCTGTCAGAGCCCTGGGCTGCTTCCGACGTGCTGCTTGAGTAAGCGCCAGCAGTGGCTACCATTGCCCTACTCAAGTGCTGCCCCAGGACCAAGTCGCCTCTGTGTCTGACATCTGAGCTTTCTTCCTGGTGGTGGCAGCCATAGATCCATTACCACGTTGTGACATAGAGTAAGCGGGGCTGGAGAAAACCCTCAGCTTGAGCTGCGGTGCTCCCTGAGTTGGTTGTGGTAAACCCGGCAGCCATTGGAGCCATCTCCTATCTGCTGTCTCTGCCCTGCCTTGGGGCCACACCAGTGTGTGGGCACTCCCCATAAGTGGAGTCCAGGATTCTCTTAGCCCTCCTGTTAGTCTCAGCAGTCCTTAAATCAGCCAAGGGGGCTCGTCTCCCTGTGTAGGACCCCAGAACTGGGGCGCCCAGTCTGTGGCTAAAACTGCTTACTCCCCAGGGTGCGTCTTTGCCCATGTATTGATAATTTCCCTTTTTTCTCTGAGTCCCCTCTCAGGGGCACAGGTACCGACCTGATTGTTTCTCTTCCCCTCCTGCCCAGTTCCTTGTGGACCTTTCTTACAGCCTTGGCTGTACAGGAGTCTTTCTGCTAGTTTCTATTTAGTTTTCAGTGAGAATTGTTCCATATGTAGATGTATTTTTGATGTGTTCATGGGGGGGGGGGAGATGAGTTCCATGTCCTCCTACTCTGCCATCTCTATCGATCTCCTCCATTACTACTTTCTGATTCACATTAGTTGTTGGAATTTCCATCATGTCGTGGTCATCCTCTCAGCCCATGGCTGAATCACCTTGTTTTTAAGTGTTAACTGTGTAACCACTCCTTTCTACGTCTTCTGCACCCTGAAGCAAAGGTGAAGCGGTGAGCATGTTTTGCCTGATCTGTTGCAACTCTCTTCTTAGCTCTCACTGTTTCAAATAGTATCCATTTTAAGGTGATTTTCAATGATGCTGCTAGAACTTTCCTCAGGACTCATGGCTGTGATCTGATTGCCTTTATTCTCTTGGCCGCTGGACACAGTTGAGATAAATCACACTTTTGTTTTCATTATTCTAGGTATATTCTTCAACTAAATTTATTGCCAAATCTGAACTGTATAACTTAGAAGGAAATCTCTCAAATGTAATATAGTTTCTCCACAGTGTTTTCTCAAAAGAACATCATTCCATTAAGTTGTAAGAAGAAAATTTGACATGAAAAAAATTAATTTAGGAATTTCTTTCCCTCTCCCATTTAGTAAATACTATCTAAATTCTTGGCTGCGGAAAAGACCAGAGCATTGAACTAATTACTGTGATAGTTAGCAGTCATAGCCTGTTTATTTGCTAGACCCAATATAAGCTCATCCAAAGTAATAGTCATGTTGATTTTGAATAAATAGACTTGGGCAGTATTTTGGAAGGTACCTACATGATTCATATATATATTTTTTAATGGGGTTCTCTCTTTTTTTTTTAATTAATTTATTTTATTTTTGTCTGCGTTGGGTCTTCGTGTGTGGGCTTTCTCTAGTTGCGGTGAGCCAGGGCTACTCTTCATTGCATTGTGCGGGCTTCTCATTGTGGTGGCTTCTCTTGCTGCGGAGCACAGGCTCTAGGTGCGTGGGCTTCAGTAGTTGTGGCGCGCAGCCTCAGTAGTCGTGGTTTGCAGGATCTAGAGCACAGGCTCAGTTGTTGTGGCACATGGGCTTAGTTGCTCCGTGGCATGTGGGATCTTCCTGGACCAGGGCTCGAACCTGTGTCCCCTGCATTGGCAGGCAGATTCTTAACCACTGCGCCACCAGGGAAGCCCCTGATTCACATTTTGTGATGCTGTTTTTTTGGAAGGGGGCAACATAGTTTAGTAAATTAGAGCACAGATTCTGTATTCAAAACATCTGGGTTCAGATTTCAGCTCTAGCATTTGTCAGTCACGTTGCCTTGGACCAGTTATACAACATCTCTAAGCCTCATTTTGTCTCATTGGATAATAATAGAACTGATAAGATTGGTTGTTGTGAGGATTACATAATATAATGCATATAAGCATAGAACTCTGTCCTATATTAGGAATTTGATAAATGGTGGCTCTAATGATTTTGCTGAAGATTGGATTTTAGTGGATAATTTTTTTTTTTTTTCGGTATGCGGGCCTCTCACTGTTGTGGCCTCTCCCGTTGCGGAGCACAGGCTCTGGACGCGCAGGCTCAGCGGACATGGCTCACAGGCCTAGCCACTCCGCGGCATGTGGAAGCTTTCCGGACGGGGGCACGAACCCGTGTCCCCTGCATCGGCAGGCGGACTCTCAACCACTGCGCCACCAGGGAAGCCTTCCCTTTAGTGGATAATTTTGACAAGAAACTCATCCTCAGCCAGCTTAAGAAAAAAGAGAGGTCTGGCACAGAAAGTCAATTCTTGAATGATATCATAAAGGCTTGGTTCCTCTCCAATTCTTGGTCTACCCTTTCATTATTTTAGTTTCATACGTTGACTTTACTCTTACGCTTTCTGTGAAAACACCAGGAAATTTCTGCCTCTCCCTTTGGAGTGACCAAATGCTGCATCTGCTTCTCACATTTACTTAAGTTCTGTATGATGAGAAAGAATAAGCATTTTGTCTGGTGGCTCCTGGCAAAATTAGGAAATTCACCTTGATTGGGTCCTTTTAGGTTATGTGCCTATTGCATTGCAGTCAGGGGAATATACGGGCTCATTTGCTTAGGTCTCCTCACATCCCTCATTGCATGTGTTTGGAATAGGGGTAGAGCCCTATCCAGACTCTACACTAAATGTGGGACAGAGAGGGCACCGAAATGGAAATAGGGGGCTATTTCTGTAGGAAGATGAAACAGATATGGGTACTCAAGGAACAACTATAAAGGTGATATCAGTGAAAAGGTTTTTTTTCCTACTATCCATTTACTACATGAATGAATGAAAATAACGGTTACTTATTTGTAAGGGCATCAGATTATGTGCTTGGGAATCCTTTCTCTCTCTCTCTTTTTGTTGTTGTTGCATATCTCCAGAGACTGAAATTGAGGTGCATCTTATTTTCTGCAAGTTATCGTTTAGCAACTCTGTGTGCCAATATGGCATAGCAGAACTTTATCAGGCTTGGAAAAGAAGTTCTGTGAGATATAGCCCAACTCATTGGGATGTTCAGCCAGGATTCCTATTTCTCTTGTTTAGTTTTTCAAAAGAACCTTTGTAATACATGAAACGAATCAAAAAATGGGCCCCAGGACATATATGGCTCATCATCATTTTGATATTTGAAGCAAAGTAATCATAATAGCAAACTGGTTTTTAATAGTTTCAAAATTAGCATCATTTATTTATCAAATTTACATCTCTTGTACACATAGATAAATATTTTCCTATCATGCTGTTTGAAGGGCAAACCTCAGGGTATTTAAGCTCTTAGAGGTTATTGTACAAAGTTTCTTTGTATATGAGTGACAGAATTAAATAATAATAAAGCTAAATTCTCTCATTCTAAGTTATTGTCTTTTGAAAAAAACGACAATAATCCAATTCTGACTCCTTCTGATTGTGAAAATTCATTTATCTCATTTCTCAAGTAAGGTGGATGGACTTGTTGAATGAAGGCCTTTTCTGTTGTATCTGGGCAGGGTAGGATGCAGTGTTCACAAGGTCTGTGAGATCTAGAGAACATCCAGGTCATGGAGAGAGGGGAGGGTCCAGACAGCATGTGGACCATGTACTTGAACTCTCAGGGGGTGCAGGGTGCTCATTACCTCTCTTTACTTATATTTAATGGTTCAGATAATACTTATAATCATTTCCTGGGCAACAGAAGAGTGTTTTACCAGTGTGCCACCTCAGGGGAAGATCTCAGTTTATAATAATTTACAGTAGTAGGTACTGTAGTACCTTCAGTCTCATCTAAATATGGGTCCTTTGCTATCAGCACACCTCTTCCGCTCTACCACACACAATCCTAGATGTCTTGGTCCTCGCCTTTTGATAAGGAGACATGTGAAAAAAGGATGGTCGGGCTTCCCTGGTGGCGCAGTCTCATCAAAACCTCCAGTATGGATCGTTCTTCAGAGGACTTTTTCTTTCCCAAAATGCAACCTGAAATATATAAAAATTGCTGAGTTTTGCCACATACCATTGTCTACTGTTTATTACTTGCTTCCCTTCCTGGGATTTAGGTTCTTTCTTCCTCTGGTTGGTCTGGGTCTAGTGGATCCAACATGGCCCTGGGGGCCTAAACATCTGTATGCAGCTCTCCTGGGGGTTGGCACCCTGACATTTGAGGCAGTGTGTGGCTGTCCCCCAGCCTCTACCACTCCTCAGTCTTCTGTATCTCATCTGCTCCTGATTTATTTTCTTCACTGCTCTCAGGGAAATCACCCTTCATACCAGTATTCAAAATTCCCTGGGACTCCTTTTCTTCACTCACTTCACCTCACTTTTGTGACCTGTCTGAATCTACTTTCGCACCTTTGGTCCTCCAGGTTGGCATGTATTGTTGGAAAAAAATTGGCCTGGTATACAGAGTTATAAAACTGAGAACCTGTGGCGTCAGACCTTTGTGAGCCTTTCCGTGGATTGGCAGTCAAGCTATTTCTCACTTGGCTTGCCTTCATACTCTCCACAGCAGCTGGTTGAAAAGTTTACGGTGCATTTTAAGCTGTATGTTACATAACTCTAGTCCTCCAGCACAGAATAGGTAAGCAATACAAAATTTATTAAATCCATGAATTAATGAATTATTGACTGAAAAGATGAATCTTTCATGGGGGAAACAAGGATTGGAATATAAAAAAAATTATATATATATATGGACCTTGAGTTCTGTTGGGCACCTAGATCCTCATGGTAAATATTCCTTTCTGATTAATTTTAAAAATATTCCAAAGAATAAGGAATCCACCTAACCTCTAAATATGTTCATGAAGAATAACATAACAGAATAACAGAATAACAAATAAATCATGGCATACCATCCTAACATTTTGGTAAGTAGAGTCTCAACTTCAGTATTAAGTTGGTCTCACTGATAAAGCAAGAGTAATCATGAAGTTATCAGTATCTATTTCACAAAATGGGATGGGGAAATACCACAGTATAATTTGATGAAATTAAAATGAAAACGAGGCTTGGAGCTTGTTATTCATACCAGTTAATAAATACATGAGATAGAGGGTATCTAAGTACAATTGTCTACCAGAAATCTTATCAGCTATAACTTATTGTTTCAGCAAGTTTGAAGTACTTGTAATCACTTGGCTTAAGATGATTACTGAATAAAAAAACGAATTGTTACACAGCTGACTCGGAGGGATTTCAAATAGGGTAAGTTTACACTATAATTTGAGACAAGCTAGAATTTATTTTTTGGAGGTGATTGTGAAAATAGTAAAGGACCTTTGGAGTTAGTGGCTGGCATTTTATGTCAGTGGAATTCAAAATAATATAAAAGGAAAACGAGGCACATGTAACCACATTTATTCACAAAATAACTCTATCCTTGGAAATGTGAACGATAGTAGGCTGCTTTGTGGAGATTCTGTCCAGCTTACCAAGGCCTCTCTGAATGCTCCCCCTCCCTCACGCCTCCCGTCAGCTCCTTTATACATCACCCCAATCCTTGGCCACTGTTTATGGAGTCAGATGAGTACCTCTGCCTGCCCTGTGCGGAGCAAAGCAGCAGAGGCCTCCAGGATGCTCCAAGGGGAGCAGGAACGCAACAGCACTTTCTTCAGTGCAGTTGCATCCTTGCTCTTGCATGTGGCCCCTGAATTCGTACAGTAAATTTTCCTTTTCTGCTTAAATCTAGTATATATTCCATGCTGCTGAGGCTGTGGTGAGATGTCATACATAGTTGGTAGTATTGTAAATTGTTATGTTTTCTGGAAAATATTTGGCAATACGTATTAAGAATATTAAAAACATTCATATCTGTATATGCACTTGTACCACTTCTAGGAGTGTATCATGAGGGGTTTATCAGATTCATGCACTTGAATATTCATGTACAATGCAATTTATGATACTGAAAAATCAGAAAAAAGCTAAATGTTCCAATTTGAATATTAGCTAACTGTATCATGATGTGTCTGTATTTTATAATGTTACACAATTATTAAAATGTTTAGAAAAACATTTAATGGAGTAGCAAACTCCTGTGCTATGACATTAAGTGAAAAATGTGTATACAAAATACTACATACTTTATGACTCCAGTATCATGATTTATACATGTACATGTGTATAATTAGTAAGACAAAAGTAGAACATTGCACCTAAATGTTAAAAATGGTAATTTTTGAGCAGGAGAACTAAATATGACATTTTTTTAAACTGCTTTCCTATATTTCTTATAATAATCATGTATGTGAATAGAAAAATCCTATTATTAAAAAATTCTGTGTAAAATAATATATTATTTTAGTGTTAAAAGGAATGAGTTTTTTCTTTGTTGCATGAAAAACTTTGGAAAATTCAAAATGGTGTCTTTACTCCGTGTTGTGCAGTGGAATAAAGTGTGTTCTTTATCTTTTCATGGCAGGATATAAAATCTAAAACCAACAGTGTTAAACTGTCAGTTGTATCAAAGTTTAAATAGAAATATGTTTGTACTTATTCACAGTTGTTTTAAAAATAAATCAGCATCTATTTAAAGTAATGAAGATTAAATACATTACAGTAACATTATTTTAATGTGACTATAACTTTGCCAGATTTTAATAAAATAACAACAGTTTAGAGATATACATGTATAGGTAGAATATATACTTTTTAAAATAGTAAGGCATATTTTATGATATATAATCCTTTTACCACAAAATACATATGCTTCTCAGATACGAAATAAAACTAATATGACTAGGAAGACACTACTACCTGGGACCAGAATAACACCTTTACAAGTAGTTTAATTTTTATACGTGACTTTAGTAACATCATTATACAAATAAGCCATTTAGCAGGCATGTTTTGTCAGTGTGAATCTATAAGACACTGGTTGAATTTCACATAAACTTCTGCAACCTGACAACTACTGCTTAGCAAGTCTTTGTATAAAGTGTGCAGTAGCAGGTACAAGTGGGCCCCAGTTGCTAATAGGTAAATAGGCACAAAAGCTTTGCTGCCCTTTGGAAGTTGGGCAGAGCAATCTTGAGCTCTGATCTCCTGTTGCTCCTCTCAAGTTTTAACATATTCTAAGTACCTTTATGTGGAAATCAAAAATAATGGAACAAGAGCAGACTGGGGAGATGGCATTTCTACCAGTAAAATTTTCCAAATCAACACACTCATCCAGTTTCCGACATCATTCTTTGAGTGGACATCGTCTATCTGATGCAAAATGTGGCTTTGCTTTGTTTAGTTGCAAAGGGAGAGGGAAGCTTTTGTTCAGCGTTTGTTTAGAAAAGTCAGTTCAGTACACATAATCGACTTTCTTCTTTAATTCTGAGAAGTAGCTCATGCTCATTTGGTAGTGAAGTGTTGTAGAGGAATGTTTCTCTTGCTCCTTCTTCACCAAGATGACTTCACAGACAGGTTTCAAGTGTGTCACTCAACCTCAATACACGGGACAGGCTTCTTGGTAGATGAGCTTCCATTTTCTGAGGGGCGGTAGGAAAGTGTGCTCATTTTTGTGGACAGGGTTGAGTGGGATTTGGCCTTTGGGGGAATGTATTTCAGAAGCTGGAGAAAATGTTTTTTAAATTTTTTCCCCAGAAAGCCATAAAAGAGAGGATTCAGGCAATTGTTAAAATAAGCTAAGCAAATAGTGATGGGCATGGCGGTGTCGACAATATCTGAAATTTTACAGTCATGTATGATGCCCAACTGAATCAATACATCCAGAAAAGTGAATATTTGGTGGGGAACCCAGGAAAAGAAAAAGAAAAGCACAATTGCCATAATTATCTTGAAAATATCATCTTTTCTTGGTTTGTTCTTCTGAATTTCATAAGCCTTCTTTAGGGTCTTCCAAATAAGAGTATAACTTGTAAGAATGATCAGAAAAGGAAACAAGAAACCCAGTATATTCTTGGTTAGGCCCAGTCCTACGGGGAGGGTTGAATTTTGGGATTCATAATGGAAAGCACAAACCGTGATATTGATATTCTCGATGAAAAATACATTGCGGTGGATTATAGTTGGCAAACTGGCCAAGCCAGCCAGCAGCCAAATAATGATGCAGGTGACTTTGGCCACAAGCATTGTGCGCCGAAGGCGGGACTTCATTGGGTGCACGATAGCCAGGTAGCGATCAATGCTTAGACATGTGAGTAGAAACACACTGGCATAGAGGTTGAAGCTGACGCTGGCTGAAGCGATCTTACATAGGTAATTGCCAAAGGGCCAGTGGTATTCCATAGCAGTGTAGACAGCCCATAGTGGCAAAGTCAGTAAAAAGCATAAGTCAGCCAGTGCTAAATTCAAAAGAAAAACACTGGCCACAGTCTTCAGTTTCATGTAAAAGTAAATGACAATCACCACCAAGCTGTTTCCAAATATTCCCACCACAAAGATAATACTATATAAAGTGGGGATCATGACAAATATGTAATTGTGCCTTCCAGCTTTGGGACAGTCCTCTTGGATTCTTTTAATACCATATTCGGTGGAAGAGTTGAGGATCATTTTGATCTCCTGGGTTAGCTGGTCTCAGACAGTATGCCAAATGCACCTAGAAAAAATACAAATGAAAAGGTAAAAAATTTTTAACTTCCAGTTGTAAATGAATAGTTTTATTTCTCAATCATTAATACAGTAACTCAACTTTAGTTTTGAGGAAAAAAATTAGATCATATTTTCTGGAGAAAAGCTGTGAACTGATAAAACCTAAGATTGCACATTTAAATTAAGTTTTAGAACATATTGCTTTTCTAGGAAATGATAAAGATCCTTCAGACAAGTAGACGTGGGGTCCTATGTGAATACTTATCTAGGTCCTTTGCCTTTTTTCTAGGAGTAAATCCTAGCTTCCAAATTGATTAGAAAAACATAATCTAAATTTCAGAAAATACTACTGAATTAAATTAGTTATTCAGAAAGACTTGAGTTTTTCCTGAGGGTAATTAATTTGTCTTTAATCTCAGAAATGTGACACATCCATATCTTATTCTTTGAACCATTTCTTTCATATCACAATCTTAGGTAAAAAAATTATTAGCATCCTCCCTTAAGTGGTCTGAATAGCTGCCTCTAGGTTCTGAGGAATTGATTTAAGAGGGGATAAAAGGGAGGGCTCAAGGCTTTGGGGAACAGCATTCTTTCTATGGTTTTCCAGGTCACTACAGGCAGTTACCACTTATTCTTTAACTTCCACCCCAGTCTAGCAAAAGGGCCTGAATCTCCTAACTTTTGTGCCCACAGTCCATTTCTGGAGTTAACTCTGAGGTTAACCGGTTGTCTAACAAGGATGTCAAATAAATAGATTAGGTCAGGATTATCAATAAAACATGTGTTTTGGGGGGCTCAAGATAGCAGCAGCTCTTTAGGATTTTAGGAAGAATCAGACGCTCAGGAATGAGCTCCATAGAGACTTTTGCAAATATTTGCTCCAATATTTTACATAATCAACAATCAAGCCATTCATTTATGTGATTTAGAAAAGCATCATATTCTGCCCTAGACAAGAGTCTAACAGAAAACCCTTGGAAGGGAAGCTGAAGAAGCTGTGAGGATAACATGGCAGGGTGTGGCACAGGCAGGCTCCGAGGTGAAGGCCAGCCCTAGGCGAGGCTGGCCAGGCAGGGTAGTGGTGTTGGGTAAAGACCCTATTGCTCCACCAGGAGTGGGTCCCTAGATGAGCATGGGCGTGCTTTCCATTTGTAGCAGATGATCCTGGGTAAGGAGAGGAGCAGGAATAAGACATGAATAGTCTGCCCAGGATAGCTGCACTTGGCATCCAGGAGAGCTGGATGAACTCGCGCACTTAAGGTGGTGTCCATCTTGGTGCAAAGTGGTGCTATGAAAAGGATGAGTCTCAAGTAGCCAGATTTTAAGAGGTAACACTGGGAAAGAGAGGTTCTTAAGTGGCCTCTTTGCCTCCCCCAAGGAGGCAGTTATTCTCCCTACCCAAGCTTTTGGCTCTATGCCCTCGTCTTGTACTCAAGACTATATAATCTAAATCCCTTTATTCTCTTTTCATTCATGAGGGCATCAGCATCCGCCAACAGGCAGATGTCACATCATCTGTGGAGCCTTCCTGACTTGTCTGGGCAACTGGCTGTTCCATTTCTTGTGCTGCTTTGGCACTCTCGATGTAGGTTTTGACCTATATATTCCAATGGTATGTTGACATATCTGTCTTCTCCACTGGTTTGTCAGTGGCTTGAGGGTAAGGCCTGTTCGAAGCATCTTGTTCATTAGTATAGGCCCTGACACCTTCCTGGAAGCAGATGATAAATGTCTGGTAAATAAGAGAGCAAGTGGACAGATTGAATGAGTGAATATTATAGAACTTAAAGCTACAAGTAGAGCGTATTGAGACTAATTTCTAGGGGCTAATGAAATCAATTTACATTCTGCTCCCAAAGAATCTGACAGAAAATACTCAGTGTCAACCTGGGCTTCACCTTGGATAACAAGCCAAAACCCAAACCCAAATCTAATCCCGAACCAAACCAAACCATACTGACAAAAAAATAAAAAAACCTTGGCACTTTTAGAAATCTGTAGTTTACAAAACAGAAGAAGATAAAAATAAGGAATTACTTAGTAGAAACTAGGGCTAGGCTCTCAGGAAGGTTTGACCTACTTCTTCCTTACCCAGAAGGATTTCTCTACACTTTCCTGATTTTTTCAGTTTTTAAAAAAGTCGTAATTACTGAAATCATGCCAATTTAAAAGTATAAATTCATTTAGGTAAACAAATACTCTATTAAAAATTAAATGCTTCTTAAAAAGCCTATGAGCTAGCAGTCATTTATACCTTAAAATGGATTAATTTACTTATTTGCTCTCCTTCTAACATCTAGTTGTGATAAGTTGGATTTTGCCTAGGAAAAAATTGGAAATGTCAAGGTTAAAGAATCTCAAAGATTAAAAGTAGCCTGGGTTGAACTGAAAATAGGGCAGAGTTAAATATTTGTTTCAGTTTGGGCATAAGGGCACTAAATGTTAGGAAGGAATAAACCGGATTCATTAGGATTCCTTGGGTGCCCTGAGCTTGGGTGCACAAGAGTAGGGAGGAAACTCTCTTTCCTCTCTTGACCTCACTTTGAGGGCACACAACTCTTGCTGGTCCCATTTTTTGTCTAGAGGGGGTAGAACTTTATTGACTAGGCTGGAACTATAACCATCACTTATAAAAGCATTTCAGTGGAAAAATTTGCATTTGAAAGGACCAATTTATAAACATGGTTTTGGACTCCAGTTCCTTCACATTCTGAGGTCAGCCTTTTCTTAAGTTTCCATCGATCCATATTGACTAATATTTAAAATGTAAAAGGTTGCTCTGAACACCTAGGGAAACATCCCTGGAAGTTTGAATGAGGTATATATTATTTTAATGAGTATATTATTTGAGAAACTCTGGGCATAGCGTTGAATATACTAACTGGAAGGACATTTTATATAAATGTTTCTATAAGTAATGACCAAAACTTTCTATCTAGTAAGGCGTCGGGGAGAGGAATTTCAGGGAATGAAAATAGCAGGAGCAAGTACAAGAAAGCAGAAATGCAAATAGTGTGTTCAGCAGGCAGTCATCCATTCGTTCCATATTCACTAAACACCTACTATGTGCTGGGGTCAGGGATGCAAAGTGAATAAAGTCACAGTCCTTCTCCTGCTTTGGATGATTTGAGTCTAGCTGGGGGAACAGGAGCCTTAAAGCCAAAATTATCTCCACTGTGTTGAATACTATACCATACCAGAGGCATGTGGAATGTTCTGTATTTTTCACTGACCCAGCTTGATGGTGGGAATGTCCAGGAGTCATCAGGCACATTTCCCAGAGATGGCACTTGGACTTTGGAGGATGTATGGGAAACAGAGTGGTTAGAAGTTAAAGGCAACCACCTGGCCAGCTAAGGTGGAATAGAGATTTCGTTATTGCTTGAACTTTTCCTTCCTTATAAATGTCTGAAGCTTCATCTATGGGAAACTGCTCTTGTAAATTTACAGATATTGTACAACCTTCCAGGCAGGGGTGTGGGGTCTGAATGTGTACTGGATGGGAGGGTGACACAGGCCATGCTGGTAGGTAAGAAATATTGTTCTCTTAGTCTGCACTGTTGCCACTCATAGGCTTCCCTAGAGAAACCTGGTTCTTGAGAAAGAGAAAATGGAACGCTTATGATTGGAGTCACCTTAGATTGATGATAAACAAGTGGTAAAGAGTAGGGTGTTTTTCTCTTTGAAGCTTGAAAGTATGCTATTTTGGTGAGCAGCTGAAGGAGAGAGAGATGTGATCTCCTAGGACACCAAACTTTTGAGTCCCAGAAAGCAGCTACTTTTCTGTTTCATCCTGCTTCTTCTTCCAGTAGGGTTATAAGCAGGTAGGATACTGATTAGAAACACAGGAGGATCCACCTCTCTCTATTTCTGGGTCTCACTGTAGCTTTTACTCAGGCTCTGTGGTTTACATGAATTCCACAACATCATATCCTCTTGAGGTAAACAAGATGGAATTTGGAGTCAAAATACTTGTAATGGAATCTTCCTTTACCACTTACAAATGTGTGCGGCTCTGGATAAGTCACCCAATTTTTCTCTGAACATAAGCCTCAGTTTCCTCATCTGTAAGAAATGGGAGCAATGATTCTTACTGCACTTAATTATTGTAGTAATTAAATGCAATAACTTGAAAGTACTGGGCCTATCTTTCAAATAGTAAGTGTTTAATAAATGTGTTTTATTTGAATCTTTACTATTATTTTTTTGAATGCAAGGCAAGTGCTGACTCAGCCATGGATCAAAAAAGCATGAGAGATTTAAAAAAAAGGTTTATCATTGGTAAGCTTTTGCCATTAAAAGGCTAAAAATACCAAGCTGTTTTTCTTTCAAAGTATGAGTAAAAAATAATCTTAAGCAGATGAATAAATATGCCATGAGTCAGGTGGGAACTTTCAGTCTGCTACAAACACAAGGTTGGTTCACGGTGGCCACACCACATTTATCTACTGCTTGCTTTGGTAGGAGGTACCTTTCATTCCGTGACAGCTTACCTGGTTCTTAAAAACGAACCTAAGAAAGAAGATTTTCTTTTTTCTTTCTTTTTTAATTCTAAGAATATTTCCCCAAGACTTTTGATTAGAATATTAATACCTCCTTAAGCTTTTAGGCAAGCCAAAACCAATCTAATTAAATTGTTCATTACAAGCTCCTTTTTTAATGAGTTTGCAATCTGAAGGAAAAAAAATACCCCGAAGTTTCCTATGATAATAAAGAGAGAACTAAACGACCAAATAATTATATTTTAGGATAATCTATCAAAGTATCTTTCTTTTTAAAAAAATTCTCTTTAATTTTATTATCTCCTTTTATTTATTTTTAAAAATATTTATTTATTTGGTTGCACCGGGTCTTAGTTGCAGCAGGCGGGCTCCTTAGTTGTGCTCTGGGGCTCCTTAGTTGTGACATGTGAACTCTCAGTTGTGGCATGCACGTGGGATCTAGTTCCCTGCCCAGGGATCGAACCCAGGCCCCCTGCATTGGGAGCATGGAGTCTTAACCACTGTGCCCCAAAATATCTTTCTTAAATATCAAAAAGAGTAGGCCAGTGTTTGTTATTTGCCTGTAGTGCTGGACAGCTCAATACACCATCCTGTTGAAAAGGCATTCTCTTTATTGCTCCTATCTTATAATTCAGACATTAGAAAGCAACTGTTTCTGCTCCTGTGTGTTCTTCCCCTAGTAATGAATGAGGCATTCTACAGGGAACAACTGTTAGTATCTATTTGTGAATTCACTGAATCATAGAAGTTGGCATTCAAATTTTTAGGGTTTCTACTTGTTTCTTTTTCAAATCCACTTGTTCTTATTTCTTAACCTTCTGTTCTTATTTTATGGGGTCTATTTCTACCCTTATCTCCTTAACCGTTCTGAACATCTGTATGTGAAGAGCCCCTATCCAATTGCTTTACTATTTGTAGTTCTTCAGGTATAAATTCTATTTGTTTCATCTATAGATGCTCTTTCTTGGCATTTGCCTTCATTTTAGGTTTCATAATCTTTGCGAGTTAATCTCTAGTAGGAATTAACTTCTTTAGTAGGCCTGAGTGAATGGCAGTGGTGGTAAAATTTCTGCTTGGGCATACAACACTCACTTGATCTGGAAAAGCTTTTAATGCCAATTCTCAGCCTAGTTTCCAACCCCTTACTTTGCAGATACTGCAGATTAGGCCCTCTACCCATTCTCAAATTTTTGCCCGTCTACAGAAGTTATTTTAGTCTTTGGTCACAATGGGAAGTAATTTTCCAGTCCTGGCTTTAAACAGGAAACCCAGTGTCCGTGGCCTTCAGTACATGAGCTTAATGGCCTTTACTTCCATTCTGGTAAAGTCATTAGAGCTCTATCTCAGCTGTGTATCCGGTGTTGGTTCTTCTCTGGCCCCTGTGGTCTCAATTCTTATATGGAGCTGTAATGGGATATTTTATGTATTTAGAGAAAAAAGGTAATATCCATGATTGCTTAATCCATTATCTTCATCTCGACTGGAAGTTGCCCTACACAGTATTTGGTGATAATGGTTAAGTTTCTTGGATCCAATAAGCTTTGAAATATAGTCTTGTCCCTCTTCTTGCGCTCCCTGCCCCATCCTGACCTTTGATGAAGCATCCAGGCCTTTCTGGGTGACACTCTCCTCCAGGCTGGTAATGCTGGCAGCCATGAAGAAGGGAGCATGGCAAAGAGCCTGCATCATAAGGCAGGTGACCAGAATTACTCTCAAGTCAGATCCACAGGAGAATGCAGTCCTTTTGGTCAGCAATCCCAGCCTAACTTCTCTACGTTAAGTACTTTTCTTGGAGATGATTTTGTTTGCCTCTGCAATTCCCAGATTAATCTTTCTCTTAACACAAAAGATATTTTATTAAAATTATTAATGCCATACTAATTACATACTTAAGATTCAATCTCTTCAAACTTAATGAATGCAAGTGTGGTATGTCTACGTGGTAAGTAGTGGTGTCTGGCCCTCTTCCTAAGTCAATGTCATCCACCGTGGCCTGCCCTCACAAGAAATGAAAACAGCGCAAGCTACTTTTTTATTTCTGCTCATACCATATGTAACCAACTGTAGTGACGGTGGTTAAATATTCTGTCATCCTCAACCAGTCCTCCCCTTTGCTTTGTCCAAAACAGCCCAAGAACCTAAAGAACTCAGCTTTAAGAAAGGAAATTCAGAAGTTCCTTCCAAGTCAGGGTATAAATTTCAAGGAAAGTAAAATATTAATCCTAAATTTTTGCTTCTTGGAAATTATTCAGTACTTTAATATCTAATAATATAACACTAAACTACAATTAAATTTCTCTCCACTCAAGAAGCTCCAATTTATCATAGATTATAGTTTAAACAAGTCGGTTGTGATGAATATCCCAAGCTCGCCAAACAACTCTCTTCATTCCTATGCTATTTCCTCCCACTCATGGCTATCCTAAACTCTTGGCTATTTCTCTAGTATGATTTTTTTTTTTTAATTTCAGAAAGGAAAGATAGGGATGAAAGATATGTGATTAAGTCTAATCAGGTGCTTAATAACCTTCCTTTGACACACTGGTTAGTAGAAAATATTCTTTTTATGTTAAATATAGAAGGCAATGGAAGGTTTTTCAGTGAGTTTAGAAAGAGTAGTGTTCCAAAGACTAGGAGAAAAGGAAAATAACATCTAACTTGGAAGAAAGCTTGTACATACATGAACCCCTGTCCTTTACTACTTCCAACTTCCTCAAATTTATGGACTCATAGAATCTCCCTGAGGGAATCATAACCACATTTCGAAAGATCAGTATCTTGGCCATCAAGGTGGAGGAAACCTCATTTTTTTTTTTTTTTTTTTTTGCGGTATGCGGGCCTCTCACTGTTGTGGCCTCTCCCGTTGCGGAGCACAGGCTCTGGACGCACAGGCTCAGCGGCCATGGCTTACGGGCCCAGCCGCTCCGCGGCATGTGGGATCTTCCCGGACCGGGGCACGAACCCGTGTCCCCTGCATCGGCAGGCGGACTCTCAACCACTGCACCACCAGGGAAGCCCCCTCATTTTTAATATATGGCTTTCGGAGACTGTTTACAAGCTTTTCTTTTTCTAAAGATGAAAAACGCAGCTCCTAGTTGGGCATCTCAGTCAACAACAGCTGCTTTATCCAACTTGTGAACAAAAGCCCAGATTTCATCTGTGAAGCCACTCCACATTTGCCTCTTTGAGACTTTAAATCGGGAGCAGACACTGCTTCTTTCTTTTCAAATTCCACTTTAAGGGGTATGAGGAAAGTTATTGGGAAGGAAAGGATGCACTAATTAATTTATACCCTTAAGAAATGATGATAATAGTATAGAATTTGTATGTATTATGAGTTTTATGTTAGAGGTTATGGCATATAACCATATATGGCATATGACATGGCAATTCATTTCAGATTAAAGTTTTTACTGTTATGCAAATCAGATAACCATAAATTTTAAATGAAGCTAGAAGGATTAAATATTCAGTATATTGTACATGTTTCCCCAAATTACCCAGTGTCCTAATTGAAGCAGAAATATTCTTTGGATGATAGTCTACAAATTGCTCCTGCACAATGTGTAAGGAGACTTGGGTTGTAATTTTAGCTTTCCCACTCACTAGCAAGTTGACCTTGAACCAGTCACTTAGCTTCTCTAGGTTTCTGTATCGTCGGGGAGCTGGTACATGCTTCAGAAAATCTCCTGAAACACTGAAATTTCATAATCTCTCTTCTGAATAGGTATACATCTTTTGTATACAATCTACAAAAGATATATATTAGGTAGATATACAAAAGGTATACAATAATGGCTCGACAAGTAGAAATTACCCAATAAATCATTAAATCAGCCAGCTATTTGTTTGTCTATTGATACAGATATTATTAGTATCACAATGAGTTAACAACATTCTGTAATTAAATATAAAAACTCTTTTTTATTTAAAATGAAATGAAAAGAATTTTACCTTTTACTGAAGATGAATAAAGAAATTCTACTTAAGCTCATTATGTTATAGTGACAGTGCGTTCCCCCCCCCCACCCCATTTTTTAGATTAACTATTAACCCAAAGAAATGTTTCCCCAGCAGAGCATTTGGATAGCTGGTTGTGACTCCAGGTTGATGAGGTCAAGATTATAGGTTTGGACGCCATCTAGACTAGCTGTTTTCACTCCATTTATGGTCAAAGACTATGAGCCTCTCAGACATCCCTTGTGTTATTCACTGGCAATTCCAGGTGAAAGCGTAAAGACAGATTGATTCATGGCTGCAAGTCAAAATTAAAAGTATGCCCTGCAGTTAGGGAGTCAAGATTATATCATCCTATGAAAAAGGTGGCACAATATGTTATTGTTAAAATAACTTATTCAAAATGAACCTATTCTCAGATTCTCTGTGGGAAAAATACAACATTTTAAAGTTTAGCATATACTCAGAGTGGTTCAGTTGCCCAGATAAAACATAGAGGTGAGGGCAGAGGAACCTCACAGTAATATACTATTTAGAATAATACTTCAAAGTATTATATTGTCAGTGTTTTGATGAGCTAAATGGACTTTTGTGCCAAGAAAATGAATTCTGTAAGGGTTATGTCCATTTGATTTTTATCACAGAGTTACATTTTTTTTCAAATACAGTTTTGTATGCTACTTTTAATTTTACTTTTTACATTAAAATGTCATAAAAATGGAGAGATATTAGAATGGTTTGACAGAGAAAGCACTGGAATAGAGTCCTGTCCAATGGCTTGTTTTGTCACTAAAATCATACATAGGTAACTTAATCTCTTACTTTGTTATCCCTTAAATATTACAAAGTATTTGGAACGGGAATACCAATACCTGTTCTCACCTCTATTTCATAGGTTGTTAAAGTTAAAAAGTGAGGTCTTTGGAGGGTATGGAGACACTTTGAAAATATAAGCTTTCTGTAATGCAAGGATAAATGAAATGAACTTCATGAAAGAAAACGCAGAACTTCAAAAGATTAATGGAATTTTTTCATTCAGAAATTCAGCAGAAATATTTTTGATTATTGTAATCTAATGCTTTTACTTCAAGAATATAACAAGGTACTTGATTAATGCTGAAAGGTAAAATGATAAGATATTGTATAGCTTCTACATTTACATTGTAGCAGCAAATGTTTGTGTACAACGTGGGACCCTCAGGCTAAATCTGATTGACAGATATATTTTCTTTGGCCCCCAAAGTGCTTATAGCTTTTGGGATTTGAATACTCTGTGGTTCACTAATCCCCACTATTCTCTATTTTCTGATTCTTTAGGTCAGTGCTGTTCAAAAGAAATACAATGTGAGCCACATATGTAATTAAACATTTTCTAGTAGCCACATTAAAAAATAAAAAGGAACAGGTGACATTAATTTTGGTAATATATTTTATTTAACCCAATATACCCAAAATATTGTCATTTCAACATGTAATCAATATAACAATTATTGAGATAGTTTACTTTTTTTTTTTTTTTTTTTTTGTACCAAGTCTTCAAAAGCCAGAGTATAGTTTGTTTCCAGCACATCTTAGTTGAAACTAGCCACACTTCAAGTGCTCAGCCACCACTTGGGGCAGGCCACTGAACTGGACAGCACAGCACATGTGCTTCCCTCATGTAAGTCACCTACCTAGCCTTTCTAGCAATGGTCCTGAAAACGTGGTCCCTGGAACAGCGGCGTCACCATCACCTGGGAATCCCTTGGGAATGCAAATCTTAGGCCTCACCGCAGACCTACTGAATTAGAAACCCTGTGGGTGAGGTCCCACAAAATTTTAATGAGCCCTCCAGGTGATTCTGATGCATGCTAACATTTAAAAACCACTGCCCTACTGGCATCTTCATTTGTAACCCTTGCTTATGTGCTCTGTGCCTGTCATGACTCATGGGCAAAACCAAATACAACAAACAACAAAAGTGCCATCAGCTGAAATGTTTTCATTTGGCCCCTTTGAGGCATTAAAACCTGAAGAAATAGGACAAATTCCTAAATGCAGCTTGAGAATTACACATTGAACTCTGTATTTCAGGATTGGAGTAGCTAAGGGGAGCCGAACAGGAGTCATCTAGTCAAATAACCCTTGCACCTACTCCTAGATGTCTGGAATTTCTTTAACTGGGGTGGGGTGGACGATACCCACATCTATACCCCCATTAGAACCAAGATCTACCTGCAGGAGAAGACATGGTGACTCAGGTGAGAGCCAGAGTTAAGGCCGTGGAAGAGCGTGGTGCTGGGAACCAAAGACCTGAATCAAGTACACGATTTACCTCTTACGAGCTATGAAGTTTTTAGCTTTTCACCAAACCTACGACTCATCTTATTCATCTGGAAAATAATGATAATGAAGTTCAAGATAATGATGAAGTGAAAAAATATCTGTCCAGTCTGGCTCACAATACCATTGTGAACATCAAATGAGACCATGTATGTGGAGATGCTATGAGATCCTGTAGCTTTAAGACTTTTGTTAGTGTTATTAAAATCCACTGTGGTATAAATGACCAATTTTTCCCTTGCAAGCAAATATGGATAAGGAGGATTGGAAAACTGCATGTGATTCTGGAAGGAGAAGAAGCTAAAGGACCAGAAAGGGGTGGAAAGGCTCAGAGAGGGGCTTGAAGGCACTGCTAATGAGCTTCTTGACCAGTTTTTCCAGCTCTAATCATGTTCTTGAATACCTATATAATTTTAAAATATAAATTACAGTGATACTACACCACTGATTTTAATAAAAAAAAGTTTAGACCATTCTATCTCCCATTATTTACCTCTCCATTCATTTCTATGTGGGGCTACTTGTGTTCTCTAATTAATCACCCTGTGATAAGAGGCACGGATGCTGGGCCAATAAAAGGTAAACAACACTTTGCCAACTGAAAAATACGATGAGATACCGGTGACTGCTGCTTCCTGTGAAAACTTCATTAGCAATAAATGAGTTACCAGATGTCACCTATCAGATTTGAAATTAAAATATATTCCCAGTATTTGTGTGCAGTCTGAGCAGGACAAAAAAATGAACTGTTTCCAAGAGATAATGCACCTCTTTGATAATGCACCATAAGATAATGCACCTCTTTGCCTTCGATTGTTTGTTTCTCCTCTAAATGTAGAATAAATGCATCCCTTGGTTTGTACAGGGGAAATATAGCATTTCTGCATACAAGGTTATGCAGTGAAGTGGCACATTACTCATACAGCAGCAGCTCTTTAAGGACAAGGTGAATGTTTTCAAACATTCTGTACCACACCAAGACCACCATCTCCTCTTGTTTTTAACTTTGCCATAGCAATTTCTGTCTTTTGTCACCTTCACTTTCAGCAAGCAATTTCTGCTTTTATTACCAACAATAAAACTGTTCAACTCAGCAACTGTCAGCGTTGACTCCATTTTTCCCCCGTTAGTGCTTCCTTTTTTTCATGAGATATGAAACCTCTCCTCTTGTTCTTCTGGCTGGCTAAGCCGACTGCGTTCTGGTCTCAAAGCCACAAGCCTCTGATCGGAAAGCAACTGTGGTTAAGGAGGAAATCCCACAGTAGGATATCGGACAGCACACTTTCACTTGAGCCAGCAGAAATTTCAAATGATAAGCCAGTGTGGTAGAAATATCTAACACTCTCTAGTTTTTATAAACAAGTTTTTTGGCAGAAGAAGGCCCATGTTCCTTTGCAATTTCAAAATCTCCACGGTTTTTTGGTTCCAACTAAAGACCACAACTGTTCAAAACTGTTTATTTCTTTTCCTCCCTAGTTTATTTTTGTTCTTATCTCCTGTGAGATAGGTGAAACATAAATCAAATTAAGAGGGTGAACTTAATCACCCTCACTCCCAAGAAATATTTACACAGAATTTCTTTACACAAAGAAATTCCCCAAAGCACTTAAAAGCTTATTTCTGGGTCATTTACTACTCATCAGATGCTGGGGATGCAGGATCTACTGCCCTTTGACCTTTGCATAAAGGAAGCCAGAACATCTTTGAAATAATTAGCTACGTCAATGGGGAAAATGTCAATTTAAACTTTTTAGCTGCACAACTTCAGCACAAAGTTACTCACAAGTGTTCAAATAAACTTATTGTTTTATACTCTTCAGTGCTTCAGCTGGTATCTGATTCACATGGGGGACTTATAATAATAGTGGCTTAATATTAACAATAGGAACATTTATGATTAATTGAATGCTTACTATATGCCAAGTATTGTGCTAATTGCTTTCATCTCTGTAAGAGCCCTGTTATGAACTGAATTGTGTCCCCCCAACCTCAAATTCATACATTGAAGCCTAAATCCTCAATGTGACTATATTTGGAGATAGGGCCTTTAAAGAGGTAATTAAGGTTAAATGAGGTCACAGGGTTGGGGCCCTAATCCAGTAAGATTGGTGTCCTTATTAAAGGAAGACACACCAGGAATGTGCTTGCACAGAGGAAAAAAACATGTGAAGACAGTGAGAAGGTGGCTGTCTTCGAGTGAAAAAGAAAGGTCTCACCAGACACTAACCCTGCTGGCAACTTGATCTTGAACTTCTAGCCTCCAGAACTGGGAGAAAATAAATTTCTATTGTTATTTTGTTATGGCAGTCCTAGCAAACTAATACAAGACCTATGAGGGAAGGCACCATTATTCCCACTCTTCAGATGAGGAAACTGAGGCTTAGAGAGCAGGTCCTTACATTTCTGACATTCTAAAGTTTCGAGGTTCAGTTCTTTTTTTTTTTTTTTGTAAGGTCATCTCTATATACTCTGGTTAAGTGCTTCTCTATCAGGTAATTTTGCCCTCCAGGAACATTTTGCAATGTCTGGAGACATTTTTGGTTCCGATAAGAGGGGGAAAGGGAGGAGGGAGTGTTACTAGCATCTAGTGGGTAGAGACCAAAGATACTGCTAATCATCTTACAAGGCACAGGATAGACCCCTGCAGCAAAGAATTATCTAGTCTAAGATGTCAGTGGTACTGATGTTGAGAAATCTTTCTGGTCTGGACTTTGTTTTTTCCCCTTTCAATTCTTGATGACCTGTAGTTCTTATCTTTCGTGGAATAAGTTAACTATACAGTCTGTTTTATTGGTGGTATTATATTCATATCTTCCCAGGGAAACTATAGATCCCTCAAAAGATAAAATTCTGTCAGGTAGCCTTTAAATGTTCAAGGTCATGCTGAATACTTAGTAGGGGCTCTAAAATTGTGAGTTGACTAAATATCTGTTGTGTCAGATCATTCTAGAAATTATCTTCTCTAAGTATTTTCCAGAATTCTAGGATTCTGTACAAGAACAATGGAAGAGAGAATTTGAGCTTAGATTCATTATAAGGGCTTCTAAGGATTTGATGGCTCTTAGAGTAACTCCAAGGTTGCCTCTGGAGGAAGGCAGCCACCAGGTCCGGAAGTCAAACCCTGCCCTCTGGTGGCGTCACTGCCATAGGCAACTGCTGTGTCAATCTGAGTCATTAGTGTCTAAACTGACTGTACAATATTTGAATGTAAATTCATCTTTGCATTCACATTAGGCTTTTTTTCTCTACACATTGAATGTAGCCTGTCATCAAGGCTCTAATGAGAATTAAACCAAGTAGAGAAAAGTAAGAGAGGGATAAGCATACCTAGTTAGAGAGGGATAAACATACCTAGTTACAAATGATAATCTCTCCCAGTTGTCAACCAAAGAGTTTCAGTTACTTAGTTTGAGTCTCTGCTACTTGTCTCTTCTGCCCAACTGCTTTACTGATCCATAAGGGCAATGAGTAGTTGTTTTTGTAGCCGAAGAACATTTCTGAAAAACAAAAAAAGGGTTTCTAAAGGACCAATATTAATAGAGTTCTATGACCAAAATTTTAATTGTTTATTGGTTCCTGTGGTATTTTTCCCTACAAATTTCTTACTGACTAGTTCTAGAAGAAAAGCACCATTGTGTTTGAAATACCAGCTAAATCTGAGGAGATTATACTTCCCCGAAACCATTGAGGACTCTGTTCTCTCACTAGGAAAACACTGCTGTACTTCTTATCACAGAATGCAGCCTTTTCTGTATACTGATGCCAAATGGGTAACATTTTAGTGGGACATTTGAAGTTGTGATATGCAACTTCATGGGAGACAAACAAGGTCATTCAGAAGGTCTTTTCATTGAGAACATCAGAGCTTTCAGAAGACTCAGGCAGCCTTTCCTGGATAATTGGGATAAAACTGAAATAAAGAAAAAGCCCATAAGGTTCAAAAATAAGCAATCAGATGGAAACACTCAGAATTAGGAAGTTAAAAGATATGGTAACTGCTGATGCTGAATCTTAATATATAAAACCAATAGTGGTAAGTAAAAAAGCAACATAATTTAAGAAGTTGAAGAGTAGAAATCAGTTGATTGCAGGGTTTAACAGAGGGAAAAAAAAGACTGAGAACAAACAGTAGTCTGGAACTGGGGGGTGGAGGACTTGGTGGCTTTTTCTTTGCCATTCTAGAAATTGAGACCTTAGGCAAATCATTAAACCTTCATTGGACCTTGCTCTGACCAATGGGAATGAGATGATAAAGCCTCTACCTCGCCCTTGTAAGAATGTTGTAAGAGTCTATGTTTAAAATAATTTCCTCAAAAGATAATTTATTATACTCATTCAGTGTGAACAGACTATATACCATAAAACAAGTTTAATATATGGCTGAAGTGGAAAGCTAATCTATATATGAAGAGGTATATATTCAGTACTTAGAATTTTAAAAGGGAACATTAATTTAATTAACGTTAGCAGAGTCTGGTGGCTGGCAGGCATCATGGGAAACAAACCGTAAGCTTTGCAGTCACAAAGGTAAGATCCTGGCTCAACCTCTGACTAATCTTGTAACTGGCTAATTTACTCATCCTCATTGAGCCTTAGTGTCCTCATCTTTTAAAACAGGATAAAAACTTGCTGTTAACATGAGGGTTAAATAACAACATGGGGGAAAAAAGATTGCCATATATTAAATACTCAATAAATATCTATTTTTACTATCATTTTATATATTCTCAATATATATTCATATGTCCCCACCAAATACTAAGTGAATTACCCCATAAATTTATATATATGTATAAGTTGTCACATTATTACACATGGCTAAGAAACAGATTGGCATGATGTTAGAGCTCTGTCAATACAATACAGTATGGTGATACAATTTGTTGTTAATCCCATAAAGCAATGTAAAGGGTCCAGGAAGGATCCATTTTTAAAAGAAGTGAAAGTATGGACACCTAAAGTGTAGATGATTTTAAGAGTACTTTAAGCTGGAGGGGGGAAAATACCATACTATAGACCTTTGGTTGATGAAGCATACTTAAACTAATTAAATGGCAAAAATTTCCTTCAAAGCGTAGGATTGAGAGAAAAAAAATATCTTTGCCAAGAGCCCCCCTAGTATTCATATGTCTCTTCCTTGAATTATCTGACTTAACATGTGGTAATTGTTGTTTTTTAATATGACTTCATGAGATTCACTTTCTAATAATTATAAAACACTGTATTATTTCTGGTAATAACATTTTTTTTTTTTTTTGAGGTATGCGGGCCTCTCACTGTTGTGGCCTCTCCCGTTGTGGAGCACAGGCTCCGGACGCTCAGGCTCAGCGGCCATGGCTCACGGGTCCAGCCGCTCCGCGGCATGTGGGATCTTCCCGGACCGGGGCACAAACCCGTGTCCCCTGCATCGGCAGGTGGACTCCCAACCACTGCGCCACCAGGGAAGCCCCTGGTAATAACATTTTTGATATTACTTTATTACTATATAAAATAATGGAAAAACAAATTAGGCTAAATATTTTTGTACTCAGAATAGAGCAGGCAGATTTGTGCAGTTCATTAGAACTTTGTGAGAATAACATAGTATGCTAATAATTTTGGATGTGAAGAGGTTCTGATACAGAGAAAATATGTCTAGGAATCAGTCTGTTTCAGTAGGCATTGTTATATGCATGCCAGCGATCCGCTTAAAAGCCATTCTCTAGATAAATAACATGCTTCATGTTACATCAACAAATTAAGATGTTCTCTTTACAGAAAAAGTCATTCTGTAACTATGCACTTTCGATTTAGGTTTGGAGTGTAGTTTTGTCTCAGTGTAGATCAGGAAGTCACAGAAATTTCTGCTATAGAAGGAAATTTAGGGGTCATATTTATTGCTTTTCTTCTTGAGAGAAAAACAGGAATATATATGTACGCCCTTAGAGACACCAGGGGAGGCAGAGACAAGATGGTGGACAGGAAGGACTTGAGCCCATCTCTTCTCACGAAAACACCAAGATTACAACAAACTGCTGAACAACCATTGACAAAAAAGACTGGAACCTACCAAAAAAGATATTCTACATCCGAAGACAAAGAAGAAGCCACAACGAGACTGTAGGAAGGGCACATTCGCGATACAATCAAATTCCATACCCGCCGGGTGGGTGACCTACAAACTATATGTATGCCCTTTGTCCCTGTAAACATACACAATTACGATATTCTAAATGGGGTCTTGGTTGTCAGGCTACCCAAGCAAAGTCTGTTTTAACCTAGAATGTAGTTGAAATATTATTCTCTATAGTCTTTTGCTTTTATTGAGACAACTTGAGTCAGAGATTCATAACATTTTACTGCTGGAATGGGCCCTAGAAATTACATGCTTCAGGGTTCACATATTTAAATACTAATAGGGGCTGGGAGCAACAGAGATGGGTGAAGTGGGTATGGTGGTGGACCATGGTGGTGGACACTTCCCCTTTCTCAGAGGAGGTGGGGAAGGGGATTCTTAATTGTGCCAGTCGTGATCAGGGGAACATACAGGCTGATTTTTTAAGATAAGCTGGAAATTTCAAATTTTACATGGAGTATCCTATTTTGAAATATTTTCAACTAAAGCAAATGAGAAAAAATCAACACTGCGTGGAAGTAAACAGAACTCTTTTGCAGACCAAATTTGGTCCAAGGGCTGCCAATTTACAACTCAGGATCCAGGCCTAATTTTACAATTAAGAAAACAGACTTCGGGCTTCCCTGGTGGCACAGTGGTTGAGAGTCCACCTGCCGATGCAGGGGACATGGGTTTGTGCCCCGGTCCGAGCGGCTGGGCCCGTGAGCCATGGCCGCTGAGCCTGCGCGTCCGGAGCCTGTGCTCCGCAACGGGGGAGGCCACAACAGTGAGAGGCCCGCGTACCGCAAAAAAAAAAAAAAAAATAGAAAACAGACTTCAAGCCCCAGCAAGATGCTGCAAAGCCCCATTCCAGTGTTTTTATAATACACTAAATACTTGAAGTGTGCTGTTGTTAGACATCCCCCATTCCATTTCCACATTCAACAATAATCCATGACCAAGGAGTAGCGGGTAGTGGGAAAACAAAGAGATATGATGGGATGAGGTATTACCCACCCCTGCTCTCATGAGACTAGCCTGGTGCAGAGTCTGAGAACTGTCTCAGAATGGCAGCTGGTACTGCACCTCCCCGCTTCTTTGGTCTTGCCAGCAACTTACCTTTCCTTTTTCCTTTTTATATTTTGGTAAAGGTACTGTTACGTTTTCTAGAGCTGTTGTTGCGTTTCACTAAAGTGATGTCTCCATGCGGGTGAATACAGCACACAATCTCTGATATTTGGTTCTTGCACATTATTTTAACATCTATTCAAAAGGTATCATCTAGTGCCCAAAAGACGATCAGTAGTGGAAGGGCCTGATGCCATTTCATAGAGCCACAATGACCACATGGCCCTGGTTATATAACTGGTGATGAGGTGAGATTTTAAAATATTTTCAGTAAGTGCTGAAAATACTTATTCTTGAAAGCTTCGTTGTCAAGTAAAGTGTTTCTGAAGTGAACTGTGGTGCTCCAAGCATGAAATTATCTACATATCTGTGTTGCAAGGCTACGTTTGTGTTTTTGATACTTTTTTTCTAAATTCATTCACTGCAGGTTTAGGAACACACACACACAAAATACATAGACTATATCTGCTGTTAAGTGGGTACATTGACTGAGGGAATCACACAGGATTAATACTGGATGCATATGGAGCATGTCTGATGAACAGTAATATTTGGCTAGCATATACATTTCTTGGAATTCTAGCCCTAATAAAACTCCCTAGACAAGTAAATTGATTTTTTTTTAGCTTGGTTGGAAAAATAGTTTAATTCTTATGAGCATATTTTGAATTCTGTAAAAGGACAACATGTACATTTTGGTTAATTGCCTCATTGGCTGGAAGAACACAGTTCATGGTTTTATACATAGTGCCTTGGATGGGAAGGGTGGGGAGCTTCAAAAGTATCAATACTAACTTCCATTTTAATTGTATTTTGAGTGAAGAGAACAAATTTCATGCTGTTTCAAGCTGTAGAGTTTTCATGTGAGATGGAAAATCGAGATGGAACATGGTGGTCTGATGATGTAAACTTTCTTATAATTCGGAAGGTGCCACGTTGAGGACTGCTAGTAGCTACTCTACTGAGGAGTCCATGCCAGAGAGGAGTGTCAGTCCATAGACAGTGATGCCATCTGCTCCACGAGCCAGAGAAGGGCCTCGGGGGTGGGGGAGTCAGAGTGGGTTGGGAAAGGGCCCATGTGGAGCGCCTTCGGGAAGTCTGTTGTCTTCAGCTGCTAAACCCCTCTTGAAAGGAAGTATTCATCTGGGAATTTCAGTATTAAGCAAGTAGTAAGTATGAGGCCACTGGGATCAAACTCATGATCCAGGGAAGAATATGGTGGGGGCAGTGGAAGGAACATGGTCATAGTGTCTGAAGTCTTGGTTTGAGTTTTCAGCTCCAGAAATTCTATTTCAGACATTTGAATATTGTCCATGTCTCTTCAATATGTTCAGACGTTCCCCTAGCTTCTTGAACATACGGAATTCTATCATCTGTGTCATTACTAGGTCTGTTTCTATTAATTGATTTTTTTTCTTTTTATGGATTTTATTTTCCTGCTTCTTTGCATGCCTGGTAATTTTTGAATGGATGCTAAGCACTGTGAACTTCACCTTGTTGGATATTGGATGTTTTTGTATTCCCATATAAATTCTCCAGCTTTGTTCTGGGAAGCAGTTACATGACTTGCAAACAGTTGGATTCCTTCAGATCTGGCTGTTAAGCTTTGTTAAGTGGGACCAGAGAAGCATTTAGTCGAATTTTTTCCTATTCTTGAGGCAAAACCCTTGTGAATATGCTACCTGATGTCCCATGAATTATGAGTTTTACCCCTCAGGCTCGTGGGAACAACAACTATTTTCTGGCTCTGGATAATCTCTGTGGAGTGTGCCCTCTAATCCTTCTGGGTGATTACTCACTCACATGCACTGAAACACAGGGAGGACCTTTCAGATTTCCACGCTCTTTCTTTGTAAAGCTCTCTAGCGTCTGGTACTCTGCTCTGTGATCTCTAGCTCCTTGCGTCTCTGGACCCCAGCTCCGTCTCCACAGCTCAGGGACACCTGGGAGCTCCTTCTGGATTATCCTTTCTGAGCCCTGGCTTGGAGCTTTCTCCAGGCAGTGATCTGGGGCTCACTTCATTTGTCTTCTATCCCTCAGAGACTACTGTCCTTTGTTGCCTGGTGTCCACTGTCTTGAAAATCATTTGTTTCTCATATATATATATTCATATATATATTCACATATATTCATATATATATTCATATATATATTCATATATATTCATATATATATTCATATATATATTCATATATATATAATATTTTAGTAGTTGTTTTTGGCGAGACAGTAAATCTCTCTCACTCCATCTTGCCTGGAAGTAGAAGTCTCTGGGTTTGAGTTTGACCTACATCTTGTGTGCTATTTAATTTTGGAAGAATTACTTAGCTTCCTCCTCTTCTTTGTCTATTTATGAAATAGGGATAATAATATAATGATTAGGCAATGGGGTCATATAGAACATGTTATAGTCTGTAAGATTAGGCAAGGGAGGGACTTTCTTGGTGGTCCGGTGGCTAAGACTCTGCACTCCCAATGCAGGGGACCTGGGCTCTATCCCTGGTCAGGGAACTAGATCCCACATGCTGCAGCTAAGAGTTCACATGCGGCAACTAAAGATCCCATGTGCCACAATAAAGATCCCGTGTGCTGCAACTAAGACCCAGAGCAGCCAAATAAATAGATAAATATTAAAAAAAAAAATTAGGCAAAGGAGCAGCCATACGTTGGGAGTGGACTTTAAAAAAAGACCTGCATGGGGTGCACCTCTTTCTCCCTCGCAGAAATCACCCGAGCTCTTTTCTCTTGCCCAAAAGGGATACTTGCCTTATTTTTTTGCCCTCATACCAACTAATGACCCTGCCCTTTACCTTGTGGACCTGTTGATGAAGGGTCTATAAGCCAAAGGCCACTTGTCTCCTCTCAGAACCCATGGGGCAAAAAACAAGTTTATCTGAAACATTTTGCCAAAGCTACACCACCACACAAGTGTAGTACCTCAACAGAGTCTATGTGACTTGTGGTTAAAAAAATCGATTTTTTTTCTTATTTACACCATAATTTAAAATAATCATGTTCACCAAATTCCTGTGAAGCAGAATGCATAATACTATTAATTGAGAACATCTGTGCACAATTATAAACAGAACTCATTCAGCTTATAGTTAGTACTTTAACATTTGAAAAGAAAGTGTTATTTTTTTAAGGGAAAGATATCTTTCTTCTGCCATATTAAAATTCCAACTTACTAAAGTAGTAACGTTAAGTGAAAAAATAATAAAATCTATGGCTTTTTTTTATTACATGTTTATTTAGGCCAAACCAGTATGAGGCGGCTAGATTAATTACTTTTATACTGTTAAGTACTATACATAGTTAATTATTTCATCTAAGTCGTGTCTGAGCCAGATCTGTGAATTACTGTTCATGCAGGGCAACTATGATAATTTATGTACTCCCTCCATGCTACAGCCTGTTAATATACTATTTTTGATTGAAACTGAATGTTAAAAGTTTGTAGGAGGCTTTTCAAGACTACCCCATGACATAAGTTCTAAAATTATGGATTTCAAAATTAAGCTTGATAACATGCCATGATAGGAACTTCTTTGGATGATGGATTTTGTCTGAGAAATGTTTTTCCCATATTTTACTCTCATCTGTTGACTCTTAAGGGTTTCAGCTCGTGCTTTTTATTCTGCCTGATTTTACGATGTGGATGTTACCTTGGGGCCTTAGTAGTTTTTCAGCATGCACAAATCCGATCTCAGGCACTCTCCCAGTATGGCTAATCAGGTATTTAATTGTGGTTACAAATGCCTAATTACTTCAGGTGCTAGAGAGGTGCTCACAACCACCATGAACTCACCAAACTAAACAGATGACACTGAATCCATTCTTAGAATGTAAGGTCAACTTCACAATACTTGAATAACAGGTTCCCAGAGACTTTTGTGCATAGTCAAGTGAAAGAGACCTTTAAAAGTTATATAAAGTCAAAAATTAAATTTTGAGATGCCATTGAAGTAAAAAAGAAGAGAAAGATGAAGAAATCAGTGAAACACAAAGTGTAATAAAAAATTAGAGATGTTAGAGCGTCTCCTCGCTCCTCCCGGCTGTGGTCCTGGATGCCAGCGTCAGCATCACCTGGGAGCTTTCTAGTAAAGCCATCTCAGGCCCCATTCCACACCTACTGAGTCAGAATCTGAATGTCAACAAGATTCTCCAGGTAGTTTGTGTAGCTATTCATGTTTGAGAAGCGCTGGTCTAGAGAGACATTTAATAATCACCGAAGCTTGTGCACGGATCCAATAGTTTGCACCTCATAGAGATGGAGAAACACCCCAGACACTGAGCCCCAGTCCAGTGGAGTGTGGCTGTCCCCATGGAGAGAACCTGGGAAAGGACAGGCAAGCAGTGGCTGTGTGAGATTCTCTTGCATTTTCACGGGGAGCCCTTGGAGTTTAGAGGAAGAAGAGTCTCATGGAGGCAAAACTGTGTGCCAAGGAAAATGAAATCTATTTTTACATAACGCAGATATCTGCCAGCTCCATTCATATAACAAGTGAATTGGACATTAATCTTTCAGAGGAAAACCAATACAGATCCAGACTTCTTGCTGGGACTTTGATGGGAGGGGTCCTTGCTTGTCTTGGGAGAATTGAGAGCACCTAAAAGGATGGGAAGTGCTCCATCTTCCCTTGCTGCACAGTATTACCTTTTTTTGATTTGTATGAACTATGTGAATTTGCATTGTAATTGTAACTAGCAACAGTTTTTCCTCTTTAAAATGCAAGCACCTGGGCTTCCCTGGTGGCGCAGTGGTTGAGAGTCCGCCTGCCGATGCAGGGGACACGGGTTCGTGCCCCGGTCCGGGAAGATCCCACATGCCACGGAGCGGCTGGGCCCGTGAGCCATGGCTGCTGAGCCTGCGCATCCGGAGCCTGTGCTCTGCAACGGGCGAGGCCCGCGTACTGCAAAAATTCAAAACAAAAAAAAAAAAATGCAAACACCTGATGCACAATTTCCTCTTCTTGCAGAGGCTTTCAAACTGTTCAACCACTAGAGGTCTGTATTACCTATTTAAAAAAATCATACCCAACTGGTTGAGACTTTCAGCTCTCAATTTCAACACCTATTTCTATGTTTTAAGATTTAAAATCTTTTAAAAACATAACACCAGGGAATAAAAATCACACTTTAGGAAATGAAGGAGAAAAGCTAATAGGCACCCTTTCATTCAGAAGGGTACCAAGTCTTCCCTGCTCTGTCTAGGAGACAGTACACCTTCACACTCAGAAACCCGGAAATCAACAGCCAGTTAGTTACAAGTCCAGGGAACAAATTTATCTTCTGTAAAGTAGTTTTTCCTCCAACATATTTTAAGATCTCTGTGTTTTAACTTTAATTCTTAAAGCATTTATTTTCCTATTGCAACAAAAGTTAAAGCAGTGTGATTCGGTTTAGTTCTTAAAACACCAATCTGACTACTTTTATGAAGGTTTTTGAATAAGAATTTCTTGTTGATCCAAGATTAGACTAAAACTTAATGTTCTTTCAGGCTTAATGTATAAGGCTTTGCTGCAACTTTATAAACCAATGCATGAACCTGGGCTTGCCTGATTAAAGCTGTAATAGTGGCGATGATTGCCAGTGGTAGCGACTGCAAGTTGCGTCTCCCACATTTTCACTGGGTTCCACGTTTGCCGGGGATTTTTCACTAGCATAGTGCATTGGGGTCTGCCTTCTGCCAGCAGCAGCAAAGGCTCTGAGCCTTCCAGAAATGGAAAAAATGAGGTGTCCCATTTACTGCATACCTGATTAATAGTGATGAAACCTTTCCACAGCATTATAGAGCAGGCCTCCTAAAACACCACACACTCATATATTCACATACTTAAATGAAATTGTTGAAAATACTAGAGGTAAAAAACGGTAATTTACTGAGTATGTATTGCACCAGGGGTCTGGTATTTAGATGCTGGATGTTCATAGATTCTAATTACCCCCGAGTTTGTAGTAAGTGTCTACATTCGTTGCCAGGCAAGGTGTAAAGCTAAGTGGCTCCCTTCTTTTAAAAGGCATTATTGCATAATGTTCCTGGTCTGTAACGCCTCCAGAAGCATAAGCAGGTCTAGTGTGGCTTCTCTCTCAGTCTGTCACTTTATTAAAACACAACAATTTGCAAATGTTATTTAGCAGATCAGCTGAGTTCATTTCAAAGGCTAATATTTAACAGAAGGGAAAATAACCCATCCCAATCCTTTAAAAAAGTGTTTTCTACGTGTTCTCAGGCAAACTGCCTAGTGTTTTATATAGATCTCAAAGCTAGGATTCAAGGATAATTTTAGTAATGTCTTACACCGCTTGCCTATATAATCCAAATGATCAGTTCTACAGCAGAAGGACACGAATTCACAGTGCAATAATTCGTATTGCAGACCAGATTATTTAAAGTAGTTAAGTTTGTCATTTCCTGTTGTATTTCTGCATATGGCTGGTGGCATATGAATTAATTTTCTCACTGAAATGTGACAGAAAAATACCTGCTTTACCCAATCCTGAACATTACTTTCAGAGCTCCTGACTCTTCTACTATTATTCAAGATGATGCTAGCTTATACTTGCATCCAACATCAGTATAAACCTATAATTAAATATTAGCACAGTGTTCGCTTGTATACATATACGTCAAAAAATGCTGCTAGTGTAGCAGTTAATTGAAAAAAAGGAAGATCTCAGGCTTTGAAGAATTTGATGGATGACATCTGGGAGAGAAATGAGAACTAGGGCTTTGGAGTCAGTCCAAAATTCCAGTTCTTGCCCTGGTATTGGTTAGCAAGATGGGCCCCTTAGACTCACTGTCTGTGAAAAAATGAAGCCAATAAGAAAACCTAGCTTGCAGTTTTGTTTTGTTTTGTTTTTGTGAATTAAGAAGATGGAGATAAAGTGACTAACCCAGTGCCTGACCAACTAAGTGTCCAGTTAATAGATGTTAACTATTACATTCTCTTTGTGTCTGCATTTAAAAAAATAGCAATATAATACAATGGCAATAGTCCTAGTTACTTTTTTTTTTTCAGGTTTACTGAGGTATACTTTATTTTATTTATTTATTTTTCCACATAAAAACACTTTATTACCATATTAAATAACAAATTTATTTTTTTAATCCTAGTTACTTTTAAGTGTTGTTGTGAGAAGGTGATAAGATCAAGTGTATGAAACTACCAGGCTCTGGTTGCTTCCCAAACTGGTCTCCCAAAGTTTTTACCCATGAAACTAGACTGCAAGTTGGGAGAGTTTTAAGGATGATTCACTCCTGGATTTTTTATTTTTTATTTTTTTTGAGTGAGAAGATTGTACCATTTCAATTACTTGCTCAGTCACTTAAATTTGTGACTCTACTAGATTAAGAAGATACAACATTGCCCTGAATAAGAGTCAACTAGAGACAAACTATTTTCAGGGCAGTTAAAAAAATGAAGTTTAAGAATTTGTTCAACCTCAGGGAATTTAAAGAAAAAACATGATGCTTAAAATGCTATTTTCAACCCTTTTATTACCTTATCCTTAGCGATTGACAAAAGTTTGTTTTCCCTAAAATGCTGTCTAGTATCTCCTTTCAGGAGAAAAATCTGGGGGAGAGGGATTTGAACGAAGCTGTGACTAACTACCTTTTTATTAGGGACAGAATACTTATTAAATTACAGGCATTATTTTAACTCAACTTGTCTTCCTAATACTGTTGGGGTTTAGAATGAAAACTGTGGTATTTTGCAACAAGCACTGAGGAGAAAAAAGACCAGCTACTGACATACAACTAAAAGATTTTACTCAGAGGAGAAGGAATAGACTTTGGCAGTTTGGCCTTTACGCAGCCATTTCCAAGGACACGCTAGAGTTTCAAAAGAGATACATGCTTCCTGAAATCACAGGCCCTGGCCTGGACAGAAGTCCATGTCAATTCAAACCAACTTTCATGCTTTTGCATGAGAAAAGGAAATTTCCTCATTTAAAGTTACGTGTTGTATGTTCTCAGAATGTTCTCGTTCTTTTGCAGGGCTGATTTTATGAGATGTCAATGATAAGAGGGGTCCTGGGAAATACATTCCTGTATAGTTGTATATAAATAACTATTTGTACCATTAACTAGCCCTGGGACCTGGAATTGTACCAGAAGAAGTTCTTTTGGGGTTATATTTCAGTTTAGAGAGCCAGTCACATATTACCAGTTAAGGACTGAATCCTTTATCTTTCTGTCAACTCAGCACAACCCCGTTTCCAGAAGCCTCCTTCTATCACCACCACTTTGGAAATCAAATCAGCATTTCTACTTCTAAGTGCATAGCTTATAACTCTCCACATGTGCAGGAGAAATGTATGAAAATGTTTTACTGTAGCATTGTGAACCAGCCACTGAGTATTGTTTTTCTAGAATAAAGGAAATTGCACTTTTTCCTCGTTCTCTTCATGATCACTTCTCATTTCTTCGGTTAGAAGTCTCTAACCGAGGCCTGAAAGGCAGCTGGCCTACTTGGGGGAAGCATGACATCACAGATGATTGTCTTTTCCTTGGCCCCATCTGCTGGAAATAGTAACTAAGTCCTTTGCCTAAGCTGGTAGGAGAGGAGCTGTCGAAAATCAAATTAGCAGGAGAGAAACTATTAGTCTTCATTTTCTTGTTTACAACCTGCAAATACAGATTGTTAAATATGCCTGTTCTCTAATTCTCATTAGGAAATCTTGAAGAATAGCAGGACAGGAAAAAGGCATGGGATTATGAGAAAACACTACCACTAAAAAATAATACAAAGTCAGAATTGTTCCTTCTCATTCAGACTATCTTACATATTTAGAGGTGGCTGAATTTGAAATTTTCCATTAAATAATTTTATTTCAGTTATATGTGGATGGATGCCACATGTACAATCCCAAATGTATCTTTTTATTTAGAATTTTCTTTTTGTTGGACTTGAAGATAAAATAATTTAAATGGAGTAACCAGTATATGAAGTCATTTTGCATTCAGTGGTAGCCCCAGGAATTATTAAGTTCATCAGTGCATTTGTGTCAGGAGGCAAAGCTTTCACTAAAAATAATCTAATGGCAATGCCATGCACCACTAACTCTGTTACAGGGAGTTTTATTTTCAGGCCCAGAGACATGGGATTACAGGTCAGTGATAGGCAAAGTGTTTTTGGGGTATACCAAAGGTGCCAAACAAGTCATTTGGTTGTCCAGGAGGAACTGACGTCAAATGCAGGTTTTTAGTGATTAGAGTTCTAGATGTAGCCCCTGACCATGATGGCTACTGAACCAGTCATTGGGGATTGAATCATGGACCTGACTTCTTTTTAAAATCTCTTGTGTGAAAATATTTCACTATATTTCAAAGCATTTTCAATATTTAAACCATTTCAGTTTAAAAATTTCATTTGTTCCCCTCTTCTAGCATCCATTCTAAATATGTCTCTAGTCTACCTGTCAGTTTATACCCTTCAATACTGGCTTTTTGGATACTGGCCTATTTGCTGTGCCTCGAATATGCCAGTATAGTGCTGCCTCAGGGCCTTTGCATTTGCTCTGCTCTCTCCATACAGCCATCTTCCTCCAGATGTCCACATAGTTCCTGCCTTCTTACTAAGCAGGCTTTCCCTAAACTCCCTTTACAAACTGTACCCTTCTCCCTCACTGCCTCCACATTCTATTTCCATTATTCATGCCATCCAACATATATACTTTACTTGTTTTTCTGTCTACATGCACTAGAATGTAAGTTCTATGAGGGTAGGGATTTTTGTCTGCTTTGCTCACACTTTGTCCTTAATGCTGAAAACAGTGACTGGCATGTAGGTGTCCAATAAAAATACTTATTGAGTGAATAACAGCAGAATCTGTTGCAAACTGCAGCCCTAAATAGGAATACCTTGTGTTTAATATAGACTTTTTTACTGTCATGACATTTCTTTGATATTCTTATTTTAGAGTCAGAAGAAAGGAACTTTAGGGTTACCCCACACCTGTTCAATAATAAACTTCTAGGTCACAATAGTTGCAAACTGAAATGCCATCAGGATTTAGGCAGTTAGATAAATGCGTGAAGTGCCATTAAGGAGTGACAAATAGTTGAGTTCCTGTGCTCTTCTACTTAAAGACATTCAGATTCGAAAAACAAATGTAAACATAGCCCTGTCAGAAGAAAACCTGTCTACCTGTGGTTTCAAAGGCCCACTTTGGCTGTTAGTTTGTGGTCAGTAGGACCATGAAGACATTTTCTAAGTCATGCTGCTTTTTCTACCTCTTTCCAACTATAAACTCAGGCTTGGGTATGTGCCTAATTCCACATCAGGACAGGAATATTCAACTGATGAAATCTAATTACATTTGCTTCCCAACTAAATTGTATATCACCTTCCCCTCTTGTGAGGGAAACAGCCCCTCTTGGGTCCTTGGGAGCTGATTATTGCAAACCTAATTGATTTGCAGCATTTCATTAATAAAGTTAACTAAAACTAATTATACATATTGAATAAGAGTTTCCTGTGAAATGAATTATTCTATTTAGCTTAAGGGTTCTTTTTTTTTTTTTTTTTTTTGCGGTATGTGGGCCTCTCACTGTCGTGGCCTCTCCCGTTGCAGAGCACAGGCTCCGGACGCGCAGGCTCAGCAGCCATGGCTCACGGGCCCAGCCGCTCCGCGGCATGTGGGATCTTCCCAGACCGGGGCATGAACCCGTGTCCCCAGCATCAGCAGGCGGACCCTCAACCACTGCGCCACCAGGGAAACCCCAAGGGTTCTTAATTGTTAGAATAAATTGCTGAGAAGGATTGCAGCATTACTTTCTCTTGAGATATATATATATATATATATATATATATATATATATATATATATATATATATATATATATATATGTCAACCAATATGGATTGATGGATGTTTACACCATAGAAACTGATAAAAGAAAAAAAAATAAATATGAAGGTTAAAGATATCAAAACATACTCCTAAGAAGATAAAAATCACAAAATAGATTACACATAGATCTCTTCATTTTAAGATGTCAAATTAGATCTGTTACATTTGTCATATAAAGGAAACTGAAGTCAATTTTTAAATTTATTGACATTTATTATTTTATTCATAGTAAATTTTTCCTTCACTTAATGGGTTCATATTATATTTCTCACTCTTTAATTCAGATGCTATGTGTCTAGTTCATTGATCTAGTTAAATCAACATTCTAGCAGAAATCCAGAGGGAGCCTATACTAACTACTTCAAATGCCCCAAACCAAGCAGGTGCATTGTGGGCCAGTACTTCTCACAGGGCCATTTCCAACATTCCCTATTTGTTCAGTTGTGTATAGATAAATATGTTCTATGTAAAATGAAGATGAGCATTCATTAATGGTTTAGAATTGAATAAAATATGGCTGGGCCATTAGTGTTACAGAATAAACTTCTATATCACATAAGAAGCTATGGTCATCAATGACTCAAATTTGCATTGCTTTCACACTGCCAAAGCAGGTTGGATTTCCTTCTCTGCATTGTTAAGGAAGATACTGATTTGTTTTATCCTCCTGCTCTGTACACTGACCGCACTGGAGGGACCAAGAGGCAGCAAAATGCCCATCGTGTTCTTGTTCGTTGGCCTGGAGCATCACTGAGGAGCCAGGGTTCAGACTCTAGGTCAAAAGACAGCCCTACCCACTGCTTGGTTTTATCTACAGTGGCTTTGTTTGCTTTTTATGGTGGCCCATGCTGTGTGCAGAAGTATTTTGGCTTTGCCTGGATAAGAGGAGAAGGAAGGCTGCTCCTGATTGGATTTTGGACTTGCGGTATGACATTGCTCCTGTTGTCTCACAGATGCCCAGGGAGAGTCCAGTATTTTGTTCCAAATCTGGAAAGATGCCAAAGACCTAGTTCCAGATAACTGGTTACCTTCTGCCAGGTCTGCACTGTACTATTACATTTCTGAGATATCTTAGATCTTCCTAGAATTAAAAAAAAATGACTCCTATATATCCAAATCATCTCAAGATTCTTAAAAGGAATGACTAGCTAGTTGAAGGGAGAGGAGGACAGCACTTTTGGTACTAGTGAAGAGTTCTTCCTGCCGGCAAAACAGAACCTCTAAATTTAGAGGCTAATTCTCTGAGCTCTTTTAATTGTTAAAAGTATTAATAGTTGTATGTTGAGCATATCTAGCTATATTATTTAAACCTAGGAACAATGTTACTGTAGATAAACTGTGTGAATAATAGGTTACTTGGAGTAAACCTGTTATTCTATAAAGAAAGCTATTTTTTGGTTTATTGAAGAAAAAAGAAAAAGCTCCACAAGTGGCTAACCTTTACTTTGCCTTTTTTTCATTGGTAAGACTCGGATTCATATTTAACAGTTCCAAACTGGGTCCAAACTTCTATTATTTATGCTTTCACTGAAAAATGATACTATTAAATCTGTAAAGGGAATATTGGCTGGATATTTATATGCCTTTTTCACAGCTAGTTATATAGCTATCTCAAATCCTTGATACTTCAGTAACTCAAAGATAAACTTGTTTTTAATTTCTTGCCTTGTGTAATGCACAACCGTTAGTCCAGGAACCAAATTTAATTGAATTACTAGGTATAAGTGACTGGAAAGTAAGTGAGACTGATGTTAAATAACAGGATCGTATTAGTGGAAAAATCGTGACTAAGAAGTTTAAGAATACACTGTAAAAGGGGGTGATTATATTAATTAAAATGATAAACAAAATATTGTTATCTGTGATACATACAATTTTGAAATCAAAATACTGCACATTTCCATAAAAAAAGATAAAAAAATAAATGATCTAATAGTTATTTTGCTTGGCTCTCCAATTGCTGAAAAAATGTAAATCAACTTTAGTTTAAAGTCAGTATCATTGAGACACATCTATCATTGTAGGAAAAATAAAATCTTACAGAATATCAACAATAAAGAAAAAATATTGGCCTTAAAAATGATCCTACATCTTTTCTAGTTTTTTCTTACTTGGAGATGTCAATGATTCAGGTAAAAAAGCCAACAACCGTGTATTAGCTCAACATAATTGTGTGTACCACTTTTCACAATTTTTAAGGAAATGAAAACCTCTAACTTTAGAAGAGTACATAAAATATTTAAATAAATATTTAAGTAAAACATTTAATTCCACATATTTTAACAGGCAAATAAATAGGAAAAAGGAAAAGGGGCTTGTGAGAAGTAACTATACACCAGATAACCTACAACTGAGAAAACTGGAATTTAAAAAATATTTTAAAATTTCCAAATAAGTATAAAAGAGCACAAAACTTTCTTGCCAAGTAGCAGTGGAAGTCCACTGCATTATTAATAGTTTGTTTATGATAGTATTATCTAATAGAACTTTCCACAGTGATAGAAATGTTCTATATCTGTGCCATTCAATACAGTAGCCACTAACTACATGTGTCTATTGAGAACTTGAAATGTGGCTAGTACAACTGAGGAACTCGGTTTTTAATTTCATTTGTCATAATTAACTTAAATAGCCACATGGGGCAAATGGTTACCAAAGATTTTAAGCTACTGAACATATTCTTTATTCTATGTCCGAACCAGGTTTTCCCATTTTTCATAAGTAGATTTCAACCTAAATATTTTTGGTTCAATAAAACAAGCTCTGAAATGCTGTTTACACATTACTGGTTTAAATCAATAAGAGATCAAAGTTCTGTAGTTGTAAGTTGGTGAAAGTTTTAAAGTGACAATACAAAGTTCAGAAGGCCCTTGGAAAACACTTTTTGTATTTCAATATAGTGACCATGGATTGGGATGGGGCCTTGAAGATTCTTTCACAGGAAACCAAAGGCAAAGTTGCTAGTTAGTGGCAGAATTGGTACGGCATTAGTTCTTTAACAAAAAAAAAAAAAAGTCTTAGAATTAAGTATGTTTTGCTCATTCATTTGAACCTTAAAGTTTTGAAAAAGTTTAAAAGTTTACACAATGTTTTTGTTCAGTGTTTTCTTATTTGTAAGCAAAATGTCACAGTTATTTGGAAAATTTTGCTACAAATACGGGAATGTTAATCAGAAACCGATGGGGCTTCCAAAATACAGAAGAGAGGATGGTCTAAGAATCATTTCCAGTAGGAGCCCCCCATATTGCTGTCCCGATTCTTCTGCCCTAAGGCTGATGGGGTGTTACAGACAAAGAGTTCCTTCTGATCCGTATTCTTAGGATGCAAAAGAAAGCTTCCTGTCTTGGTGTTTTCCTAACTGATTCAATAGATTTTAATGTACGTTTTCCAGAGCTGGATTTTTGCTGAAAACATGCACAGCTCAGCTTCCTAGGTTTAACTACACCTCACAAAAAAACCCCTAAAGATTTCCAGTGGCAGAACTCTGTAGAATGTTACTAGTTTTGTCTCCAAGATTAAAGCGGTCCTAAATAGTTTCCTAACACCACTGTGGAGTGCCTTCCAGCAAGTGTTTCCTACTTGTCAATCAAAAAGACTAGTCACCTCTAACATATGTAACCCACCACCTATCTTATCTACCTTCTACTCTGATAAAATGCAATCACAACATGTTCAGAATGGGACAAGCTACTCTTTTCATTCTCCTTGGAGGAACTAGGGAGTGTCTCCCCTGTTAGTTTGGGAAGCTGAGGGCTTGTTCTTTGAGCTGAATTTACGTCAGGAGAAAAAAGTCCTGCTAGCCGGGTAAATCCAGGAGTGTTTTTATGAAAAATATCATTTAGGCCTATGTGATAGGAGTTGGACCAACAGAGCAGTCTCTAGCTGCCCTCTGAGGTTCTGAGTGTAATGGCCCGCCGTGCGACTCCACAGGACTCACATCTACCAGGGGGCTAACCTGCATGGGAATTAAAGGGTACCTCTATATCCAATTTCAGAGCCCCTTTTCCTATGTCTTACTGGAGTAAGGGAGACTTTTGTAAGAATAAGACTCTGAGACATTCGGGTTTTCTGAAGGTGAGCAGGTAGTTTCAAGGTTTATGGTGTTTAGACATATACCCGCCTCTAGAAGTGAGTGCTGGGGCATCACAGAGCCCCGATTCCCCATTTGGTGGCCCATGAGAGAGCACAGTCATTTTCCTCCTGGCCCTGCTAAAGCCCTACGTAGCATGGAACGCACTGCTCAGAGCAATCGCCTATGACCATGAGGAGATCCTCGCCAAGGGTTTGCACATCTCTCACATGGTTTATCATCAATACATGAATATCTTGGTAATTCTGAGACTGTTTATATTGAAAATCATATTAATGTATATGTTCTTAAGCTGTATATTGGAAGGGATGGGGTAAGACTGGAACTTCATTCTTTTCTGCCTCCTCTGTTTCTGTCACCTGACAATGGTATATGTGACTTTTTGTGCTACCTTCACTGTTGACATGTTAGAGAAAACTACTGACAGACACAGCATTATAGGTGTAAGACATTTACCTGGATGCAGACCTTCTGGGATGGCTTCAGTGACTTATTCAGATAAAACCTCAGCCATTTTAGACCAACTTATCATGTATTAAATCTGGAAAGAAAAAAAAGATTAATGAGATTCACTGAATATGGTCAGATTTTAATTTTCTAATTTATAAAATAAGCATTAACACTACATCTTAAGAAAGTTTTTGAAGGTAATGAAGCCATCTGGTTGACATCAAGAACATATTCTTCCTTATATAGACTTGGGCTCCGCTGAGTGGCTGACCTGGTCCTGTTCCTGCTTATAGTCGACATCTTCCCTCACACCCTTTTACATGAACGCTAGAGAAGGAGAAAAAGACTGTTTCTGGGTCAAAAACAGTGCAATCTTCTAAGGCATTTCTGTAGACATAACTACTAAATATAAGAAATATCCTAATAGATTAGATTTTTACTTGTGAATTTACATTTAAACTTTGCTATGATTCTAGAGCTTATACAAGTGTTATTGTACCATAATTTTGAAAAAGAATCTTTTAAAAAGATGTTTTCAGTTTTAATCTTTCATTGCGGTAATAGATGCATGTGATATAAGTGTCAACTTACAGAAACATATAAAACAAAAGTACACGTCTCTTAACTCTGTCTCTCCAGATCCACTTCCCAGAGATACTTACTACTAATAGTTTCTTACCCCTCTAGGACTTTAAAAAATGTATATACATGCATATAAATGTGTATATGCATGTTTTTTCATTTTATACATTATATGTTCTGTGCCTTGCTTCCTTTTTTTTAAACTTAATAATATGCTAGCAGAACTTTCTATATCAGTATACATAAATCTAACTCATTCATTTTAATAGCTATATAGTATTCCATTCATTGCACTGAAATATGATAATTTATTTAACCAGCCCCTATTATGGGCTGTAAGGTTGTTTTTTTTTTTTCCAATTTCCCTTTTTGGATGCTTAAAAAAAGCCCAATGATCATATTTATACATATGCATTTTTGTACTTATATGATTATATCAGTAGAATAAGTTCCAAATATAGTTGTTGATGCAAATTGTTTATACACTCTAAGTTTTTGAAAGATACTTACAAAATGTCCTCTATAAAGGTTACATGAATTTATGATACCAAAAATCTGGCTTGTATCAAATCTTAAATTTTTTTCTGGCTGATAAGTGAAAAGTATATGTTTGTTTTGGTTTGCATTTTTTTAGTTATGAATGAGGTTGAGCTTCTTTCTGTTTTCTTATTTTTTGTAGTCATTTTTCTACTAGTTTGCCCAGTCTTGGCCTTTGCTCATTTTTCCATTGGGTTGTTCATTGTTTCTCATTTCAAAGAGCTCATGTTGAAAATGGGCGTTTTACATGTAATGTGGGGCAAATAGCTTTCCCAAGTTCTTGTTTATCTTTTGACTTTGTTTATGGTGCTTTTTAATATACAACCATTTCAGTTTTTTTTTTTAATGTAGCCAAATTCATCAATATTTTTCATTATAGATTTGGGGACTTTTTTAAGTAGGAAATTTTTTAAAGTTAAAGAGTTATTCAAGAAGACTGTGTAGAGGTTGGTTTTTTTTTTTTTTTAAACAACAATGTACACCAGCTTTACTATCACATTGTGATAACAGGAGATATAGGAGAATTTTGGCATTAGAAGTATCTATTTTTATCCCAATTTTTTGGTGATTTTGTTGTTATAGCAAAGATTTTCCCATTAGATGATTCTTCCTATAAAATACCACTCTGGTGTAAAATCTGTGGATTCTTGTAAGGCTCTAGTGTACCTTAGGGACAAAAAAAAAACAGAGACAGGGCTGACTTGCCAGTATCATTCTCCAGAGGGTTAACAGTAGCGTCTACAATCTGAAATCTAGAGTGAGTTGGAAGGAAAGGAAAAGAAATTCCAAGATAAACAGCAAGTATGAAGTATAATAGAGGTTCATTATAGGAAATTTTGAAAGCCCATGCAAAAAAAAAGGGGGAAAGAAAAAAGTCACCTTTGATCTTAGCCTTGATCTTAATAATCCTCAAAAGCATTTAAGATTTGTTATATATTTTTCCTAGTATTTTTTATCTGTTCCGCAAATATGCAGGCATTTAAAAAATATATCAGTGATTTACTCACAAATCAGTGCTAATATAACTAAACTATTTTCATTAGAATACCAGTGACCCAAGTAAGACTTTAATGGCACCTTGACAAGAATCTATCAAACACATACACACACACAGGCTCTCACTCGATTTATGTTTTATATGTTGCTATATTTACTTGTGATTATCTTTCCTTGTCACTAAATGTTTTAAAATATATTTATATAAAAATATATAATGACTATATAATGTTTCATCATATGGCTTAATGTAATGGGAATTTAAAAGAGTAGCTTTGTATTTCTCTCAAAAATCCATTCTGTTAACCCAGTAGATCAAACACTAGGACACATTCAGGAAATCATTACGTAGGAATCACATCAGATTCTTTTCCATTCCTGATAAAGTGGCAGTAATTAACTGTGTGAAGGTTAAGTGCTGGAAGACATCATGGTACAGTGTGTTTTATGTGACATGACATCATTTGAATGGAAAGAGAATTAGATTATTAAAGCTGGGTTAATGGACCCTTCTTGTTCTAGCAGCATCCCACATGATTCAGAAGCATGTAAGATGCATTTGAACTGTATAACAAGAAGAGTTTGGGTCAAAAAGTGAAGAAAAGTGTGTGTGATAATAAAATTGTAAACGAATGAAGTTTACTAGAAGAAATGCTGTGAGATTTTTTTTTTCAATTTATTTAGGAAAAAACCTGGTGCAGATTATATTCAGCCACAGTCACAGATATTTGGGGTTAGTGAGACAAGCAGGACTCTAAAGGGTCATAAGAGAATCACTAGGACGTTATCATTTATTAGCACTAAGAAACTCTGCCTACTAACATGCAGGATGTCTCCTGGGCACGAGTTTCCTTGCTACTTGGCTTTATGGCACCGCTGGGTTGATTTCGCCCTCAGCCATAACTTACAAGGGAGACGCTGTACTGTTAGCACTGCCGGAAGTTCTAGATCTAAGCAGCAGCTGGTGAAATTCTGTCTGCTAAGCATGTCCCTTTATCACGGAGAAAATCATGGCTGCTCAGTCCCGTTGACACACCTCTTCTCTCAAACATGATTACAGGGAGCCCAGACTCACCTCAATTTTTTTTTTTTTTTTTTTGCGGTATGCGGGCCTCTCACTGTTGTGGCCTCTCCCGCTGCGGAGCACAGGCTCCGGACGCCCAGGCTCAGCGGCCATGGCTCACGGGCCCAGCCGCCTCTGCGGCATGTGGGATCTTCCTGGACCGGGGCACGAACCCGTGTCCCCTGCATCGGCAGGCGGACTCAACCACTGCACCACCAGGGAAGCCCATCACCTCAATCTTTTGACCAACATCAGTGAGGCCCTGTCAAAGCAATAGACATTTGACCAGATCCAACTGACAACTCTCAATCTATATGCATTGGGAGAAATCTTTCAGAGACTAAATCATCTGGGGAGTCGTTGGCTTAAAATAAGTCACCCTTGTTTGCAGACTGACTGATTAGTAATTATATTCAGCTAAAGTTTTGTAAACTATGCCTATAGGTAAATAAGTGTTTATATTAAAAGCTGAAAGAGTGATATATAATTTGAGTTGGAAAGATGAACAGTTTATATATGTAGGAAATGGCTTGTTTAATTCAAGTACTTTTAAAAAAAAAAAGTTCATCAGAACACAAAACAGTAAGGAAAAAAAGTAAATTTCAGGTAAGTTATGGGAAAATAGAGATATCAAACCTTAAGTTTTAAATAATGGGCTCTCATAGTTTTCATATTTTTTTCCCAACTAAAGAAGGAATTTCTAGAATTCTTCATTATTGCAGTTAAAGGTAAGATGACAGGCAAATGTTAAACAAAATGGAGGACATCTTGTTTTTTGCTATGAGGGAAACAGAACTTGATTTCCAGTTATAACTTTAAATAAATTATCAAATAATTAATTGGCCTTCAAAAGCAGGCAGCCTAGTGTAGAGCAGACAGTGTGGGTGGTGGCTCAGAGCACAGTAATCAACATTTGTGTTTAAATCTTGACTCTACCAGTTACCACATCTGGGTAAGTTACTTATCTCATTATTACTCAGTATCCCAATCTATAAGATGGGGATAAGGCAGTGACTATTATATAGGGATGTTGTGAGGATTAAATAAAACACAGTATTTAAAGGCTGAATATTGTTTGGCACATTGTATGTGCTCAATAAATGTTAGCTTTATTAAATTTGTTTATTAAAAAGCCAAGGAAAGAACCTCTAGGTAATCATTCTGAACAAGCCAGAGGTACTGTCCACTTGTACTTCTCTAGCTTTAATGTGCATTTGAATCACGTGGGGATCTTGTTAAAATGCAGATTCTAATTCAGTGAGTCTGGGTGGGGTCTGAAAGTGTGCATTTCTCATAAGCTTCCAGGTGATACCCATGATGCTAGTCTCTGGACCTGGACACTTGAGGTAATTATGGAAGATTGGTTCTAATTTGTAATAGATGTGGTGGTTCTCTATAGGGGGAAATGGGGAAAGGAGGAAAAAGGGAAGTGTAGACATATGTACAGATTTAAAATGCTCCCCAGGTGATTGTCATATGCTTGCCTTACCTGCTCTCTAAAGTCTGAAGAACCGCTGATTTGATATTTCAACCTTTTATTCTTTTTCATTTCTCCTTTTCTTACTCTTTTCTCTACCTTGCCCTTGCCATTACAGCTTTAGACTAAAAAAATGGTATTAATACTTAGTTCCTCAATTAGTAAGACTAAAGCATCAATTTTAAGTCATTTTATTGTGTGTAATAGGAAGTGGTTTCTCTCTAACATTTCCCTTCTACAATATAGGGATCTGAAAATGTATTTTATGTTTTCCATAGCTTTAGCCAAAAACAAACAGGCAAGAAAGTGACTTGTGGAGCATTTAGTAACAGAATACAAGGATGCAGTTGGGTGTGGTGCATACAATCAAAGGAGTTATAACCCCATGGGGAAAGGAAAGTTGTAGTGGTTATTATGGAAGTGGCTAGAATCAAACAATGTAACCACATTAGACATTCCACCTAGTCTGAAAGGTAGGAGGGAGGAGGGTTGTTTCTAAATGGCTTCCCACCCCAGTGGCATTGAGATGATTAGAGAGACCCATATCTAAATATGTACTTAGCTTGACCAACATCTCTCTAGGGCAAAGACCATTTTTATACTTTGGTGTGTCCTCAGGGCCTAATATCACTCAGATCCATTGAATTCCCTCTAAGTATCTTCTACTACTGTTGATATATTTCGTAGATATAATTCTTCATTTTCCAAGGTAGATAAGAGGAGCTCTGATTAATATAAAATGGGAAATAGCCAAAGAAAACTTAGAGGGGAAATTAGCAATCATTAACTCTCTTTAAAAGTGCAGAACCAAATGTGTATTCTCTACTATTCTTAGTCTGAAGTTCACTAGTCAAAGTACTTTAATTCATTGATCTAAATGAGATTTTAACACCATTTGAAGAACAAAGCAGCATGTATGTATATAAAATGAACAAGAAATCCCATAAAAGTTGACCCAAACTGAATGATTATTAATTCTATGATTTTAAGTTTTAAGGACACCTAGAATTGGGACTTGGAATGTGAAGGCACAATGAGATTATAAAAAATAAAGCATGTCTATTTCTTACCCATTTTTCCAACTTGTGTTAGAAAAGTAATTAAATACGAGATTGGCAACACAATTTAAAATATTTTTGAGTATGGGAAGAAAAATCAAACCATAATGGGCAGATTCTAGACACTTATTTCTACTTAAGACATTTAGATGATACACCTATTTAGGAACCAGACAAACAAAAATAAACTCTTCTAAATTGAGCTATAAAAATAATGTATCAATAATATAAAGCAGCTGTACAGCATTTACAGTATATAGTACATTCTTCGTTAGTAAAATACTTTGAAAGAAATTTTGGTTTTCATATTCAAGGGAATTTTTTTCCCTCTGTGATCATCTACTATCAAGAGAAAGAATCAAAATCAGATAGAAAAACTTTCAATGTTAATACAACCACAGTTAAGATTCACTTATCATTTTTATGATTGTTATAGATATATATTTCATTTTCTAATCGTCAAATTTGTCATTAACTACCAACGAACAAAACATCTGGCGAATTTATAGCTCTTTAGATAATTTTTTTGCTGTGATTTATTTTAGATGTATTTTAGAGCTTTAATAGGATAATGGTAGTCATTTGCCAAATCATTTGAATAGTACCTTAAATCCCTATAGATACTCCTAGATTTAAGATGGCTTTGTGTATTAAGCCACTGAAAAGTTGAGTCTTAGTAGCTAAAATTCATATCATGATGAAGAATAGAAAATGTAAAGTGATAGCTAAATTAAGGCTGGAAATGGAACAAAATTTACTTTTGCTTGTGGGAGCTTTATAGTATACTGTTTTAATAAACACTTACATGAAGAGAAACACATGTTATCCAATGACTTCAGGCAATTTTGAAAGAGAAAGCTTATAAGCATTTTGAAGAAAATAATAGTACTTTCCAGTGGTGATGAGTTGGAAAGCTGATTTTTCCAATTTGCTAGATAACATGGGAGAAGAGTGTTCCTAACCCAGCCTTGGATACTTTGTCATATTTTGTTGCTCTGGCTCTATATTTGTTTATTGCCACAGGCTGTCTTCAAGACAGCTTTTTAATTTTCACAACACTTGGATTTACATCAAACTTCTAAATAAATTTCTTAATTTGCTAGCCCACTTGGGAGAATCTCTGGCGTTGCTCAGTCATGACTGAGCAGGAAAAGGACCCAGTAAACTAGCGAGCTTGGGGCTGAAGACCAGGAGCCTGTGTCAGGCAGCGAAAACATCTAAGTGCGATGGGACTTGATCTTGGTCCCCGTAACAAATTTAAGAGCAAAATACAGCAACTATCAGCTGCATGAAAAGGACAGTGTGACAGCACAGATAAAACTATGGGAGACGTGCACCACGCATTTTAACTGTGAGTTTCAAACTCCTTCTCAGCTAAGTATTTTACCTGGGCTTTGGGTAAGGAGCAGATTAAATTTTGCTTTCATTATTTTCCCTCTAGCATAGTGTAAGCAATTAGTCATAGTAACAACAACAACAGTTATAAACAACAGCAGCAGCAGCAGCAGCAGCAAAATCACCCCAAATTATATACAGGTGTACCCACACAGTTCTTACCCAAAGTAGGAAAAGAAAAAACGAAGAAGTAAGAAACCTGAACAATTCACAAAGTCACGATTTGAACACTGAAGCAGGGCGAGAGAGTGATGGGAGAGATTGAAGCTCAGAGCTCTTGGGATGCAGAGCGTTGCCAAAGCAACAGTGACTGAAAGACACTTTATAAAACTCAAGGAAGACAAGTCTTCCTTTGGCCTCAGTGGAAGAAAACCAGTTTTCTTCCGAGCTGGATGATGGAGCAGTTTATTCAGTTTAAGATCAAAGAAGAACCGAGCTAGAAATCAAGGCCTCATGATGGGCACAAAGAACAATGAAGTCAGGGGAAAAAAAGGGAGAAAAAGAGTAGATAACAGACTTGACACTAACAACCATGAAACTTTAACAAATGTTGAGATCTAGCAACTTGGGGCCACTCCCTGAGCCTTAAGCCAGGTTGTAGGAATTGCCAACTCTAATTTGGGGGATGGACACTTGGACCTAATGATTTTCCAGACAATTTACCAGGAGAGCTATTTAGACAGTTTTGAGGACCACAGACATGGGCTATAAAAGGGTAATTATTTTAGGCTTTTATTTTTTTTAAGCAATAACTAGGAAACAAAAGGAATCAAGGAATTTTATCACTGGAGGGAAACTTGCAGGCGGGGGCTTGAGGTTCAGAGTTGTGAAATAACTCTAACAGCACATGGCCAGTTAAGTGGGAGTGTCCATTCCCAGCTCTCTGTGCTCCCCTGCTCCTGCACTGTCTTCCAAAAGGGTGGTGGACTCCACCACAGCCTGAGGAAAGATTATCCACGTGGTGGGGCCTTTAGAGCTAGGGAAACACTGCAGGGGACAAGGGAAACAGACAGTTTCCTTTTTTGAGAAGACTTATAAAGGTGTTACTGCTTATGCTAAGGAGAATAAACCGTGGAGACCCAGGATCCTTGGGTGGTAACTACCAAGAGAATCATGTTGGGGATGAGGCACCTTTAAGAGGAGATATAAGTTGCTCAAAAAAGTTATGAAACAGAGAAGCAGGGTGCCAGATTTCCTCCCTGCCTCATTGTTACTTTCTCCTCCAGGAATGACACTGGGAGTAAACGCAGCAGGTCGAAAATGTGATCCCAGCGGAAAGTGAGCGCCCAAACGTTCACCAGGAAGAGAGGGCTCCAGAGGGCCACTAGTGAGTGTTTGATTCTTAATGAAGCCATCAGCAAACAAAGATTAGGTACAGAGGCCCCAGATGGGTTCAATAGCCAGGTCTCTAATGGGGGCCCAAAGTCAGGGCAGGAGATGCTTCTGGAGACGAAGCATCTGGCACTTTGGAGAGATTGGGCTGGATATTTAAGAGAATTGGAGAATGGGGTGCTAGGTAGAGAGGTGGATGAAGGGAAGGGGCCAGCAAGACGTTCTGTTCAGTCTTGGAAGCAGAAGAGCTTCTCCTAGAATCCCCCTCAGTTACAAACGTGCCCTGGCCAAAGCTGTGGGGATTGGGGTGTGGCGAAGCCCCGGGTTTTCCCCTCCCCAATTAATTCGATGTGGGCACGGCGTCCTGTGCCAAGGACCCACCGATATGGTTTGCAGAGAGGGGTATGGGGGAGGTGAGCTGTGTTGGTGCGAGGCCTGGGAAGGCAGGGGACGGACACTCAACTTCACTTTTAGAAGTGGCACAACTTTTAAATGGACGCCCCGCGGAGTCATACACTCAGGTCACATTTAAAAGACAAGAGTTAGCTAAAAGCGTCGGGAAAAAGTTTACTTGGCTGCATCCCATTTCTGCAGATTCCTTGCTTGTACTCGATAGAGTTGTGTCAAATCGGAATGAAATTTCTGGGGCAGGCGGCAAACAAGCTCAAATTGTTTCTTCCCAACTCAGACACCCCTCCTCTGATTTGGGGAAGGGCCTCCAGCTCGGGGTGGGCGCCGGTTGGAACTAAGCTCGCTCTCGCCTTCGTCCCCGGGAGCCTCCCGGCACAGCGCCCGCAGTTCACACCTCGGCAGGAAACTGACTACCCTCGTCCCCAGCCCCCAAGCCCGGCAGGGCAGTCCGCGCCACTCACCGCCACTCGGGACGCTGCGCCCACGTCCGGCCGAGCTGGTGGCGCTGGTGCGCCCTCACTGTCGGGGTCCGCTCGGGTTCCTCCCCATGGATCGCCGCCTCGGGCCGGCAGAGCTGCTAGTCTTGCGTCCGTCCAGGCGCTCAGTCACCCACTGCCTGGGGCCCTTGGCTGACAGGCGCTGGAATCATTCACTACGAAGGCAGCTACAAATTTATAGCGAGGGGCGTTGCTGCTTCGAGGGTTCCAGGGGCGAGGCTGTGTTTTGAACTCCCTCCTCCTCCGCCCCGCCCGGGAGACCCTCTCGGCCCAACCCCCTTTCCTCTCCAGATGCTGACGGAAGCGGGATGATGCCACAGTCACCCCACTGTCACTTATTAGATCTGAGTACCAGCCCCAGAGCCCGGCATTGGGGGAAGGAGTGGAGAAATGGAAGAGAGCTGCGGTTGCAGGAGCAGCTTTTCACACCGAGATCATTCCTCTACTTTTTTTTTTTTTAAACTTGGGAAACTTCTAAGGACTAATTAGGGGACTTCTTTCTCTTCCCTGGGAGTAACTCAAACTTTGACAATACCATTGTGGATCATAGATCCATAGATTAATCTCAGGGTTGTTACAGAGTGAATGGGTGGACATTCATTTCCTCCTAACGGACGTGCTATTGGAGTTACATTTTTTTTTTAATGTAAAAATAGAAAAAGTTAAAAAACAAAGTATGACCGAATATTTAAGGAAGAATTAATATAAATTCTTCCAAAAACACAAAGGAGGAAGTATCACTTTCCAACACACACTATGAAGCCAGTATCACCCTTATTCCAAAACCAGATGAGACGTCAGGAGAAAAGAAAACTACAAATCTTCCATATGAATGTAGATAAAAATCCTCAGCAAAATATTAACAAATCAAATCCAGTAACATATTAAAAGGATAATACAGTATGACCAAGTGAGATTTATCCAAGTAATGCAAGATTAGTTTACCAAAAATCAATTGATGTAATATACCATATTCATAAAGGACAAAACCCACAGGATCATCTTAATGAATCAGAAAAGGATTTGACAAAATCTGACACTTTTTCATGATAAAATCATTCAGCAAACTAGGAATAGAAAGGAACTTCTTCAAACTGTAAAGTCTGTCTATGAAAACTCACTAACATCATACTTAATGTTGAAAGATAATGTTTTTGCTTCTAAGATCAGGAAAAAGACAAAGTTATTTGCTTTCAACGCATCTATCAAACATTGTACTAGAGGTTCTAGCTGGGGCAATTGGACAAGAAAAAGAAATGAAAGGCATCCAGATTAGAAAGGAAGTGAAACTATTTTTATGTGCAGATGACATGATCTTGTATTTAGAAAATCCTGAGAAATCAATAAAAAGCTATTAGCGCTAATAAATGAGTTCAGAAAGTCTTCATGATACAAGAAGAGTATACAAAATCAGTTGTATTTCTATACATCAGCAATGAGCAATCCAAAAATGAAATTAAGAAAAAACTGCATTTACCATAGATCAAAAATATTAAAATACTTGGGAATAAATTTAACAAAAGGGTGCAAAACTTGTACTCTGACAACAGAAGACGTTGTTGAAAGAAATTAAGTTAGACCTAAACAAATGGAATGACATTCCATGTTCATGGATTGGAAGATTTAGTATTTAGTATTGCAATAATCTCCAAGTATTATACAGAGCAAATACAGTCCATATCAAAATCCCAACAAGCTGCTTTTGAAGAAATTAACAAGGTGATCCTAAAATTCATGTGGAAGTGCAAGGGACCCAGAAAAGCCAAAACAATCTTGAAAAAGAACAAAGTTGGAGGACTTGCCTCATAGTATCAGATATTTGGAATCATTTATCACAAGACTTTGTGTAGAAAAGCCAAAAGTAGGTGACAAATTCCAGAGTCTGTGAGTGATGTTAGGAAATGCTCCTGTGATTATTATTTAAGAATCAGGAGAGTTTTATATTTTTAAACCTATTTAGTGCTAGAAATCATTAACCATAGTCACACCTGTACTAAATTTCACCTTGATTTTAGAAATGATAATAGTTTTGAAGACTGGAAGTTTGTTACAAAGTCAGTTGTTTTGGGTGAAATTTCTCAAAAGGGTGGGGTTCATTCCTTGGGATGTTACATCATCAGACACAATCAGATGAGGACAAGTTTCCAAGAAATTAATGGCATCATTATTATTGTGTTGAATCAGCTGAGTAATAGTATGGTTTCAACGCCCAACACTTAAGCTGAACTCAGCTTTGCTGCTTGTTAGCCTCATACCCAAATTTACCCTCTGATATGGATTTTTTAATATATGGGGTAATAATGTTCTCTACACTCTTGTCAGGATTAAGGGAAAGAGCATATATATATATATGTAAAAGCTTCAGGTACTGTGCCTGGTACATAGTAAAGTGCTTAGTAATTGGCAGTCATTTTTAGTGAGGAACTGGCAGTTTTCCATACTGGTCAGGGATGTATTGGCTTTTTGATGCTTTGAAAAAAGAGATAAACTCCTTGATATCTTTCTAAGGATTAAATTTGTCTCTGGTACTTAAAATTTGAAATTTTGATATAAATGAAGTCTTCTGATACAGCGGACCAAGGTGTAGGCTTTTTTTCTCTCTTTCCTCTCTGTATGCGTCATGTGAGGCAGAATCAGAGTGAGCCATCACCATGAAGCTGGAAGTGGGAACACAGAAGGAAAGGGCAGTGGGCTGTTGAAACGCTAGGTGAGCAAAGGCGGAATGCAGAGCCTCACTGCTGCTGAGGCCAGGGCTTGGCTCATGTCGGATTCTAGATCATCTAAGAAAGACTCGACTCTGAATATCAGTCTGGAATAAAAATTTGACAGGACATGCAAAAGAAGTGCAGTGCCCAATAAACATGAAACAAATGTTTAGTCTTCAAAGTAAGAAAAATGAAATTTAAAGCAACAAGGTGCAATTTTTCACCTATAATATCACCAGAGATTAAAGAAAAAAGATAACACCGGAATTCAATTTTTGCAAGGTAGTAGGTAAGTTGGTACTCTCAGAAGGAGAAAAAAATATATATTTGATACTGTAGGATTGTTGCGTACCCTCATCAACCAGGAATTTATTCTAAGTAATAATTGTGGATATATTCAAAGCTTTATGTACAAGGATGTTATTTACATTGTTCAGCATGATAGTACATAATTGGAAAAAATCTTAATGTTCCCTAAATAAAGGGTTAGTTAAATAAATTATGGCACATCTAGAATAGAACTTAGCCATTGAAAGTAATGCGGAAGGATATTTAGTGATATGGAAAATATTCATGATATGTAAATTAGTGAAAATCGGCTTATTGAGCAATATGTACACTATTATCCAAATTAACTAAAACATACACACACACATACACACACATGTATACACACACATTCACATGCATATGCGTAGAAAAAAAATTAGATGTATATCCACCAAAATGTATACAGTGGTTTCTTCTGAATGAAGAATGTTGGGGCTTCACTGGTGGCGCAGTGGTTGAGAGTCCGCCTGCCGATGCAGGGGACACGGGTTCTTGCCCCTGTCCGGGAAGATCCCACGTGTCGCGGAGCAGCTAGGCCCGTGAGCCATGGCTGCTGTGCCTGCGTGTCCGGAGCCTGTGCTCCGCAACGGGAGAGGCCACAACAGTGAGAGGCCCGCGTACCGCAAAAAAAAAAAAAAAAAAATGTAGTGATTATGGATACTTTTAAATTATATTTTATTTTTATGTTTGTCTGTATTATCCAAAGTTTACATAACAATTAAATCACCATTAAAAAGTTAGCAGAATGAACAAGAAGGCGGGGAACTTAGCACAGGAACTGTTTGGAGATCAAGGAACATCAGGGGGCACCTTTTGTGGACAGTTTTTGCTGACACTAAACTTGAAGTCCCCATGGCTTCAACACTGTGAGTGTACCTATACCTGTACTGTTTTTGAATATATAAAGTAGCATTATTTTATGGGAAGATATGTTAACTAGGAATTCAGAGACCGGAGCCCATTTTCCATTATCTCTAGAGACATCAGTGGAGCTTGGCCAAGACAGCTGACATCTAGATCTTTCCTTAAAATAAGGGTTTTCCAATATCCTGTTTACTAGCTGTGTGAATTTGGGCAAGTTATTTAATCTCCTATCTTTTAGCTTACTTATCAGCAAAATGTGGATATGAATAGCACTTAATTCAGTGTAGATGAGGGTTAAACAAATTAATTAATGTAAAGCAAATAGAACAGTGCCTGGTCTGTAGTTAGTACTCAATACATTTTTTTTTTAAAAAAAAATTAACCCTAATAATTCTACATATGTATGATGTCAAAATATTCAAATACAGTCACTATTCTAAGAAATGCTTTTAATAAGACAGGGATTTATCTTACTCAATATACTTTACCAAAATTGGTATCCCTGCTTTAAATAGTTTTACAGGAATATAAAGAGATGAATATGACAACCTGACAACCAAACAACAATTGTAGAGCATTCTTGACTGGGGCATGTACATCGCCTCATTAAGTGTAACTGAGTTTTACAATGCCATGTATTATAATGAGGGCCTATATCTCAGGTGATTTATTTCAGTTGTCCATATAGCATACTGCAGAAACTAATATGTAGAGTGAATAAACAGCTGCTTTACCCCTCTTATTTTCTGTTTTACAAACCTAACTGATTTTTAAAAAACAGTTCTAAACTTCATAGATCATTAATCAGACAGGATTTCTACTATTTCTTATCATCCCATTTATAAAGATGGAGAATGAATATTTGCAAGGTTCTGTAACTCACCAGAGCATAAGGATATTATTCAATAGATATTGTCCAATAAGCTGGTGAATGTGATAAAATTTGTAGAGGCTTGGAAGACTCTAAAAGAATAAAACATTTATTCAAGTTATATTTTGCTTTAACTATGAGTTATAGATTTTAATATTATTTCAATGCTTATGAGGAAAGAGGAGAAAACTAGTAGGAATAAAGCTATTGTTAACGATAGAAATGAAGTCAGATGTAGTAAATGAAGATGGGTCAATTTCATAGAGAATTAATTTCACTTTCTAAAAAAAGCAAGGTTACTGTATTCACCAATAAAATGTTGATAGATAATAGGAAAGAATGAAACATTTTATTTACCACACAAATATAATTCCCAACTGGAAAGTTGTAATATGTGAGTGTTTCAAATCTGTGAACATCATTGTTAATAAACATTGAATAAATACATCATGCTCTATATAGGGACTGATAAACTAAGAGTTGTATAATTTCATAACCATTTAACTTTAAGAGAAGGAAGTTTTATATGGTAAATGCTAAAAAATGGAGATGCTGAGAAATAAAGTATCTGGGAAGAACAAGGGTAGGTATTTAAGATGGCAAAGGGGGTATATTTTGACCCATATAAAGAACTCAGCCGACTTTCAGATTAAAAATTCTAGAAAAATGGGTGACATTCGCAAAATTGTGTTTGAATTTAACTGGCTGAGGAAAGATAAGGAGATGAGGTTGTCCCAGTTTTATTTAAATTCCCATTGTCTTCAGAATACAATTCAAATATTTTCCACCATATTTCTTATTTTGGTTCAATTTTGGTGGGTGGTCCCTTCTTTACTGTCAAATAGTTCATTCACACAATCATGCTGGCAGTCCTTTACTCACTACAGAGGTCATGATAACAAGCTGTCCACTTTGGCTGACGCTTCTCTGGCACCCGGCCACCTTGAGAACACCCCTGCTGGCTGAGGGCAGACTCCTGCCCTGCTGATTGAGCTGCGTGATTCCTGGTCCAGGCAGAAGGCTCCTCCCTGATCAGTGAAAGGCATGTCTTTGACAGAGGGGAGATGTTTATAGCTGATCTGAGCTCCTTTGGTTAGAGGCAACTAATGTATAAAGCTTCTCCTGGCCCATTTAGAATCTTCAGGTTAACCCTGCAGTCCAAATACTTCCTTACGCATAAGTAAATTATGTTTAAAAAAGTCAAACTGTATATACTCACATGCAACCCCTTGATTGCTAACAGCTGTCATCTTGTCAGGATTTCATCTACACTAGTTTTCATGCTGGAGGCATTCACGAAGTCGTCCATATTTGGCTGGCTTGCAAAACCACTTATTAGCAAGGTTTGATCAATTGTTTTTTGGGAGAGGAAGTGTGAATGTTGAAGTAATGCCACTGGTAATCCTATGCATCATTTGGAGTTCAGTGGTGGAGGCGTGGTTGAGTTGAAGAGATCTTCTGAACAGCAAGTTTTTTAAATTAAGTGCTGTCTTTTCTAATATATCAGTCAAAAGTTAATTTTATACTAATTCTTATAGGATTATTTTAATTGAAACCAGTTTTTCACATGGCTATTGGCATAATTTTAAATAGACAAATTCAGGTTTCTTTGGCTGACTCTGCTTGTAGTCACTTTCTGTTTGGTTTGTATTCCACGATCTTTTTACATGAACTCATGCTGCCAGTTGCTCATTAAATTGTTCTTGCCTAAGTACTTCCTGATCAATTTTATTATTATTTGTTCTTTTCTTTCCCAGTATTGATGTTAACTTCTTGGTAATTTCCTGGATCTCCCCTTTGGCACATCTTAAAGATTAGAATAGTTATTATTATAATTGTTTTCTTGAATCTTTTGCAGCCCATCCATCATTTTCTATTTTCTGCATTGTTTATGACTTGAAGGTTTACAGGATGTACATACATTATTCATATAAAGCAAATATCTCATTGTGAGGATAATATTCTCAAATATTTCTTAGCAAAGAGATTTCTATTTCACTAAAATATACTTCAAACACACTAAAATAAGAAACAATTTAGAGGATAAAATAAGCATTAACAACTAAGTATGGCTTTGTTGGCAAATTGGCTTTTCCTGAATGAACAAAGCATAAAAGTCAAATGTTAAAAATTTATAACTCAAAGATGCAAATAAAGTACTATTTTATTCATATTATTTATACATGAGCAACATATGTTGTGTCTTTAAATATTTTTTTACTATTTAATTTTTTCAAATATTGCTTATTATTATAGTGTAGATATAAGCCAGTTTTTGGCCTTGAGTCACAGAAGAGAGACAACTAACTAATCAAATCACCGATAATGACTACTGAATTAGGCATGGGGACATCAATAAGACACAACCCCTGAATATGAGATGTCCACAATCCAATGAGGTAAGAGTAGCAGGGATGTATAATATTGTGTTTAAATAAGAGAGATGTGCTCAGATAATAAAAAGAAGGACAGAATTAATCTGAGAGCCACAAGTTGCCGAAAGTTCCCATCTCAGAGAAGGTATTTGAGCCTTGCCTTGAAAGTTAGGGTATTCTAAACAGAGGTCACGACACTATGACAGTGTGCCTTTTCCAATATCGGTATAAGAGACATGCAGTGGTACTTTGTTTAATTTTGATTTCTTTTGTTGGATTGGAATCCCCCAGCAAGCAGAGACCATGCTGATCTTATTCACTGCTGTGTCCATAGTCTGGCATAACACTTGGGACATAGTATAAACTCAATGAATATTTGTAGAAGGAATGAATGGTGGTAAGGGCAAGATTGTGAAAGGCCAAGTTCAAGTGTTTGGATTCATCCTGTAAGTAATAAGAGCTACAGGCATCATTGAGCAGGGATCCCATTTGTTATGTAAGAAGATGAAAAGTGATTCTGGTGGAAATGTACAGGATAAATCCAAATGGGACCAGACTGCAAGCTGATTTGAGTTAGAAATTCCAGATAAGAAATGAAGAAAGAGGACTTAAACTAAAGTGATGGATCTGTGAATGGTGGGACAAGCTTCTGAAATGCAGTGGAAAGGATTCATTGACTAGTTGGAAATGAAGGCTGAGAGAGAAATAGAAAGGAAAGGATGAGATTTCTGGGTTGGGAAACTGGGTAGATGGCAGTGCTATTAACTGAGTTTAGGAATACAAAAAGGGAAGATATTTTCAGAGGAAGGGTGAATTTAATTTTGGATGTACTCAGCCTCCTTTCTTGAAGGGCATCCAAGTGAAGCAAGAGCTGGCTGGGATTTGTAGTTTTGGGAGTCATGAGTATGGAGATGATGCCTGAGGCCATGGAAGGAAATGAGGTTTATAAGAAAGAGTGTGAAGAGAAAAGAGAGGCAAAAACTAAAGATGAATCTTGAGGAACACACATCTAAGGGATAGATAGAGGGGAAGGAGTCAGCAGACAAGACAGTTCACACTGATTCGAACACAGACTGTGAGAGATGCTGTCTTAGGTACTCTGAGTATGTTGTCTTGTGTGTGATCTTCACAACAACTCTTGGGGGGCCTTATTGGAGAAGAAGGAACTTTTCCAGGAAAGGCATCCTGAAACCTTGGCTGGAGGGAGTTTAAGTAGGTATGTGTGAAGTTTTTCTGTAAAGGGCCAGGTAGTAAATAGTTTAGGCTTTTAGGGCTATACTGTCTCTGTGGTAACTACTCAACTCTGCCTCTGAGGCCAAAAAACAGCCATAGACAAGCAAATAGATGTGGCTGTGTTCTAACAAACCTTTATTTATGGACACTGACATTTGAATTTCATATAATTTTTGTGTGTCAAAAATATTCTTTTTTGACTTTTTTAACCATTTAAAAGTTGGCAAACTAATCTAAGCTCATGGGCTATATTAAAAACAGGGAGTGGGCTGTGGTTTGCCATCCCTTGGTTTAAAGAAAAAGAGGGTGTTAAGTGTCAGATGTAGACATATGAGCCCTAAAAATACCACTGAATCTTGCAAAGAGCGGGGTAGTTAATGACCCAGCAGAAATGGTTTTAGTGGGGTGGAGGGGCAAAAACCCTATTGAAATAGGTGGGGGAATAATTAGGAGGTTGATTGAGTAAGTATAGAGACTTTTTAAAAAATTTGGCAAGAAAAGATAGAATTAAGGTGATTTTTAAAGGGAAAGGCAATGTCTAGAGAGGTTTTTTTTGTTTTGTTTCCTTATTTTAGGATTTAGGAACTTTGATCATTTTTTGAATGTAAAGGAGCCAGGTGAAAAAGAAGAGAGATTATTGGTTTAGGAGAGAAGAGATCACTGGCAGAAAAACATCCTGTGGAAGACAGGAGGACATAGGGTTCTGTGCACAGGTGGAAGATTACCTCCGGTTGAAGTTGGACTAAGCCATCATATCCGTTTCTGTGATCCCTGTTCTGAATGGTGTGTTTAAAACAGCTTCTACGAAGGCTAAGAGGAATTCTATTTGATCCTTAAAATAATCCTGTCTGACATATAAATCTGGCATTACATTCTACATTTTACACATGAAGAACCCAAGGATCGAGAGGTAAATGTATCCAGAGACATCTAGCTCACAGATGGCTGATTAGAACCTAGACATGCTAATTCTTCCTCCAATTCTCTTTCCATTGTATTCTGCTTCCTTTCTGACTTCTAAGCGAATTTGCAACCTACAAGAGAGTTTAGTGGTGGTATTTTAAATAAGATTTGAATGAAACATTCCATCTATTTGCCGGTATTTAGAGATCTTTTGATTTAGGGCTTATGTTAAAATGGAGTCATATACCTGTAGTTTTCTATTCTGGAAATCTGACGTAAATGAATATTGATTTCTTTTAAGATTAGAGTTTTAGTTTTGGATTCTAGTTGTTAAGATCTTTTAGGAAACTTGAATTATAACTCATAGCTACATCACTGTAATTAGGTAATTCCTATATATATGCATAGGGACCTGCTCTGCTGACATCATTCAGAGGACAGTTAACTTGGCATGGCTATCCCTCAGTTCTTTCTAGCCATGAGACAGATAGCAGGCAAATGGATAATTCCTGAGGGTGAAAAAAATTTGCCAAAAACTTAGGGATGTTTGTAAATAGTTGAAAAATAATGGAGACAGTTTATTTAACCTATGCTGAAATAATTTTAATATTCACCACATTCTTTTTTCCATCCTTTTTTCCTCTACTTTCAAAATAATTGAGGAATGTTGTGGAGATATCTAAAAATAGTGAGGGAGCACAAGCAGGGATGTTTAAAAACTAAATTCTACCTGCAGTTTGAATTTTTCTAGGGCCTCCATAGATCCACAGCAGTTTGGAGACAATGCTACCTCACCTGACAAAGAAGTAACTGTTTCCTTTGGCTAGCCCCTCCCCGCCTTCCCCACCAATGGAACAATTCCTAAACGCTTCACCTCTATGAGTCCTTAATGTGTGCTAACCAGGAAGGGCAAGGAGGCTCCAGGGAAAGTCATTTAAAAGGAAAAATGAACAAGCATAAAAACAATGCATGTGGAAACATTTTAGGTCATGAGAAAAATATGTTGGGAAAAGGAGTTTGACAGAGAAAGGAAGTCTTCGTATAGCTTCAGAACACATTTTCATTTAAAAATAGAAAAAGGTTAAAGAGAATTGGCAGAAAAGGATAATACTCAAACCCACTAAGCTTTAAATATTTCTCATTACTTAAGATAAGTGACGTCTCTGACGTGCTTGCATATGAAAGAAAAATAATGCCAAGGTATAATGGAACTTTTCTAAATTTCAAGTAATAGAAATCAAATATGTTATATTAAGACTGGATTATCCTTTGACTGAATTATTTCTCAGTTCTAATTAGGATTCTATTTTAAGTTACATTTAATTTCATTAGGCCTGTTCCCTCCTGCCCTAGACTTGCTTTCTTTCTGCTTCTCCAGCTGCATCCCTGAGGACATCACTTTCTAATCACTAACCTTGACCCTTACCCTGATAAATCCCTGAGTCCAAAGTCACCCAGAATCCAACTTTATATATATTTTTGGCACACTAATATTATTTTAATTATTATTTAATGATGTTTCCATACACTAATTTTTCTCTTTTGAGCTCAAATCCTGCAGTTATATTTTCTATGCTGTATTTCCTGCTAAAGGCAGACGCTTGACATGTGTTCTGGGACAAATTGTCTTCATCAATAGAGAAACACCTAAGATGTCTTTTCCAAAGAGGTTTCAGAAACAAAATGTTTTGGATTTTGCCTTCTAATTTATTATATTTGGTGAGTGCTATAATTAAAGATTAGGAACCAAAGGAAATTATTTCAAAGCTCAGTTTCCCGGAAAGGAATTATCTAATTACTAAGAAGCTGCTCATTGCAAAATTCAAAATTTTCAAGTAAAAGAAACTCAGGTAATAATTTAGAAAACATTTTTATTGTGAAATGTTATACAGAAGAATATAAAGAATAAACATACACTGTGGCAAACCACTATAAAGCAAACATCCATGTAAACACCATCTGTTATGACTGAATTGTGTCCTCCCAAAATTCATATGTTGAAAGCCTAAACCCAATGTGATTGTATTTGGAGATAGGGCCTATAAGGAGGTGATAAAGGTTAAATGAGATCATGAGAGTGGACCTGAATCTTATTGGACTGGTATCCTTATGAGAAAAGGAAGAGACACAAGAGAACTCTCTCCTATTCCACAAGCACACAGAAGAAAGGTCATATGAGGACACATTGAGAAGCCAGCCCTCTAAAAGCCAGAAAGCAAGGCCTCAATCAATGATGGCACCTTGATCTTGTACTTCCAGCCTCCAGAACTGTGAGAAAATAGATGTCTGCTGTTTAAGCCACTGAGACTGTGGTATTTTGTTATAGCAGCCCTAGTAGACTAATATACCATCTAAAGCAAAAAATAGAACATGGCCAGAATGTCAGAAGGCCCCGTGTGTCTCTTTTCTATCACATTCCTTTTACAGGTCACCACTATGCTGACCTTTATGGTAGTCATTTCCTTGTTTATCTTTATACCTTTTCCGCATATGAATGTATTTCTAGACAATATAGATGTTAAGCTTCATATAGATAGACCCATACTGTTAATGTATTTGTCTCTATCTTGCTACTTTTGCTCAACGTGTTGGTAAGAAGTTTCTGTGTTGCTATGCATAGCTCTAGTCTGTTCATTTTCATTATGATAGAGTATTTCATTGTATGAATATACCTACCACATGAATTCTATTGTGGGTAGACATTTGGGTTGACACTTTGGCTATCATGGGTATTGTTGGAATGAACATCCTTGTACATGGCTCCACTTACATATACATTTCTCAAGGGTATATACCTGGAGTAGAATAACTGTGTTACAGACTCTGTTAAAATAATAATTTTCAAGTATAAATTATTTTAGAAATGTAACTTCGTGCTTCTATTCTTCACTCCAAAAGACAGGATCATGCCTCGTTGCAGAGAAAAAGTCCCAGTAGTAGGAGCATAAACTTTCAATTGGCCATCTTGTGATAGCTTTGAAACAACCACTCTCTTAGGAAATAAATTTAAGTTTTTTATTCTTTTCATGCTGTTTTCACTTGGTGAACCCAAGGAGTATCCTATTTACTTTTCCAATTCCTATCTTAAATCTAAAGGGCACTTAGCTATTCTGGTATGTTGATTAATCTACACCCCTATACTTCCTAAACCCATTCTCTTTCCTTCTCTATCCTGCTCTATTCCTTGGAGGATTGACTCCTACTGAGGGCTTTACCTGGTCTTCTTGCTGGTTGGCTTCTGGTTGGGTTTGAACTATAGGAGATTGGGTTTAGATTCTGGTTCAGGCATCTTGTTGGGTTTGACTAACAGGAAGCAAAGGCAGGAGATCTGAGGGGTGAAAGGTTGGGGTATTTCTTCCTGGCTCCTTCCCAGCTTTGATATTGAGTCTCTAGCAGTATTTCCACTCCTTCTCGCGTCTAGTTCCTTCTGGGAGGCTCATTCTTCTTGGCTCCTGTTTTCGCTGAGTTCCAGGACCACCATTTCCTCCCCCGGTCTTCTTAGTCCTAGGATTGGTAACGGCCTCTCACTATTGCTTGTGTCTGAACACCTTACTCTACTGTATTTGGTTCCTTAGCCCTTCCCTGCCTTCTATGAGGTTTTTTTTTTTTTTTTTTTTTTTTTTTGCGGTACGCGGGCCTTTCCCATTGCGGAGCACAGGCTCCGGACGCACAGGCTCAGCGACCATGGCTCACGGGTCCAGCCGCTCCGCAACATGTGGGATCCTCCCGGACCGGGGCACGAACCCGTGTTCCCTGCATCGGCAGGCGGACTCTCAACCACTGCGCCACCAGGGAAGCCCCTGTAAGGCTTTTGAAAGTCTTTACTGATCCTCCCGGGGTGAATTCTGTTTCATACTGGGACCCTGTCTGATACCTGAATTTTGAATTTCTATTAAGTAGAAATTGCAAGTGTCTCTTCAGGTACAGCGTCTGTTCAAATTTTCTGAATATTTGTCACATTTTATTCAGGTTTAAGAAGAAAAGTATTGCTAAAACTGAAAACCACAATCCAAATACAAAAAGAGATACCGGAGACTGACTAGTGTAATTGAATAACAGGTGGTATGCCTCAAAGTGAATTGAAATATCCAGCATGTGAACTAACCCAGGATCACAAATTGGAGCCCATGTGCCTGTCTGCAAGTTGGTGACTAGTCAAATTATTCCTGGTTTTCTAAATCTCTAATACTCAAGGATTTCTAATTTACCCCACTTTTATAAGTATGTTCAAGAGGCTCTTCTTTAAGATCAACTAAGCTATTCTCCTGCATTATATCTGACTTCCTTTTGTTCTGGTCTCTGCAGAGAGAATGTCATACTCACAAGTATGGTAACAAGGCTGGATCTTTGAGAGAATAGGGAATTTCAACATTTCAACTGGCTACAGGTTATACCTCCATTTTCCAACACCGAATCTTAGAAGAAGAAAATAGGCACAACCTTTCCAGAATTCCTGCTCTATTGAGCTCAGTACAGTGCATAATCCTAGTTTAGCTTTTATAGGCATTGTTGCTAGTGCTGTCTCTAAGGTTGGCACCGATTCCTAATCTACGCTGAGCAAACACCTATGTTTGGTAACCTGTTTTTGTCTTGGGTATTTTGATTTTATCCAACTCCAGCCTTAATGACTAAAGGAGTTATTTTAAAGAAAAGTTATAGTTTAATTTGAACATAATATAAAAAGTCTTTCTCTAGCACCATTTATGTTATTTCTGAATGTAAAAGCGTGGACTGTTTAAGCACAAATACCCAAACACCCAAGGGCTCCACACCTACAGAGGGAAGAAAAATAAAAAATAACAAGCTACCTATTCAGTTGGCCCCAGATATGCTATGGTACTCTTGGATAGGTAGAAGTGGTGAAGATTTTATTTGTTGAAATATTTTAGTTAGCTACTTGTGAATACATAAACTTCAGTATGTATCTAAAATAATATAAGACATCTTGGTATTTTATTTCTAAGGAAAAGGAGGGTATAAAATGGCCAACGATATTCCTATAGCTCAGAACAATGCCTGGCACAATGTAGATGCTCAATAAAGATCATATGTTGTTGTTGAGAAAGCCAAATATCATCCATTTACTGAAGAGATCCATTCTGATTCCTCATACCTGCCACATATTTATTATCATATAAGCCTCATTTGATATTCTAACACTTCTATTGCTTATAGGTTTAGTGTTTTGCATGCAGTATGAAACAGATGGTAGAGATGAACTCCTGTGGAATATGCTGTTGTTTGAGGCTAATTCCCAGCCACGGAGATGCTGTTTATATTGCTTAATAGCCTCTGAAGTCAGTATGAGACTAACGTACAGTTAATAATTTTACAACTATCCCCTCCTGACATAAAACATAAGGCTTTTAAATAAAGAGAACAAGTTTAAATATAATTTGCATCAACACATTACAGTAACATTTGTACCTAGGGAAAAGAAAAAGCGTATAATGGGCTTTACCTGCAATGCAGGTAGATGCTCAGCATTGCTTTGACACTGCAGTGTCTTTATAGTTTTCAAAATTAATTATTTTTCCTTTTCTATTAACTTTTAATTACTTAAGGTTCTTAAGTGAAATTTCTGAGGATTTGGAATGAATCTGTTGTTTTGTGTGCACACACACATATATACATATGTGTGTGTGTATATATATATATATATATATAATTTTAATTTTAATTTTTTTTGCGGTACACGGGCCTCTCACTGTTGTGGCCTCTCCCATTGTGGAGCACAGGCTCCGGACGCGCAGTCTCAGCGGCCACGGCTCACGGGCCCAGCCGCTCCGCGGCATGTAGGATCTTCCTGGACCGGGGCATGAACCCGTGTCCCCCGCATCGGCAGGCAGACTCTCAACAACTGCGCCACCTGGGAAGCCCTTATATATATACTTTTTAAAAGTCACATCGTTACTGATTCTGGCTTCTGACCCTTGGCTCTACTTTAATTGAGTGTGGTCAAGACTTGGAAAAATACAAGATGAAACCAATTCATATCATGGAGAAAAAACAGTGCTAAGGTAGGATGCCAAAGTGGAAATAGAGTATAAATAACATTAACTATAGAAGGAGCAGGTTTAGCAGTACCCAATCAATTAATTAAAGTTCTTGGGTGCTTTAGAACTGTGTAACAAGAAAATATGCATATAAAAACATTTATCCCAGTCTGGGATATAGAGAGATCTCAATGCATTACTAGCAACATCCATCTCCCCTCTCTTACTGGGATAATATCCCATCTATGTGATATGTTGCAATTCACCCATACATTCTTTAAAGCTTCCCTGTTGAATGAAATTTGTATAGATTTCTCTCTTTCCCCACTACAGACTCAGAAAAACACATAGGAAGTGTCCTCCTGTAAAGACATACTGATTTATCAAATTTTTAGAGCTGTAGAGAGCTATACAGAACTCAGAGTGCCCTGTCCTTGTATAGATGAGGAAGTTGAAGCCTAGAGCATGGAAGCAACTCATTTAAATTCACTTGTTACTAATAAAACTAGGACCAGAAGTCAAATTTCCTAACTCCCTCTCCATTGCTCTGTTATTTAGCACACATCAAATGGTGAATTAAATTTAAAAGAATTTTGATAGATCAGGAAAAAAAGTACTATTCTTAGGAGTTTTAACTCCCCAATTGATACTACTATGCATTATTAGAGTACAAATGTCTTCCACACACATACAAAAATGAGCACTAAATGTAACAAATAAATTCTAGATATTTTAAAGGAAACAGTGTGATTTGATGAGAAAATAAAAATTTTTACTATTGCATGCATTTCACAGGTTGATAATTTTTAACTATTTTATAGAAAGTAGAGTAGAGAAGAAAGAATACAGAATGGGAGAAGACTTGAGTTCTTGTCCTGGATTTATCATATCTCAGCCATTTGACTTTGGAAAGATGAACTTTTCTGAGTTTCAGCAATTTCGGCTTGAAAATGGATATATTTTCTCTTGGTTTTGGTGAGACGATCATGTGATAGCATTTTGTAAACTGCAAAGCATTACATAATGCAAGGTGTTATCATTCCATGGTAGAACATAGTATCAACAGTTGAGAATGACTTGAACTACACTGTTTCTGCCACTTATTGGGAAGTTACCTCTCCAGGCCCCACTTTCCTCATCTGTAGAAGAGATACTATAATAGCACTTACCTCAAAGATTTTGTGAAGATTAAATTGGTTAATTACATGAAACTACCATAGTACCAATATATTTTTCAACACTGTTGGTAATGACATCAAAATGGTTTTATGTTATAAAATTGATATTTGTTACATTGCATAATTAATAGAATGATACAATAACAGTAATTATTAAGAAAGGAAATATTATTCTAAAATAGCTCATCCATTAAAATGTATGAAATAGTGGTCAAAACTAAGCAAAGAGGAAGTTCCTTGAACACATTCACATACGATGACTCAAGGATGAACATGGCTATTTAAAAATCAGTCTAATAACTATCCTTACTTAGAATTCTTCTCATTTCTTGGCTCAACTGACCATTATAACCTTATTTGTCTTAATGATAATTCCTCATTTTATTCTCAGCTGTGTACCATGTCCCAGAATCATAGAGGAAAAAAACTGGCAGATTTTGGCCTGAGTCTAGTCTTCAGAGAGAGCAATTAAACATGTGAAGATTAGTAAAGTAGTTTGTACTTTGCATGTGAAAAAGAAGGAAATGAGAATCAATAAGTAACAGGTAAATAGGATTTTAAATAGACTGGTAAGATTTTTGATCACTGGATAAATTCCTCTCCAGAGTTTAACACTGTAACTTACTTAGTTAAACTTTTTTCCCCTATAAAAGATATTTTGAAAAGGGAGAAAGAAATTCAGTTTGCAGAAAGATAATATCAGGAACTCAGATTGCAAAGTTTTTGAGTTGATAGAGGTATAGATTCTTCAGTTTGGGGGAAATTTCATAATTGCTTGAGATCTTTATAGTGAACATTCATGAAAATATTATCCACAATATAATTTTAGGGAAATTTTAATTTTTAATTGCCTCGTTATCATTTGTTGATTTTGAAAGAACTCATTGTCGAGCAGACAAGGGGAAATAACCCTCTGAGCTTACATCGGGCCCTGGCGAGGTACATTTATTATAGGAAATTCATAGCAATGGGACCCTTGCAGAGGTGTTGCCCAGCACTCTGAGGAAGCACACAGATACCTAGCAGTATCATATGCCATTGCCAGTGCTAAGAGAGGAAACCCTTGGGCTGGGGACTTTTAAGCTGAATGATTAGGGAAGTCTAACCTTACCCTGCCATGATCAGGAGCTGAATGAATATCCCTCAAAGATAATGAGGGGACTTCATATCCTCTTTTTAGTTGTACATGGGATAGTTGTATCATGTTAGCTAGAAGCTTGACTTTGTTGTTGTTTTGTTTTTTGGATGTTACATATGATTTAAAGGCATATGGGTGCCATGTTGACAAGGGGTAGACTATGGTGTTTTGTCATACGTCAACTCGCTAGACTCCATTTCTCTGAATTTCCTTCACTGTATGTTTCCAATTGGGATAGGCCACAAGCGGTATTTTTTGCAAGATTTGGAGGATGGAAAAGAAGCAGCTTCTATATTGTTTTTATGCTCAGAAGGTCAGTGCAGGCGCTATTACAGCGCACTCATGTTGTCAGTTGCTGGTGTGGGACAGCAACCAGGCCTACAGCTGCTTCATCTTCCTCTGAATCCTCTCTCAGCTGCCTCAACTTGTGGGTGAGGTGAGGTGTGTGTTTAGTTCCACGATGAAGAGCACCACCTTTTTTGGTTAAGACACACATGTCATCAATGTCAGAGATAGTGAGAGTCTGATTGGGTTGCAGCCTATCTTGTGGGCTCCAGTTTGAGCTTGTGGGTAACAGCTCTCCCTGTAACCCACAAGAGAGGATAACTCTCTCTCCCCCATTTTATATGTGTCTTCTTCTTAATTGCTTGCCCTGAAGACTTTAAGCTCCAGCATCAGATGTGACGACAACAGCTTTACAGAAAATTTTATACCAACTCCTACAATTACATAAGGTCAAATTATAAAATAACTCACACATATAATATATATTCTAGTGCTTCTGCTTCTCTTATTGAACTCTTATTAATACAGAATTTGGTACCTACAGTATGGTATTCTTTGGAAGAATTCTGTTCCATAAAGGAGGCAGAGAAGTGGTTTGATGGCAGGGAGGGTGAGGTGTGGCACAAATAATTTATTAAGAATGTTAAGGAGAGTGAGACATAAGTTTGGGTGGGCACCGGACAATACTTCTCGGAAAGGGCAATATTTAAGCTGTACCTGAGCATTCAGTTAGAAGTAAAATCAAGGGGGTAAAACATTCTAACAGAGGGAATATCATTAGTAAAGCCGCAGACTAGTTCCTATTTTTCTCTAACATTTTCTACTATGTATCTAGTCACCAAAACCAATGGGCATTATCTTTGATTCCTCCTTCTCTGTCAAAAGTAACAAGATAGGGCTTCCCTGGTGGCGCAGTGGTTGAGAGTCCGCCTGCCGATGCAGGGGACACGGGTTCGTGCCCCAGTCCGGGAAGATCCCACATGCCGCGGAGCGGCTGGGTCCGTGAGCCATGGCAGCTGAGCCTGCGCGTCCGGAGCCTGTGCTCCGCAACGGGAGAGGCCACAACAGTGAGAGGCCCACGTACCGCCAAAAAAAAAAAAAAAAGTAACAAGATAGTCAAGCTCAGAGTAGGAGGGGACTAAAAAAAAGCCCAAGTCAAAGAGAATACGTACAGGAAGGCCAATAATTGGAGCCATCAATGCAATCAATCACCCTACATATCTAATAAGACGTTAAACTCAATTGATTAAACCTTCTCAAATGCTCTTGAACCTATTTCCTCCTTTTTGGTTCCCTGTCACTACCTTAGTTTTAGCCTATCCTCATCTTTTGCCTGGGATATTGCAATAGCTCCTGTACTGGGATGAATAATATTCCCCCCCAATTTTTTTTTTTTTAATTTGTTTATTTATTTATTTTTGGCTGCATTGGGTCTTCGTTGCTGCGCACAGGCTTTCTCAAGTTGTGGTGAGCGGGGGCTACTCTTGCAGTCCGCAGGCTTCTCATTGCAGTGGCTTCTGTTATTGCGGAGCACCGGCTCTAGGTGTGTGGGCTTCAATAGTTGGGGCACAGGGGCTCAGTAGTTGTGGCTCGCAGGCTGTAGAGTGCAGGCTCAGTAGCTACGGCGCACGGGCTTAGTTGCTTCGCAGCATGTGGGATCTCCCCGGACCAGGGCTCAAACCCGTGTCCCCTGCGTTGGCAGGAGGATTCTTAACCACTGTGCCACCAGGGAAGTTCCCCCACCCCAAATTTATACTTCAATAGCTCCTGCACTGGGATGAGTAATATTCCCTCCAAATGTATGCTCTCCCAGAACCTCAGAATATAACCTTATTTGGAAGTAGGGTCCTTTATGGATGTAACCAAGTTAATTCATACTAGATAAGGGTAGACCCTAATCCAAGGACTGGTGTCTTTACGAGAAGAGGGAAATCTGAACACAGACATAGATAGGAGAATGCCAAGTGAGGGTAGAGAGACACAGAAAGAGCGCCGTGTGAAGATTAGGCAGAGAATGGAGTGATGCATTTGCAAGCCGTGGGACATGCAGGATTGCTGGCAACCTCCAGAAGCTAGGAAGAAACAAGGAAAGGATCCTTTCTTAGAGCCTTCAGAGAGGATGTAGCTCTGACATCCTGATTTTGGACTTCAGTCTTCAGAACAGTTAGAGAATAAATTTCTGTTTTTTTAAGCCTAATTTGTGGTAATTTGTTTTGATAGCACTTGGAAGCTAGCACAGCTCCCAAACCACTCTCTTTGCCTCCACTTTCACCCCTAGAGTTGATGAGATTCCATCCTTTGCATTGCCTAAAATGGAACTTTCCAAAACAAGTTTTTTCATAAGACTCCTCTACTTCAGTATTTCCTTGGAGACATCAGAGTGAACTATAGCATCCTTAGCATGACATGAAAAGACCTTCATAATTTAGTCTTCTGCAAGCCTCTCCGTTTGTAACCCTCTTCACTATCATGCAAATGTCCTAAGGCCCAGATGTTCCTAAAATTATTAGCAATTCATCACATGTTCTCACCTCCTTACAAATTTTAAGACTCAGCTCAGGAATCCTCTGTTGATTTTCTTTGATCACTTAAGATTGGCCAGGATCTTTGCGTACTTTTTATGGACATTTCCTACTGTATTTTAATTTTCAATTACTTCTGTGTCTCCCACACCAGACGCTAGACTTTTTGGCAACCGATATTTCTCCAATATAGTATGACTTCAATAAGTAATTTTTGTTTCAAGGGACATAAATAGATGGGAAATAGAGCATAACTTGTTTTGGCTGAGGAATCAGAAAGTCTTCCTTGGGAACTATCTTCCAGATTGTCTCTTTTTTCTCTTCTATGAGATAAAACTATTATATAAACCCCTCTAATTTTCTGTAAGTCTCCAAGGGCCTTTACTTATTCCTATTTCTTAAAAAAAAAAGGTTCTCTTTCTTTTAAAACTTGAAAAAACATTTAAAATATTAAAACAAAAGTTTTCTAACAGAGTTATATAGTGTTTTCTTCATAATGCTTAGGAGTTAGCCACACAAAGAGTGCCCATTTTCCTCCCACTAGAATATAAGCCATATGGGAGCAGGGATTTTACTTGCTGGTTCACTGATGTTTGCCCAGGGCATAGGACTGTACCTGGCACACAGTGTGCACTCACTAGGTATCTGTGGAATAACTTTTTTCATGAGACTGCTTTGACTATCTTAGTGAGATACACTTGTCAAAAATTTTTTAAAAAAGAGAAATTTGATTGTTTTTGTAGTATTTTAAGGTCCTTAAAGATTTAGTCTACTTTTTTTCTGTTTAACAACTTTTGAGGGCCTTTAAGGCATTACATTGTCTTTGACTGCTTTTATTAAATACGGATTTACATTTGCATATTTTATTAAATAGGGATAAATATTTGCATCAACATGCCATTTTGTAGACTGTTGATTGAAGTAGACGCTCTTTTCATTGATGAGGTGTTTTAAATCATAATAACGTTGTATTATGTTACTTTAGAAAGTGGAGTCCCTTTTTTCAATCATCTTCTCTTTAGTTCCCCGTGTGTGGGTGTATGTCTGAGTATGTACATACACATCTGTGTATGTATGTTTGTATATATGTGTGTGTATGTGTATGTGTATATGTATGTGCACCAGAGAAGGAGAGTCTGCAGCCATAATTATTTCATAGTTAACACAAATTTCTGCTAAGTCATTTTGCTACCTTGCCTTTGCTGTATTTGATTTTAGGAACTTAATCATATAAACCTAGTCAGCACTTAAAATTCAAGGAATAAGCAATTATAAAAGCCCTTCTCAGAAACAAGTATAAACATGGAGAGTTTCTCTCATTAAAAAAAAAAAACTAACTCATTTATTTTTTTGTTTTTGATATGTTCTGTTTGAAATTAAGTCATATCATTTTATCAATACTTTCCGCATGTACTATGTGTCTATAAATTGGATAAGTAGTGTTTTCTTAGAACTAGCATGTCACTGTAAACAAGTTATCAGTAAAACTGAGCTACCTACAATGCTAGTAATTTATTTAATTTATTCAAAAAATGCATGAGGTCTTTGAATTTACGTGTGAAGTTTCAGATACTTGAATGATGGAGAGTTTCCCAGATCATTTCTTGTCCTGCAGTAATAAAAACCTGCCTTGGCCAGGCAAAATAAATGCAGGAAATTATAGAAATAAAGGCTATTTATGGAAAATTTCTTCCTTCTTAGTTTCTTAGGATTCTCTCCTGCGATGTTATCACTCCAGTCATGTAGATCATATGTCACTTCTTAAAGACAGAGTGACTGGAGATATCCAAAGACTATGTTTTGTCTTATCTGTCCATCTCTCCATCCATCCACCCATCCATCCATCAATCCATCTTGCTTGTTTATTGGCTAACTGCAAATATTTACTGGGTATCTGCCATATGCCATACACTGTACTAGGGGCTTCACTACCTTTATTTCATTTAATCTTTATAAAAACTTAATACCCATTCATTTAACAAATGAGGAAACCTAGGCTCAAAGTGGTCAAGTAATGTGTCCAAGGTCCTAGTCTGTAAGTCCTTGAGCTGGGATCAAATTCAAGTATGTCTGACTCCAGACACTACACATAGTTGGCTCTTTTGCTAATTTTTCTCTGGAATGGAAGGAGTGGGGGAAGGGGAGAAGTGGGGGAGAATTATGAAGTGAGCAGTAGTTTGACTGGATCAACTTTTCTTAAATGTTTTTGTATTGGAGGTTCAGTACTGGAAGGGATGGGGAAAGGGTAGTTTATATTATTTTTTTGTATGAATTAGAAAAAGGCGCTCTTCCTCCAAGCCAGAGCACACAGGTCAGAGAACAGAGCATGCACACTCAGTTCTAGCCCCTACTCACGTCCTGCCAGGTGTTCTTATGTCAAAAAATGCATAAGGTCTTTGAATTTATGTGTAAAGTTTCAGATACGTGAATGAAAGTAAAGGCAGAGTGACTGGAGCTTCAACCTGCACAACCACTTGTGGGGGAAGTAGGTACCTGGAGGGCTGACTGGGTGAGTGTAGGGACACAAAGCAGAAGACTTCCCTTTCCGCTGACTGTCACCCAAACCTTGCACTCTCCCCCAACTCCTCTGCTTCATTTATAGAAGCTAAAAAGTACAATATTATAAATGTATGGTTAAAAGCTAATTTTCTCCATGCTGGAAGCAAGGGAAGTGCATAGTTCAGAATCTTTGGTTAGACTTGCAGTCTGCCTCTGAACTATCTTACTTGTATATGTCCAGCATGACTTTTGCTCTGCACAGCATTTTCAAGTACATGGCATTTCATATTGAACAAGGATAAGAAAATTCTAATAATTAATATATGGAAAAATAATCTAAAAATAAAATGTAAAACACCTAGCAGATTAAACAAATGTAAGATAAATATACCATGTTGTATCCCAAGTTTAAAAAATGGAATAAAATAGTAAAAATAAAATTGATTTTTTGCCACATGGGTGCTGTGGAGAGAGAATGTTCAAGGGTGTTGAAAATATTGGCAAGTGATAGTTGAAGAACCAAAATATTGAGGCTAAACTTCAGAGTACAGTGATGAAGCATGGAGGGGCTGGTAGCTTGGAATAAAGTGGAAGGGCTGTGGGACTGGAGAACCCAGAAGTTTAAGGAACCTAAACTGTCTGGAGGAGGAGTAACTGTAGCAGATAGCTGGTGGGAGTGAAGTTTGTGGTGCCAAAGCAGGATGTTTTCATTTAGTTTTGGGGGTGCCTATTTAGAGTCCAAGGTGGCTGTGAGTGAACTGGATATCTGGGTTCCCGGCAATGAGAAGACCAAGGAAAAAGGACATAGTATTGAGTAGTTTGTGTGGATGTTGATGTCACCCAGGACGACATCAGATCTAGGGATGGAGAAATGCAACAAGAGGGATACTATAATGTCTTCACAGAGTGATGGTGGTGTGGAGGGTATTGCCAGCAGGGGAGAGCCTCAAAGAGGCAGACGTTTGCTACACGAGTTAGAGGTGTAGAGGTGGCACTGGGAAGTGAGGTGACACTGTCTTCCCTTGTGAAGCCACAGAGAGCGTGGTGTCTCATGAGAAAAGCCAGTTTCTGTACAGGGAGGCGGGAGATGTGATGTTCAGTCAAGAATCTGAGGACAGATGACATTTTGTTTATAATTCCAGAGATGTTCCATAGGGCATAGCGGGAAGATCTGAGGGGAAGCGTGGATCTGTGGGGGCGGGAGCCCAGTGCACGATGGGGTTTAGCAAAGGAAAGATGTGAGACATGAGGGATTTTGCTGCTTCCACAAAGCGTTCCCAGATGTCTCCTGGTGTCTGATGAGAGGAGAGAAGGACCAGGCCTCTCAGCAGGGGTCAGCTGCTTCTGAGGTGAACCACTTGTCCTGGGAACTCTTGGTACAGATCAAGCTGATCCCAGGATCTTCACTGCTCTTATATCTAGTAGTTAAAGTGTTTTGATTTACACATTTTACTTGAGGGTGTTGTGGAGATAAAGCAAAGTGAACGCAAGACAAAGTAGCTAATTCCAGGCCCCTTGATTTGTAAGACTGAATTTCAACCATGTGCTGTATTTCTTAGAAAGACGAATTGACTTTGCAGGTTAATCTTGGACTAGAGATAAGTCTTATGAATGGAAGATGACACATGAACATTGAGAGGGCAGTAATTCCCCTGTGTGGGCACTTCTATTCCCAGGGTGGAGGAAGTAAGCATGTGCAAGTGAAAGATGATTTGAGAGAGGGGTAAGAGTGTGGGGTTGGTGTTGAAATTTAGAGGAGGAACAAGTACCCCTGGCTGTGAGGGGGATAAGTGAAAGTGTTTCTTATTCACTGGGCATTTCTTCCTGGGTTGTCTGGGCTGAGGATGTCTTGGTGAGGGGCTGTGCAGCCAGTCCTGTTGATCAGATGTAGACTAAGTGGGAATAAAACCTTTTCTGGAACACCAGTATCTTACCCACAAATACTTTTGTAGCTCTGAGACCATAAGAGATGTGGGAAGTGGACATGCAGTCATTTTCCTGGTTCACCAGGTAGAGTAAGGGGCAAGGGCATTGCATCAGAAGACTGGTATGTATAGTATCATTCAGGGGTGAAATACCATGGGACGCCTGGAAATATTGGGAAGAGAAGAAGTCACACTGGGAATATAAGTTAAGTAAGATGGTTGGCAGCCCAACTGTGAGTCTAGTCCTGGGGTCTGTCTTCATCCCTGAACTTCATGCCTATGCTTTGTAAAGAAGATAACCAGGTGTCATCACAGTGTGGTTGCTTCTATACCTATGGAGCTGGCAAGACTCTGGATTTCTAGAAAAAGAAGCAGAGCACAGAACACCTTCCCAATATTCCCAAGCAGTGATTCAGTAACTTTTGTCTCCAAAGAGACCAAAGGGCTTCTTATGCTAATGACTTCTTCTGATGAAACCCTTGGCCATCCCAAACATCCTCAACCCACTTCTGCTATTAAGAGAAAGAGCAGTGTTCTTATGGACAGTTGAGACTCTGTCAAGGTCTTTGCTGGGTAGTTTAGCAAGTCAATGGGTAAATAAAAGATTGCTGTCTCAGGGCAAGGAAGAAATTATGGATAATATAAAACTTTTACAAAGCAGATTTGAAAGGAAATGTTGTATCAGAAAATAATTTCAACTTTTTCCCAGGCAAAGCATGGAGATAATTTTAAAAGTGTGGAAATGAGAACACTTTTGGAAATTAGGAGTGTGAAAACTTCCCCTTGAAAATTTGAAGAAAGACCCAATATATTTAAAGATTCTCCTCCAACACTGATTAGAAACTTCTGGAATAGATGGACTGTGTCTTAAATGATTTTGTAGAAACTAAGAGCAGTGATCATTAATCAATATTTATTAGCTGAACCTAATTTAATTAGAGAAAAGTATAGTGGCAAATTCAATTAGGTAAAGCAGGCCACATATGGTTGTGTCTAGAATTATGGAGTTATCAAAAGCACATAAGACATTCAGAAGGAAAGCTGTTATTCAGTTCCTATGCTAAAATTATGTTTCTGTGTTCTTATGTGTTTGCAGTGTTGTAACATACTCTTTAGGGCTTGCCAAAACAGAAGAACTCAGGCTGAAATGCTTCTGGTAGCTTTGATATTGATGGTACGATTTTCAGATTATTCATGGTAAAGGGTAGAAGTGGGGAATGGGCAGGGGGAGATGGGGGCCAAGCAGGGAGAAGGAAAAGTAAGATCCAGTTAAAGTAATAAATTAAGCACTTAACAAATTTCCTGTTTAGAATACTAGAAATAAGCTTGGCCCAGACACATAAAAACCATCTGGGATTTTACTTAATCTTTTTAGGTTGACCTCTTGGGAAGTACAAGAACACTCAAATAATAAACGTTGAGGAAAGAACAATTTGAGACCTTACCTGAATGCATTTACATAGTTTGAGATAGAATTTGCTAAAAAGGACCTTCTAACTACCCGTCTGTTTATTTGCTTATTTATTTTTGGATTTCAGGCGTATAGAGCAGAGTTAATCACAGCCTTCAATTCATGTCATATAGTGTCTACATTGGTCCCTGCAAGCCCTCTCTCTTTTTTTTTTGTTTATTTATTCATTTACTTTTAAACGTATTTCCCCCCAAGGCAGTGACTCTAATGTGTTTGATATGCTTCCTTTTATTTGTGTGTGTTCTTGTAATTGTGTGGACTTGTTGATGTACATGTATATTTAATTTATATAGCTGGTGTCTTAGATTGGGTTCTCTGGAAGCAGAGCCAGAGACAGTAATTCTTGTTCATGTGATTTACCGGCGGAACATTTTCAGAAGGGTAATGAGGGAAGTGGGATGGGTCAGGGGAAGAGCTAAGCAAGAATGAGGCCTTAGAGACTAGCTTCAGTCTGATTCCGCAAGGAAGCTCTCAAGTACAAGTTGTACTACAGAGATGGTTCACCTTGAAGTGAGGGGGGCGGTGACCTTTTACACACCTGCCAGTCAGTCACTGGCTGAGGTCTTCCACTCTGGGTATGTTGGGGAGGGAACTGGTTTCCAGGACCAGGAGGCTCCCAGAAGGGGGCAGCTGTGAGCCATTAGCAGCCAACACCCACAGCAGCTGGCAGAGGGGTGCACCAGACAGAAGGGGAGTCGAGGCTAGTCATCCATAGTGTCCACTACAGACGTCCTCTTACCTCCCTCAGAAACCCTTGCCTTCACCTTAGCTTTATTCTCTCCAGGCACAGCTTCTCCAGGATCCTGTTTGGTTACACCCTGAAAACTTACAAGAGGAGCATTATTGGGACGGCAGCCCTGATGCTGTAGGAGATCCTCAGGCTGTAACTAATCCTTCTCATTTTCCTCCTCTCTCACTCATTCTAGAACCTCCTTCCCTTTGGTTAGCGCTTCTGCTGGGCTGGATTTAAGCTTAAGGATATGCTTCTAGTGGAAACCTCCCCTCCTGGGAATCAAGACCTCTAGTCCCACAGTGCTGAAAGTCGCAGGGACAGGAAGCACATATTCCTCAAGGAGGTCATTGGGAATAAGGGTGAGTAGTCCACTCCCACTTTGACCTCTTGGTTTCTGGACCCATGTATATAATAGTCGAGGACACAGCACCATATAATGGCTTTGGGTAATGTGCATGTCACATCCTGAAAGGTGGTACCTCATCCTTACAGGAAGTCATATTCAAGCTGGTACTCAGCTGTGCCTTCAAGAGGCCATATCCTTGCTGATCAGACTGGAAGCTTCTGGATTGTGTGGTACGTGATAGGATTATTGAATCACATTCTCATTTACTCATCACAGCCTTTCCTTTGCTTTAAAAATGAGTCTCTTGGTTGAAAATGTTGTTATGTGAGATTCCATGAAGGTAGAGCAGATACTTTACTTTATGATGCCTTAGATGGTGGTGCTGGCTGAGGCACTGCGGGCAGGAAGGCACCCATACCTAAAATACATATTATTCTTTGTCAACATGAAACCAGGGTACAAGGGGCTCAATGTAATCAACTTGCCACCAAGTGTCTGGATGTTTCTAGTGAGGGATGGTACCCAGATAGGGAGTTCAGGGTTGGTCTCTGTTGCTGAGGTCATTTGTGGCAGTAGCTAGATCAGCTTTGATGATAGCGAGACGAAAGCTCTTGGGACCAGGCGGCACCTCCAGCTCTGCCACCATGGCTACTCTTTTCTTGAGATAAATGTGCAAACACTGGGATAGCCATGGACAGAGGCTGGCTGACATCTATGGACTGAGTCCACTTGGTTGTTTAGCACCTCTTTTATAGTGGATGCTCTTTGGTGGGCATTAATTGCAATAAGAATATCTTCACACTTTGTGGTCACTCTCATAGGTCCATTTCAGATTTTCAGTCTCATTTCTTCCAGGCCTCTGACCAACCACCCAAGCCATTCTCCACTGGCCATGAATCTGTGTGGATTCTTCCTTTGGGCTACTTCCCTCTCCATACAAAGTGAAAGATCAGATGTGTTGTCCATTGGGAGGACTTCCCCTCACCACTGTCTTTCAGGACCACCCCTGAATGGGGCTGTAGTGCAGCACCAGTCCACTTTTGTCCTGTATTATTTACCAAGCCAATCCATTCATAAACTAAGCTCAGGCTTTTTCCTTCTTCATCTGCTGGTCACAGGAGTGAGCTAAAGAAGTGATGTCGGTGTAACAATGGTAGGTGACGTGAGATGTGGGACACCTGTTATTTCAGCTGTCTTTTGCCCTCTGAACTTAATTCCAAAACCAGTCCGTTTGGGCCACTATAACAAAATACCATAGACTGGGTGGCTTATAAACAACAGAAGTTTCTTTCTCACAGTATGGAGGCTGGGAAGTCCAGCGTCATGGCTCCAGCAGATTCGGTGTTTGATAAGGGCCTGATTTCTGGATCATAGGCAGAGCCTTCTTTCCACGTGCTCAGTGTTGGAGGGGCAAGGGATCTCTGTGGGGTCTCTTTTATAAGAACACTGATCCCACACATGAAGACTCTACTCTCATGACCAAAGGCCCCACTTCTTAATACCATCTTTTTGGGGGTTACAATTTCAACATATGAATTTTTTGAGACACAATCAGACCCTAGCACCAGACCCTAGCACTTCCGTTTAATAATGGATGGCTACTGCTCTCCCAGTTTTACGACTTTAGTGTTTTGATAGAAAGGAGCTCATGATAGACAGTTCTGTCTCCATGGTCACTTGAGGTCCCATGGTTATATGCTCAGTTTCTATCAGGGCTCAGTAGGAGGCAGGACCAGTGATATACTTTTGAATGATATATTTTTCTCTGCTATGGAGTGACCTGGCATTGCTCCAGAAACCTAGAGGTCTTCACTGCAGCTCTGCCAGAATGCCAAAGACTTCCTACAATGTTTCCTTTGCCATTGCCTAGATCTGTTGCAAAGCTCTATTTTACTCTGGTCCCCATTCAAAGTAACTAGCTTTCTGTATAATCCAGTTAAGAGCCATTGTAGTATTTCCAAGTGTGGAATGTGCTATTCCTAAAATCAAAGAGACTCACCAAGTATTATGCGTTTTTCCTTGGTGGTAGGAGGTATTTATTACTTTAAAGAGTATATTCCAGCATGCTTCAGACCACTGGATGCCTAAAAACCCTCACTTATATTGAAGGTACTTGATCATCATAGGATTTTTCTTTTACCCTCTAAAGCTTGTGTGTCTTACCAAGGCGACCAGAGTGCTTGCTATTTCTTGCTTATTAGGTCTGGATGAACATGATTCCTCAATATAGTGGACCAAAGTGATATTCTATATCATGATCAAATCATACAGTTCCCTGTGGACTATTATGATGATTAACATAGATCTAGGGCAAAACCATGAATATGCACTGCTTTCCATTTCAAATGCATTCAAGCTGCTTCTCATCCTCCTTTCCAGTAGTTATGGAAACACGCTTTTGCCATTTCAGTAACTGCATATCGTGTACCTGAGGCTGTGTTAATCTCCTCCAGTAAAGATACCATCCATACTCAGCACAGTAGTTGCAACTGAGCTATAACTTGGTTAAGTTTGTGGTAGTGCACTGTCGTCCATTGTGATATATATAGTTTCTGCAAAGCCAGACTGGTGAAGCAGGTAGTGATAATGTGGAGATGGCAACCTCTACACCTTTTAGGCTCTTGAAGATGGCACTAATCTCTGCTCTTCCCCTGGGTTGCAAGTTTTTGGGGTTTTTTTTGCGGTACGCGGGCCTCTCACTGTTGTGGCCTCTCCCGTCGCGGAGCACAGGCTTCGGACGCAGAGTCTCAGCGGCCATGGCTCACGGGCTCAGCCGCTCCGCAGCATGTGGGATCTTCCCGGACCGGGGCACGAACCCGTATCCCCCGCATCGGCAGGCGGACTCTCAACCACTGCGCCACCAGGGAAGCCTGCAAGTTGTTTTTTTTTTTACTATCTTGGTGGAGTAGAAGAGTAGTCTTGTGGGCTTCTACTTGGGATTTCTTACTATAATAACTCTTGATTCTATAGGTCAAAGAATCAGTGTAAAGATCCTACCAATGCTTAGCATATCCATTCCAATTATTTATTTGAGAAGTGGTAAAATGACCACAAAAATGGATCCTCTCTGTGAGGCAGATGTAGACCAGGACTCTAGTGATCACTTGACACCCGTGTCCCTGCTTTAACAGAGGAAGCATAATGGTACATTAGATGCCTAAATCAGCATGAACTTGGACCCTGCAATCAGCAAGTACAGACGGTTCCCAACTTAGGGTGGTTTGACTTAATGGCTTTTCCACGTTACAATGGTGTGAATGTGATACACATTCAGTAGACACTGTACTTCAAATTTTGAATTTTGATCTCTTCCAAGCCTAGTGATTGCTGTACGATACTCTCTCAAGATGCTGGGTAGAGACAGCAAGCCTCAGCTCTGTCAGCCTGCATAATCACAGGGTGAATAACCAGTACACTTACAACCGTTCTGTACCCATATAACCATTCTGTCTTTTCACTGTCAGTACAATATTCAATAAATTACACGAGGTATTCAATACTTTATTATAAAATAGGCTTTGTGTTAAATGATTTTGCACCACTGTAGACTGATATAAGTGTTCTGAGCATGTTTAAGGTAGGCTAGGCTAAGCTATAACGTTGATAGGTTTGATGTATTAAATGCATTTTTGACTTATGATATTTTCAACCTGTGATGGGTTTATCAAGACATAATCCAAACAATAAGTCGAGGAAGATCTGTATTCCCTTTCCTCAGTGTATGGATACCTGAGTAAGCGGCTGTAAGGCCTTTCAGGGGAGAGTCTGAGGAATCACTGCTATACATATTTGCTTAGTGTTGCATATTCCTTTCTTATGCAATATTGCTTTTGCTTCAGTTTATAGTTTCTGTGTTTGAGACTTAGTCATCTAATTCATACTAATACTCTAAAGATTTATTCATTTTTTTTTCTGAAAAAGATTTATTTTTTAAATGAAAAAATTGGAAACTCTTAAAACTCAACAATAAGAAAACAAATGTGTATCGAAAATGGGCCAAAGACCATAAGAGATCCCTCACCCAAAAAGAAATATAGGTGGTGGGTAAGCATATGAAAAAATGCTCCACATCATGTGTCATCAGGGAAATGCAAATTAAGACAACATTGTGATACCACTGCATGCCTTTTAGAATGGCCAAAATCCAGACACTGACACCACCAAATACTGACAAGGATGTAGAGTAGCAGGAACTCATCCATTGCTGGTGGGAATGCAAAGTGGTGCAGCCACTTTGGGAGGCAGTGTGGTAGTTTCTTTCCAAACTAAACATACTCTTACCATAAGATTCAGCAATGATGCTACTTGGATTTTCCTGAAGAATTTGAAAACTTATGTCCACACAAAAACCTGCATATGGATGTTTATAGCAGCTTTATTCATAATTGCCCAGAGTTGGAAGCAACTAAGATATTCTTCCAGAGGTGAATGGATAGATAAACTGTGGTACATCAAGACACTGGAATATTTTTCAGGGCTGAAAAAGAAATGAGCTATCAAGCCATGAAAAGACATGGAAGAACTTTCAAGGCATATTAATAAATGAAAGAAGCCAGTGTGAAACATCTGCATGCTATATGATTCCAACTATATAACATTCTTTTCAGGCAAAATTATGGAGATGGTAAAAAGATGAGTGGTTGCCAGTGTTTGGGGATGGGAAGGGAAGAAACAAATAGGTGGAGCACGGAGGATTTCTAGGACAGTGAAAGTACTTTGTATAATACCATAATGATGGATACATGTTATTATAAATTTGTCCAAACCCATAGAATCTACAACAAGAGTGAACCCTGGTGTAAACTATGCTTCGGGTGACTATGATGTGTCAAGGTAGGTTCATCAGTTGGTATGAAATATACCCCTCTGGTGGGCGATGTTGATAATGGGGGAGTCGGCACATGTATGGGAGCAGGGGGTATGTGAGAAATCTCAATTTTGCTGTAAACCTTAAACTGCTCTAAGAAGGTAGTCTTAATAAAAAGAAAAAACTGGACAGTAGCCAGCATTTGTTGACAATACAAGAATTGGAAATATGGATTTCAGAGGAAAAGTCAGTTTCTGAGTGGTAGATACCACAGTAATTCCTACCTTCAAGGAGTTCACAATCCAATTATGAAATCAATATCTATACATAAGGAAAGGTTACTGAAGTCTGTTAAGTAGATCTCCTGCTACAGTTCATCATAAAAGAATTTTCTGAGTACTTTTGAGCTCACCCAACATTACTCTGGTCAGAGAAATGAGATTTTCGAAATCTGCTTTTGCAAGATTAATGCTGGTCCTAGCACTATGTTCCATGTATAAAACTAGAATCCTTTGCAGATTCTCAACTCCTCTGACAAAATGTAAATTATTTTCTTCTGCAGTTTAGGCAGCTTTAATTAGAAGAGCCACATAAAATCACTTGCTAAGGGGCTTCTCTGGTGGCGCAGTGGTTGAGAGTCCGCCTGCCGATGCAGGGGACACGGGTTCGTGCCCCGCTCCGGGAAGATCCCACATGCCGCGGAGCGGCTGGGCCCATGAGCCATGGCCGCTGAGCCTCTGCGTCCGAAGCCTGTGCTCCGCGACGGGAGAGGCCACAACAGTGAGAGGCCTGCGTACCGCAAAAAAAAAAAAAAAAAAAAAAAAAAATCACTTGCTAAGAATTGGAATAAATGCAAAATGCATATAACTCCTGAAATTGAGTGGATTAAAAATGAGGAAATAAGAAATGAACCTCTTCTGTTAACAAGTAAATATTATACAATCAGCATGGAAAACCCCATGGAAATACAAACTAAATTTTCTCTGTAGTAGGGGTATGCTTTCCCAGTATTAGTCATATCTCTTTTGGTTCCCAGGAGATGCTATTTCCAGGGAAATATCTAGAGGAATCTATAGGAGGTAATTTTCATTTGGCTCAAATGATGCACCAGGGATTTCTTAAATCTAAGCTTAAATAGATTAAATATACTTTTATTTACAGTGTCTTCAAATAACTTTCTTTAAAGTCATCCTTTTAAATAAAGATTCTTCACTCACCCCAAGTTCTCCCTTAATTACAAAAAGCTCAGTAAAATGCTTCCAAATAAAAAAAAGTTTTCTTAGTTTTGATGATTAATTTTTTTTAAAGTAAACCTTAGTTTTTTCAGTATGCTCCTTTTTCTTTTTCCAGCTTTCACAATTGATCAGATGCCTCAGTTGTATATGTAGTAAATATTTTAATATCAAATATTTAATATTTTAAAGTTATATATGTGTATATAATTATATATATATATATATATATATATATATATATATATATATATTAGGCTTCCTTCTGCAACAAGGGGCATTAGAGTTTTCCATATTTTCATCCTCGAAATTATATGTACTTAAAAAAAATCATGATTTAACCGAGTAACTTCCAGCCTAAGAACTAGTAGTGAAAGAAATATAATTCCAGGAAACAGTGTCCTTAAATGCCATCAAGGAAAGGAAGTTAAAACATGTTCTAGCAATATAGAATTAGTTGTAGTCTCCCTTGTACACGTTGCTCTGTCGTACCTGGCAAACTTGGTTCATGTTTTACCCTCTTATATAGCTCTTTTTCTCCAGGTTCCTTTTTGCCCACTACTGCCACATTCTTTAAGCCCAGTTTAATTGCCATCTCATCCAAGAAAGCCCCTCTGATACCCACACTGGACCGACTTCCCCCTCTTTGTGTTCTTGGTGCTTTGATGTGTGGCTTTTTCTGTGAAACCATGGGCTCTGGACCCTCAGGTACTATGTGTCTAGTGAGGTACCCTTCACAGGGTTCTGCCAAGAAATACGGAATTTTTGAAGTAGTTTCATGTTGTTTAATGAAATTTATTGTTTTAAATAAATCCTAAGGATTTTTTTGAAAGTTGTGCAAATATTGCTCGTGACACAGCAGAAGTTATTTGGAATGTAAATATGATTGAAAAATACACTGGGCACCAACCATAAATGATATAGAAGCTAAAGAAAACACCACTAGCTTCCCCATGATTTGTTTTTCCCATTGAGAATTATTCTCTGTGAAATTTCGTAAGCTAAGAAGTCTGTTTGTTTTTCCCTAAGCTGTGTTTGTGAAATGCCGTGTTTAACACAGATATTTTTCTGAGTTAGATAAATTCCATACAAGTTCATCCATGTAAGCTCAAAACACTTGGCCTTCATTTCATTTCATTCTTCTAATCAACTGAATGTACCACTAGCCTAACTCCCACATGTTTCAGTATTTGTTCCACCCCTTCTCCCACCCCTTCCCCTCAAATAACCCTCAGAGGAGGAACAATTATTTGAGAAAATGAAATCAAGTAAATAAGCTCTATTAAAAGAGAAATCAAGTAGCCAGCCATATTAAAGATATGTGGGGTTTGTGCGTCTGGGTGAAGCAACAATAAATATTTATCGTGATGCTTTTTTTATGAGCATTTCAGGGCCCGTCTGTGGTATTAATGGCTTATCAAGCAAACCTGTGCATTAAGAGAAACTGTTTTCATTTAGATAAATGAAAGCAGAGGCAAAGGAAAATGACGCAAGGTTCACCTTGTAAAAGTCACAAATTAGATACGAAGCACTGCCACAGGCAAATTTGAATTCAATAGAATAAAGCTGGCAGCCATGAGCATAAGGTAATAGGCTTATCAAATGAGGTTTTGTATTTTTTTTAATAATGTACATTTTATGGGGACCAGTGTAAAACTAGTCACTAGAATAAAATATAATTTAAAAAGAAACATTCAACGAGAGATTCTGTTGCTAAATTGAAAAACAACTTGTCTCAAATTTGCGCCAAATGAAGGCTGCCGAGAAGTTTGTAAATAGGCTCCCTCACCTTGTAATGTCTTATGACTGTCCACAGTGTTTCTTATGCTCCTCTCATGTATCATCCTCCAACCCTGCCTCTAAAAAGGATGAAGAGGAGGAAAAATCAGGACAACACTTAGGTTATAAAACCACATGGATTTGGCTTCAAAAATAGCGATTGTTTTAGTCATTGACATCATTCTGTAGGTACATTTACCCAACATTTACTGGATACTCACTATCTTTCAGGTCCTATTCTAGATGCTTTCACATGTATTACCTCATTTAATCCTTACAAAAATTCCAGCAAAAGCCAAGATTACATCTTTTAAATTAACAATTTACATATTAAGATACAAATACTGTATGCCATGAAGGCCTTATGTTGAACTACTGTCATTAACCTAGGGAATCAGACCTTGCCCCTATATCAAGATCCTGTTTCCCTTGAACTTATGCCAAATTTAGAAATTTATAGAAGTGCACGTGATTTTCTCTTGTTTTCTTTTTTCTTTTTTTGTAATAGATCTTTATTGGAGTATAATTGCTTCACAATACCGTGTTCATTTCTGTTGCACACTGAAGTGAATCAGCCATCTGCATTCTTTCATTCATTCTGGGTTTTTTTTAACATCTTTATTGGAGTATAATTGCTTTACAATGGTGTGTTAGTTTAGTTTCTGCTTTATAACAAAGTGAATCAGTTATATATATACTTATGTTCCCATATCTCTTCCCTCTTGCATCTCCCTCCCTCCCACCCTCCCTATCCCACCCCTCTAGGCAGTCACAAAGCACCGAGCTGATCTCCCTGTGCTATGCAGCTGCTTCCCACTAGCTATCTATTTTATGTTTGGTAGTGTATATATGTCCATGCCACTCTCTCACTTTGTCCCAGCTTACCCTTCCCCCTCCCCGTATCCTCAAGTCCATGCTCTAGTAGGTCTGTGTCTTTATCTCTTGTTTTCTTATTTGCAAGCTTGTGTTACTTATTCAGTAACAGTGGTACACACCAGGATTCCTTCCCTTCATTGCTGTCCCCATCTTCCAGTGGCTAACAGATTCTGTTTCTGATCCTCCATGGATCAGACTAACTTAAAATAAACAAAGTCCTAATTAGATAGAAACCTAGCATATAGTGCTTTTCTGTAGCATCACCCTACTAGGACCTTTAGAGTGTAGAAACATGACAAATGTGTATATTGTATGGTTGATATACTTCAAACAGAGAATTCTAAAATATTGTGACATGTGCAAAAGTGGAATTATGTACAAACTAAGGAAGCACATGGTAGGAATGGAGCCCATTGACAAAATAATGCTTCACTGAACCATAGGAGCTGGGTTTCTAAGGATTAGTATAACTTGATCAAGGACAAAGGGCCAGAAAGGAGAAAGAGTAGGTGGAGAAAATGAGGTATTATAAGCAGAAGGTTCAGCGTTATATACACAGGGAAGCATGAACCTGCATGGTCCATCTGGGAGACTGCACATAGGTTGTTATTGCTGAAGCATAAAGTGCAGTTGGAAGGGGACTGTATTTATTAGTATAATCCTTGCTGCTGTAATAAGTAGTTCTCCAAGTTTCAGTGGCTTAACAGAACACAGGTTTGTTTCTTATTCACTTAAGGGGCCAGTAAGTGTATTTCTGATTGGAAGTGCCTTTCTTCTGTGCCCATACAATGATTCAAGGATCCAGACTCTTTTCATCTTGTGGTTCTGCCATCCCCTAAGACTTCGTCACTCTTGTGTCCAGCTGGCAAAAGAGGAAGGAGGGAGGGAGGAGAAGGCACATTTACTTTTTCAAATATTTTAGCTCTCAAGTGACACAGCCCATTAGCAAGAACTAGTTGCATTGTCCCCACCTAGATGCACGGAGAACCAGAAAATGTAGTCTCTGGCTGGGCAGCCACTTCTTAACGACAACTTATATTATGGAAGGAAGGAACACCCAGTGTGGTGACTGCTAGCTGTCTCAGCCACGAGGAACCACTTTTGCCTTTAGCCATGTTGACTTCTCAGCGATCAGCTTAATTAAAGGCTGAAACTAGAGCTGAAGAAGTATGGTAGCTGGTAGAGGGATCATGGATGGTAGAAGGATAGTTGTCCTTTCCACCCTTCCTGTGACCCCTAATTTTTCTAGAGCAAGTGGTGATCCATTGAAGGGTCATTTTTATGCATCTTCTGAATTGATTTTCCCTTCAGTGGATCCACACTTGCTCTGGAAAAATTAGGGGCTCCAGAAAGGGTGGAAAGGACAGCTATCTTGTTCTCCCAACAAGTTTATAACCTGTGATTAATTTGAGTCCTGATTTAATTGAGACGTCAAAGAATTAATGTTCATTTTACTAGTTCACTTATAGAGATCTCAGATTGTTTTATTTAGGAGCAGTGTTTATTGTGAAATCACCTGTCCCACAATGATTTCACGAATTTTAGGCTCAATCAAATGTTTAAGTTTCAAGTTGATGTGAAAAGCTTGCATTCATTTGTGCACTGATTCACTCATTTATTCAACAGTATTTCTTGAACACATTACATACTGCACATGGTGCATGAAGAGGAATAGAGCTGTAAGTATACCTCTGGGTGGGTGGAATTTAGAAGAGTAGCTCTCAACTTTTTCTATGCAAGTGTACATGAGGGATACCACATATTCATGGTCAACAACAGTGGCTCTGTGTGGCACTGATTTTCAACCTGAAGGATATGCTGTTCTCTCCCATTCCCACCTGCCAGGGGAAACAATGCCAAACCTCCAGTGATGGATGTCTCTACATGCAGCTTGACAAAGAACTAAGGGTGGTCTTTGGCAGGTCATGCCCTGTCTTGTGTCCCACTGATAATGACTGATTCTCAGATTCAGCTACTACCTCAGTTAAGACTGAAGGTGTTCCACATGAGTAAGCCAGAAATCTTAGCAGTTAGGAAGAAGGGCTCTAGAAAAAAGAAAAGGCAATAGGAAATACAAAAGAAAAGGCAATAGGAAATACAGTATTGTGACAAAGACAGTTATAGCCCAATAAAGAATTGTTTTAAAAACATTACCTACTGATGCTAGCTAAACCACCCAACTGTGCAATAGCTACCTAATTACTAAACACAGCTTTTTGACAGATATTATCTGCGTATATTTTTTCACCTGAAATTAAAGTAAAAAAATATACTTGTATGCAAATTTAAGATACAAAAATACAAGGAAAAAGTTTTAGAATTTGATGTTCTTATGCAGTTCGACAATGCTGATGCAATTGAGCTACTCTTGAATAAAAAGGCCCAATTACAATGTGGGTGTTGGAAATGTTCAATGAAATAGGTCCATGGTGAGTCCCAGATCCTTTGAAAAGTGTGCATTATATAATCTCTAAGAACTGTTTGCACAAAATCAAGTACGTGGTCTGCTAATATTTTGCTACATAAAACTCCCTCACATTATTTAGGTGAATTAATAACCTCTACAGTTTCTATCTTCATAAGAGGCAGAGGCTCTGTCTTGAATGTTTATAGAAGGAAACAATTTGCTGCTATTGTGGATAGATATCAATTGTCAACTCGGGTTCCTTGAGCCTGGAATAGTTTTTACCTTCTGTCACTTTGGGGTCAGTTTCTTATTATGAATGAAAAGCTCCTTTGCCCTTCAACAAAATGAAATAAAACTAGAATAACCTTCCTGATTCTACTGCTTGCCTTCCTAGCCTAGTATTTCAGCTTCTGAAGAGTTTACTTTTGGATGTCATTAAATATAGCTAGTGATCCTTTAAATGAAATGGATTAAATGGCAAATGGCTTCCCATCTTCTACCCTTCAGTTTAGTCACCTGAAAAAATTCACAATTCAAAATATAATTTATAAAGCAACCCTAGCTCATCTCTATTTCTATTATTTCTTGGGAAAAAAACTTTCATTGGTGATAATGCTGCAGTGTATGCTGATGTGAGCATCTTTCATCAATATCTTCTTTTATTTATTTATTTATTTTTTTTGTGGTACGCGGGCCTCTCACTGTTGTGGCCTCTCCCGTTGCGGAGCACAGGCTCTGGACGCGCAGACTCAGTGGCTGTGGCTCACGGGCTCAGCCGCTCTGCGGCATGTGGGATCTTCCCGGACCGGGACACGAACCCGTGTCCCCTGCATCGGCAGGCGGACTCTCAACCACTGCACCACCAGGGAAGCCCCATCAATATCTTCTTATGGTACAAAAGAAATTAGTCTCCTTGATGTTTCTCTTGATGTTTGGAAGTTGCCATGGCTTCCAGAATTTACTGGGGAAGGAGAAATATAATCACCCCCAAAGATATATTTTGCCCATGGAAAGTTTATTCTCTTTAGGAATTTTCATGGATGTGTGATATTTTGAGCTATTTATTGTTAACTATGACAATCTTTTACAAATAGTATTGTCTGCAAAAGCAGGGAGTATACTATAGTTCTATCTATGACTTAAGTGATTATATATATATGTGGTTGTGTGTAAATGTATATAAAATATATATGTGTGTATAGATATAGCTGATGAAATTATTTGAACAATTATTTGAAATTATTTGAATTATTAGTCTTTTTTAAAACTAAAGAGCATTATCTCTCACACACCCTTTCTTCTATTATTTCAAAACTGAAATCTTTTCTCTTGTGATGAGATTCAGAATTGATTGAACACAGGAGCAATTATGGACCTAATTGTCACTAAGGGGAAACTTGGGGAAAACACCAGGAAAGTTTTTTCTTTTAAGAGAACTAATTTGTTTAACTGTGAAATTTGTTGAATTTAACGAATATGTATTGAACATCATCTATAAGTCTAGAAGGTGAGTATGGGAGAGGGGTGTGTGTAGTGAAATGCAGAAGAAATCTGTGGTTCCCAGTCCCTCAGAAAGTGACAATTTAGGACTGGGCTTAATTATGGGGCTTCCATAATCTGTATGAAAATAAATCAGAATCTAACACATTGCAGTGTTTTTTCCTCATTGTTTTCTCTCTCATTGTCAGAACTATTTTAATAGCTTAGGATGTGTAGAAATCAACCAGACTCATGGAATTAGGAAGTCTTCCCTCAAAGGACAATAACATGCAGACTGAATTTCTCACATAAAGTAAACTCACCGTATGGTTTCAGCTAAGGGATTAAAAGGCAAAATATCCTTAGCTTAGCCTTCTTCTTTAAGTTTCCTCAGTTACGTAAGAAGATTAACAGAATAGAAGTACAGCCAGGGAATCTGTGCAAATGTGTAGTTTTGTATTATGATTAATGAAAATGAATAGACTGAAAATTCCATGTCTAACAATGTTTTAGCAACTATCGTCTAGTAGGGGAGAAGTATGTGAATACTTATAATTCAGGCAATCTGCCAGAGACATACTGATTTATGCAAGTATGGGATGGCCCCCCTCTGCCTCACCCTTGTTGACAGTATTATCATTTTGTTTATCCTTTCCAGATCAATAAAGCATAAGTAGAATACTGTGGCCCATGTGAACAGAGGAGAGGAGGGCTAGTGGGTTCAAACGTGTTCACAGGATCTGATGATAGGAATGTACAACTGTAAAAACTTTTTGGAGACTAATTTGATGAGAGGAATCAAGACTTAAAAACATTCTTTAGCTCAGCAGGTCCACAACTAGGAACTCATCCTATGGGAAAAAAATCAGAAGAATGTGCAAAGATGAATGTATAAAAATGGTTCTTCATCATAAGGCTTTTGTAATAGTGAAAAATCCCCCCAGATAGGGCGTTATTTACTCAGAGGAAATTAGCCAGTGAAAGGTAACTGAAATTAGTGAAGTAAGCTGGGTGTAGGACAATAGGGATTGGTGGTGAATTGGGAGTGTGGTAAACCATGCAGGCAGCTCTAGCAGATGGTTGCTCTTGTAGGAGTGTTGGCTCAGGCTTACCAGAGTTTTTGATTTATCAAAATAAACTGGAAATCCATATTTTTGTAAGCTGTTTTCCAATTTTTTAAATTATGTGCAGGAAAAATCAAAGTAGTTGTAGGCCCTGGGTTATGGGCTGCCAGTATACAGCATTTTAGCAAATAACTTACATGAAAATCTGTAGTGGAACAAAATGCCATTACTAAAAATGATGCTATAATTGCATCTTTATTGACCTATAGAGATGCTCCAGATGTTGCAAAGTAGCATAGGTAATATGATCCCTGTTTTTGTACATGCATACAGCATATATTTGTTGTATTTGTATGCAGGGGGAAAAGGCTTGCATCATATTCACTTAAATCAGCATGTCTGTCTCTGGGAGAGGAATTCAGAGACATTTTGGTTTTGTATTTCCTAACTTTCCTACTTTGAGTATATATTGTACAATAAAATTTAATTTAAAATAGTAAAATATGTTTGATTCTACAATAGAGAATGTGATAGGAGAACAGAATGAGAAAAACCTGAAGATGGCATTGAATTTAATAGGAAATTAAGAATGCACTAAAACTGTTTGGGAAAAAAATTAATGCATTAAAAAATCAGTTTGATAAATCTGTTTTATATTGCTAGCAGGGCTATTCTCCAAAAGGGTACCAGAGTTACAAAGATAAATAAGATGGAATCTCTTCCCTCTAGGAGTCCACAGTCTAATGAGGATCTCCTAGTGTTACCTTTTAATTGTGTAACTTAGAAATGTAATCACAGAATAAAATAAGGACATAAGAACAAAGGAATTTAGAAATTGGAAAAACTGCAATTTAAACATTTTCGTGCCCTGGTTTAGAATGTCCAGATGATAAAAGTCTAAGAAATCCATATCACTATAGAATTATACTTGATTTTAACCAGGAAAATGTCATAATTTAGAACTATTTTAAAGTACAGGGGAAATTGAATACTAATAATTTTATCAGAAAATTCTGCACAGAAAAGTTACAGTGATTTATGTAATTTGTTTTCTTGGGATTCCAAATACAATTAGGTAAATGCCATGTTCCAAATACAATGGTTACTCCCTAAAGCAGCTTTATCTTGGACAAAAATCTAAAGTCTAGTTGCCAAAAATGTACCTAATCATTAAAAGGTGTTAAAAGAGTCACAGACCCCAAAGCTAACACTTTCAGGAGACTTGGTATATATTTTTACTGTAATGAAAAATACTGAAGAGATTTAAAAATAAAAGTTTCACCTAGTTAAAATTTTAACTTCTGCTTTATAAAAGCATCGTGTAGAACCTCACATGAAGCATTAAAGACAATTAAAATATATAAATGGAGCAATCACTTGCAAAATGAAACGTGAATTGACATGATGAAGTGTGCAAGTGACATGAAATGATGGTGGGGGAAGCTAGGTGTAAAGGATGCCATAAAACTGAGGAAATTGGCTGACTAGAAAGAGAATATGTAAAGAAGTGGTATCTGTAATTCAATATATAGAAATGTAAGGTAATCATCTCAGATACTAAATTCAAAAGGAATGTGCTGTCAGTAGCCATGTGCTGCAAAACGTTCAGGAGAAAAAGGATCTCTGGGTACTGGTAGACAAGAACATAAAAGTTTCTGCATAGGTTTTCATAGCAATAACCCCCCTGAACAATTCCGAGAGGCACTGATAAAAGCATCAGGTTTAAGTAGAGGGAATTATAAAAGGATTTTTTTAAAATGTCACTGGGATTATGTAGAGAAAGCCACATACACGTTCTTTTACTTTAAAGTAGAGAAATGATAAAGCTTTGAAAAACAGAATGCCATACCAAAATGATAAAAATCTAAGATTTACTGAAGAGAAAAGGAGATACACAAAAGAGTACCAGTTACAATCAAGGCTTAAATAAAAGGTTTAGGTCACAAATCAGTACTTTTCTAGGGGTAGCTCTTTAAAAATCACATTTTCAAATTTCTCTTATTTTTATAAATACCCTTTCTTCAATGTTTTATTATACTGATTTGAACATTGGACTCTCTCCAAACAAAACTAAATTGACTGAATAAAGAGTCTCTTAAGCATGTAAGTGGTGCTGAACTTACAAGTTTATCATCCTGTTGCGTGTTTTCCTATCACTTTCATCAGGCCCAGGTTTCCCAGGCATGTTGGACTCTCCAGAATGAGAGCCTGGCCTTAGTTTCAGCTTACTGGGCAGAGGCCTAGGTGAGAACGCTTGCCGAATCAAGCCAGTCAGGCTTCAGGGCACAAACCTTTCCTTCCCTCCGACCCTTGCTATCACTTCCTCTTCCTCCTCTTTCAAAACCAACTCCTTTCCTCATGTGAAGTCCAAGGTGTAACCCCCATATCACAGACCATACCATGCAGAGTAAAAACAGGGTACTTGTTCTGTGAGGACTCCTGGAACTGACCATATTTTATACAACTATGAATTATGATAATTTGAAATATGACTTAAAATATTAATGAAATCTTACTGTTACATCAAATTAGAAAATCGAGTGACATCACTGTGGTAACTTTTCTCACACCTCTTTCTTTTTTTTTAAATTTAATTTAATTCATTTTTTTATGCAGCAGGTTCTTATTACTTATCCATTTTATACATATTAATGTATATATGTCAATCCCAATCTCCCAATTCACACCTCTTTCTCACAACCCAAAAGTTTAGGAGGAACCTGCGGTCCTGCTTGCATGTTCTGCATTTATGCTGAAAATCTAGATCCAGAGAGTTTCCACCTATGCTCCAAATTAAAAACAAAAACAGAACCAACAAAATCAAGACGTGTATGGTGCTGACAGGCCCAGTAAATGGCAAACTAGGCTATTTCTATAGCTAGTAAACAGATATGACAGCTAACCACGTCACAGTCTTACAGAGACTGGTACTTCTTGGAGGAAGGGGTTCGTTTGCTATTTTACTCTCTTTTAACCTTCATGGTCATTATACTTTGAGGTGGAGATAGAGCTAGTGCCGGACAACTCACTTGAGTGCCAGTAACTCTGGAACCAAAGTTAGACGTCAGAAAACTACTGCCACGCTTATTTAGGAGGGAGCACTTTGTAAAATATCTGCGATAATGTTGAGAAAATTTAAAAAGCAGTCTTAAGCAAAAGTACATTCTAAAGATTGTAGATTTATTCAGGCCAGGATGTGTCCCCCACACTTTCTATTTATTTCATTGGGAAAATTAATCTTTTTTTAAAAAAAATTAGTTATTTTACTTATTTTTGGCTGCGTTGGGTCTTCGTTGCTGCTCACTGGCTTTCTCTAGTTGTGGCGAGCAGGGGCTACTCTTCGTTGTGGTGCATGGGCTCTAGGCACGTGGGCTTCAGTAGTTGCAGCACTCAGGCTCACCAGTTGTGGCTCACAGGCTTAGTTGCTCCGCGGCATGTGGGATCTTCCTGGACCAGGGATCGAACCTGTGCCTCTGCACTGGCAGGCGGATTCTTAACCACTGCTCCACCAGGGCAGCCCAAGGGGAAGTTAATCTTGAATAAGGCAGTTATGGGGGACCTTCAGGAATGCATGCCTTCCTTGCATAAACTCAACCACCCTGTAACCGTAGGATTGCCAGGGGAGGTAACTCTAACTATGTAGCCCTTCCTGTCTCACTGTACCCTGACTCCCGTGCAGGCCGGGGGCAACCCCGCAGCCTGGAGCCTCAGCTTGCTCGAATAACCCAGACAGCACAAACCAGAAAACCAGCAGCACTGGGAAATCTGCCTGCAGCTCCACTTGTTTCACTGCTGCATGAAGCATGCAAATGAACTTAGTTCAATTTCTATAGTAATAGAAGATAAGTCGATATACTTGACTGTGTACTTTTAAAGAGATATTTTCTTTACGTTGAGTTATTTGCCTAAATATATATATTTTTTGAGGGGGGAGACAGTTCATATAGATCATTGTTGAAAAACCTGGGTATGTCTCCCTGGTATAAATCCGGAGCATCTTGGGGAGGTGGGCCTTCTCTATTATATCAGCATCCCCAGTTTCTTACGTTGTGACTGATTGGTGCTTGATAAACACATCAAAATGATGGAAAATATGAAAGAAGTTTTGTGGTCTCGCCTAGCTGCCTACACAATATTCGTAACATTTCATCTATGGTAAAATACAGTCTGAGCTCCCAATCACTAATTAACAAATGTGCTGTTGGAACTTATTCTGTTGATTTAAATTGAAGCTGGTTTATAAACAATAAATTGAGAAATGTTGCTGCAAATGGATTATTTGTGTCCACAATTACAGAAAGCAAACATGCCATATCTTTTAGGCAGCAAAATCCCTTTCTAGTCAAGCTATGACAACTGTGTTCTTAACTTACCCCATCTTCAAGAAATGAATCCACTCTTTTCCGCTGTAATCATCTTAGCTCAAAAGACCTAGGTGTTTTGTTTTTTTCTCTCTGCAAAGGCCCTTTGATTCATAAGAAAGAGAAACAAGCCAAAATAAATTGTGCAAAGATTCCTCAGGGGAAAGAGCTACATAACTAATTGTGGATTTTCCAGTTGGTGTTCTTTCTATAAGTTAATTGTGTTCTTTTAAGTCACAAAAACAAAACACAGCAAACAAGTAAACAAAAACTACAACATTTTACTTAGGACATTTTGTTCATGATGGTTTTGTATCTTTGTATGTGTATCCCCTCCTTCTGCATATGGCTGATTTCACTTTGTTGTAGCACAGAAACTAACACAGTACTGTGAAGCAATTATACGCCAATAAAAATCTACTAAAAAATAAAAATAAATTAAAGGATCCTCTGGGGAATTCCCTGGCGGTCTGGTGATTGGGACTCCGTGCTTTCACTGCCAGGGGCCTGGGTTCAATCCCTGCTTGGGGAACTAGGATCCCACAAGCCATGCGGCCCAAAAAAAAAAAAATGCATGTGTATTCACGTCAATACTAGAAAATAATGCCCAGAGAGTCTGTGAAATTGCAGCCTTCTGGAAAGACATATGCATCACTGTCACCCTGTGCCTCACATTGGTTCAGAAAGATAAATACATCTAATGATTATTGTACCACTTAATGACCCACTAGATCCATAAGAGATTTTTATAGATCAGGTTCAAAGAATTGTGAAAAACAAAATTATGGTTTGAATACAAAGTCAAATCTTCTGGTTTTAACAATGGAACACTAAAGATGGAGGGCATCTTGCAAGCTGGTGAATGTTTGTGGCTTATGAATTAAATTCCCCAAATTGTCATGTTTCTTTTTTTTTTTCCATAGAAAATCCAGATAGAACTTTAAAAATTTACAAAAGGAACTCATATATAGCAAGAGTGTAAGCTAACATGGAAGATGTTAATAGTGCTATTAGCCAGTGTGATTTCTGTCATTATCAGCCATTATTCTAAGAATGGTAAATGGCAGATAAAGAGCTCAGCTGAAATTTCCATCTTTTTTGTAGTCAGCATGTAAAATGCATATACTCTGTCTCTAGATTGTCACCCTTTGTCACAAATTGCTCATTATATTTGCTTAGACTTGTGAAATGGAAAATATTTTATTTAAAGGAAATAAAGGCAGGAAACATTGAGTAAGAGACCTGTGAATTTTTCAGGAATGTGTATTTAAAAATCTTTAGCATTGGTAATAGACTATGAATGAGTTGATAGAAGATGGGCATTCTCCTGGCAATTAAACAGAAAAAGAAAAAAAGAAAAAAATGCCGAACTGTGACTAACACAACCTGGAGAGGAGCTCTAGATTTTTTTTTTTTTTTTAATTAAAAGTAATTTTGAAAGGCTCATTTGAAAGGGGCCTCGATGAAGTAGTTCAGGAAGCTTTTGAAATCATGTGTAAGTGGCTTACTTCGAACAGGAGTTATGCTGGTTACCGTGTGGTGATTATATGTGCAATTATAAGTGAATATAATGCCATGTACAAAAAGTTGTTAATACTTAGATGTCACATTCAAAGATCAAAATGCAGATAGAAAATACTAGAATTTTGGTCTGATCTAAAGACCAGAAGAAAGAGGGCTTCCCTGGTGGCGCAGTGGTTGAGGGTCCGCCTGCTGATGCAGGGGGCACGGGTTCGTGCCCAGGTCCGGGAAGATCCCACATGCCGCGGAGCGGCTGGTCCCGTGAGCCATGGCCGCTGAGCCTGCGCGTCCGGAGCCTGTGCTCCGCAACGGGAGAGGCCACGGCAGTGAGAGGCCCGCGTACCGAAAAAAATAAAAAATAAAGACCAGAAGAAAGAAAAGGAAGTGAGGATAAAAGGATAGAGTTTATATTGTTCTCTTTAGGAGAGAATGCAGAGATATTAATTTAGTTCCAGGATACTGCATTACAATCTTTGACATTTATTAATAGTTTTTATTTTTCTTGTGGGGCTGTTTCTTAGATGCTTAATGTTGGGACAATGGCTTGACATCCAAAAGCCAGGAGATAGCATGTTGCAGGATTTGAATTTATGTTAAACTTCCCTTTATGCAGAATTCAAACATATTGTACTCTGTAAAATGCCCAGCAGATAGACTTGATATACTTGTTTGTTTGTTTGTTTTGCGGTATGCGGGCCTCTCGCTGTTGTGGCCTTTCCCGTTGCGGAGCACAGGCTCTGGACGCGCAGGCTCAGCGGCCATGGCTCATGGGCCCAGCCGCTCCGCGGCATGTGGGATCCTCCTGGACCGGGGCACGAACCGGTGTCCCCTGCATCGGCAGGCGAACTCTCAACCACTGTGCCACCAGGGAAACCCCAGCCGATAGACTTGAAATGCATGTATTGTACAATGAAAATGGCTGTACATAGCAATAACCCACAAACTACCAGATCTTCAAATGATTTTTGAACCATCATCATGAAAAAATTAAGTTTTGTTCCTGAGTGGCTTTATATTTTGACTGGACTTGAATCCTGTAAGAATTTTGAATATATATATAACATGTAATATATAACATGAAATCTCTCAGCTTATCAAAACATTGTTAACTATCTTCAGCCATTCTGAATGCATTAGAACTGACTGCATCGTATTATGATCTCTAAAACTGCTATCTAAAAGCAAAATGTTTTGCGATTGGGTAAGCTTTTATAATATAGAGGGCATTGTTATAAATATTACTTTTAAAAATATATTAAAAATAAACATTTTATTTTTACTTACCTAGAGGCACCTTAAATAAGTAACTGTAGTTAGACATCCACCATTTTAAGGCAGCACACTAAAACATTACATCAATAGTGTGTGCAGTTTCTAATATATGCTTTTTAATCATTCTTGCTTCTTCAAGCAAAAACCGCTTATACTCATCAGCACTAAATGGCAGAAATCACAGTTAATAATTCTGGTTGAAGTCTTTTGTTAATACATCATATTTATCAAAAGTTCCCTTTCTAGGTTATAATGTATATACTTCAATTGTAAAACACAAATGGTACCAGAGAGCATACGGTTTTTTAATTTCCTTAAAAATAAAAAGCTAGGAAATTAAATGTTTGCTAATGAAGTGTTACATTTCTTAGTTTTCTGCAACTCATTTTAATTGAAAAAAATCCCTTAAAGTGTTTCCCATTTTCCTGTTCTCAGAAGAGAAATAAGAATGATCTATAAAAGAACATGCAGTTCAATGCCTAAAAGAACTAAAGCAAAAAGAGGCATTTAAAAAGTCTTGCATTCCTTTTATATATGTGAGAAGAGGTGCAGGGTTCAGGTGTTCATAGATTCATTTTTAACGTATTTTTCAAACATTTGAATAGCTATTTCAGTAGAATAATTTTAGTAGTTTATGCGAGAGACAAATGAACATTTGAGGCTCACCTTACCCCTGGCAATATTGAACTAAATTACCTGTTCTCCAAACGGAACCCTCTATACATCTTTCTCTTCCTCGAAATGCCGATTAAAACAGCAAGAGGCTGATGAAAAATATGTTGTGTTGACACAGGGATAAAGCAATAATGGGAATCATATGTGTGAATCATATGTGTGAAATCATAGTGTGGCTCTGGGACCAGGTTAGATTTTAAGATCTGAGGAGACTTCCTGAGCCTTGGGTGCCATCCACAGGGAATGGTCCGAGGCCTGGGGAAAGCATGAGATGAGAGCCCGAGGTAGGCAGGATGACTTTGTGTCTGTAAGGGACCATGGATGACCCGGGACACCTAATTTCTCCTCTACGCTCTGCCTTTGACTCAAGGCAGTAATTGTGCTGTTCATGAGGGGACTGTATTCCAACAACATCCTTGGTTTTGAGAAACTTTATTAGCTGTGGAATGAATGTAGGAAGCCCAGAGAAGAGTTCCCACACACTCAGGACGTTGTCTCTACAGCCCTGTCAGAAGCTAAAGAGGGAAAATGTGATAGGGACTATGGAAGAAAGGGGAGGGGGAGGCATGCCCGAAGGGAAAGCAGGCAAGGAGGAAGTAGAAGGAGTAAAAGGAGAAAGGGGAAGTGAAATGCAGGAATAAAAGAAGAAACAGTGGGAGAAGCCTGCTGTCTTTTCAAGTGAAGCATGCTCACCTAGAATCATATGCGTGCAATGGTCAGATACCATGTGTGCGAGCACCTCTGTGTACATGAGGGTACACTGAGGCCCCATGAAAGTGCCTGTGCAATCTTTGCTCAGTCATTCTAGCCCTCAGCTTCCTCTCCCAGAATGCTGAGTGGGCGCCTGACCTCAGGGTGGCAGGGGCCTACAGATTGGGTTCTGTATTCTCTGAGAAGACTGTGGACAGGTCTGTCAGGCCTGTGGGGCTTTGCCACATAGGCTGAGAAAATGTCTTTTCTCACTCCCCCAAACCCCTCTGCTATTTGGCTATCCAATCTTCAAAATTCTGAGGATGCCTATAACATATTTCCAACTCTGTTATACAGGAAATATCAGTACCTGAGATATCTTGGTATCCAACCATTTGACACAGCTGGTTTATTTACCTAGTCCCTGCCTCTTCCTGGAAGGATGCTTTATCTCTTAGCTGGAACAGGGAAAACGATAGTATCTGCTTTGAAAACATGAAAATTAATGGGGGCTATATCTGAATGAACTTATCTTTTTGATAGGAATGTACTCTTCTAGAAAATATGAACTATTTACAGCATGCAACTTTTACACATTTCCCCAGAGTACAAATATGTCTTTTAGTCATTTACTATGTACCTATTTTTGCCACTTGGGATTCAAAGCAGCAGTAGAGATCGTGTGCATGGGGCTGCCACTTTTAGAAAATGGATCATGGGAATAGTTGAGCGGGAAACAAAGTAAGGGGTGAATTGTACTACAGTAAATTAGTTTTTCTTTTTATAAAATCAGTTCAGCAAGGAATTCTTTTAAAAGTCAAGGTGATTGCGTGCAGTGATCATTGATTTACTTGACACACGAGGGAAAAAATGACTTTTGAAGTTAAAATTTAGGGACCACAAGTGGATGAAGATCAATTACAATAATGGTGGGGAAGGAAAAAAAATATTGATTACCAGAATTTCAGTTCACATACATTCTTTCCTTCCAACCTCTGGAGCTAAATTCTGAGACTTTTTTGGGAACATGTTGCAAATTGGACAAACTCACCAGAAGCAAGCCTTTGTTCATGGTGGATGACGATTCTCCTTTGGGAAGCCCTTGCCCTGAAGAAAAAGGCACCTGTATCTAGACATTGAATGAGAGAGAAAGTCTTTTTGAGTAGAACACTGTAATTGCCACTCAGCTTTATCTTCTGGTTCAAGCATCCCTAACCGTGACTCTTGGGCGAGTCCTATACAGATTAGAGACCTAGTGACCTGAAAGCTTTGTGAGTTGTTGGAACACAGATAGCACAGCTTTTACAGCATTAGAGATGCCTCTAATTTAGTGAAGCAGGAAGGGGGACAAGTACCTTGTGAGCCCTCAGGTGCTTCAGGATGATGGTTATTTGAAGGTGGGGACATCAGTTGGCAAGTTTGGTTCCTGGTGAAAGATGGAAGAACCGTATCACAGCTTGTTAGAGACTGGGGTGCCCTGTAGGAGTATTCTTGTTTTTGAGGCAACTCTTGGGGACCCCCACAAATATTTGACAGGGGTTTTATAGGGTACTGAAGGTGTTGAAGGTTCGAAGGCTAGAGCCAGTGAAATGTGAGTTACAATTTTTACTGTGATTCTATTCTTTGATGAAGTCCAGGAATATGGAGTTTAAGCAGAAATCTATATTTTGTGGTAAGATGAGATGGAAATTTTGGCCTGGCTTGTAGTTTTTGTGGGCTTACGACAATGAAGTTGGCCTGCAGGCATTTTGGGTGACCCTCGTGGTAGGGAAGAGACTCCTGGTTTTAATCTCAGAAACTGTCAGAATGATTTAGCACTTTGGGGGATCTAGACTGAGAGTTATGTTCTTGCCAATAGAAACTGGGATGTAAAACAACTCTAGGCTCAGAGTTTGAAAAGCTTAAACCATGGCCAATATTCTAGGAGCTTTCCTGGAGTGTTCTGGAAGGTGTTTCTGCATGAGCGGGTTGCCACACCAGCCATACTCACCTGGCAGCACAGTAATCTGGCATCCTTGTGAAACCCCTTGTTAGTAGATCTCTACAAAGTTTGTCCACGGTAGAGTTCTCCTTGACCAGAGGTCAGACTCCCAGCACCCTCTGTTTTCTGGAATGCAAACTCAGAAATAAGCCAAAAAGATCCTTGAGTACCCAAAATAGCTTCCACATCCCCAGACTAAAACCATGGACTTCCCTTCTTAAAGGCTTATGTGCTTTCACTCAGAGATTGTTTATTCTTGCTTAACCGAAGTCGTAATAACTGTGGGTTTTCTGGTTTCCCAGCTCAAAGTAGATTATAAGTAACAAATTAGAAAGGGGGGAGGGAATGTTAGAGGCAAGTAAACTGGCAGTAATGAAGTGACAGATGTTAAATAAGGAAGGGGGAAGCAGAAAATTAAGAACATAGACACAGAACTGTGTGTGTTTTACAGAATTATGCAGTGATAGCGTTTCATTATGATGACACAGTTCTCAAAACGGCCAAATCATGTCCATCAGTTGCTATTTTAAAAAGCCAGGAATCATTTAATCAAGTTTTCAAAAATTTACATAAAATGATACAAAAAATAGGTTTGAGCATCCAAAGGGGTAAGTTTGAGCTATCTAGATGAAATGCGTGGCCTGCCTCCTTTCCAAAGATGATGACTGTATTTGAATTCTCAGAGCACTGTATTTGTGCCTTTCTAATGGAGCTTGTTGTTTTCATCATTGTATTACAGTCATTTGAATTCACGTTAAATGCCATTTAACTCACTTGGAAGAATCCAGCATGGAGGAAGCCGGATTTAGTTTCTATCATGCCATGATGTTTATGACTTTGATGAATCAGTCACTCTGTGCTTTAGCTCTTTTATTTCTAAGACGTAGGATTTGGAACACATGAACTTGAGGTTTTCCAGTTTGTGAATTTTATTCCTTTATATACTATATGATAAGAATTTTATAGCGAGGAGCAGAGATACTCAAAAAGATGGATCCCAAATTTACACGTTAAGGACAACTGTAGTCACAGCCAAGCCGATTATACGGGCCTATTGCCTGATAAAGTCATCTCTTGCAAGATAAATAAAGGCATTTTTTTTTCAGAGTTGTATTTGGAGTCTTCTGTTCTTACTTGCGTGGCAGTCATTTTCTTTTCTGATATTACTTTGGAAAAAGTGCCTTTGTTATTATCTCAGTCTATGTGGTCCTAGTGAAGTGACCTCATTGGTTGGCTCTAGGATGGTCAAATAACTCAGACCTGACTAATGACATAAGCCATCCCTCAGGGCAGTGTGATTGGTTCAGTGATGGACATGTGACCAAGCTGATCCAATAAAAGACAATTCCAAGACTTTTTCTAGAACTATTGACACATTCAGGAAATATGTAGAAGTTGTACCTTGTTACTGTTTTGTATTTTCTGTAAGAGTACATCCCTATAAAAATACAAATGCATTGAAATATAGCTCCCATTAATTTATAAATCAACCTATGCCAATAATTAAATGTGCTACTGAGATTTTAACTTCAACTTTGTTCTTGCTTCTATGGGAAACTGAATGAACAGTAAGTAACTTTTTTCATTCTGCCCCTCGCATTGCGTAACACACCACCTTTACAAGATAGTCTTGTCAATTTGCTCCTGGATTTCTTGTCCCAGTGGAAATTAAAACTACTTTGTGTTTTAAAGGCAATAAGCAAACCACATGTAAGCCATTTGGGGAAAGGATGGGTAAAGGGAAAGGGATTGGGAGAATGGAGGACTTGGAGTCGGTGAGTTTCTATGAGATATTGAAGATTTGTTCTCTAAATGGAGGGAATGGTTGTGTGTATTTGTTGGGAGGATTCTGCAGATTAGTTTCCTGTGGAGGAGAGTCCCACAGTGGGTAGAGTACTGTGTGCCCGTGGATGGCTGTCAAGAGCACACTGTGACCTGTCCGGAGATACAGTGAAGGATCAGACAGTAACAGTGTTATTGAATAGTAAATGGGATTGTAGTGACCACCAAGGATCAGGTCCATTCCCTGGTCTCCTGGAGCCACATATAAATTCCCCGGGTCCATGCATAATCTTGAAGGTGACGGCCTCAATAATGACCAGAACTGGACCAACCCTGCCAAACCTGGTGGGTACAGCCATATTGATTTAGAAAAAAAGTATGTGACTCAGGTGCTAAAAAGGGACTAGTTATACCAGTTTTAAGTTTATGAAGGATGCCAAGTTATATAACAGTCTTTTAAGACATATATATAAGCCACCATGTTTTTAAACAGCATAAGTAACACTATTGTTGACCATATCATTTCCCTTATTTCAAATAAATGATAACTACTAAGGGAATTTTACTGAGCCATAGAGAAAATGATTATGAATATAAGGACCATATTACATTCCATAGTGTCCGGATGTGAAAATTGGCAGGCATACTCATTACTTTTTCTCCCATGCCATTGGAAAGCCATTTTTAAATCAGGAAATATTTATATGAAACCTGTTCAGCAGTGGACATTTAACAACTTATAGTAAAATGAACACAACTTTCAATGCCTTTTTTCTTCTTTGAAAGTTTATTTTGGCCTCAACGTTTTTCACACATCTAATTGTAGGTACCTATGTGTGTACATAAACAATCAGTTTGAGAAAACAATAACAGTTAACAATTTGCTGATTGCCTACTACTTCTTGATACTTGCATGCTTTACATAAATTTTTTCTTCTGATTTTTACAGTGAAAGTTTTTGGTGGATGTATTTTCATCCTTTTATTGATGAAAAACAGGGGCTCGTAAGATCAAGGAAGAGGCCCAGAGTCACACATATGGTAATTGGTCAAACTAGCTTTTGGTCTTGGTCTTCCCACATGTTTTGCTCTGAGAATCATTAATTATGATAATAGTTCAAATTATACTACTGAACACCTACTGTGTACCAGGCACTAGCCTTAGAGTGTCAGGGACAGAGCAATTCTAGCTGAGTCCTCTTATGTTGTCACTTAAATTTTAACTGTCATTGGACATTTCCCTCTCATTTCCTAAGCTACTTGTTTCTTTCTTCTCAGCTCCCTGTTTATATCCCATCAGCACCACCACCTTTTTAATGGTGTCCTGACAGTACACTTTCTGCTCAAGATGTTCTAGTAAAACAAGTTCTATATGACATAAAACAAGGAAAGAAAAACAAAGAGGCAGTGAAAATTTAGTGTTACATTCACTAGGCTTCCTGGGAATGGCTGAGTGTGAACACTGAACACAAATTTAAGGTTTAAGAGATTTAAAGGGAAAAATAATTCACAGTGTTAAGCACCATGTGGACATTGGTGCATTTTATGCCGCAATCAACCAAAACATATCAATAAGACTTATAAAGTAAAGTCTTAGTGTAATAAAATATAGTTTCAGAAATGCAGTGTGGCTTGAAGATAGATTCAGCAGATTGAAAATGCCAGAATCATTTAAGGAATTAACCCTAAACTCAGTCTATTCTAAATCACATGGATTCATCCTCTTTCTTATAAATATTGTAACCAGAAACAAACTTATTACTTGATTAGATTTTGGCCATACACATAAACACCAGGAAAAATCAACCAAAAAAGTGAAAGTGGACACCCGTTCTTAGCAGGCTGAACTTTCTTTCTAAACCTTATATACACCAAAAGGAAGGAAGGAAGGAAAAGAGGAAGGGAAGGAGGGAGGGAGGAGGGAGGGAGGGAGGAAGGGAAGAAGAAAGAAAGAAAGAAAAAAAACACGGCCAAACAAAAACGTCAAATGCCAAAAATAAACCAAAGAGATACACCATGTAAAATATTTCTTCCTTCTACCGTAAATATTTCTGTGGGATGAGTCAGCTTGAAGGAATTCAAGTTCTGTTTTGATTTTCACCACTTACGTTGCCCACTCCAAGGATCTGTGCCTTGCCCAACTTAGGACCAATATCCTGAAAATAGAGTAAGCATGTGGTGTGTACACCCCGACTATGAAGAGAATTGGAAGTAGTAAACTCTGGACCGAGACCAAATGCTTCGAATGGGTCTGCAGATAAGGAGGGTTGTGTCTGAACTTGTTTATTTTTGCCGAGGGGGTAATTAAATCTTATCTCATATGTTGTTGTATACCAAGAATGAATTAGTTCTGTTTAAAAGCAAATGCTTAAAAACCCTCATCTTTGAATTGCTTTGTTTTCAATAATTCCCATATTTTGTCATGTTTTTTCACGGCCTTTTTTTAATTAGTGGAGACAACATTTTATATAATACCAGAATTATAAAATCACATTTTCATATTGCATTGGTTTAATCCCTTATCTGAATGTACAACTATTCTCCATTTTTTTTTTTTTTTTTTTTTTTTTTTTTGCGGTATGACACTGTTGTGGCCTCTCCCGTTGCGGAGCACAGGCTCCGGACGTGCAGGCTCAGCGGCCATGGCTCACGGGACCAGCCGCTCTGCGGCATGTGGGATCTTCCCGGACCAGGACACGAACCCGTGTCCCCTGCATCGGCAGGCGGACTCTCAACCACTGCGCCACCAGGGA